>NC_135503.1:40913575-41513575 GCF_052857255.1 Amblyomma americanum | reverse complement strand
TTTTCTGAGCCTCTGAAGCATCATAGACAAAAAACTGCAAGTGGAGAAATGTTGGTGTACTAAAAAGATACCACCTTTTCATGATGGCGTCTCCTGCTGTAGACACTCTCAAATATCTGTGCACTCATTTTATTCGGCTAGATTACCAGCGCTGAGTACTGACAACGTTTGAGCTGCATTTTCTTTAATACGACGCACCGACCCTTTACGACATCAGCGGTAAACGTTTCAAGCTCTCGCTGCCGTCTGAGTTACGTGGTGCGGGTCGCTCCTGTATTGGTGAAATATTGCCATTACACGCAACCACACTAAGGCATTTTCGAATATTAACGGCACTCTCAAGTAACAAGACGTGGCTGGAGCATGCGGGCCTTAGAAAAGAGGGAAATCTGCGAGAATATTTTTGCGTGTGTGTGTTCTTGTGCGAAGAACGCGTGGCTGTTTTCCTGCGCTGACAGTATGGACGCACATAGTATGAGGAAATAACTTGGTGGTGAGGCTTGTCAATCGCCCAAATGAGGGAAATTCGCTTGAGCGTGTGTGGACATGTCTTCTTTCCCGCTCTGATGAGCGTGTCTCGGAAGGTAATTACATATCTCTGGAAATGCAGGCGTTGGGCAATATTGAGGTATAGGTTTTTGGCGCATAGCGTCTCCTCATGTTCCCGAGGAGTTAACCGCAGTAAAATCAGAAGATCTAGGCTATATAGGGGCGACGTCTCCGCGATAGCCAGGCCCGATCTCTGTGGGTTCAATCTCTTAGCATGTGTTGGGAAATTACATTTCTTTTTTTTTCCTTAGCAAGCATGTGCCGAATAAGCATTGCCCCTTCGACTCGCTGGATTAGGTTGTAGCGAAGGTTGCTGTTTTTGCCGTGATATTGCGGTCTTGCTGAAAATATGATATTTGAAAGCCATTACGCTGGCGCTGAAATTTTTCAAACATTATGCTTCCACTAAATAGAAGCTGGTAACCGATATTTGATTTGTAGCAAGTTAATCCGAAAATACTGAACAGACATATTTGCGGTGGCAAAATAACAAGAATGAAAATAGAGAAAATGTTAAAAATTCGAAGAAACTTTATAAAAAGAGGGGAGATACGGCAGTCCTAAGGCGTTCTAATCACTGACGTTTTCTCTATCTAGGGAAAGGTCATTCAAGCTGGCAGGATTGTTGGAAATGAATGAAAAAAAATAACTTTATGTGGTGTTCGGCTTATCGCCGCAGTCCTTAATGCGCAGGCGAGCAACACGAATAAAAGGCGTGCGCCGCAACCGGCGCGTGGGCCTATCTCGACCAGCCACGCACCGACGAGCATGTGGCAATAAACGTAAGATAATTCATCGAATACATGTCGGTTCAGTGCGAGATCGAACATTTACTTTAATGAGCTCTCAGTGCTGTTGACTGTAACTGATGTAGTCAGTTGCGTCCAGTGCCTCTATGGGCTTGCAGGGTATAGGGTCTTATACAAATTTTGTTGGCGCAATGCTAATTAAGACCTTACTAAATACCGGTCTAGTAAAGTCTAAGCCAGCTTCTTCAAAATATTATCCAAGCACTAAAGCAAGCAAGCACGCCGACGAACCAACAAGCAGACAAAAGCTTTATTCTATCTCTTCCGAACGACGCGTGTTGCCTTTTGTCGATTCGAAAGAAACACCAGAACTGCAGAATCCCACTTAGATAACAGTCCGGTGGTAGCCTTTTATCCGCTTGCGTAAACACAGTGGAACGGTTACTGCCCACATCAGGCATGCGGCCTTGAAAGCTAAGCTCTGGACAAACATCCATGGCCCTTTGGGATCTACGCATTTGTCACGGCGTCACACGTACGTGAAAAGATGCCTTAGCTTTGTAATGCATTCTGATGCACTCTCCGCACGTCCCACATTCGCCGCGCGGTGTTTCTGAATTGTTAGGCCGAATTAACAGACAAGTTTCGTATAAAACATTAAAGCCACCTATAGGCCTCTGGGTCAGGCATTTGTTAACGAAACTGATAATGAAACGCTTTCCGCAAGGTCGAATTGTGTGGCAGCGCGTGTAAACTTTTGGAAAAGTCAACGAAAGTTTACTACTGAATTTATTCAGGAACTCATCTGTACGCACGCGGCTGCGATGCCGTGGAATTTGGTTGCCGGGTAGGAAAAAGATGACTTTGAAAAGGGCGCAACAATGCAACCGCGTTTATAACGAACTGAAGTCACTGATTAAATTGCACTTCCATTGATTCAGTATTCACCCAACTATTTAAGACTAACATACGAGACCTATAGTCGAAAGGCTATTGAAGGCTATATTATAATTTATGCAAATCGTTAACTCCGCAGCGTCTGTTTCATTTGCAGCTCAGTAGTACAAGTACGGCCGCCTGATGACGGGAATGCGCTCGAGTTACTGGAGCGGCCTTGTATTAACTGTTGGGCTTCCTTTTATTTGCCGGAGCCTGCACGGGAGACTCAAAAAGCGGCATAGAGTGTCAACAGCTGTTCGCCTGACTACCGCAAAATAAGGTGATCATCGCGCAGTCAATCCTTAATGATTGCACACTTTGTGACCCCACCGCCAGTAGACTGTCTTTCTGAAGTTGCGTCCCGGTGATTCTAAGGTTAAACGTATGTTGCGTAAGTGCAAGAACGTTACGCATTTAAACCTAGAAAAAAACGCACATTCATGGAAGGGCTATTTAGGAAAAAGTCCAATGCCTCTGCTGCGCCGCCTCCATCGTTATCGTCCTGATCACTTCGGATGTCGTGCATGTCCCTGTAGAAGTCTCTGGCTACCTTAACTATTGTACATTTTGGGAATGGCATTGCCCGCCTTGGTTCTGAGCTCGTAAATTGGACGTTTGGCCGATGTCTTGTTTCATTATGACCGCTTTTATGCTAAATCCCCCGTTAGAGCATGCTCGATCGTCTGCGTGTTATAATTAATTAAGTCACTTACCTTACTCTTTTTAACTTTGACAGCTCTCCCAGCTGTGTTCTATGTATGCGGTTAGAAGCTTTCCTGCCTTGGTGTTTCTTAATCATGTTTTTTTTCTCCTGAGAGAGCTTAACGATATTCTGTCTAGCTACCTTACTCCCTACTCCTTTTGCGCCATACGCCATTATATTTGTGAATTATCATTCATGGCTTGATTACTGAGACCGTTGTCTTCGATTAAAACTAAACATCGGTTCTGCAGCGAGATTCCTAATTCCTCTATCTTCCCTCTTATAGCGAATTCGTTAATGGGCATCTTTCTTGCTTGCTTCCTACGCACTCTCTTCAAGGGTAGGGTAGTTCTAAACCGCACCATTTATGGTCACTACATCTCACCCGGCCGAACACCTCCACATCCGTCACTATGCTTGGATGCAAGTGTCAGTGTGAAGTCTATTTTATGTTTAGTGTCTCTATTCGGGTTTTATACGCCCACTTCCGATTCTCCAGTTTGCAAAATAAGGTATTCATGATTCGTCAACAGTTGTGCTCTGCGAACTCTACTAATAACTCCCACCTGCTATTTTTAGAACGTATGTCATAGCCACCCACGGGCCACCGCCGTCTTGCGTACCTTGCAGTTGAAGTCGCCGACCGATACAGAATACTTTGTTTTTAGTTTTCGCTCCCGACTCCACGTGTTTTTAGCAGCTCTGAACTAAATGGTCATCATGACTAAAGTGAGCTCGTGGACCTGTACCACCTTTACCTTTTATTACATTTTATTAAATATAATTACGACAAAGACCACCCCCTCGTTAATGCTATTCAGTGCCTCTATGTTGACCGCTATATCCTTATTGGCGGGGAATCCCACATCTAGTTCTCGTCTATCCGCTAAACCACGGCAACATAGTACACCCCCCTCAAGCGTCTTCCGACCAAAGGGTTAAATTTTCCCATGTAGTAGTACATTCCAGGTACCCGTCAAGCTGCAAGCCTTCTTAATGCGGTAAGAACCGTTTTTCTAGCCTTTTAAGGCCTAATGTTTTTTAAGTGTGCCGTGAGTGCTCCACTAGGCTGCGCAAAAGCAGACCCTGTAGCCTGATGGCTTTTGAGCAAGACTGTCCGTACTCGCCCTATGTAGCACTGCACAAGTTTCAGCGCTCATCCTTACCTCACTAAGCCTTATGGCATCCCAGTTAATAGTCGCTAGTTCCTCAGACAGCACTGTTTGCACTGCGCCACCCCTATCTTATAATGTACAATTTTGGTCAAAAGCCTTAAGGCCACAGCGTTCAGCTGCAGCGAAATGAATGCACTTAGAATGCATGCACCTAGAATGCTCCGTGTAGTGCATCATTCAAAACAGGAAGCTTCTATACTGCAAGAAGAAACCTTCTGCTAGCATTTCAAGGCCATTCAGTCTTTCAGAGTGCCGTATACATAATGGCTCTGTTATGCGGCTGAAGAGGAACACTTTTCACCTTAAGAAGACTTTTGGCAAAGACTGTACCTTTGGCTGATTATCAACGTTGCCTACTCAAGTAAAAGCAAGCGTATAGCGCACTCAATACCAGCAGTAGTTCTTAATCCGGTGACTGCGGTGCAAGATCCTTCGACCGTGCAAGGTTATCCTGGAATTTGTAAAAAAAAAAAAAGGTGTATGCGCGCAGGCACTGCTTCACCGCCTTAAATGTTTAGTACTTTTCGCAAAAATAGGACAAATAAACGATACTGTCAACTTGGTGTTACCACGAGCCATTAAAATAGGAATGCAAAAAGCTAGGTTTTGGCTGTATATGCAATTTGCAATGCACTATTCTACTCTGCACTAGGTGTGTAAGAACGTGAGTCGAGCTGCACTGCTCCGGATTAAAAGTTGATTTTCCCTATGAACAGAGGTACTAGAAGTAAATTTTAAGTTTCAGAAGCTGTTGCCGCTTCTTCGAGGGTCTTAAGCAAATTGTACACTGAAAGGTGAAGTCCCTGAAAGGTGTTCCTCAAGTAGTTATCTTTTTTTTTGTCGGCAGTGTGGACTGTTAGAATTAGGTAGGCAAGCACTGTTTTTAGTGTTGTGGCAAGCGCTTAAATGTAGGATTGACAATGAAATTTGCGCAAGCTAGATAAGCAAAACAGTTTTGATTAGTATTTCGTAATTAGCGACTGATTAAAAAACAGTAGTAATCACGCCGACAGGCTGAATGACCACCCTGAAATAAAAGAACCAAACTAAACCTTCTGACGTTTGTTACCCTAATCTGTCGGTTTAACATCACATCAGTGCGCGTAAAGACAATAAACTATCTACAGAAATGCAAAGAAACTGGAGAAGGCACTTGATCACCGCTTTAAATGTGTGAAGCGATAGCATAACGGGTTAGTGCCCATATAACAGGTGGTACAGAGAAGTCTTGAAGCAATTTAAAAAAATGCGATTTTCGAGGTAAAAACATGGCTTTCGTGGCATGGCGGACATCAGAAAACTGGTGAATCACCTTGACTAGTAAGCTGGTTAACCAATTTATAATAATTAACTTTTTAACTATTGGAGTTAGGCGCCTGGTTACAATTAGAGATCTGTAGCCTGTCGCGAGTAACCGCCATACCAGTTTTTAGAATTTTGAAAACACGGTTACCCTTGCCGCTGTGGCTCGACAAAATTTGGTTATTTCAACTAGTTACGTGCACTGGAGGGGTTGCTTTGCCGACATGCTCTTCAAATGCGCAGGTATTTAGGCACGATGTAGCCATAATTTGTTGGGCCGCAGCGCCGAAGGTAATCGCATTTCGTAGGAGGAGGAGGAGGAAAGGCAGGGAGGTTAACCAGACGAATAGCCGGTTTGCTACCTAAATTGTAAGAACTGATATGGCTGTTACTAACGACCGGCTACAAATCTCTAATGGTAGCTGAGAGCCTAACTGTTATAGTTAAAAAGTTGATTATTGAAAATTAGTTAAACACCTTATTAGTTAAAATGATTCAGAAGTTTTCTGGTGTTCGCCAAGCCTGGCAATACCATGCCGCAAACGCTATATTTTTCCCTCTAAAATCCTATTTTTGAGAATTACGTAGTCTTTTCTGTAACACCTTTTATATGCATTAGCCATTCTATGGTTTACATTAATAGATCACTCGTAGTCCACGTACCAACCTTGTCGCAGCGCTTAAGGGATGCGTCATTGCCCCGACAGATGGCTGTTTCAAACACAACCACCGGCTGGGCTTTTAAGCACTGGGCTGCTCTTCCGAGCAACCTCAAAAGGACAATCATTAATTAAGCTGCAACCTCTCGTCGTGGGCAGTTTGCTAGCAATCCGGTGGCAGGTTGTGATCACGCCGCAAGGTCATGTGACCTAAGTAGCCCTCCTAGGTAGCTTTTATGGGGATTTTTCGCCCACGCCGCCGCCTATGGTAACGACGACGCAAGGTTTTCTGCTGAGTGGAACCTTTAGCAGCTTATCTGAAAGGAAATTGCGCTGTCAGAACCCTTCTCCTAACAAAACAGCACGTTCCCCCGTTTCTGTCATCTGCCGTTCATGAATTCAACTGAGCTTTGATTTTGTTTCTTTTTTTATTGTTTTAATATTTATGGCCATTGCCTCCACATTCCGTCCAGCACGAAAATCGCATTTACAGGATTTCATGCCTCCCACTTCAGTTGTTTTCTGCGCAGTTCCACTCGGTGTGCTGATGAGCTTGGCTAAGTATAAAGTGCTGTGATGCTTCATAGGTGTTTAACTTCGGCAATCAGTAGTGATTCGCATGATGTCCCTCATGGTATTCTTTCTGCTAGTTGGACTCTGAGGCTACCAATTGGCCACATACGCAGCCGGGTAAGCGTGGGACACAATGCAACGCCACCAGACATATTTACGTGGTGTTATTGAGGTAGCTAAATTACTGGACACACCTCTTAAGGACTTGGACTTATTGTGATTAAAATTAATGAAAAATGTATATATAATCATTGCTGGCGGCGCGTTGGCCTAACAGAAGACGCGAAGCGCTTGCCCCTGTAGACAGCACGGATGTATTACCTGTAAAGAACACCGTGTTTAGTCGAAGGCGTGATGAACCGGGTAAGACAGCCGGTTACCTGTCTCCAGGTAAAAATAAGCACTGAGCACAGGTTGTCGAACTGGGATTCTATTCACTGAAAATTAAATGTTAATACTGACGCGCTTCGGACTATGTCATTAGGTGCTCATCTCAAGCGTTCTTTCATAGTGTGTTAATTCTTCGTAGCAAACAGTTCGATTTCATGTCCAGGATAGAGTTCACGTTTTTCTCTAAGTTTAGCTCATAGTTCTCCTTCAGTCATAAATTTAGGACAAAGCCATATTATTCAGTAATAATTTTTCAAGTTGCCCAATCAGGCGTTCTTCTCCTTCAGCTTCGGTCGACGTATGTCGAGGATGGGATCTAAAACCATTTCTTGCTATAAGAAAGATAATCGCCGTTACTAAGAAGAAGGGGACGTACTGCTTGTCACATAGGCTGTTCCCAGTGCAGTAAGTGCAGGTAGTAAGTGTTACAGAGTAACATTTTCTGCCTGTAATAGGTAGTAGAAGGAATTACCGTTAGCAATATTTGTTACCTTCGGAAGTAGTAATAGGAACTACCTTTAGTAACATTTGCTATGCACTCTAAGGGAAAGAAGAAACTAAAATGATCATGATGTTGATGACGATAATGGATACTATGGCGCAAGGGAATCTGTCGTCAAAGAGCGCCATTGCACAAGGTGTTTTTCGACTACTCAAGGTGGGGTCGAAGGCCCATTTTTCAAGCATTTCACCCCAGATGAGCCGAGAATCAGGCCAGGGGAAAGCTTGTGCCCAGTGTTTCACCGGTGGATACCCGGCGGCACAGGGGATTGAACCCCGCACCTCCCGCATGCGAGGCAGATGCTCAACCACTTGGCCATCGCTTCGTTCAAACTAAAAATGGGTTAGAGGTTGGAAAGAGATGAACTACTGTGGCAAACCAAAATGTACCAAATGGTACCAAAATGTACCAAATGGGTTAGAGGTTAGTACATTTTGATGTGGACTGCTTTGCCAGACTCCATCGTCCCTTTCGGGACTAAATACGAAGTTTTTAACTCTTCATCCCCTAACAAAGGATTCAATAGTTCGTCCTCAGAACCAGCCGTTAAAAATATACCTGATATGCGATTTAGAGGACCATTTTAGGCGGAATAGCTAGTGACATCACTAAACGCATGTATTACAGCGGAGGAAACAGAGGCCCAAAAATATGAATATACCATCACCACCTTGAAAGGTCTCCGACCTTGCAAGGATCCTGCGCCCGCTTCATGAAACTCGAGCTAAAGGGGGCGCTGATTGCTGGCTCCCGAAGCGCTGCCGGGCGGAAGTTAGGAACTGTATTGCAGGAACTCCCGCTGACCGCAAATGGCCACGGGAGGGCGGCCGACACGTCATCTGGGTGCAGCGCCTCTCCGAAAGAGCCGCACGGCCCTGCTGCTGTCGTTTGCTTAATGAACTCAGTTGACGCCCAAAAAGAAACCACAAGACACGCGCCGGAGGCAAGAAGTGGTTTTCGCGCCTCTGAGTGCATTCATGGGACGTTATCCGGGAAACGGAAAGCTCAACGGGCATCCGTTACAAAAACAGTCCACTTATGTTGTGCGGGAAAGCCGAAAGCTGTGTTCGCCAGAATGGGAGTGGGAAATCCTTACCTTAGAAGAGCGGCCCCACAGAGCACGCATGAAGAGTGATGAAGTGCTGCGCTTCTTCCCCGTGGAGTTTGCGCAATCCTAAGGTGAATTCTACCTGTCAGTTTGGAGTGCTGTGCTGAATCCGTGTCAGAGCAACGAAATCCGCCACATGATGACCTTACATGATCGCCCAGCGAAATGCACTCATGCACCGGCGGCGAATCTGATAGAAACTGTCATGATGGCACAGATCTCACGATGACACAGTTCAGCCGTATCCTGTTGTTAGCTCGTCAGGTGCGGCGGTATTTCGCAGTGCCCTGTTGCCAACGACAACAAAGGGCTAAATCCCGTGAAGGAATACATGTGCCGGGAATGTATGCATACCTTTTATTCCGAAATGCCGTGTGCTCCGGCACCGTTGCGGCCGGTGATTTTAGGCCGTTTGTGAGCCGGCTCAAGAAACATCGTGCTGACCCGAAAGACGCGGGTTTGATCCCGGCCGCGGTGGTTGAATTTCGATGGAGGCGAAATTCTTGAGGCCCGTGTACTGTGCAATGTCAGCGCACGTTAAAGAACCCCAGGTGGTGGAAATTTCCGGAGCCCTTCACCACGGTGTCCCTCATAGCTTGAGTCGCTTTGGAACGTTAAACTCCTTTGAACCAAACCAAATCAAGAAACATTCCTCTAATAAGCATCTCTTTGGGAACATATGTTTCTTCGTGCTCTCTATTAATGCTCTCTCAGCTCCTTCAACCGCGATACAAAATAGTCACAACGAGCAGCTTAACTGCTCGACTTGATTACGCGCGAAGACGAAGTAAGAAATGCAAACAAACGCTCTGGGTTGTGCAACGGCGTCTAAAACCGTGCTAAAGGAAGCGGCATTCCGGAGTTGCCAGGCCGGCCATTCCGGAAGTAACAGCTAGCGCTCACAGCGCCGGAGTGCCAAAACCACAAATGGAGCTACCGAACCAGATCTATATCCGCCAGTGGAACACCCAGTCACTGCAGCGGAGCGAGGAAAGTTGCTCCGGATTCGCCAATGAAATTTGCCGTTAGAAGCAACGGCAACGATCAGCACAGGCCAAGGGATGAGGGCACAGCCTGTCGCAGCTGTTCGTATCGGAAAAGATTTTCCGTGTTGAGATACTCGCAAAAAAGCGATAATTGCGGCGTTGGTGAGCCCAACTTCCTGCAAACAATTACTGGCGGCGAACAGTTTTTATGCGGTTGAAGCGTATCTGCGCTTCCAATTTCCTCGAATTAATAGCTTGAATTCCTAAAATTTAGATTCGATAAGCCGTACTTCCCTGTGATTCGCGCCGTAGCGGAGTGACCACCGCTATGCCGAAGAGCGAACGAGTTGGTATAGGGTGCGATTGAGTTTCCCTTTGGATGCCGTTGAAAGGGAACTAGACTAACGATAAGATGCGATGACGTTTTGAAGCCTGGTTGCTGCTAAAGCACACTAATCGGGGACAGCTTTCATTGAAAGGTTATCTGTTTATTTACAACAAACAAAGCGACAAGCACTGAGAAATAATTTAAAAGTGAAGAACAACACCAAGGTGGGCAAGTTGGTTCATGTTTAAGTGGGTAAAACATCGCAAGAACGCGCACGAGAAACAAAAAAACAAGGACGCTAACTAAGCGTTGGAAGTTTGTTCCATAACATTGCGAACTATCAGGACGAAAGGTGGTGAGAACAAGGATATGGTTCTATGAAATTATACGTGAACAGGACTCACAAAAGTAAAAGCAATGAAAAGAAAGCGAAAGAAACAGAAAGGTCAATGAAAAGGGGAGGCTGGTACCGACGAGCCTGCAGTTTTGCTTATTGGACCTAAACGGCGCCGAATGCTGCGCGGCGCCTGCATTCTACGAAAGCTATCTTTTTGGTAGAGGCGAGAGCAGTACAGTTCGGAGGGTGTGTAATGAAAACAAATAAGGTTAAACTGCGACCCGCAGTCAGTCGCATGCGGGAGGGGCCCCAAGGGAGAAAAGGGCGCGGGGTGTGCACGGCCGCAGGAGAAGTGTCGAGAGGAAAAAAGGCAGGCCGGGTGAAGGAAAGAAGGAAAGGGCACAAATGTTTAGGGAAGTGGCTTTCTCACTTTTAGCGAGAAAGAATGTAAGGTTGTAATTGTCCACTGAAAGAGAATGGTTGGCGGTATTGCGTCTTTCAAAGATTGTAGAAAAAAAAATCTGCAGAGACAGCATTGGAGAAATGCGAAAGCATTAGTGTTTGCCGCGACGTTGGTGGCTCCTAGTCGAGTTTGGTCGCTTTTGTCCCTATGACGTCATATAGAATAGTCGAACTATTTGGAAACCTGCATATCATACTACTGCTCAGACACCGGCATTCAGGGCTGTTTCTTGGTTTACTCTAATTAGTTTTAGGCGTGACGTCATCAGACGTATGGGATGACGTCACCCGCTGTGACGATCACAGGGTATCAACAATTTGACTAACTAATCAGCGGATTAATTATCATTAATAAATATTTCCGCGATACATTCGTCAATTAGCATAATCAACTAGCACCGTTAATTAGTACCACTAATTAGTTCATTAAATATAAGCGGTAGTTAGGGCTATTGAATAATGCCTAATGTTAATGACCAATTACTACTCTCTCTGACTCGATATTGTTTAATCACTGACTTCCTATACTTCACCACACCAATCTTGCTCCCACGTTTTGCTGACACATTTTTCGGACACTTCCGGAGCCGACATAGACTAGTAGTGTTTCACATTTATAAGCAGTGCGGGTTTCAGCGTATATAGCACGTATTTATAAGTGGGGGAGAAGGCAGCAATCAGGCTGCAATATAGTTTGAGTGCATAAATGTCGAGAAAGACATGTCTTGTAGTTATTTTGGTCCAGGAGCCGGATGTCTTTAAGCATGCAGTACAACCGCGCAGATAAAGGCTAAGAAGATCGCTTTCTTTTTTAAACAACAAGGCCAGAGCGTCACTTCTACCCCTGAAAGAGCTGTTATTCCGGTTAAACAGGAACGTTTACGTGACACCAGCAGCGGCAGCACTGAAGGAAAAGTTGAGTGGACTCTGGCTCTGTGGCCTGTGATCTGATGCTTTTATACGTTACAATATATTAAATAAAATTTCATTCGCTATATTAAAAGTTGTGTTTTGTTGCACACATATTTGAGGTGTATGCTGATTATGCTCCCTGGCACAGGGCGCTCATTTAGGCGACAAGCCTTCAGCTCCGACTACATTTTCTGTGTAGAAAGATGTCAGTACGGAAGAAATAAAGTTTGCAACAAAACACGAAAGAGAAGGGAAGTGAAGGCGGCAAAAAAAGCAGGAAAGAAAGGAAGAAGGAAGCGAGGAAGGAAAGGACGGAAGAAATGAAGGAAAGAAAAAAGATGAAAGAAACTAAGAAGGAACGAAAGGAAGAAGGATGGAAGGAAGGAAGGAAGGAAGGAAGGAAGGAAGGAAGGAAGGAAGGAAGGAAGGAAGGAAGGAAGGAAGGAAGGAAGGAAGGAAGGAAGGAAGGAAGGAAAGGAAGAAAGAAGGAATAAAGGAAAAGGAAGAGAGAAGAAAAAAGGAACGGAAGAAAGCAAGAAAGAAAGAAGGTAACAAGGAAAGGAAGAAAAGGGAAAACAGGAAAAAACTAAGTAAGGAAACAAAGAAAAAAGAAAAAAACAAAGCCGAGGAAAAAATAAAGAACGGAAGAAAGAGGGAAGCAAGTAAAGAAACCATACCCCTTGCTGGTGCTTCTGGGTCAAGGCATTCCAACGAAGTGGGCTTCCACCACTGCCGGATTCAGGCAGGACGCCGGGCTTGTCTCGACGAATCAGAACGGCTGGTGGTCTCGTGGGCCCCGCAACCGTGTTTCTCAGCAACAACGCTCCCACAGAGGTAAATCTCTCGGTCCTCGTCAACAAGCGCTACTGCGATCAAAAGCATGCTCTCCCCACTCTCACGCCAGGGATCCACCTGGCATGCGCAGTTCTCTTGCACCCCCAGGTCCCCTGCGAAGCGAGAACATCGCTCGTACCCCCAAGTGGGCACCGAGCAGTGCCGTGCACACATCCATCCAAGCGCCTGGGACGTGTAGGCCTCAAGCCCTCACGCTATCACATGTTTTACTGTTTACCCTTGTTTACACGTAACCCCCCCCCCCCCCCCCCCCTTTCCCACCAGTGACTCCAATGACCATTAAGTGCACACCTAGACTAGGCCCAGACTAGGACTAGGTGTGCCCGTCTGCGCGATAAACAAAACAGATATATGATGTGAGGGACGAGAGCCATGTAGTAGACGAAATTTTCATTCTGATTCCGTGAAACTCGTCCGTTAAAACATTCAGCGCCGGTAAAAATGGCGGGATCGGGATTCTTTGGTCACGATGAAAGCTTTCTTCATAACACTGCTGCATGACTCGATAAGCTCGCAAATGATGAAAGCGGCGGGCCCATAGCATTTAGATCTCATGGGAGACTCATGCCTTCTGTTGCGTAGCTTTCAGAGGCTTATTTTCGTGATAGGAAAAATTTCTGCGCTCAAATGCCGTTTTCAATGTTTAAAGTGATTTAATAATATTTCGGAGTAATGCTATTTAAAAATGATTAATCTGGACGCTTTCAGTGTTCTATTGAATTCAAAACACCGTACCAGTGTGTGGGTTAAGAAAAGCAGTAATTGTACAGTGGTGCACAAGCACAAAAAAAAAGAAAGAAGCGCGATAATTAGTACGCGACGGCTAGTTGCGTTCTTCGAGATTGGCGCAATCTTTAGGCCATCACTTCATTCAGTGATACCTTCTGATGAGAGGTTAGACAGAGCGTTGGGCGCTGGGGCGTTACTAGAAAACGACAGAAAATACAGGAAACGCATCAAGACAACAGGCGAAATGCAAGAATGAAAAAGAAATGATAGCGATTGTTCTTGTCATAATGCAAGGAACATAAACAGGCCCGGACGAACGTTGAGTGTTTTTTGTTATTTTTCGTTATTACGAGAGAGAGAGAGAGAGCAAAGCTTTATTTGGTTCACTAAGGGTTGAGCGTTCGGTCTTCGTCTTCATCGCTGCAGACTCTTAGACATTAGGAACAAAACTTATATGCACATCGCTACATTCTTTGCACGAGAAGAGATATGGGGACAGTTTTGTATTACAGAAGAAGAGGAAGAGGGGAGAGGAAAGAGAGGAAGAAGAGGACTGAGGAAGGAGAGGAAGAAGAGGAGAGAGAGGAGATGAGGGCGCCAAATAGAATGGCATCACATTGCAAATTTGAACTGCGCAAAGGGCATGGTATGTGGGGTTTCACGTCCTTAATTAAAGCCGTCCGCGTAAACAAAAGGAACCAGAAGTCACAGGCTGCAGTTAACTAGGTTTAACCCAAGTTACGTCAGTGATATTATTTTCTTTCGCTGTAAGACTCCCCTTATGCGCCAGCAAACGTTCGAGCATATTCAAGCGATTTACCTTCGTATGCATCCCGATGTGTGGAGTCTTGTGCAGTCGACGGCGGGCTGCTTACTGCCATTCGCAGCAGTCAATGCTGCCTTTCTTTATTCTGAAAACTACGAGAGAACAAAATGCCTGCCTTCAAGGGCTTCTTATCGCCAGGCTCGAACGACAAGTTTCAAGGCAGCCCCTTCGCTTAGTTTCCCTGAAAGTTATTCACTCGGCGTGACGTTCCGTACAAGTATAGCACAGGAAAAAAAAGCATGCCAAGAACGACAGTACGCAGGACAAACAGAATGCGTTGTGTATGCTGCGCTCCGCTGGTCACACGAATAGAACCGCCATCTCCAGACAAGTGGTCTTTCTGCCTTTAACATTGCCTTGTCAGCGGGAAGCCTTGTTTGCGCACTGTGCGAGACAACGGCTGCCACTACTTTGCTTTGGTGCTGCTTGCAGTGCGGGAGTTTGTTGCCTAACTTAGCAGCGCATTTTCCGCTGCTAGGACTTGTCCGGATGCCCCGAGCAGGAAGTTGAGTCAAAGCACCAACATTAGGCTCGAGTACACTGGAGGAACACCGCTGCGGTGTTACAAGTAAAACGTATCAAGAGAGCTTACAAAGGGACAGACAGGTGTGCGTGCGTTTGTTTAAAACAGATTTTTGTGAAAAAAAGTAAGGGGTACGGACGTTTGCTGACCGAATATCGCGTTGCAGGCCCGTTTTGTGTTTTGGCATGTAATAACAGCGAAAGTATTTGGCAGGAATGGTAAACGTGTGAAGCAATTGTATAACCATGAGTATATTTCATGTCAGCAAAAAAAAAAATGCATCGTTTTATGTTTCATTTCTCACGGAGAAGGGAGTTGAAAAGTTCGCCCTCATTTTTTCTAATATCTGGCTTTCGTGCATAGAGCCAAACGACTTGCTTAAGGAAAGAGGCAACTTAGCATGGCCGGTTTCCTGTTCTAGTAATGTGTTGCGAACTTTGGTATAGTGAAGACTTCTACAACGAATTAGCCTTTATAAAAAAAAGCTGAACTTGCTCCAGACTGCGTGCTTAGCATTTTTATAACGAGCACACAAAGCAAGGCATGATGGCACCTTCAGTGACAAATTCAAGCTAGCAATGCCATATTTAAGTGACATGAGATGCCGCAGCGTCAGAAAATAGTGTTAGCGTACCGGAGATGTATTATCGTAGACGAATGCCAGAATACCCGACGTTTCCTGCGCACGCGCAGTGGCAGCGGTGGGGCCATGTGGGGCCACTGCTCGTGCGCAGCGGGCGTTCTATTCTCCGGTATAGGTATACTCTAGTACGTCTCCGCGATGCTAAAACTCTCTAAGCGAAAGAACCCTCGCTAGCAGTTTGCATGTAGCATGCACAGAAACATCACTGCTGTTCATATGCCCGGCGAAAGTCACATCTTCTAATGAGGGCTATGGTTAATGGCATCGTCTGACGCCGTGATGACCATGGACAGGATGGAGAGGGCATGCGTGAACGGAGGTCCGACAGATCCGCAAGTGCTAAAAAAATTAGCTGCGGTTAAACTACTCTTGAAACTAGTTAGAGAGTGAAAGGTGGGCTGTATCGGGCAACTAGACACGGCTTGGCGTCTGCAACTTTGGGTGCGTTCTGGACAACTTCGCTACTCGCTTAATTAGAACAAATTTAATTAACACACTCACATTTTGATTATTCATGAATGTCTCAGTACATAACTCGAAGATACGATTTTAAGACGTCTGGGGATTCACTAGACGCGCCCATCTGCTGGACCATAGCCGTACATTGCGTGTTGGGGTTTAGTGGGTGTCACATGATGGCGCTACGATTGCACGCCATGCACGACGGAAATTCACCGGAAACGTACTTCGCTACTAGCTTAATTTGGAGATTTGTTATATACATGCTCATAATTAAATTATTCATGCACGCCTCAGTACATATCTCGAAGATACGTTGCTTACACGTCTGTGCATTCACTAGACGCGTCTTCATTCACTTCGAAGAGTCGAACAGCGGAGTGGAAGTGCATGCCGGAGGCCCGAGTTCGATTCCCACCTACACCACAATTTTCTTGTGCTTCTTTATTAACTGAGGCCGCTACAAGATAATAACAGCGCTGTAACATGACCTTTAAGGTTTGTACACGAGAAGTAGAGCTTTCGCTCCAAAAGGAGGCAGTGGCAGCATTCGCACTGCCAGTTTCTCCTATTATCAGTGCACGATGTAATACCGCTCCGTGGTCTCCCCATTTCTCCTCTCTTATCGCGCGCTTCGGCCGCGCGGGGGAGTGGAAAGGGAGGTTACCGATGGACTCCCACTAGATTTCGGTTTAAGTGCGATTCGCGTTGACGCTTAGCCTTAAATGGTTTCGTGGCTTATCAAAGACGCATGGAGAGGACATAAACATTTGAAACTTCTGACAGCTAGAGGAAGAACACTGCTGGTGAGCGGCATGTGAGCACTCACAGCTTATAACGAAGGTCACTGTGGGTTTGAACGGAGGCCCACGGGGAAAATGAACTGGGCAGTAATGGCAAGCCAGCCGAAGAGCCGAGAGTGGAGGAGGAGGAGGAGGAGGAGGAGGAGGAGAAGGAGGAGGAGGAGGAGGGACTTTAATGTAACAGGAGAGGTCTGCCTGGTTGTCGGCCTGGCATGCGACTCCAGCCGAGAGTGGTGACAACCCGTCAAGCCATGGAGGCCACTGACACTTTGCAATTGTTTGCTGCGTCACTCCCGGATTTTCCGACTCAGCGCACTGTCGGATTTAAGAAGATGGGGGCAGCCGCAGCTGTGCTTTCTCTAAGGCACATCCTTACAAAAAAAAAAATGACTTACTTGTTCCATTATGTGCGCCAGAAATAAAGCATGGTTTCAATGACGATGGTAATGCTGTTGTATTGGGAGCCAGGGGCCGTGATTGTCGTAACAGATTCCAACGAAATAATTTAGAGGTTTCGTGCTTTTCGTTTTGCCTCCACCTAACTGCATTACGTTTTACTGTTTTCTTTCTTCAGATTCTCTTCTGCCAGTACTTACTAAACATACTGAAAGGGCCTGCCTGCGGTAGAAAGCAACGTAACATTTTTATGACACTACGTTTATTATGACAACAAACACTGCTTATATGCGGACAAATGCCTAGAATATCCGCGGAAACATTGAACAGTTTGTAACCGTAGCCCCTGCGCTAACCGCAGCTCCATTTGGCCATAGACAAACGAGAGAAATTGAATAGACTGAATTATGATAACGTCCCTTTCTTTCAATCGGTTATAATTTTAGACTATTACATACTGTGTCCTCGAAATAAGTGCCTTGCTCACTCTTTGGAAAAATTTAGGTAACTTTGTGGCTCCAGAGTGCTCAAGGGGCCGTTCACATTTGACGAATTGCATAAACAAACGTCAACGACACCAGCGAAGCACCGTACTTTGAACCTGCAATTTAAATCAGTCGGTCAACGTCGCCGAGCAAATGACCGCAAGGACGTAGGCGGATCTCGTCGCATCTAGCGGAATGACGAGGTCGCCGAGAGGACATTGTGATTGGAAACCCGACGAGAACGGGAAGTCCGTCCTTCTATGTATTCAAGCTCGCATATCGAATTGCAGAGATGGTCGGTAAGACGACAGCTACCATGATTATTCCAGGACCGCCGGCATGGCGACCGAGTGGGTGGCTGCGTCCTGTCGAGGCGATTGCCTAGCATCCTCTGCGGTGCGGCCTCATCTTCTTTGGTGCGTGCAAAAGGACGCTCTCACGTGTCACTGCACTCGGGGCTTCCATCCTAAGTCCTGGAACCGATATAACATTCGAAGAGGTGCGTAGCGTATATGCATGAAGGAACGAGCCACAAATTGCGCCTAGCAAGCCCACGTAGGAATCGTCGAAGGAGTTGGTAACAGCTAGAGGCTGTTTTTCGTTATTATCTGACAGGCCCCTCTTGGTTGTCCAGAGAGAATTTAGATAAGCTCGACGCGTTACCAGAGATGGGCTGCGTTTTTCCGCGAAATACAAGGCTGAACATCAGTCCCTGAAAGGGCGCCCACCTTTGAAGCCGACTATATGTATGAAGGCACTGCGTACTGGTGTCGGTGGTCTAACTTGTTTCGTCTACAGGTTCGAAGGGGGTAATTATTTATTTTAATCTAGGGTGCCTTGCGCATGAAAAAAAAGGCTATGACTGATGCGCGCCCTGCTCTCATAAGACCTTTTGCGTTGCTGCATGCGACGGCATAGCAACAATAGAAATGTGGACGGGAGCCTATAGTCCTCTAGAGTGAGCCGTCACATACACATCCCGAATGTTAAGGACTCAGAAAGACCCACAGAACACTCATTATGTTACAAGGGCAGAAAAAGGCCCGAAACTCCTGTTAAATACTGTACATATAGCTGCTGTTCTCAGAACAGTTCAGACGCAGATCTAAAATGTGGAGTGGATGCTTTATGCTGTCCGTCCTAGAAGCACTACGTGAGAATCGTACTCGTCAAAGTTAACTTTAGAATGTTATGCTCATGACTACTGATCGTAATGATGACAAACTCGCAATGACGTGACAAATATGTGCAACTAAACTGAATTCCGAATTAAAAATGAAGCTGCTGCATTGCTCGCATTCTTCTATTAAAGACACTGTTACAATAATTCGCAAAATGCGCCATAGAAGCTGCCCATTTTGCTTGACTACTGTAAATTGGCGGACACTACAGTGAAAAACGAGGACTTTTTTCTCTATTTCAGAAATGGCTATTTCAAAATGATGAACCGGAAGGCCTTGCTTTGAATCTTTTAATGCCCTTAATCGTTGATGCATGTAAACGGGCCCCAGACAAAGTCTTCGTATTTTATCCTGGATTTGATTAATGATGAATGAGCTAAAAATTTCACGTCTGCACGAACATTCTTCAATTTACGTTTGAAGACACAGTTCGCGCAAACCTGATGCTCATGCATTACTCATATGCTTATTCTGGCACAGATTGGCAGATTGACGTTCAAAGAACAATATAAAAAAATTTGAACAATATTTATAGAATCGCTGAACTTTTCGCAAATAAAACCGATGAAAATTGGGAGAGCATTAAAAGCAGGGTTTATTGAAAACATGTTTTTAGCCCGAACGGGTTTATTAAAACTAATGTGTGCTCGACCTTTCAGCTGTTTATACTGTGGTGCTTGAAGAACTATATTTGTAATTTCATAAAAAAGGGTTTCAAAAATAAAACTTAAATCCGTGATATCCACAGGGCAAACAGTCTGTCTGTTCGTTAAATAATCAAAAGCAGTTATTTGTCTAGTGAATGTTTATTCGTGTTTTCTTCAGTGCGGAAAAATGGCGCATTATATCACAGAATCTTAACGAACGTACTATCAATGCCTTTAAATGATGATTACCACGTTTGGCACGAAGTTAAGCATGTTCACTTGTCTTCACACATGGAGCAAGAACACAGGCAATTGTTTGGCGCCCGTGTTTTTATGTCTGTCGCCGTGGAAATAGTCTCAATTAACTCGTATGAAGTCCGTCTCTTTTCACTCCTTCTTTAGTTAAAAACGAAAATATTAAAAACCTGTACCACTTCAGCAGTGGTCATCACAAAGTGAACACGGGAGAGGAAAACCTCAGGGTGCTTGGTAACGTTTTGATAAATGTACTTGACTACGCCTGGGCCAGACGAAGACAAGTCCTCTTGTCGAAATGTTAGCAAGCACCCTGAGGTTTTCCATCTCTTGTTTACTTTGTGATTATCAAGAACCATATCACCAACCTTTCTCTAACATGGACTCGAACGGTGTTAATGGAAGACAAAGCATTTAATATATATTCTAATTTATTTCCCATTTGGTTGATCTCATGAAAACAAACAGTTGCAATTATTTCCCCACACAGTTCATTATTTCATTTGCAAGCTACTTGCATCGTTTCATCAATGTCTGGTGCGTGCGGTGTGCGATGTACGAGAAATAATTTTGACAACGAAACTCTATTTTAGTGTTTTGAAATATAGAGTGAAGTAGGCGGGAAGTACAGCTTCATTGTTTTAGATTTTTCTTGTTTTTGCTTTTTTTTTGCGCAAAGAAGGAAGAAGGAACTGCGCAGCGAGCTAGAAGTTGTTTTCTGCCTTTAAAACGGGATTGCAAAAAAAGGCTAGATTTTTCCTCTATATGCATTTTATTATAGAACATGCCGCTAAGTGCCAATTATACAAGAATGTGAGTCGAGTTACAGTGCTGCGCATTAAAAGTTTTTTTTTCAATCAACATTTCCTAAAAGTCAGTGTTTTGGAAATTGGAGGCTGCTATTCGAGGTCTTTACCGGAACCGTGCGCTGAAATGTGAAATCCTTAAATTTGTTATATTTTCCGGGGCGGAAAGGACGGTGGAGATTAGTTAGTCAAAATCAGTTTTCAGTAAGTACTGTGGCAGACGCTTAGCTGCAGGGTTGATTATGAAGTTTGCATAGACTGAAAAAAAAAATATATTGGTGCTATGCATTAGGGACTGATTTATTCTTAAAATCCAGTAGTAATCACGCAGATTGGCAAAACGCCATTTCTAAAAAAACAAATCAAACGTAATGTTCTACCGTGTTTTATTTCTCATGGTTCGCTTATCATCAAAGCAGCCTGTTTGCATACGAGTTACCGGTCCTCAGAGAAAAAATTTAGCTGACACGAAATGGCTTGTGACAGAACCCTGTTCGGAGATGAATTGGCGTAACCGATTTCTATGCCCCACCCACCTCTCGTGAATCCTTCGTGATTTTTCATTTTTTTATTGTCTTTTTTTGTCATTTTCGTGCCTATTGCGTCCATATCCCATTCCAAGCAATAATTATCATTTATTGAACTATCTGACGTCCATTTTAATTTTTTTCTTCTAACCTCATTTCCGCGGGATGACGAAGTGGGCAGCATAAACTGCTGCCATGGGTTCGTAGACCTCCTTTAATTTTGCTCATCATTATTCCTTCACATGATGTTCAACATATCCTTTCTACTTCTTGCATTTGGGAGGCTAGCAATGAACTATAGATTAAGGACAGTTACCCAGAGAAATAATGTACCACAGCCAAATATACCCACATTCATGTGCTATTCCTGAGGCAGATGGATAACCGGATACCCCTCGGCTGTAAGCGCAGGAAAGCACAAGAACGGCTTCTTGTTGCGCAACGAAGATGAAGGTAGCAAAAGGCGCGAGGCCTGTACGTAGCCTGGCTGTACAGCCAGTCTCCTTCCCGCTGGTCAGTTCACTCTTCCCATGGCGACATCAGAAAATTCTTGCCGGTAAAGCTTGCCAATTTTAGTCTAGTTCACAATGAATCGGCTCAATAACATCCAGTCACTAGTCGTGAGATAATAATATACATTGAGCAAAGGCTCTGGAACTGGGGCTCTAGCCACTGAAAATAGATACACTTACACACGCTCTTTCGACTGTGCCGTGAGTCATCACCTCGAGCGTCTGCTCATACGAGCTTTTGGGTCTAGACTCGAAATCCGCTTACTGTTGCTATAAGTGCACACTTTGAAAAATTTGCTCACTTTCATCTTTGAGAGTTCCCGCCTAGCGTATTCTTTTTACCACTTACGCTGTTTCTTTCAATTTGCCGTCGGCTATGAACTATTTTCAGGTTATACGCATTAACCCTCATCTTTGCTGTCAACTGCGAGTATTTTATAGATTAAGCTGTAACTTTCATCTTTATCCGCCACTACGGCTCGTGTCTCCTCAATCACCTCCCCGCACCCCCCCCCCCCCCCTTCTTTCCTTCATCTCCCCCAAAGGCTAGCCGGCTTCACCTGCAGTTCCTGTCTGCCGTTAGATGCCTCTACTTGTCTTCGGTGTTCCCGAGGCAGAGATATGGGTCGCGTAGCGCATGTTACCGCTCATTTCGTCTCCAGGAGGCTGCCAGCAGGGACAACACCATTTATTTTGGAGGCGCATTAGGTTCTTGCAGAGCAGAATACGTTAGGGTAAGCTGATTTAAAATCTGAAGATAATGCTCACAGCAGCTGATTTGCTGAAATGTGGCATTTTTTACTATTGTTATTATCCTTCGTGTTACTGCATTCTTTTCTCTTTAATGATGATGGAGGCTAATACAGTCTAGAATATAGGCCTAAACTTACAGTAAGCTCAATAAGTCTTTAACCAATATAGCGTTCACGACTACGACCGAAATAAAAGGACGTTAAGGTTAAGGTCACTCATTATAAGTTACCACACCTTTTTTGTTATAATCGGGAAGCCATGAAAGCTGTCTGTTTTTATCCTGGCGTCTAAGTGCTCTTAAAGAGCAGCACAACACAGTACGCATACTGCGGTTCAGGAGAAGCAAAGAATAAAAAACACGCTATCGAAACGCTTCAGGAAACATGGCACAAAGCAAGCAGCGCTGTGAGATTATTGAGATGGCTACTTTATTTTGCCCCCTTTATAGGTGTAAACACCTTCATTCGCATTGCGATGAAACGCTTATACAGTTTTTGGTTGGGCCTGCGGGCGCCGGTTTTCCAGCTTAAGCGCCTGAAGTAACAGCAATTTCGCAGAAAATTCATTTAGTCATTCCAGATATTTGCGTCGTAGTTGTTGCAGGCCAAGCTTGTATTTCGCGTCCCCATCAGCCATCTTATCTTTCTGTTCTGCAACCAGAGAAAATTTTCTCTCTGGCTAAAAATATACGATTAGACTCGGTCGAAAGCAAACAAATATTTTAATATAATTAGAATCGCTCTAAACCAATATAGAGGAAGCGACTGTGTGCGTCATATGTTTAAAAGAAGTCAAGATTAACAGACGTTTTTTACCACGCAAACAATCTACACAGACGATGGGTTAATATAGGGTTAAAGCAGAAAAGTTTACTGCTCAATGAAGTAAATACATCAGAGAGTAGAACGTGCCGTCGTTTAGCGCATCACACTCAGCAGGCACGCGCACTGTTCCGTCAGATTGGACGCACCGAGCAAAGCAAACAAAATAAAAGAACGAAACCACTCACTACGCGACAATACTGCGCGAAATACAAGCTTGGCTTGCAACAACAACGACGCAAATATCTGGAATGACTAGATGAATTTTCTGCGAAATTGCTGTTATTTCATGCGCTTAAGCTGGCAAACCGGTGCCCGCAGGACTAACTCCCGACGGCAGAGAGATAAGCCGGATCAGAAAGGGCAGTAGTCAGCGGCTGGTGGATTTTTTCTGAGGCCATAAAACCCTATGGGTTAAAAAACTCAACAAATGCATATATATAGCAAAAATCTATATTAACCAGCACGCACGGGTGCGTAAATCAACGCGACAATGTGCCTCATCAACCAAAATTCTTAAAACGTGACAACCCCAAGCCTGATCTCGGGAACAGGCCTTACTCACGGAATTCAATCTGTCGGAATGGATCCTCGGCCATACGTCCTCCGATGGTTATTTCGGCAACGGAGCCCGAATTGCTACTTCGGAGTACGGAACATACGCGTTCGCGTATGTGCCGTACTTTTCTACTTTTCTTCTTTATAACCTGTTTATCGATATATACTTCGCTGGACAGTTTACCTAGAACATAAATCAGCCTAGTTGTATACTGCAGGTGACAGTACACGGGTAATATCTATTTTGTACACAGGCGCTGCTCGCTTTTCATTCTGACCTTACTATTGGTTTGGATCAGCGAAACATTTGTCGTGCTCTCAAAAATCCTTATGGTTGTCAGCGGTTGTCGGTCAGATTCTGAGTGTTGTCAGCCGTTGATCGAGATCGGTTCAAGCTGTGCTCGCCTGCCCTTAGTCCAGGGCTTCGCTAGCCTTTGCTCAACTTTGAGCACGCTGCACAAGGCCTATTTGGTCCTCGCAGTGGTCGCTGGCCAGCAGTGCTTCCCAGTGCTCCGCCCTCGAGTTTCTAATCTTAGGGACAATATCAATGCTCTGACATCCCCAGTGGCATTGTTATAAGGTGGGTTTTGCCTTGCAGCGTGGACACCCGTAGGCGTGTGTACAGTGGGGTGAACCTTGTTCAGCATATGTAGATTAGGATATGAGTCTGACTGAAGCTGCCTCCATGCAACTGCGTCTTCCCTGTGAGTGATTTGATGGTCAAGGGTTGAGACTTCACACATACCTCGGGTTTTCAGCTTTTCACTTTCATTTTTCATTTCATTTCATTTAATTACCTTAAAGACCCACGAGAGGTATTACATAAGGGGCGGGTACATATATTTTGATGGGCAAAGTGTTAATACAGCGAAACATGACTGGTAACATTATTGGCAAAGTTGGATGAGCACGTGATGGCTGCGATGTCATTGGGTAAGTCATTGTCGTTGGGTAGGTGAGCGCTACTCCACTAGCTTTGCTTGTGGAGTAGCGCTTTCACTGTGAAGAAAGGTTTCTTCATTCTTTTTTTTTGAATGGTGGCCAGGTCCCTGAGGAGCTTCATAAGCTGGTGTCGTTGATGCAATTTTTTTTTCATGGTGGCGGGGTCATTAGAAGTTTATGAGTTACTGTAAGCGGAGTGCGTCGCTTTGCATGTTATAGATTCTCGGAAATTGGTATATGTATAACTTAAACGGCAAATTGGGCCGAAGTAGATTATCAATTGCCTGTCCTCACGCGTTGTAACGTTTACGGTGGCCAATAATGAATAAAATATCCAAACGGCCCTCACTGTTACCTTAATTTTAACGGTTATTTAAGCAGTTTAGAATGCTGCGTAGCAAGCAGTTAATGTCGAAGAAAGGTAATACACGCACTTTCGGTAGAAATGAAGAAACTTCGAAAACTGTCCTGCATATTCGATATGCTGGACAGGTTTTGAATTCGATCCGTTGGTCCGTTTTCGAAGTCCGCAGTACTTGCTTCTCCGTTTTTCTTTTTTTGGTGCCATTGTTGTCAACAGGCGACGGGAGCTCCTCTGAGTGGCGCGATGTGGCACTCACATTAAAGAATTCAATGACAGTGTCGTACACCTCCGCACAGGAGAACCACCGTCGCCTGTTGCCAAAACTGAGGCCTAATAGGCTAGCGTCGCACCCACGTAAGGTTATCGCCATAGCAACGCTTAAAATCGAAAAGCAGTGTTCACATGGAATGCTAAGTAGCGCTGAAACCTTTCAATGAACGAAAAAGAGGAAGACTATAACTCGAGGACTCTGCCATTATGTGAGGTGAACAACAACAACAACAACAACAACAACAACAACAACAACAACAACAACAACAACAACAACAACAACAACAACAACAACAACAACAACAACAACAACAACAACAACAACAACAACAACAACAACAACAACAACAACAACTATAACTCGAGGACTCTGCCATTATGTGAGGACAACAACAACAACAACAACAACAACAACAACAACAACAACAACAACAACAACAACAACAACAACAACAACAACAACAACAACAACAACAACAACAACAACAACAACAACGACGACTCTGCCAGTTGCAGAACGAAATTACTGCTACTGCAAATAACGGAAACTGCTTTAATGGGCGGTGCTAGTTTAATGCGCGTTGGCGTACAGCCACGTGGACGCAAGCACCGCCTCGCTGCTATGAGCTGACAACTCATGCGTGGCGATCGATCAGTGCTCTTGCGTCGTTAGGACGCTATTACTGCGCTGCTTTCCACGCACACAAAAAAAAGCAAGCAAAAAAACGAACAAACCTGCTCGGGCGAGTGCCTGCGATTTTCCCAGAAAGAGGACTACGCTGTTGCACAACGTTTACATAACACTAAAGCACGAACATGGCAGCATGCGTATCATCGATAACAACGACAGCCTACATAAGCCAATCTGCACGCGCCATATCTCTCGATTAAATGTAGCAATGTAGGAATGTCCAGCATTATTGGAGAATTTTCAAAAATTTAAATATTGTAAAGTACTGTATGAAAACATCGAAGAAAATTGTTCATTGTCCCGATGCGTAGCATAATCTTTCTTTTAAAGTTTTTCCATCGCTCACATCTAGCAGTTAAGACTGCTATAAAAAAACCAATGCGGAACATCTTTGACGGCAGGAAAAACGTTAATAGCAAAAAAATGCGTTCCTGCAGGCGGGAGATCTTCGGATATATTGATTGTTATAGTAAAAGTTTACAATATATGAAGAAATTGCTGTCATGAACTCTTTCCCGATGAAAAATGCTTTGTCCAGAATTGCTGGGTATGAATTTGCATGCTGTACTTATGTGTTCGTATTTTCTTGATATTTTGAGAGATATGAGGTACTGACCTCTTTCAATAGAGAGGGTTTATTGACGGGGAAAGGCAGAGAGGTTGGCCCGAAAAATAAATATCTGGCCTGCTACTCTGCACTGGGGAACGGGAAGAGGTGAAAAAAGAGGGTCACGATGGGGGATGATGATGATGATGATGATGATGATGATGATTATGATGAAAGGAGGCAGATGAAAAATACATAAAAAACAACGCACACTTTCTAACAACACACACGTGAGGCAAGGCCCGTGACTGCTTTTAAATCATCCCCATGCTTCAGCTTGTCCCTAGACTCACTGTCGTGTTAACTGCCAGTGCGACAGTACTGCTGAATTCAAATGTTTGGGGAAAACGTCACTGTTCCGGCTACACAGCGTGTTGCATTAAGCTTTCGGAAGACATGCTTGAGGCCAACATCCTGCTTACTGCACAGATGTCCATAGTTTACCAAGACTTCATGTGATCATCAGCATTCAACTCAAGATTACTAGAGGACAGGCGCCTGAGTGATCCGCCATTTCTTGTTTTCTTGGTCTAGCAGTGGTCCCCCCTCCTCTGCTAACTTTCTAACTTCGTTCCACAAGCTGACTGCCTCAATCTGAAGCCTAAAATTGTTCCTTCGTGTTCACTTCGCCGCTGCAACACAGCAACGGTTCTTTGGCCCAGGCATCACACCTTGTACTGCTGAACCGGACTGAGTCTTAATTTGTGAACGAATGTCATCACTTAACGCTTGTGAATAATGTGTTATTGTTCATGGTTTGTGGGGTTTAACGTCCTAAAGTGACTCAAGCTAAGAGGGATGCCGCAGTGGAAGGCTCAGGATAATTTCTACTACCTAGGGTTCTTTGACATGCACCGACAGCGGACAGTACATGAGCCTCTAACATTTCGCCTCCATCGAAATTCGACCGCCGCTGCCGGGATCAAACCCCCGTCTTCCGGGTCAGCAGCCGTGCACCATAATCACTGAGCCACCGCGGCGGCTGTTAATGCATTATCTGTAGAATGGTCTAACCAAACGTAAATGGTGGGCGCCGTCTGTCAGTAGCCAATGGCAGGTGGCTATCTGCTACTGGGCTGTGAACGAAGTTAGTATAATACCTATACGAACTTTCTATGCTCGGATATAAGGACCTTTCGTCATTTAACCTCAGAAATAAAGAAACTGAGTATGTCAGTTCGGATATAACGAACTTCACTGTGTTGACCAAGGATATACCAAAGCTAAGTTTCTCACCTCTGATGTAATTTTCTTGTGTTAACCTCGTATTTAGAGAACTTTCCTGTGATAACTCCGAAAATAACGAACTTTTGTGCGTTACCTCGGATGTAAGGAACTTTCGGAATTTAGTGTGTCGACTTCGGATACAACGAACATAACTGTACCGCCTCGAATATAACGATCTTTATTTCGTCAACATCGCCTATAACGGACATTTGGCTCCTAACGCTTCGAAACAATCTGCCGAGAATCGCCTGAGAGTTTTCTTTATTTAGGTACACTTTCTATTCCGGGGTCTTAGCCAGCAGACATTCATAAACAATAAATAAATATTGTAAGGCATGATCAAGGCACACATAAACACAGCACAAGCAGCAGCGCCTGGAACTCTCTTACTTCCCAGCAGTTTTTCATTGCTATAGCCGAGAACCCAGGCATGGTTAACCAAACCGCGGTTCCTCGTAAAACAGCACCCCACACCACTTTCGCTCGCAAAGGCTCAATGCATTTCCCGCAAGAAACTAAATTCATGCCTCCATTAGCAGAGTTATGCTCTTTTGCCAGGCTCTTTGCGACCACCTCCGCATCAGTTTATGCTAGATTTCGGTCGGTACAGCGCACAGTTTTTGTGGTCTTTTTTTATCCCTTTCCCAGTCATAATTAATAGTGGCAGCGCTGTAGTCTCCTAATGTGGCTTGCTTTGTCAGCTTGCGGCTTCCCGTCTCTCTTTTCAGCATTGCAGCTATGCTGCTTCCTCGATAGCTTTATTTACTGCGCTCCCTGCTCTGGCACCGTCGTCTCTTATGTCCTCTGTTCTATCCCCACGTTAGGTGCAACATTGCTGGCGTACGCTGCTGCCGCGTTGCTGTCTCTCACATACTTTACTGCCGCTGTTCTTCTCATGGATAGAATTCACCTTCCTTTTCTCACCTATTACGGTATTGCAGCGGCTAGCCTTGAAGAGCTCTAGCACCAGCTGCTGAGGTCTCATTCATGTCCTTGTTTGCTCGATGCGGTAATCTCCAATGTGGTTTATACCCGGGAGCTTGTGGACGTGTGTTTTCAAAAGTTCTGGAAATGCCAGTAGAATCGAGTGTAGGAAGCATGGGCAACCGCCTATATCTGATGGAAAAACGGTGGTCTAATCCGAGCTACGCCTGGATTACCCCTCTGTAGGAGTTCATGCGTCCTGCTCCCTGTTTTGTTACTTTTACATGCACGTCGCGTTGTCAGTAAACACATGCTTATGTACTCGTTTGGTTGTGCCGGTCTTTCGTGCCTTCGTTTAGGACAGCATACATAAGTATGGTGGGGCAACCAGAAAAGGAATGTAAACCAATAGGCCCCTGCCTGTGCCACTTAAGTATAACAGGCTTAACCCAATCGTAATATAAATGAAAAGGCACGAAGGCAATGTTGTGCTTTTTCCACCCGTAGGTGGGAAAATAAAAAAATGGGGTAATGCTACTAAGCAACCCACAGCCGCGGGAGCGGGCCCGGGGAGACTCCCCTGATCTCCCCTGGGACGTAGCGGAGGGGGTGGGACGTAGGTTATGGGAATGGGACTGAGGGAAGGGTTATGAGTAATGTGATGGGAATGGGGACAGCGAGATATTGACCCTCATTTTATCATTTCTCGACTCCTGTCTGGCCAGGACAGGGAGGGCGTCGATGTTGACCAATGGTGCGGCTCCACTCACGGGAGGACAGCGTACAAATGAATAACGTCCACTTTATGTCAAACCTTGTTCACGTTAAGTGGCCTCAGGTGCTGAGTGTTCAGGGCTGCCGTGAAGGCTTAGCTGGACTACGTGAGGGAGACGGCACTGTGTAAGATGTTCATCGCTTTTCGGCCCTCACCAGCGGTTAGCGAGGGCAACTCTGCTGGCGGTTCACCCGGGCCAAAGCTCTCGCCCGCTGTGATTTTGCCATGGCGTTGTTGGTGCCAGGCTAAATAGTTACGCGTACGCATTTTCGTTTCTTCTCAACAATTAGGTTCTTCTTTGATCGGCGCGTCCCGCTTGTCTTTAATGACCTGGCGCTAATGGCACCGGGCAATTGGATTGTAAAACATTTATTGCTTCAACACAGCAAAGTGGGCGAGTTGGTATTGCATCTTAAGTTACGAAACAGCGCAACTAACACGAAGGACCAGAAAAAGAAGAAATACGGACACGCGCTGTCCGTGTTTCTTCCTTTTGTGGTCCTTCGTGTTAGTTGCGCTGTTTCGACTACCTTAAGATTTATTGCTTCAAGAGCAGGTTGCAGGAGACACATACTAGATGGCCGCTAGCACATGGCTGGCGGCGACATCATTGGCCCGCTCGATTGCCCGTACTTGAATCTTCGGGTCCTAGCTGACCAGCACGGCCTCACACAGCTCGGGAGAAGGGAGCTGTGTCAACTCCGCCGGAGGCGGATCCTTCGCGCAGTTCCAGAGAATGTGGTCGTATGTGGCCCTTTCAGCACATTTATGGCAGTTTGGGTCGTACTGGCCACGGTAGATGAGGGCAAGCACTGCCGGATTCAGAAGAGAGCGTGTTTGCAGTCGGCGCCAGATAACGTCCTGCGCTTGTGTTAACGATTTGTGGGGAGGGGGATATGCACGCCTCTCCAGCCTAAAATGATGGGTGATGTTATGAAATGAGAATGAAATGAGATCAAGCCTGTACCTCGTGAAATTCGGGTCGGAGGGCGCGCTCACTGCCCGGTCGACGAAACCTCGGTCTTGCGCGTGAGCCGCCTCGTTCCCTGGATTCGACGAGTGGGCCCGGACCCAGATCAATTCAACTTCTCTAATCGGAAGTGGGGTGTTTTGAAGGATGCGGAGGGAGGTAGATGTGATACGGCCCCTCGCGAGATTGTGAATGGCTGCTTTGGAGTCGCTGAATATAACAGCAGCACACGTGTTCGCTATATCTAAGGCTATTGCCGCTTCTTCCGCAATCTCGGAGGAGGTAGTCTCTATCGACGCGGCCGCCAAAGGGGCGTCGTTCCCGTTCACCGCGGCCAGTGCAAATGCTTGTCTCAGGGCACCGGGCGAATTTGCCCCAGGAACTTCTTTTCTCCTCTTCTAACTCCTCCTTTTACGTTCATCGACGTGGCGAACCTTTTTTCGTGATTTCTTTATCGTGCACGCTACGTTTATGTCCCATGCCTTCGTTTCTACCTTGTGTGCACTGATTTCCTGCCAGAAAGTCCTCGCTTCTCATCGCTGAACGTGGGCCATAAATTTTTGCAAGTGGAAACGGCTGCCAGAAACGTCAAAAACTTGCGTTGAGGCTATAAGCGAGCTTTTAAAGCGTCAAGCACGCTTCTGGCTTCGCACCCCAGAAAAGTAGCTGAAAACCCGGCGACATCTAATTTTTTTTCGCGTCTTTTATTTGCTGGCCTTTGCTAAATGAGTGGAGAGACGGACGGACTGATGTATGGGCGGATGGGCCGACAGACAAACATTCCCTGATCAGGCGAAGCAAAAATGTAGGCGTTGAATGCTTTGAAGAATAAATATAAGAATAAATGGCGGTCCATCGAGATGCACATATAAGCGTTTTCATCAAGTGCGGTATTAAAATTTAAGATGTGGAGAAGTTAAGCATTTCAGTTTCCATTGACCTTCCTCAAGTTCTCCACTATTTGATGCCGTAAGTGAAATGCACCAGAAGACTTTCTTCGACTGGCCGCTTGAAAGTTTAGGAGTGGGAAGTACCGTTGCGTTGCCAAAAAGAGAGGCCTGTACCGAATAAAGAAAACACAGAGTGAACCAAAAAGACACCACGTACCCCCCTCGCCAAAGGTAATCGAGCAGCAGGTTTTTCCTTCTCAGCTGTATAACAGATCCTTTATGGCACCCTTAAAGACATAAAGGTGTCCGAACATAAGGGCATTACACTACACAGATTCAGATTTCCAATCACATGTGCTTCGCTTTATGTGCTTTGCTGCGCGGCCAAGAAACAAACCAGAGCTGCCCCGTTATTTTTGGTAAAGACGGTACATATGCGATTCTGCTCTCCGCGATACTTTTCGAGTGTGAATGGAGCTTCGATGACTCGCAGTTCACTTTCTTTTCATGATAGAACACTGCCACTATTCGCGGTTTAGCGACAGAACTGTAGGATGGGCTTCAGTGCCTCCACAACTCTGCGTAGCTTGATGCGTCTTGGAAACCACAGACACTTCAAATGAATGCTTTTTTAACCATGTCAAAACAACTATTTTATTCGCCCCAGAATTCCGCACGTCAAAAAGCCTCTCATTCAATAGGACAATCTTACACAAATGAGCGTCGAGAGCTCCACTGCAGCTTAAAAGAATTAAAATACAAAATATGATAATTATGATTAAAATACAATTATGATAATTCTGATATTACTAATACAATATTACCAGATGAACATGATTTTCCGAAGCTACACTGGACCAGCAAATACACTTCGCTTCACAACTCGAAAGTTGAAGACTGGTTTTTGGGGAAAGGAAATGGCGCAGTATCTACCTTACATCTCGTAGGACACCTGAAATGCGCCGTATTCCGGATCCTTCCAACTCGGCACCTCTGTCTTCCTTTCTTGCCCCGCCGCGGTGGCTCAGTGGTTAGGGCGCTCGACTACTGATCCAGAGTTCCCGGATTCGAACCCGACCGCGGCGGCTGCGTTTTTATGGAGGAAAAACGCTAAGGCGCCCGTGTGCTGTGCGATGTCAGTGCACGTTAAAGATCCCCAGGTGGTCGAAATTATTCCGGAGCCCCCCACTACGGCACCTATTCTTCCTTTCTTCTTTCACTCCCTCCTTTATCCCTTTCCTTACGGCGCGGTTCAGGTGTCCAAAGATATATGAGACAGATACTGCGCCATTTCCTTTCCCCCAAAAAACAATTATTATTATTATTCCTTTCTTCTTTCACTCTGTCATTTATTCCTTTCCTTACGGCGCGGTTCAGGTGTCCGCCGAGATGTGAGACAGATGCTGCGACATATTCTTTCCCCAAAAACCAATTTTCAATTTTCGAGTTGTGAAGCAAAGTGGTTTTACTGGACGAGCAAAAACACTTTGCTTCACAACTCTAAAATTGAAAATTGAAGATTGGTTGTTGCGGAACGGAAATGGCTCAGTATCGGTCTCACATCTCGGCGGACACCTGAACCGCGCCGTAAGGGAAGGGTAAAGGAGGGAATGAAAGAAGGAAGGAAGAAAGGTTCCGTAGTGGGGGGCTCCGGAATAATTTAGAACACCTGGGGATCTTTAACCTGCACTCAATTGAGCTGTACCGTTACTGACATCTCCCTTAATCATTCCGTGCCCTAAAAAATGTGACTGTGCTATGCTCCCCCTCCCTGATGGCGGCGAAGATGAAAGCGCTAGTCTAGCGAATAGTGTGCGGCGGCACCCACTGAATAGAGTTAATTCACTCCTTGCGAAATGTAGTGGAACGACAGAAGTTTTTGCATTCTTTTTGCTAGACTTGTTGGCTTCTCTGAAAGTATTTTTCGGTAATTTGTCGAACTTCGAAGCGGACGGCTCATAATAAATTCATTTAGCTGTCTATCTTCTCGAAATCCACTTGTGCTATTCTTCCTATTCGTTTTGGAAAAACTGAGTACATAATTTAATTTAACGTTATCAGTGGGGCGTCTTTTTCATGCGGAATTAAGGGCCACGTTTAGAATGCAGCTTTTCAATATTCTGAATGGCTTTGAGGGCACTCGTCGGAAATGTGGAGAAGCGGTGTTATATCTCTGAAGCTTTGCTTAAGCGGGGAGGATCTCTGATCGGGAAGCTGCTCAGGAAGAGCTACCTGGGTCGCTCAAAGCCCACCACCGGGAGCACCTGCCATCGCACGGGCAGTAGCGCATTGCTTGGCCGCTGCACCACTGCGCCAGAAGGAGTAGGAGGGCTCCCAGGGGTCTATGAATGTAAAGGAGAGAACGACCTCCTGCATGTATGTGAATTACCTCCTTACGCTAATGCTTCATACCATTGCGGCAGGGCTTAAGTGCCACGCCACAGTTTTGTCGGATTCCAAAGTAGCAGTTAGCAATTATGCCATTGCAATATTTATTCCCCGGCTACTAAAATCCTAGAATCATCCCCCTCCCTTAATCAGCTCATCACCCTCCTCTGGGTGCCTAAAAACAGCGCACACAAAAGCAACTCGGCCGCTCACATCCAAGCCCGAGCATTCGTCAACCAGGCTTAAAGCGGCCTGCCTTCGTCTCGCAGTGCCAGGAGTCGACTTCTGAACTACCACGGCCTCACCCTGTGTTATTGAAATTCCTGCCTAATGTACCCTCCACCGTATAAATATATTCCCAGTAACGACCAGGTTTTGTGGGTCAGACTTCAAACGGCCACAGTCACAACCCCTTGCCTCCTCTCCATTATAACCACGGTCAAACCTCACCTCACTGCCACTTGTGTCCTAGCACCAAAGCTCACACTAATCAGATCTTTCTGAATTACCCGAACATAGCCAAGTCCCCATCGCAAAGGTCAGAACATCGGGAGCAATTGGAGGCTGCAGCCAGACCTACAGCTCTTTATATGGATAACGCTTTATATGGATATATAAAGTTATGAAACCAGATTAACAAGGTTGTTTTACGCACACAGCAGACTAGCTCTCATCAAGAAGTATTTATTCAAGGACGAAGTGTAAATGGGAAGGGACTAGCAGAGGCGTTCGATCAATATTTCGTTACCCGAGAATACCAAAGTTCGTCAATCATGCCATACGATTCTCGCATCAGGAAAAGCAGCGATTCTATGTATCTAAGTCCAACTACATGTTCTGAAGTATTCACTGCATTTTTGAACATAACGAACAGCAGATGCCACGATGCGGATGATTTGCAGATACGGCCTGTGAAGCATGTGTTAGATATTATAGCGTCAATTTTAGCACATATATTTAATTTAAGTTTTGAATGCGGAGTGTTCCCACGGTGCATGCAAATCGCTAAAGCGACAGCTTCGTGTAAGAAAGGTGATAAGCTTTGTGTTTCAAATTGCAAGCCAGTTTCCGTGCTGCCAATATTTTCTAGAGGACTGGAAAAAATTCTCCACACACGAATATCATGCTTTTGTGACAAACACCAAATAATAACAGATTCGCAGTTTGGTTTCATCAAACATAAATCCACCGAGACAGCATTACTAAGCCAAAAAGAGTACGCCTTACAGTGTTTCGAGGAAAAGAAACTTGCCCTTGGTGTTTTTATAGATTTTTCGCAGACTTCCGACTACATCAGTCATAATATACTTTTGGCAAAACTGTTCGACTACAGCTTTAGGGGTCGTGTTCATGCGCTTCTTTCGTCATATCTTGCACACCGCTTTCAGTTTGTAAGTATTAATAGCTATCGATCCTCAGTAAAAAAAGTAACTGCCGGCGTACCTCAGGGAAGTATCCTTGGACCGCTTATTTTTAACTTACGTATAAATGATATCGTGAATCAATGGCTGCATGCGAAGTGTGTTATGTATGCAGATGACGTTTCACTGTTCTTCTCAACAAGCGAATGTGAAGATATGATAAACGAGGCAAATAGGACACTAAGTACACCCCATCAATGGTACCTTAATAATCAGTTCAAAATTAATGTAACTAAAACTAAGGCTTTTATATTGAAACCAAAAAATAAAAACTTTATTCTACCATGCGATCTTAAGCTAGGTCTGGAAACGATTGAAATTGTAGACAGTATTAAGATATTAGGGGTACATTTCAACAGCCAGCTGAGCTGGGATAATCATGTTAACGCTGTCATCAGTAAGCTTTCTCGTGTCACAGATATCATTAACCGGCATCGTCACTTACTTCCATACAAATTTAAACTTCACCTGTGTAATTCGCTCTTTATGTCCCATGTAAACTATGCGCATTTAGTTTGAGGACAACTACAGCTACCAATAAAAATAAGATGTACGTTCTACAGAAGATAGCGCTGCGTGCAATACTCAACGTCGGGTCTGATACAAACACATGCGACTTATTCCGCCAAATTGATGTCGTAAATGTACCTGAAATGTATAATGTTAGGCTGGCTGAAAGATATAAGAAGGAAATAAAACAAAATGTGAACTACTTTTGTTTTAAAAGGGGCAATAAATGTGAACTACTTGCGTGACACGGCACACCTTTCACTAAATGTACAAGTTTACCCTAGCAGACACAGCGAACTGTGGCATATTCCAACACGCCTCATAATATATGGTACACATAGCCAAGCAAACACGGTGCCCTGTCTTTTAAATAAGTTTCATGCTGCAAAAGTTGATGTATCACGAGCATGCCGAAAAGATATACAGGATGTATGTGCTACTTTCTAGATTTCACCATGCTTTCATTGCTTCTTTATCTCTTTCGTTCCATAGAGTGTTGACCTGATTTGAATAACAAAAGACGTGTTTTTTATGAAGTATAATTTTCTGTTGTTTTTTGTTATCATTTTTTGTACGCTTCATTCCTTATTGTTTTTTCTAATGATGCGCCAACCGTTCTTGACAACCATTGTTTGCATTTTTGCTCGCTACTTGCGTACGTAATAGCATGTTGCCTGCTCCCCTGCAATGTAGCGGCCGACGGGCATGCAAAGCCACAATTTCTGGCTTTTTTCATTCGACCCTCACCATCTGTATATGAGAAAATAAATTGAATTGAACAATAATGCCCAGTCTAGAGCGGCCCGAAGGCCCGGCGCCGTCCTGCTTCCTCTTACCCGCTCCCCCGTATCGCTTGATTTTCTCATGTGTCAATAAAGTTGTTTACCTGCCTACCGGCCGCTCTTGTGCCGGAGGTTCGCCTGGCAAGCACTGATCTCTTGTGCCCGGGTGCCTTGGCTTGCTCTTGCGAAACAGGACACGCATCAAGCAGTCTCCCGCTCATATCCACGCAACTGCGTGGGACGCTTGAGTCCTTAAGCCCAGGCGGTGCCATATATTTTACCAACGGCCTTTGTTTTTACGTAAATGGCACTTCATTGGAGCGAATCATAGTTAGCGCTCACCTTTTATTTTTGCCAAAAGGCCAAATAAACAAAACAGAAAGCGAGAGCCGGACGCCAGTAATAGACAAAATTTTTATTCTCATACCAAGAAATTCGCTTATTAAAACATTCAAAGTCTTTCAAACCGTCGGGATTAAGATTCGATTGGCATTATGAAAGTTCTCATCCTAATCCTGCAGCATCAAACGACCACTAAAAAGCGATAAAATTGGCGCGCTTCACCTATTGAACCTAGTTCGAGGAATATGGCACGGTTACGATAGTTTCAGAGAGCGAAAGTTCGCTCGCAGAAGGGTGTGTGTCGTTTGCGATTTTGGAGATAAATGATTAATATTTCATAGTAATGCCGTTTACGTGCACTTATTCACGGACGGCTTAAGCGTTATGGTGGATTTAATACTGTGCACCGGTGAGTGGGCGTAGAGCTCCACGAGTTCTAGAGTGCTCCACGAAAAGAAGGAAAGGAAAGCGCGGTAATTCGCATGCGGCTGCTTGACATGTTTTGGTGCTTGATGGTATGGGACACTTTACTTAATGATGCTAGCTGACGAGCGGGGTTAGACGGTCAGTTTAGAACCGGGGTACAGGTACAACTGACAGGAATTGGGGAACGCATGAAGACAACAGGCGAACTGCGTGAACTAGAAAACAAAGGCAACATTTGTTCTTTGAAATCTCGCATCATAAATATTGCCAGAATATTTCCAAACGTCATTCATTAGTATACGGAGTGAAAACTCCCGCCTTCATATCAACAAAACCTATGCACCTCATTAGGTATTGTGCGTGATAACTTCAAAACGCTTGTCATTCTTTTGCCTTTAATTGGCTTTGGCTGTGGAAAAAAAACAATTCAGTCATTTCCAGAAATCAGAACAGTTTTGGTTAGTACGGCATAAGAAATTATTTGTAGAGATAGATACATTACGCTAGCATTTCGAGCTGTCAGCGTGGCGACGCCGTGGCCCGTGGCGGCGCCGTTAGTCACGCGGTTGGTCACGTGGGTTGACCACGTGGTGCAGTGGTTCGTCACGTGGGTTGGTCACGTGTGCGGAGCAGCTGCTGCTGCCGGCGGCGCGGCGCGCAACAGCTGCGGGACGAAGATGAAGAAGGAACGCCCAGCGAAACGCAGCGGCGATTCGGCTGCGCGAGTTCCACTCAGCCAGCTGTAACTATCGCGTCACTCCAGGTTAAACCAGAGCTTAATCGCAGCCAATTTTTTTTGCACGTCTTTTTCAACCCTCGTGAACTCAACATGCCACATTAAGACCTACACTATTTGAGCCATGTGAGACAAAAATACTAGTTAGAAATATGCCTTCTGCGAAAATGAGTTTCTAATGTAATTATTGCGATACATTTTTTAGGTCTCATTTTTCCAAAGCACTTGATAAGTACAGCGTGCTTGGAAATTTCCAAATTTTGCCCAATTATCATTTTGACTTATAGAAAGTAGTTTTAAATGGTTTATGATATGAAATTAATTTTTTTTTGCACCGTTTCACTGTATGGCCTTTTATGTTCTGTTGCTGTGAAATCTGAAAAGTCTAGATTGATTTCTGAGGATGGGAAATGAACTCTTGTCGTTCGGCCTCCCGGGAGAGCAATATTTATATTTTTGCCCGGGAGTTCAGCATAAAAGACATCAATTATGATAATATTCTTCCAATTGGTTCACATCATTATTTGCAGTTGATTCCTTAGTTGAAACAAAAGGGACCAAAAGTCACCACTTCCCTAAGCTCGATTCAACACAAGTTGTTGCGGAGTGAAACCGATTTTTCCCCACCAAGCAACATATTCAAGTGATTCACGCGTTGTTTATGCTGCAATTTTTGCAGTCTGGCGCAAGCGACGACATAGTTGCTAATTGCATATTGTGCACGCACACAACGTTTTCATCCAAGACTGCACGCATTTTTATCTCCAAGACCGTGAAGACTAAGGTGCGTTCCTTCCGTGCCTGTTTTAAAGGCCTTGTTTTCACACGGTGTTAAAGCCAAACACCGAGGCATCCCCTCCACGAATAGCTTTCTGAAAATACATTCATGCAGCGTCACCTGCCGTATACCGCCGCCAGTACGCTTAACACGAACGCTCAAATCCGTGGCTTCCATTGACATTAGCGCCGCTGAGCGTCGGTCGCTGGTTCTGAGAGAATAATTGGGTGGAAGCAGGGCAAGAGCCATCTCCAGCCGCAGCAAACAAATCCCGGCAGTGTGAGGTAGCGATGACTCATGCGGTGCAGAATCCTCCTCTTAAATCTTTATTTATGTAGATGTGGGATCAGTCCCACAAACCTTTGTGCGGATTGTGAAGAAGTTGAAACATTGGAGCGTTTCCTACTATCTTGCCGTAGGTGTGCACATCAGAGGAGAACACACCTAGAAATTTTCATTACAAAGTTGTGACTCACTTTGTCGGTCCCGCTTCTCCTCTCCTTCGGTGCGAGCGCCAGATGTTTTGCATTGCATCTAGTTTGCCGAATGCCTCCACAATTACATAACGGCTACCGGTAGATTCGCTTCCTAATTGTATCCAAAGTTTCCGCATTTAAACTATCTTTAAGAAATTTTTATGTATTCAACTCTGATATTATCTCCCGTTATTTTGTTTTTTCTTTGTCTTTAATTATTCTTATACATCACCCAAGGAACAACTATTGCCTTAACACCAGTTTACCTTCTTCTTTGGGCTCTCCTCACTTAACCCTGGCCTGTCCCCCGTCGTGGGTATGTGCCATGTCTCTAAGGCAACAACAACAACACCCTGCAGCATGGTCTCGGGCTCGGCGCCCTGCGCTCAGGGGCTGTAATACCAGTGCAGAACGCGCAATCAAGTGTTCGTGTTAAGCGTGCAGACGACGGTACAACTCTGATACTTGAAAAAAAAAATCAAGATTGGCATCTGCGGCGGCAGGCAGGAGAAATAAGACGCATCATGTATGGGGTGCTCGTCTGGTCGTATGAATGTTAGCACCGTTTTTCCAACACGCCTTCGTGTTGCCTGTCAGACTGTCTTTTCGTTCGGAAGTAGGGCTTGCGCGCCCCGCGAGATAACAGCTGTCGCCTCTTTGCATTGGGGCCACTGGCTGTGAAAGTATTCGTTGGCCGACTTAGTGGCACTATCTGTGCTGTGTGGGCTGGCCCGGATGTTCTCAGAACGAAGTTGAGCCGAAACATAAACAGTGCGCCGAACGGCGCGAAAACAACAGCGCTGCGATGTGACCAGCAAAGTGAAGCGACACAAGAGAGATTACAAAGGAACAGACTGCTGCTCAGCATGACTGCTTTTCTTTTTTATAAACATTTTTTTCTCCACGAGAAACTGGAGGAACAAGGAGCTTTACTGACGAGATTATCATAGTGGGGACTCATTTTGTGTGTTGGCATGTGATGTCATTAAAATGATTTGACATGCAAGATATGCGAGAGAAAGAATCCAATAATTAGGCGAAACACGATTGTAGCAAAAAAAAATGCAAGCGCACCTTCTTTCCATTTCTCGAAAACGCGTTAACTGAAAGCTTTACCATAATTAAAATTTTTTCATTCAGTGTGACGCGCCGTACAACTCCGATACTGAAAAATAATGGCAGTGTTTTAACGTAGTTAAACCAAGTAGACATGCGAAATCATGAGTTAAGGCTGTTTTGCTTATGATTTTGCTTTGCAGGAAGAGGGGGGGGGGGGGGTCGACACGTCTGGCGACGATATTACTCAGGTTAAGCTCTGGTCGAGATTAAGCTGATCTCATCTGTTAGCGCCGCAGATGGACGTTGATGAAGACGACGGTGGGCAATGCACAACGTGAGATTGTGTTGCAGTACAACATGGGGCGTGATCGGCTGCGGCGACAGCAAAGTTCTTTCGTGCAGTATGCAGCAAAGCTGATCTGTTCGCCACACCGCGGGTTTGAATTCCAGTCGTGACAATATTTGTTTATTTACTTATGACTCTAGGTCAAGGCTTCAGCAATGGCCCAGCTTTTGCAGTTTTGGTCATGAAGTAGAGCTTTCGCTCTAAAAAGAAGCTTGCATGCAGGACGGCACGTGGTACCAACAAGATGCAGCATGTATGGGGCGCTCGCCTGGTGTCATAAACGGCATCGCCTTTTTTCCGACACGCGGCTTTGGTGTGTCGAATTTTTGTGCCCTTACTTTTTCTTTTTTCATCCGTTATATTCTGATCTATCAGCGCTTATTAAACATTTCACATGGGCCATCCTGGAGTAGAAAGCGGGGGAAAAGTTCCGTGCTAATACGCTGCGTATTGGAACAGTGGATGCTAATATGCTGACATACTCGGTACCTTCATGAAACCTTTGAAAAGTTGGCAACCCCACCCCCTGCATACAATCGCAGCCCCTGAGGCTAAACATACAGTGTCGACCTGGGAATTCTGGCTGTTCATATCGGTTAACATTATTCTCTTTACGTCGATTTTAATTGAAACTCTTTCGTTTTGCGTCATCTGGAGAAGTGTCTCTGTTTACACTTTCGATGCATTGTAGTAATTGTGTGGGTCCAGGAATCTCTAGCTACAGTTGTTTCAGGTACCGCATAAACGAATGGGGGACAATATGCTGAGAGCAAGCTAATTAAACTAATTGCTCAATGTCAACGGTCAAAGAACTTGAAGCGGGCGACGCCGCTAGCATCTCGCTGAATGGCGAGGACAGCGAGAGGACATTGGAAACCTTACATGAAGGAGCGGCCCGCACTTCGTGGGATTCAAGTTCGCATATAGAACTGCAGAGATGGTCGGTAAAAGTCGGTAAGACGAGCGCTGCGATTTTCATGGTCGGACAGCCGGCATGACAGCCAAGTAGGCGGCTGCTTTCGGCGGAGCCGTTGACCTAGCGTCCTCTGCGCGAGTCTTAGTCGTTTCTTTTTTTTTTTGCGCGGAACCAGCCGCTTCCGCAGGTCAATGTACTGAGGGCATCTGTCTCTAGACCTGGAACCGGTACAGAATGCGAAGAAATGCGTGTATGCATGAAAGAATGACGCACGAAGTGCGCTTAGCATTTGCATATAAAAAGCAATTGATAAGCACAAGAGGCTGCTCAAAGAGAGCTATCTTATACTGCCACTCTCTGTTCTGTATTGTTTTTGGAGGACACTCTATTGTGTGTCTGAAAGCAAACTGAACAAGCTCTGCGGCTCTCGTCCCTGAAGGGACGGTCATCTTTGAAACTGACTATGTGTGTGAAGACAGTGCGTATATGGCTTTAGATCGTATGTACAGGCCACTCCAATCTTCCGTCGTCACCTCTTATCTTCACTCTCTATTTCTATCTTTACACTTGCCCTCCTTAAGTATGAACGAAGAGGCCAGAGGCGTGTCACTCTGCTCGAGGTTTACCTAAAATGAAATATTTCTCTCTCTCCCCACGATGTTCTCAGGCAGGCACGCCTCTGCGTGTGTGGCAATGCTCAACTTAAAGAGAGGTCACATTGAGATACTGCATGAACGTACAGTCTTGGTCAAAAGTTTTAAGGCCGCAGCGTTCAGCTGCCGCGAAGTGAATGCTCCGTGTAGCGGATCAGTCAAAACACAAGTCAAGCAGGAAGCTTCTCTACCGCAAGAAAAAAAAAACTTCTGCTACCATTTCAAGGTCATTCGGTTCTTAATAGTGCCGTAATGGCTCTGTTATGCGGCTGAAGTGAAAAAAATTTGGCCTTAAGACTTTTGACCAAGACTGTACCTATGTCCTGCTGGCGGATGCGTCAACGGTAGCATGTCTGAGCGGCCCAGCGGCATGGTTAGGATGAGGGAGTGCAATTCAGAGTGCCCGCATGCTGTACTGAACCGCGTAACGGAGGGTACACGCCGGAGGGTTCAGGCAACGATTCGACGCCGGACGCATAAAGTCAGATCGAAGAGTTTCAGCACTGTGCAGCACTTAACGTATGATTTAGTTTTGAATTTGGCCAGCGTTTGGTAGAATATAAAAGCACAGACTACATAAGGCCCGGCCGCAATTAGGAAGGTAGTTGCATCTCATCACATGTGGCTTAGGTAGAAGTGACAATGTAATAAGAAATCAAGGCAAAAGTGGCTAAGAACCGAATTGAGACAACTTGATCATCATCTAGAACTCTGCCTTCCCAGGCAGAACCAACAATGCCCCACCCCCCCAAAAAAATAATAAAAAAATACGGAGCTCAACATCGAAGACGCAGCGAGCAATACCAGTACGTGCACTTTCTAGGAACAGTGTCATTTCCAGGGGTATAATACCGTTTCAATGAAAACTGCTAAAGTTATACCTTTGTGTAAGGGTGGCTCCAGAAACATGAGTAATTACCGACCTATCTCTGTTCTGCCTTGCATTGGTCAAATTTTTGAAAAGCATCTGCTATTTTCATGACGAATTTTTTGAATACGCAGTGTCCTATCACCTTCTCAGTACGGCTTCATACTAGGAAAAAGAACAGCAGATCTTCTTGAAGAATTCTCTGACGTACTAAATTCAGCTTTTGATAAGAATCAAGTCGTATGCTTTCTTTTTCTTGACGTAAGCATGGCTTCAGATAGAATCTGCCACGTTCTTTTGCTCGATAAACTTTCTGCACTGGGATTTAGAGGTTCGTTTTTACTATTGTTACTAAGTTGTTACAAGATAGGCGCCAATGTGTGTCGATTTCAATATTTCATAGCTATTTAACGGCAATTACCTCCGGAGTCCCGCAAGGTTCTGGTTTGGTTTATGGGGGTTTCACTTCCCAAAGCAACTCAGGCTATGAGGGACGCCGTAGTGAAGGGCTCCGGAAATTTCGACCACCTGGGGTTCTTTAACGTGCCCGCAAGGTTCTATATTGAGTCCCTTGTTATTCAGTCTATACGTTAATGATCTTGCTAACAATGTGAATGTTTTGTTGTTTCAGTATGCTGACGACACTGTTATTGTTGCACGCACAAAGAAATACACTGATGCTGTTAGAGCATTACAGATAGCAGGTATTAAACCCACGGACTGGTTTAAGTCTAAACTTGTCAATGTTAATACTTCTAAAACGCAACTTATATGTTTTCATAACCCATTAAAACTATTTGAGTTGAGTCATCCTGTTTATTTGCATACTTCCTCTTGTTTGCATTGTAACTGCAGTTGTTTAGCAGTAAAATATGCGCATTCAGTCAAATATCTTGGCCTCATCTTCGGCAGTTACCTCTCTTGGAACTCACATCTTTCTTTTTTTTTTCCAAAACCTTCGTGCTGTACCGTGTGTCCTGTATAACATTAGATATTTTATGCCTTTTTCTGTCTGTAAATGTGTTACACACGCTTTAGCCTAAAGTGTGCTTAGATACAGAACCACTGTTTATGGTCACTGCACGGCTCGCTGGCAGCACAGGGTGAATTCGCTTCTGCGTTCACTTCTAAAGAGTATTGCCTACGACCTGCCCATTGGTAATAATACTGATATTCTTGGAAGACTATAGCTTCCAAGTTTTAACGCTTTGTTAAAAGTAACTATTCTGCTTAAACATTTCTGGTACAGTCAGTTCACCATTCCGTAGGTTCCTGCACGTGATTTAAGACCGAAATACCGTTACTGCATTCCTCGCTCCTCCACTCGGTATACGGAAAGCGCACACGTCAGTACTATGTACCTGTCTGTTTCAATAGTTTGCCATCCAGTGTATTCGGCATGAAAACTAAATGCAACCGGAAAAAAATTTTGCGGTATGTCTCTGCGTTGCTTCCTGCCCCATAATTATTCCATCTAACGTTACTGTCTTAATTTCACATTACTGTCATCCCTTTTGATGTTGTAATAGTTTTCTCTCTATATTTGTGCCTCTGTGTTGTAAAGTTTTTTTTTGTCGAGTTCGTTGCAACATCTCTGTTTTACTTTGTTTTGCCATGTTTGCTGTCTGCCAGGCGCTGCCACTCAAGCCCTTAGAGGCTTTGGTAGGCCTGAGTTTTGGTGTACGAGAATTGACATGACTAGAACTACCATCCATCCATCCATCCATCCATCCATCCATCCATCCATCCATCCATCCATCCATCCATCCATCCATCCATCCATCCATCCATCCATCCATCCATCCATCCATCCATCCATCCGTCCGTCCGTCCGTCCGTCCGTCCGTCCGTCCGTCCGTCCGTCCATCCGTCCGTCCGTCCATCCATCCATCCATCCATCCATCCATCCATCCATCCATCCATCCATCCATCCATCCATCCATCCATCCATCCATCCATCCATCCATCCATCCATCCATCCATCCATCCATCCATCCATCCATCCATCCATCCATCCATCCATCCATCCATCCATCCATCCATCCATCCATCCATCCATGGACTGCTTTCTGGACTGGGCATCCAGAAAGCAGCTGCGGAGCCTCCCGAGTGGCTCTCGAGGCTAGAGCCGCTCTGTTTGCTTCGTGAATTTTAGTATGACGAAGCCAGACTCATGATGGCTGACCACGACAGTGTCGTATGTACATAGCGCTTTGTGTGTTTTTTGTTGAGTGTTTTTTGTGTAAATGTTATGGGTCAAAGCCAGGCAATAAAGAAAAAAAAACACCGAGTAAGTGAATAAAAATAAAAAAACCTCGAAAACATGCCCCCTCCCCCATTCAAGAAAACGTCCCGGAGTGCTTGGGGAGTGCTGCAGAAAGGGTAATGTTCGACTGCACCTGGAGGTGACAGCGGCTCGAGTCACGTGCTTCCTAACGTCATGCTTTTTGGCGGGTAGGCCTTGCATTGAGTGCATCCGTAAAAATGTTTCACTGCGTGAGCCCTTGCACGGATCTGTCGCGAGGATGTAAGCACGTCCAAGGTCATCAAACCAAGGGTGCAAGAAAATAAATGTGAGGTAACGAATGGAGGGACGGCGACGGAAGAAACCAGCGAAGAAGTGGGGGGAGGAAATGGAGAGATGCTGTTGCCGACAGAGAGTTTCAAAGAAGAGACCAAAGAAGCTGGTCGTGGGGGGGGGGGGTGGGGGGGGGGGGCGGAAGAAAGAAGGAGACAGAAAAAACAAATGCGGCCAAGGAAGAAATAATACAAGAACGGGGGTATAATGAAAAGACGGTGCTGAGGAGAGAGAAATAGAAAGGCCTGAACCTCAAGCTCGTGAGCAAGCTGCGAAAACTTCCCTGCGCGCCATGGTGCCTTTGGCTCGCCATTTAATTCGCTCTTTTGGAGCTGTGCTCTTTCTCGCTCTTCCTGAGCGGCTTCAGCACGGAAGCGAAGTGCTCGGTGAGAGAGTGCTCAGCCAATATTCCTTCTGAGGGGCGCCGAAAAAACGCAGTAACAAAATGAAAAACCAGCGCGCGCGGATGGCGTAGCGGCTTCCCTGCTATTTGTCTTTTTTCAGCCCTCTCAAGAGAAAGATACAAGATATAAATGAATGAGAGGAGAGGCCGGAACAGCAGAAGTATGGCAGGCTTAAAGCCCATACAAAATAAATATAATATATTTACTGACTAATATCTTAGCTTTGTGCGCTCAAATTAGATTATTTAACTTTGTCACGGGTCCGTAACTTTCTTTTTAATAGCCTGCAGTTCACCGTTGTTAATAATTATCTCTCTCCTCTCAGACGTTAAATCGGGCGTGCCACAAGGAAGCGTCCTTGATCCATTAATCTTCTTAATTTACAATAATGACCTTCCAGTAAACATCTCACCTTGTATATGGATATTTGTTTGCGACTGCATTATTTATCGATCAATAAAAAGTACTAATGACCACTTTTAACTCCAAAGTAACCTCGATCGCATTAAAGACTGGTGTAAACGTGGATAATGACTTTAGACATTTCTAAATGTAAGATAATTTCTTTTAGCCGAAAATCAGTCAATTCGCGTTTTTTTCTACCACGTTACTAACGGTACATTGCCTCGGATTACGCAGTATAAGTATCTAGGAGTCCACCTTTCACCAAGCCTTTCTTGGGTTGAACCACCATTTTCCCTATTGCTTCCCGGTCACTAGGGTTCCTTCGCCGCAACCTGCAAAGGGCTACCCGTCACGTGTGTGAACAAGCGTACATTACTTTTGTCAGACCGCAGCCAGAGTACGCTTCATCCATCTGGTCACCTCAACAGAAATATCTAATAGAGAAGTTGGAAGCTGTTCAGAATGGGGCTTGTCGTTTCATTTCGCAAAACTATAGTTATCAGTCCAGTGTAACCTAACTAAAGATCGAACTTTCTCTCCATGCGTTCAAAATTTGTCGCTACATTCCCTGTTTGTCTCTCTTTCATAAATACGTCCATGCAACTGATTCACCGCGAGCACATATACAACGTCCCTCCTACTTAAAACATAGGTTACATAATAACCACAGCTATGCCCGCATTTACCTTTCGCGGAAATCTACTCAAGCACTGAACCAACGGGGTTTTATTGTACTGGAGAACACAATGCGCCTTAAAGAGCTGTTGTGCAGTTTCAAATGTGGTGATCTAGGCTTATTGTGGTTATTTACCTTTTATTGATTTTACGTCCTATGCACTTTTCAATTTTAAATACCGTGGTGACGTACACATTTGTGCTAGTTTTAAAATCGTGCCATACAAGGATGCAGCGCGCAACTGTTATCAACGCAAAAGAGACTACCGGAAGAGGTCCTGTTCGCCACTGTTTTTTTTTTGGCCTGTGTTGCGTTGCATGCTTCAAGGATGTATTTAACTCGCTGGAAAGGCCCTGTGTATGTTAGCTGTTAATCACCAGCATAGCGTTGACCTCATGTGATGTTATCAGGGCATTAAAGTAGGTTTCGGGTCCACAAATGTTCGGTAGGGTGCGCTAGAATTAGAATCACTAAGGAGTGAAGTCAATGCCTGTTACCACTCCTTGTTACAGGACGTGATCTGAACCCAAAAGGCTTTGTTGACCACTGAAGACAAAGCGATGAGCACCTCAGCAGGACAACGAAGACTAAATGGACCACTGTATTGATTCAGTGAAGACTTCGTAGAAGCTTTCGCTGTTGAGTGCGTCTTCTTGGATCTGGATGATATTGTTTCCCGCTAAAGAATAATCTACGAACATATAGATACCATAAAGGCTTCGCGAGCAAAAACTACATTTTATGCAACGCTTCCCCTGTATGAAAACAAGAAGGAAAATCGGTCTTCTCTTGCGCAACTCTCGCGAGTTATTCTACGGATGAGCGAAATCATTTCTGTCCCTGTCCATCAAAAGTTACTACCAAGCTTAACCGCTTAAGAAGGACGCCGTACGAACTACACGAAAGTTTCGACAAAATGAAATTTGCAGGATCGGCCCCAAGACATATTTATTTATTTATTTATTTATTTATTTATTTATTTATTTATTTATTTATTTATTTATTACATACTGCAGAACGTGGTTAGTTGCAAGCAGGACGGGCATTGTACATAATCAGTAAATCAGAAAAATTACATGCCAAATTGCAGTTTGCAAAAAAAAAAAACATGCATTCAGTTACAAAGCATGGCTTGTGTCAAACAGGTCAATGTTGGTCCGTAGGGGACAGAGAGTTCAAGTCCGCTATTGTTAGGGGAATAAAAGGTAATTTGGACAGATTTGTGCGTGCGAAGTATGGTGCTAACAGGCTGGTGCGATAGTGTCGCGTGCTTCTTGCGGGCTGAGGGAATAGATATGATGACGGTTCAAGTCCCAGCTTACGGTTAATCAAGAGGGAAAGAAAATCTAAACGGGTACCTTTTCGACGACATCCAAGGAGGGGGATACTATGAGCCTGCATTATTTCGAAGGGTGAATCAGATTTGGAAAATTTAGAGACCACAAACCGAACAGCTTTTCTTTGTATTTTTTCAATCTTCTTTATGCTAGATGTCGTATGCGGATCCCAGACTACACACCCGTATTCGACTTTTGGCCTGATCAAAGATAGATAACTAAGAAGCTTTACGTTGGGAGGAGAATTCCGAAGTTCGTGTCTCAAGAAACATAGTTTTCTGAAGGCAGATGAACAGATGTTGTCAATGTGGGCGTTCCATGAGAGATCATGAGTAACTGTCACACCCAAGTACTTGACCGAAGTGACTTCCTTAAACGGGGATGATCCAAGAATATATGCATGTTTTATAGGATTCCTTTTACGAGTGATGCAGGGAGAAACAGTCTTGCTCGGATTTAAAGCCGTTCCCCAACGACTACACGACTAGACTGGCGACCCTCTAGAAAAAAAAAAAGCATTCAATTTACCTAGCTCCGTGAGCACCTTGCAGCATATTATATCACCTAAAAAAAAAAACGACAGTTGTACCATGCTAGTTTATGTTTTGTGTTAGAGGCGTAATAACGGCCATGTTAATGGTTCAGAAATCCTTCAGAGATTTTAACCATCCGTGACTTCTACATGCCTTTTTTCCTCTGATGGTTGATTTTATTAAATTGTTCGCTGAATCAAAAAGTGCCACAATAAAAGTGAAATCCTTGTGGTAACTTTTTTTTTGTCTCTGAGTTATATAACCCGTTACATAAACGACAACTTAATCAACGGTAAAGTTAGCGAGTGTTTCCTTTCTTACTGCGGCTGCAAATTGAGGAGTTGCTTTTACTTTGAATTCGAAGAAAAGCCCCGGTAAATTAGAGCCTTCATATTAATCCAGACTATTTGTGCCGACGCTTCAGAAAAGTTTCTTTTTTACGTAGGATGGCGGCGTAAAAGTTAAGTCTGCCCAAGGAATAATGAAATTCCTGCAGCTTAGACCTTAAAATTCGCTTTGCATAAAGAAACCTTTCAGTATTTTGGCTATGTTTCGAACTAGTTCTTTCATCACAATCACATGCTCTATTATTATCAACGCCTTGAAATATCGATGCACCGAATATTCTGTGAAGTTGGCACTCTTTATAAGGAGATGAAAGTTTAAAACACGCCCAGTGCTGGTTTTTTCATTTTTCTTTTCAAACTAAGGTAATAATAGTAAAATCTGCGCTATGAAACATTGCATACCCTGCTTTTATATTTCAATCACACAGGCAAAGTAATTATTCTAGCTGAAAACTTTTATATTCTTGGTACATCACCTCCTGCGCTGCATTCTTGCTATAGTGCGAAAATAAGTGAAGTTCCAGTAAGCGCATTTTGCTAATTAAATATGTGAGAGCCGTGCCGGTGTGCTCTATTTTAACATGATTCAAAGAATAAACAACGGTATATACACAGAGCAGCGATAAGTCTTGATTTGTCAAGACCTAAGTTCAACTCGTAATATTGTTATGCGGATTAATAGAGATCCCTACGCAGCCTTTCCTCCCAATGCTCTGCTCGCAGGAATTTGGTTCGTGCAAACTTGTAAACTAAAACTTATATCTGCTAACATTTGCGCTGAAATCGGCTCACTGACATAGCTTTCTTAAAGTTATCTTTTAATAAAACTATCTCATATTGATAGAGCATAGGTATCCATAGAGCAGAGGTATCCTCGTTGCAACTGTGGCATCGTGGAAGCTTTGGTCATTGTTGTAATTAGTATGACCAAAAGCTGCCAGTGCTGCGGGCGCACGAAGCCCACAAATGCAGGTGTTTTATCCACTTTCCGTGCATTCGTTATTGGTTATACTGAGTAGAACAATTTAAAAGCGCTTTTCGCTGGGTGTTCTCAACTAACGGAAAGATGTAGGCTCCTTCCATTTCTAACTTTCTCATCTACTATGCTTGAAGAAGGCTGATGACAACAGCGCACATCTATTACTTCGGTACCAGTCTGCTCTGTTGTCCCATCGTTCTTCTTGTTTTCTACGTTGCTTTTATTTTGTTCCTAGCATTATCGCGAGTGTACCTGATTGCCTATGAATAAAAGCGAGTCGAAGTTGAGTTCTCGGTATTGCGGGAAGAATGGTGTGAGCAATTTGAGAGATGTTTAGGAGATAGCCGAAGCCAATATGAAAGGCTAAAATGTAGTGTTTCTCGTTCCCTCATTGTGACCTAAAGCGTTGACTCACGCTGGTTATTGCAATCTATGGCTGCTCGTCTCCATGTTTTTCTTTAATTGCCACCTCTAGGGTAGTTTCACCTTTTACACCCTTAGGTTTCCTGCCTCGATGTGCAGGCATTCTTACGGTAGTAAGTGTATCGTAGTCATCATCGACATTCAAGGAGCGGATTCTCCACCTTATTCTCGAGACGGCGTGCTCTGACAGCAGCCCCTGAGTCCCTAATGAGCCCTCGTCGTCTGAACACCCACCCTTTGAGAATAAGCAGAAGCTGCGAAAGACTGGCACGCTGTCTAGGAGGCGTCCAGTCTTGTTAGTTCCCCACCGCGTTCCCTGCCAGGCCTTCTCCGAAGACGGCCCGAAACGTGAGACTCGGCTGCGGCTGATTAAGCAAGCACTGCAGCCAGGTAAGGTCATTGCCTTAGAGAAGATGACACGAAGCCATCGTACGCACGCGAGGTTTCTTCACATCGTATGACCGTGCATGTGCAACATACAGACGCGGAGTGCAGCTTAAACAAAGAAAGCTCCCGGCCAGCTCCTGAGCTCCTATGCGAAACTAACCAAATGCGAAGGCCGCGTTCAAGTCGCGTTACTAAACTCTTTGCATTGCCTTGGTATTTTATCGTAATATTTTTTTTTATAAAGTGGGGTTGCAACCGTCAGCGCACCATTGAATCTCTGCATCTGTGCCAATGGATCAGAAACCTCGATAAAAGTATCATTTTTGGCGCGTTTTACTTGCTCATACGTGGTGACAGTTTGCCACATAATTAATGCAATTAAAACATGAATCCAAGCCGTGCAAATTTAAAAAAAGTGATGACGTCGAAGGGAGATTTTTGTTGAGCAATTGAAATTAGAGCAGAAGGCCATTAACGAGGCAGTTAACGAGGCAGTTAACAAGGCAGTTAAAATGCGTTCAACGTGTGACACGTGTTTTGGTGGTACGCTTTTGACATTTTACACCCGGCGCACGGCTAGCCTTGTGTTTTCGAAATTTTGAATGTGCCATGTAAACAGGTATCAGTGACAGCTACAAACGAGCTCCCCCTTGAAACCACTTTACCCTTTTAGCTTAAACGAACTACCTCAGAGACCTTTATGTATCCGTTATATAAACCCCGTTATGCGCACAACATTATATATCTCTTCACAGAACGGCTCGAAGTCCTACTTACAGGAGCTGCGATAAAAATAACCATTTCTTCTTCAAGCACACTGTTCAGGCTACGATAGCACCCGCACATTATCTGCAAGCTCAGTACTCAGAATACGATAAGACTGCCATTGGGCTATAACACGCACTTCTTTGCACCACGCGAACGCACTCTCAAAGGTGTAATGAGTGAGGACCTGCAGAAACCACTTCCATGTGGGTGAGATCTAGCCGGTTCTACCTTGTAGTGTGCTAGCGCTGTAGCACCCAATCTCAGATTTCGGCAGTCTCTGTTTGTCCGAAGCCACAGCAGGCAGTTTGTTCACCGTCCGGTGAGGAGGTTGTGATGACTTCGTAAGGTCGCGTGAGTTAGGTGGCCCACTTTCATGCAATCTTGTGAAGTTATCGCAACCTGCTCATTTGACTGAGAAAACTGCCCACCGTGTCAGGCGGCAGATTAATTGATGATTGGTCCAGCGAGATTGCTCGGGAAGAGGAACCCGGGTCTCACAAGCTACACTGATGGCAGCACCTGCCATCGCAGGGCAGCGGCGCATCGCTTGACCGCGCACCGCTGCGCAAGGAGTGATATGAGGATTGCAGGGATCTACGAATGCAAAGTAGGGAGCGACCAATTCCGCATATATGAACATTAATTCATTAACGCTATCACGTCACACCCTTGAGGCGGAGCTTTAGTCCGATTTCGCAGATCTTTCTCTGGAGCCTTCTTGACGTCTAAATCTGAGATTACAACCGAAACCTGAGTGCTAGCACAACTAATTTGCATTTGAGTTAACCATACTAAATTGGCTGTCATTTTTTAGTGTAGGCCAGGAATCTCTGCCATGTCCCACCACAATTACTTTTCAGATTTTTTTTATCTATGCGCATATATATCAGTGCAAAATTATACTCTTCCCGAAGCTTATATGTATGGCTTGTGTTATTGTAACCTGCTGTGAAAAAAATGGGAGCGCCTCATGCCCGTGCTGTAGTTTTAATAACAATAAGATTCCATTGCCTTATTCTGACCTGAAGAAGGAGAATTGAGCATGCACAACATCCGGTATTCAAGTAAAGAGACGACGGAGAAGACGACACCATGCTGGAAATGTTTCATTTCGAGTTCGTTCTCGCAAGCGTCCACATTTTTTTTCTAGTCCTTCTTTTTCATTATTTGGCCCTGTGCCGTTGCGCTGGAAAACTATGAGCGTAATTTCTGTTCCTCACAGGCACAAAGAAGTGTCGCAGAAAATCGTGCCGACTCTTGTTGCCTTTTGCCAAGCTGGAGGGTGAAGTCATCGCAGGGCAAGAAATCCAGCTCATTTCCAGCGCGTGGTACGCCAGCTGCTTCCCATTTGTAAGAAAGAATAGTTTCAATACTGCTCCTAGCAGCTGCTTCCCCTGAAGCAGAATCTACTGCATCGAAGAGGCATTCAGAAGCCGAAGTATGAAAGCATAGCGAATGTAAGAACGCTGCATGATTGTGCCGCGCCAATCGCATCGGGATTCGTGTTAGTGCTGCAGTCATGACGTAATCACGAGCCCTTCGAATGCGCCAAGAGCTTTGAGAATTCGGCGTCCAGTGTGGACGCACCAGGTGTTGCTTCGACTTTAATGCCAGCAAAAAAAGTGTGACTGTTATGCTAATGCTTATGCAGTGGCATGGCTTCTGCTGCAGCAAGTAAGCGGCGGAATCTGAGGAGGAGAGCTCTGCAGCAAAGGCTCTCGGTAGCATGAACGACGGAGACAGAACATTCGAAGCCGGTGGCTCCAGCGCGTTCGAGATCTACATCGGCGATACACCTATTAGCAGCACGCGAAGTCCAGTGAACGCGTTCCAGCGCGCGTCTTGTGCGAAGCGCGAACACGCCAGACGTGAAGGTCGATGACCTTCTCCCGCTCATATCCCGGCCGTGCTTGGCTGTGGGCGTTTATGATTACCTTCTTGGTTCAGAATGATGTGGGCATATTAGCTTTTTCCTAGACGCAGCTGACAGTGTACTTAGTGTTCCACGCGATCTCCGCTTGGCGGCGCTGAAACATCGTAAGTACCGACTTTGGAAAGGTTTTAATGCAGGCTATGGTTGAAACTGTTTCGGATTATAACACGCCATTCGATCGGCTGCAGAGGGATTATTGCACACGCTGTGGCCTAACATGGAGTAGCTGAGTGTGAAGGAGTCGTGCACGATGTATTGCTCGCTTTCGCCATTCTTCTTGGTACCTAGCCTTTCAAGCGTCAGAGCGCCTTCGATCAGCTCCTAATCCCCGCGCAGCTCGACCAGGCTAGGCACTGAAAGATAATCGGTCACGTGCCTTTGTGGTACTTAGTTGCAGTCGATATCGCACTCTCTGATTATGTTGCTGATGGTAATTGATATTCCTTGTATCAGTGAGAGCACTGAGATTAGTGTGCTCGAAGCTCAAGTGGTGCGCATGGGTTTTCTATTGCGAGTTCTGCGCATGTGGACGTGTGCTGGCAAAAGCCAGAAATTTACCACGACGTCTCTCCTTCCAAGTACCTACACTTGTACAAGCGCCTGTAATGCGTATAAAGCTGTACTAGATTGTACAACGTTTCAAAATGAAGAGTGAGGAAATCAACATGGAGCAGGCTCACCATCAGAAAACGGCATAAGAAGCTTATATCTTTTTCTGTACTCAATGTTTCGGAACACGTGTTTTGCGGTTTGTAAATGAGCTCATTGTCACTCGCAGCTTATGCGTTCCTGCTACTTGTGCGGCAAAGCCTTAGCTAGTAAGATTCCGTCTTTTAAATTCAAATATTTGTAATAATTAAGAAAGCAAATTACACATTGGCATCCACCCAAGAGTGCTTAGCCGTATGGCTGCCCTTGGGTTGATGCCAGTGAGTAACTACTTCCTCATTACAAATCTACTCCAGCCTGGGGAATTCCTCAAAAATTTTCCCCAATTTGAAGACGCTGATTAAGTTTCTTTGGTTGTAAACTCTGTGAAAACTGCGATAACGAGTGCCTGCACTGTGTTGGAAATACTGAAATCACGGGCATATGAGACGCCTACAAGACATTTTCCTGTCTTGATTAAGCTATTGTTTGCCATCGTGGCACTATTTTGAGATATTCTTTTGTGATTTCCTTGTTGTAAAACCTTCATGTAACTAGCAGAGATGCTGGCTTGGTTAAGAACTTAATTCCGTGTCTATGCTTCTCTATTGTTATTCGTGGATGAGAAATACGATTGGCAGACGGTGGTTTTCGCGATTGGGTCCTTAAGCAGCACCATGACCGAATTTCTTTAGAGCAAACTTTCTCCCTCTCTTTCCAGGTACTCAACAGACCCAGCTAAAGGAGAATCCCAAGTAAGAGCAAACGGTATTCAAACATTGTCATGTTTGGTTATTCTTTATTCCAACCTGAGCAGATTGGGCTAAATATGCTAGTAACGAACATAGATTCCGGGATCCTTTCTCTTCTCTGCTTGTTAGCTATTATCAGTGCGGTTCTAAATGGATGAGGTTTCCACAAGAGGGGCCATACATTTGCAGTACATAATATATCGGAGATGCCCACTGCTGTAATAGCACTCCGGATACCTTACTCATGCAGCGGTGCAATTTTTAATTATGGAGTTTTAGCGGTTCCCTCGCATTTGACAGTTGACAAGCGGGGTTTAATTCGCTAACTACACTCCTTCCTCAAAACTTTCGCCGTGCACCAGTAAAGTACTTCTAGAGCCATCTTCCCCAAAAATAGCAATCCCGACATCGCATTTAAGAAATTTCCGGATTCATTAAATACCGCCATGTATTTGGTAAACCTTGTATAATACCGGAGTCTGTTACCAGGATAGTTTGCCAGTTGTTATCGCTCTCAGTGGCAGCTCCCGGTAAAAAGGCAGCACTAAAATTCACACAAAAAAAGTACTTGCTAAACAAGACTGCGGCTTAGTTAAAACATTCGCGAGAGGCGTCGTGCCCCTCCTTATTCTCCCAATTCTTCTCCTCTTTCTGTTCTTCTTCATTCATCTCTATTCTGTTCTTTCCTTCCTTATTTCGTATCTTCGTACTGTCTCTCTTCTTCATTTTGGCTTAGCTAGGCCATTGTCCTGGCTTGGCCTGTGAACTTCTACAACTACAACGGACTTGAGTTGCAAGAAGACTCAAGGTGGGCCCTCATTATGGCCTTCACCTTAGAATACATAAAAACATTTTTAGAAGCTTTTCCTTGTAGAGGTGCCTGCGGCTGCACAAGTACACATCACTGGGCCCAAAAATTGTGATTACCTTCATATTGCTCTTATCGCGTCAACAGCGTCGATTTCTCAAAATCGAACATCTCTGTGCAGTACGGTGGAGAGATAACGTAGGCAAAGAACACGAGCAGCAAGGAGGGACGTTCCCAACGTAATGTACTTGTGCTTTTTGTGGATGTTGCTTGACTGTTTGCTATATAGTTCAATCTCTTCGCTCTGCCAGCAGAAGACACGGGTTAGTTTTGGAAGGCCAATTTACTGCTTTCAAGCATAGCTTTCTGCCATTCACCTGCGTGGGCAGAGGCACCCGAGACACAGGAACGAGCGTTGCACTAGCGCTCTGTAATCAGCGAAATGACCTGGTCTATTCATAGAATGCGAGGAATTTTCTCCCGTTCCTGCTTCTGTTAACCCCGGTCACTGCGCTTTAAAGCGTGAGCCACTGCTTGTAAGTGTGGGTGGACGAAAACGGTGAACTTTCTGCAAGCGATGCGGTGTGACCCTGCTTGCGATGCAGAAGTGGTCAGCGTTTTCTCATTGGGGGTTTCTTTAGACTATCGTCAGCCATGCATTACGGGAAGCGATTGTTGTGCACTTGTGAGCGCTCTCTTTCTTTTCTGCCGATGCTGAACAAGACGAGAGATAACAAAAATGCATCAGCACTCGTTTGCAAAAATACACAAAAAATCACGTCGGAGAGATGCATAAACCAATTGACCAATTGGTCATAAATGGAAGTGTACAGTAATCTGTGTAACTTCCGGGGTATCTAAGAGAAGTGTGCTTGGCACTCCGTTTATTTTTTAAATTTATGTAAGGTATTTAGCTACGTTATTAATGCGAATGTCAACACTGGTTTGTTTGCTGATCACTGTGTGTTGTATACCCCAGTAATTTCCATTTCCGATCAACAACATCTAGATAATGCTTTGCTCAGTGTTCTTGCCTGGCGTGAAAAATGGGGCATGGAAATAAAAGCCCAGAAAAGAGCGCTTTTACGTATAACTAAGAAAAATAATTTAATTCGTTTCAACTACCTTTATTAATGGCGTTTCAGGTAAAGAAGTACAAAGTTACAAATATCTCGGGGTTGCGTTAAACTCACAACTGAAATGGAACGATCACATCAAATTAATTAGACCATCAGCACTACCCAAATTTGGTTTTCTTCGCCACTAACTCAGGTGTGCACCTAGCAGATGCATATTACTAGCCTATAACACTCGCATAAGAACAAAGCTTGAATACTCCGGAATAATTTGTGATTCCTGTACACAACAGAACTGGAAAAAGCACAGATACCTGCCGTATGGTTTATTAATAATAGGTATAAAATAAATGCTTCCCCATCCTTACTTATTACTGAAAATATTACTACACCACTTCATGTAAGACGTAAGATTCTCCGCCTAGCTCTCCTCCACCAACTATTTCGTGGCAAACTAGGCACTTCTCCCGCCCTTTATGTACAGTTTTCAGAAACGCGTCGAACTCGTCATCACCACGATCATAGCTTAGCGCCATACTTCTCGAAAACTAACGCTCCTAAGTTTTCTTTCTTTCCAAGGGCGGTGACCGACTGGAATGCCGTGCCTGAGAGCTTGTTTTACGCTGGTGACATTTTGAAGGCACTTCATGATGTATTTCAGATAATGTATAGGCCTATTCTTCAGTTTTATTCGTCGTGCATGTTTCTATCTCTGATTGATTGCTCTTGTATTTATATCTAGTACACTCGCTGCTTTAACCTAAGCAAAAGGTCTACAGTATTGTGTAAATAAATAAAATAAAGAAGTTCCGTCGGCTGCATGTTTCTTGAAGAAGGGATGAAAACACTTTTGCATTGTTTCTGCTTTCGATTTCAATGTGAACAGTACCAAGCGAGATATTTGCCCAGGGTGGCCACTCTGCCTCTTCCTCATATTTAACATATATGTGTCTCTCTCCCTCTCTCTCTCGTGCAAACACGAAATGAACAAGGAAGGGGGGGGGGAGAGGAGGCTCTGGATGCTTGCCAACATTTCGAAAGGAAGACTTGTCTTCGTCTGGGCAATTCGTTCATAAGGAATAATTTCAACAAGTATGAACTTCACATGGATCACATACCGTTTTCGCGAAGAATACGTTTTAAGGAGTACTTCACATACAAAAAAAATGAAAAATTCGATTCCTAATTTACCTTCAACTTCTAACACGTGGTGAACACGGGTTCACCAAACCGAAACGTCCAGTTTTAATTATATCGCTCTCAGAGCCACCAGCACGTGGACACCGGATGAGGAACAGAGTCCCGAACTGGCCTTGTATATGAAATCTGTCTGCAAAGAAATTATAGCAAAAAAAAATCCAGCCTGAAAGCGAAGAAACCTTTCCTTGACTGAACAGGCTGTTCTAAATCAGTTAGCTTCTAGAACAGGTAGTCATTAAGCCAGCAGACAAAGGTGGTAATATGGTCATCCTGCCAGCCGGAAATTACAAAAAAAAATACAGAAAATGCTTACAACAGTCCATTCAGTGCGAAAGCACGGAATTTTTTTCTACCAGAAACGGTTTTACTAATTTTACATGCATGGACGACTGAAGTGAGCCACACACATGATGGCTGATTGCATTTTTATTTAGCGGACACGCAAAAGACGGTGCGGGCACGCGCTATTAGACACAAAAAGACAGCGCCCCGTACTTGGCGCTGTGTAGAAGCCTGGAGCCGCCGCGGCTTCAATTCGCGATTACATCACCACTTCAGATGATAGCACAAAAAGACTTTGCGTACTTATTCTGAATGTATCAAACATCCCTACTGAAAAATGTTTGTAGGCTTGAATTTGCCAGCAAATAGGATTAATGCACATTTGATTTGGCTTTGTAGGACTAACGTCCCAAAGCTACTCATGCTTTGAGGAACGCTGTAGTGGAGGGCTCCGGATAATTTCGACCTCCTGGGGTTCATAAAGGGACTATGCAACGAATAAAAAGTAACTTGTAAATGTTTTCAATGCTTAGAAATGATGCTAAGAATCATTCACACCAAGTATGAGTCTTCAGAACTGAGCCGGAAATTTATTATAAACTTTTAAAAACTGTCTTTTTGAAAATTCGCGGGCCGATTGGTGTACTCGTAGTGACCGATTTTGGAACTAAAATCGTGGAACAAAGACGTCACTGTACCGTGACGTCGCCAGGCCACCTCACGCTCTCGTTCGCTGGAGCTACGGCAGCCACGACGTCACGGGCACACTTCCGGTAGCCGTGAAAATCGTCTGCTCGTGCCGCCGCGCGACCCTCTCGGGCAAGGGCGAGCCAGGGCATTGCCTTCGCGCATATGGTTTCAATTTTACTCTGCCGCCTCCTTCTGTCGGGAGTTCCGGAGCCACTCGCACGGCTCTTCGTGCGCACGCATAGGGCTCGATGCCCATCGCGGCTGTAAAAGCGAGCAGTCGCACCTCGAGGTCCGGATTTTTTACTGCTATTTACCACAGATGACAAGCAAAGAAACCCGATGCGCGCCGCAATCCAGGAAGGCGAAGAGACCGGAGAGATGCCGCCACGCCGCCGACGCTGCTGCAGGGGGGCTAGGAGTGACAACCGGAAGTTGCAAAATAAACGTCAGCGGATGACGTATTCATGAGCGGGGCCCAGTCCCAGACCTGTTTTCTTTATTTTTGTCTGGTGCTTCTCGTGTAGGAGTTGAGGGGGGAGAGAAGGAGCGCAATTTTTAATCGTCTATATCTTCGCTGTTATTGATGCTAGCTCAAAAATTCTTGCACTGGGGTGACGAGTGATCGAATGCCTATCTCTCGTCTGCTTTACGTAATCTCAATTAATTTATTGCATAGTCCCTTTAATGTGCACTGACACCGCACAGTACACGGGCCTCTAGCAGTTTGCTTCTACCTAAATGCGACCACCACGGGCGGTATCGAACCACGCGACATTTGTGTACTTTGCAATGTCAGCAGACGTTAATGAACCCCAGGCGGTAGAAATTATCCGGACCACTCCACTACGGCGTTCCTCAAAGCCTCAGCCGCTTTGTGACGTTAATCATATAAAGGCAAACCAAATGCGCCATAATTTTATTTCCTAACCCATTTAAACCTATACAATTTTTTTTCAATAGTGCTCCGATCCCTTTAATCTCTTGGAAAAGCCTGAAGCCGTCGCAGCTTTAATTAGCGATTAATTCACCACTTAAATCGCTAGGACAAAAAGACTATGCTTGCTGATTCTGCACGTGTGACACACATTCAATTCCTTTGCATATACACGGCTTTTGTACTTACCGCAAATATTCATGACTGCGTCGCGGTCAAGAGGTGTTCGGGCTTCGTACTGATTCTTGTCATTGTTCGGAGGAGTCCCGCTCTAAATGCACATGAATTTCTGCTCAGCAAGATTATAGTTATGAACACATTCAACGCACACTATAAATAACTCTGATTACACCCGAAAGTATATTTTATTTTTAACTAGAGTTGCACAGGCACTCGAATTCCGATAAGCCCTACAAGATTTGGAAACTGTATTCGCGTATTATAATTTATCATGTGTTATCTCTGCCCTCTAAACGTCTACCAGGTTAACCCGATCGGGTCGTTAACCGGCTTAAACACCGTGCTTCCTTCTCAACTATTGGCGAAGCAGACCAAAAACTTGGGATAAAAACAGATTAATTTTACCAATAATTTTGAATGAAATTATTTTTTAATCGATTAAAGAGCGCTCAGCCATACAACTATCTTAAGATGGATTCGCGACCAAATGGCGTGCTTGGCAACAACGTAAGACGCCGTCCTACTGCTAATGCTTCTAGTGCTTAGATGTTGTGGATGTGTTATGAAATTACCGGGTTTCTCGATCAACCGCATAATTAAACACAGGCGAGTTCTGCCCAAGGTATGCACGAAAAATTATTAGCGTCGTCATTACGCACTGTATTGACGCAGATTTAAGCTCCGCGTTTTTTTTTCTACGACTAGACTCATTTCAACCTGAGTAATGATGCTAAGAATGGAAGCAAGTTTGCATTCAGTACATAATTTTTGTTTATATATTACATAGGATCGTCAGAAGATGTTCTTATAATCTTCGAGTGCCTGACTGAATCACGGTGCATATTTTGATGCTCAACTTGGAGCGCATTCACTCCACATGCTTTCAGTGATCACGCGTCTCAGGCATCAGGGTTGCGCCGAAACGCGTGCGTCACTTCCGGTTTCCCGATTAAGGATTGCGCTTCCCCAACCCCTTCAGGATGCGTGGCGCTACGGTGGGCCTGCGCTGGATGGCAGTTAATCTAGGCGGAGGCTCGTCATCGTCGTCCCGCTCAGCACCGTAGCTACGCAACGGTATCGGGGGCTGATGGACGGCTGCGGTTTGCTGCGCGATACGCGACGGTCCTGCGCCTGGTTCAAAGAGCACAGTCGGTGTCGGGCTCCTTGCTTCCGGTGTCTGAAATAGATTATGATATCTTTAGTTATTCTCGCGAAATAAACTGTAGCCTTGTGCGGCAGCAGCTTTATGTAGAAATATCCAGCAATGGAAGCATTGTGTTTAGCACAAAGAATTGATAGGTACAACGCTGTGATCCAAGATGCGAAAGAAGCCAACAGTAGACGCAATCAAGAGCCATAGGGGAATAATAATAATAATAATAATTGGTATTGGGGGGAAAGGAAAGGGCGCAGTATCTGTCTCATATATCGTTGGACACCTGAACCGCGCCGTAAGGGAAGGGATAAGAGAGGGAGTGAAAGAAGAAAGGAAGAATTAGGTGCCGTAGTGGAGGGCTCCGGAATAATTTCGACCACCTGGGGATCTTTAATGTGCACTGACATCGCAGAGCACACGGGCGCCTTAGCGTTTTTCCTCCATAAAAACGCAGCCGCCGCGGTCGGGTTCGAACCCGGGAACTCCGGATCAGTAGTCGAGCGCCCTAACCACTGAGCCACCGCGGCGGGGAGGGGAATTTTCTTTTTCTAATTTTTTTGTTAGGCTATTCTTGGAGAGTATTGTCTGAAAGGGAGGAGTTACTCTGTCGGTGACAGCGTAGGAAAACTAATCAAGCATCCAAGATATAAAATCCCGCCGCGGTGGCTGAGTGGTTATGGCGCTCGGCTGCTGGCCCGAAAGACGCGGGTTCGATCCCGGCCGCGGCGGCAGAATTTCGATGGAGGCGAAATTCTAGAGGCCCGTGTACTGTGCGATGTCAGTGCACGTTAAAGAACCCAAGGTGGTCGAAATTTCCGGAGCCCTTCACTACGGCGTTCCTCATAGCCTGAGTCGCTTTGGGACATTAAACACCACTAAACCAAACCAACCAAGATATAAACACACAAGTCTCCTTTTGGTACATAAAGTTTCGGAATAGATTTTTCGGCTAAGCATTGTTTGCTTTTTTCCCCTGACCTTTACTTTCGGTCTTTGTTTATTGCCGGTGGCATGTGGGCTTTTCTCTTTCTTTGCTAGCCAAGAAGGGACGAGAGCACTCTCGACAAGTCATAACCACGCGCTGCCGCTTCCCCGTCGTTTGAGATGATTGCATATTTTGTATGCTTTTTACCTCGTAATCTTCGATGCGGAGCGCATAGTGCTGACAGCGCAGGGAACATTGATTACCACGATTGCCGTGACGCTCTGGCACCAAACAGCGATGATTTAAACGCGATAGCGTTAAGGGGCTCGTGTCGCAGAAAATACGGCGTCACCGTCGGCGTCTTTGTCTGTGAGCGAAAAATCTGCGAAAAACGCTAAGAGAAGCAACTTAGGAGGCACCTGGGCCACACATGTCACGTGAATATGCGGCGTCATTACAATCTTCTCACCGGATTGTGAGCAAGTTGCGCACCGTGGCAGGTGGCAGTTTAAAAAAAATTGGCAATGACTTAACTTGGCTAACCCAGGAGTTCAGCGATAATAAAGCACGCTTGCTAAGCGTCTGAGGCTCGTCCATGGCGGCTCCGCTACACACTCGCGACAGCCGTTCTGTATACACCCACAAGACCACGTGGTATCACAGCCCCATCGGATGTCACATCACCCGGTCGAATGTTCTTAAGGTCAAAGGTCAAATGTCAACCCAAAGGTCACGCAGTGTCAAAGGCTAAAGGTCAGGGATCAAGTGTTCGACACCATAACTGTACCACATATGATCATACACGGCTATCTTGGTTGGGCTGAAGGTCGGTCAATGTCATTCTCCGGCCTACGCACTAGCGTAGTGAAGCTTTTCGCTTCAAAAATGATGGGTTGCTAGAGGTTGCTTTGCGAGAGCAACTTGGGTCGCACAAGCCCCACCGGTGGCAGCGCCTGCCATCGCAGAGCAGTGGCGCATCGCTTAACCGCTGAAGAGCTTGCACCAGGAGTGGTATAAGGACTCCCAGGTACCTATGAATGTTAAGTAGAGAATGACTAATTCTGCGTATGTTCTACCTGTGAAAATGAAGAAGCTTGAGAGGAAACCAACCAGGAAAGGCCAGCGCCAGATTCGCAGTAAAACCAAGCGGTCTTTACTGCATACCAGTGTCCCCATGAAGAGACACTTCTGTCAGGTTAAACAGTCAACTTACAACGGCAGATATGAACGTGCTCGTTGACAGGGTGACCAATGGTTTTCGAACATTTATTAAGACGTGGTCTAATGTCTAAACGGTATCTAGACGGCATTCCTTCAAGCTACCTTCATAGTATTACTCTCCGAAGTGCCGCCTCATTATAGGGTTTATAAAGTGTACGAGGGTCTTCACTACCACAGGGATTTGTATTCACTTTGGCTACTGCAAAATCCTGATGAAACCAGTATTCCCACGTGAATTACTTTAGTAATATGGCGTGATATGCTATGGTATGGTGTGGTGTGGTGTGGTGTGGTATGGTATGGTATGGTATTATATGGTATGGTATGGTGTGGTGTGGTGTGGTGTAGTATGGTATGGTATGGTATGGTATGGCGTGGCATGATATGGTACGGCAACGTAGGTAGGCTGCACTCGTCCCAAGAGTGACGTCTTAGTGAAGGGCACCTGGAGGAGCGCGTTCCGAAATGCGACGCCCCAGTGGCGCCTTCAGTAGTTAGCAGGACTTCGTGCAAAATCGGCGAGCAGTTAAAGCTGCTGTTTTCCTCAGACTCACTGCGGGTGCCGCCGCAGAAGTGGAAGCCTCCACACCCCATTGCCTGAGCAGGTCGTCCCGGATGCGGTTGAGCATTAGCGTCTTCATAAGAGAAACGAGCTCATGCACGCTGGTTGGTGGTCGGCCATGTGGTTCAGGTGGGGGCTGAGCAGGTGGTGTTGGCGCAGTCGGCGCCACGCTCGTGGTTGCCGGATAAGGGTTGATAACAATAGGCTCGTTGCATCCTGCGCACAAGTGTTCAAGTACTCGCTTTTTTGCCAGGTTTATGGCGGGTGCATTTATTGTGAAAGTATTGCACTTTCTAACCATGTTCTAGCAGTTTAAACTTCTAAAAGGGCACTGAACGGCTTGCTTATTCTTATTAAAAAATCCATAGCGATAATCTTTTTCATTCTGTTCACTTTTCGCGTTTTTTCAACAAAAAAGAGGCTCTTTCTTCGCCTAGAAATCTACATTTGAAGAAAAAAATGCTCTTCTCGGCACTGATTTCTCTTGATGACATTAATGTTGATGTTGAGGGGCGTGGGTTTACTTTGTTTCATATAACATATTTACATTTTGTGTTCGTGTTCCTTGCCTAAAATTTTGTACAAAACTTGTAATTACTGTTGCAAATTAGAGGTAAATGTCTGTTTTAATTATAATGTGTTTTTACTGATACTGCTATGTAACGATCTTCTTGGCCTTAGTCAAGCTGCATGAGCAGCTTTTAGCCAAGGAGACCCTCCAGGCACTTTCTGGAAAAATAAACATTGAATTGAATACTATCTGGCTAAATAAAACCAAGACTCAGGCACCATGATTTTTAGTTTTTTTGTCTATTCAACAAAATGTTCCTCGACGTTACCGCAGCCTACTTATGGAAATGACCTGTAGTAGCGATACCCGTTGCTCAATTTTTGCTCCTTTTTAGCCGATATGCGAGCTGTGTTTCCATTTTAAGTAGATTGTTTTTAACTATAAACTAGTAATCAATCAATCCCGCCTAGTTTTAAGTTGGGCTCAGGAACGGTCTCTTTAACACAGGTTAGCGGGTTGCACGTTCGCGGGCAAAAATTATGCGTGCGTTGTCCGACTAGATTTTCAGCTGATATTCGTTTAATTGGGTAGAACAAGCGTTTCTACTCATTAATCTGAGTTTCTCATTGGCTAGCTGATCTGCCTGACAGCGGGGAAATAATATTTTTTTTGCATCCTGCAAACTTTTGTCCATGGTATAACCAGGCGTTTCAGGGAAGCCCGTCGTTAATTTTAATAATAGAGTTTTTCGGGTAAAGAGAAGCTTTTTGGGGCACAGTAGTACCAGTGTTGGCGGACGTCAAGAAACAGGCGAATGTGGTTCACTAGTAAAGTTATCACCAAAATTATGATAGTTAACTTGCTAACTTTTACCGATAGGCGCCCGGTTGTTATTATAGATTTGTGGTCGGCCGTTGGCAATGGCCATACTAGTCTTTAGAATTTCGAAAGCGCTGTTACCCTCGCTGCTGCGGCACAACTATTTTGGGCCATTGTTCGCACTATACGAACACTGCTCGCCTTCGTCCACGCGTCGCAGCCAAGTGGTCAGGAGCGGGAGCACAGTATATAGCACGGGTGGGGCTGAGGTTGTCGCCCGGTACGTACGTACGTCAAGGAGTGACGCAATTTTATTGGTGTCACTTTGCGCTCCTTAAATACACGCGGTTTCAGAATGGCAAGAGAAATAGACCTATTTAGTAAAGCCATAGCGCCAACGGTAATCGCGCTTTAGAAATTCTAGACACTAATATGGCTGTTACTGACGGCCGGCTACAAATCTCTATTTGCAATCGGGTGTCTATTTGTAATAGTTAAAGAAGTCAACTATTAGAATTTAGTTAACGACTTTACTATTAACGCGACTATCCCGTTATTTTACGTCCCCCAACACTGGTAATGCTGTGCTTAAAAATTCTCTTTCCCTCAAAAACTCAAATTTAAAAAAATTACTGGCGGGCTTACCTGGAACAACTGGTATACTTTCATACACGAATATATGGTATAACTATTATATGATTTTATTTATTTATTTATTAATACGGCCAACCCTAATTTGAGGCCCATTATAGGGAGAGAAAACTGAAAAACGCAGAACTAAACATCACACACTTCCAATGCGTAATACAAGATAACGAAGATGTAAGGCGATTCTCACCACTGTTCAGCTACCCGGTATATAAAAGCGGCTGATCCCTATCCGGTTATTTAGGTGCGCTATATTAAAAGCCATTCTGTTCGCGCCAAGAAATCATATGGGGTTCCTTTAGGTGAACGAAATGGTGTTTATGGATCCCCGAGAAGAAAAGGCAAGGGAAAAAATAGAATGAAGGGAGCCCGAACGAACGACGTTATTGCAGGCTTAAGACAATCAAATTTCTAAGCACCAGAGCCTGAAACTTCCCACCGAAATGCGTTCTCCATTGCTGAGAGTTGTGTACTTCGTCATATACAAAAACAGCAACGTGCGTGAGATCAGCAGTGCTAAGACATCGTTGCAGCGTTGGTACGACCGGTATAATGCGTTATATTTACATGTTGGTCCTATGTCGCCACACAACTTGCAGTGTGTGCAAATACTCGATGACTTTATTATTGTACAGCTTGAGCATTTCAGCAGTTAGCTAGGAACTGCACGAGGACTGTCCACGCTGGCCTGTCGGTGTTAAGACGGGCAAAAGCGAGTGCTTTGCGAATGAGTTGTGTAACAAGATATTTTGTTTTTGCAGCTGATTAGAGGACATGGCTTGTGGTAGTTTATAGGTGGGCGCGATAACTTCACTCGTAACGCATTAACGGCCACCTTGAGCTCATGATCCAGGCAGCTGAGCCAGAAGCCTTCGTCTCTGGTCTAAGCGCAGATGAAAGACAAGTGTTGTGTGGATATGGAAGCCTGAACTCATAACAAAAATCGCTAGCAGTCTATTCCCACATTCACAGTTTTCAGTACAACTTGCAAATTTTCAAAACAGAACTAGAAGCAGGCATTACCTACGCCCAAATCGGATTCAGTTGATAAAGGTGACGTAAATGATGGAACAGGATTGCGTTTATCCGTAAATGTGATTGGAGAACATACCTGTTGCGAAAAGAGAAGATAATTCGCATGGAAGTAGATGAAATTAAGCAATGAATCACTCTTTCACAGCCTCTACTCTGTGAACTGAAAGAGCTCAAAATGGGTAGCTCGCATAACAAGTAAGTAAAATATAATGCTCCTCTTCGAACGCAGCAACAAATCTTTGCAAGATGTGAGGCGAAAGGAGGAAGGGTGACGTGATGTGTTAGTAGTACGCCTCCTTTGAGTACAGCGCCTGCAGCGAAAGCGGTCTCTTTGGCCAGCTGACCCTATCCTGTTCTCTTTCCCAAATTGGGTAGTAGCTTTGACGACCTCCTATTCACGACGCTAGTCTGCTGACTTACTGTGGTTTCTAGCAGCTTTAAAGAGACCTTATGCGCATTTTCTATCGAGGGAAGTATTTTCAAGAATTATGTGACACGATCTGCATTAATACTATTTACAAATATTATTGGTAAAAAATAAGACTTACGGTGTGGGGTAATAGGCTTGCGCCCCCACACGGTACCTCAGTGAACCAGACGGACAATCGCAGTACTGTGGGAAATGGCGCGATGTTGCACGCATTGTACGCAAGGAGGCACTGGTGTTACATTCAACGCACCTTCGCGATTTAAAACCTTAAATTTCGTGGCGAATGCGGCGAAAGCGTGGTGTATGTTTACAATGCGACGAATAGCGCAGCAAACATAATCCTGATCTCACTCGGGAAGTGAAACACTAGTGGGACAGAGAAAACCGTGCTTGTTTCGCCTTTGAAAGCGATAGCATCACATGTCCTGTTCTGGAGAAAAGCAGATGTCCTTCCGCTCTTATCACGAAAAAGCAGTTGGCCCATCCGGTTATGGCCAACCTCCCCACTATGGGAGGTGACAATGAAATCAATTAAAAAATTAAATGAAACTGCCACTTGCATACTCTGGCACTGCGCATCAGCTCAATGGTCGTGAGATAGACAGCGTCATGACGAACTATCCATGAAAAATGAGCCTTACAGGAGCTCGGGAAGAGCAACCTGTGTCTCATAAGCCCAACCCGTATGTGTGTTTGAAACAGCCACCGGCCGGGACAGTGACGCATCGCTTGACCGCTGCGCCACTGCGCCAGTAGTGATATGTGGACTCCCTGCGGTCTATTATTCAACGAAACAGCCTCCGGGGTGGCTCAGTGGTTATGGCACTCGGCTGCTGACCCGAAAGACGCAGGTTCAATCCCAGCCGCGGCGGCCGAATTCCTATGGAGGCGAAATCCTAGAGGCCCGCGTACTGTGCGATGTCAGTGCACGTCAAAGAACACCAGGCGGTCGAAATTTCCAGAACCCTTCACTACGGCGTCCCTCATAGCCTTAGTCGCTTTGCGACGGTTAAACCCTCATAAACCCTCATGAACAAGAAACCCGTACGGGTTTCGAAACGTCTTTCTTTTTTCGACTATGGTCAGTGACTGCTACTTCACTTCATTGAAACATAAACCGAAAGAGAAAGAGTACTTGCGCGGGAGAGATTTCAGTGCTGTCAAACTCTACTCCTAAGTGTAGGTTAAGCGTCGTGCAAGTGTGTTTGCTTCTTCTTCTCGTTTGTGAACATCTCAGCAAGCAACAGTTTCTGAAGGAAAGAAATCAGTAGAGCACGTGACAGTCTACTGCTTGATTTGCTTCCCGGTTTGTGCGCTGGTACGCATGCAAATACAAAGTAAAAACAGTGCTTTGAAATTTGTCTTCGTACCTCTGCTGCCGGAACTTGCAGGACCAGAGGAGGTCCCGTCGTTGTATCCAGGCATGGGAAAAGGAACAGGCATGGGTACCATAGTGGACACGACGCTTCCGGAACCGCCACCGCCGATGCTCTTCACTATGGGCCCCTTGCATGGACACGGTGGAGGATCACATTTGCATGGCTTGCGGCAGTTGCAGGCAGGATGGCAGCTGCAAGTTCCAATAGTGGGGTAAGGAAACGAAGACAATTCCTTGGCTCTGTCGTGGTGATCTGGGGCGGACTCTGCTGCAACACCGCCGGAGCCGTCCCAGGGTGCGTGGCGCTGCAGGGCTGACGCCAGTAGCTCTGACGGCGCTGCAAAAAAAAAAAATAACCTAATTTTTTGCCTGTTTATTACTTATTAGTGCGAAAGCATTACTAGGCTATGTCGGCACAGGAAGTGTCCGTAAAATGTGTCAGCAAAATGTGTCGCCGGATGTGACGTCATGAGTTGGTGACGTCATCAATCATGACCTGAAGAGTTGTGTGGTGAAGTATATAAGTCAGTGATTAAACAATATCTAGTCTAAGTCATTAGTCATTGATCATTAATGTTAGTAAATAATTAATAGCCATACTTAGCTTTCCTGATTAACGAGTATAATTACCGTGATTAATAGCATCATCTAACGCTACTAATTGGTTACGATAATGATGATAATTAATCGCTTTAAATAATGGGGATGATTAGTCAGACCATGTGACGTCATGAGAGTGTGACCTCATCCATGCGCCTCAGGACGTTACGCCTAAAACTGATCAGAGTACAGCAACAAAAAGTACACATCGTCGAGTGGTAGCATCGGAGATCGAAGAGTGGCGATCGGATCTTAACGGAGTGGGTAAGTAGGTGTAGAAAGGCATCGACTAGAAGCCACCAGCGTCGCGGCAAGCTCTATTGTTTCCGTATTTCTCTTATGCAGTTTCTGCTGTGATCCCTATGTTTCTGCTTTAGTTGTACACCTTTCCGCGGTTGAAATCACTATGGCAAGAGCCTGCTGGCTTTGGTAACATCTGCGTACGAATGTGGCCTACTCTGCATGAAACCGAGGAAACAAAAAAAAATACTGCCACAGTTCATTTTTTTTCTAGAGCGAGAGAAACGAAATCTTTAATGTAATTAATCGAGTGTTCTGCTTTGTCGAACTATGTCGCATTTAAAATATTATTCGAATTTATTTTTCCCTAGAGCCTCAAAAAATCAGGGGGTCACCTCATCGTTGATTACGTATGATAATGCGATAGCGCGCGAAGGCGCTGGCGGGCGCTTGTGTGTGTCTGTTCGTCTCTGTCTATGTTGCACACCGCTGGGGTCTTTCTCAGAGCCTTATTACTAGCCACTCCTTACGAATTATCGAACACTTTGAGGTCGAAAGAGGTTACGGAAAAGTATTTACCTCTTGAATACGGAAAAAAGTATTCTTACCCTTTATCGGCACCGTTTCTTTGAGTACAATCCGCGCAAAGCCCAATACCTCACTTCCACTTTGTGGGATATCTCTAAACCTTACACCAACACCACTGCCACGATTTCTCCAAACAGTAAACAAATACCATTCCCGCTTAGAATTGTTGGTAAATTCGCTCTCACATTACGATATGCTAGTTGTCCAGTATAGTTTAGCTGGTTTAGCGACTACCACGGTGTGGCAGTGGTCCTGGGTTCAAACGCCGGACCCGGAAGATTTCCGTAAAGCTGCAAAATTGATGTTGAGGCTGTACGGTTTCCCTACGTAGCCGTGAGACTACGCTTGGGTGGATGCTAATAAGCAATCGTTCCCTTAATTCAAAACAAGAAAAGATTTCAAAGCTGATAACTCTAAAAAAATATAGAATATGCAATATAATTTAGCACCAGGCGTTCCTCATAATTCTTATTCGTGAGTAGTATGAATTTTTATTACAAATTTACGCTTATAGCATTCCGACAATTGGTGCTTGTCGTTGAATGCAATAGTTCTTTCAATCGATTTGTCACTGCTTTTATGTAGCATGCCAACAATTGAAGGATTTTCAATAGTCACATGGGTCGAGGCCACAGAGGATTAAGGGTTGCCCTCCGACGACAACATGTCGTCTTATGCGCACTCGCAATATCGCTCACCTAGGGAACGCCTCCGTGCCAGGGGAGCCAACAGCAGGCCATCTGACTGTCGGCGACGGATAAGTTTCTTCACTACATCGGCTGTTGACGCGTGGGGTGTGGACATGCCAGAGACATTCTTGGGAGTATCTTTTGGCGAAGTGGTTTGGGCATCATGATGGGCGTCTTGATGATTGTCCTTGTGAGGATCCTTTTCAGACTGCTTGTTGACTGGTTTTTGGTCATCTTTCTTGTTATCTTTGCTTGCTTGCTTCCTGTCGTCCTTATGGTCGTCCTTACGGGAATCCCTGTGGTCTTCTTCGTGAGGAATGTCGGCAGGGTGATCCTCCTTTTCAGCACCCTTTGGAAATGACGAATATCGAGAGAAAAAAGGAATTTACACTACAGATTGCTTCTCGTCGAGTAAGTTATAACTGAGCAGGATATCTTCGCTCTAAGCGCAACACGAACGGGACACAAGACGAAGGACTAGCACAAACAGGCGCTGACTATCAACTGGTTTTTTATTGAAGAACGAAAAGCGTATAAATACAAACAGGATCATGCAGAAAGGAGAACTAAAGGGGACCCCCTTGCCCAGGCGTCTTTCGAGTGCAAAAAATGCCAATGTGTTCCCGATTGCAAGAACACGTGCATCCTGTTCCGACATAACAATAAATTAACACGCGAGGTAATGGAGCTTTTTATATTCACCACAACGGCACAAAATGTATCAGCAGCCCTTCAATAACGTTATCAGAGAGAGAATTGAGCTGCCTGGCTTCTCACGTGCCTTCCAGATAACTTTTGTTGATTGATACGTAGTTCACTGTTTGTATTTATACGCTCTTCGTTCTTCAATAAATAACCAGTTGATAGTGAGCGCCTGTTTGTGCTAATCCTTCGTCTTGTGTCCCGTTCGTGTTGCGCTGAGAGCGAAGATGAAAACTTACCAACTCGCCCAAATTTCCGCCTTGCTGAGCAGGATATCTTTTCGCGCGCTCTCTCAGTGCCTGCCTGCACAATATCTAGGTGGGAGTATGCAATGACGAGCTCGTAAAGACTACGTGCGATAGGCTGGTAACACGGTAGAGATGAAGTCGGGGAATGTGAGATTCTTGGCGAACACAAAATAGCAAGGAGTGAGAGTGAAACCCTCCGTCCGTTTTTCCAACTTTGGAAAAGCGGATTTGTCTTGCCGAGATGAAGACACGTCTTTTTGTCCAAACATGAGTAGCGGATTTCCACCCTTTCTGCCTCCCTCCTCCTGCCTGACTGACTGACTGAGGCTTTCGTCTCGCCCATTGTGTCAATATGTGTCTCCCGGTACAATGTATTTCCACTGATTGGCGCACCATTTTAATCTCATTTTAGCACGAAAACAGGAAAACACGCATGTCTGCGGTTGCAACGATATATCTTCAATCTAGAACTTTGCCTCCGCTACTGAATTAAGTCAAGCGCAAGATGTTAACGCCATTGTATCTAAATAATTGCGTGAATTCGGCTTTAGAGATATTGCTTATGTTTAGCTAATATCGGCAAGTCGTTTTAAAGGGTGCTGCTCGAAATTTAGTTGTTCGAAACACAATTTACGGTTGTTTAGAACTCCAGTATCTAACGAAATTTTGAAGGCTTACTGCATAGTCTTACTTAATTGCACTAACACGCAGATAAACTGTGAACCGTAATGTTTATACAAACCATTATATAATAATCAATAACATCATAACCTTCAGAACATGCTAAGGTTTAAGGCACCTTTTCGAATTGAGGCACATACTGTGGTGGCGTGATTTCTCCTGCTGCATTCAAGACCTATTCCACTAAACGCGCTAATGCGACTATGACTCTTTGTTCAGCCATTTGCTTAAATCCTTAAATCTGGAGTCGCAACCGGCGCCAAGAATAATGGACGTTGAAATCCTTGTTGCCAGTGATTGGAGGATAGTGAACAGAAACGGTATTTCTTAGACGACAACGGTTGTCTCACTCATACCTGCGGCATCACATTTCCCTCGCTGTGATAAAGGCTGGCTTACGTGACCCAACGCGACGAAAGAAAAAAAATATCTGATTTCGCCGATGTTTTTCAACTTGCCGGAATGGCCCGGCCTAAAGTCCATAAAAAAAGCGTTTATTTTAAACGTTAATAATGGTAAAAAAGAGAAAACAGTTAACACAAGCGTGATCACTAATCAAAAATTAGGAAAGCGGTAGCCGACAAGGATAATTTATCAGATTTAGAACAATTTTCCAACATGTCAGTATGAAATTGAAGTATAATGACGCGTGGGCACGCATTCGCAGTTCTTCTTCTTCTTCTTCTTCTCCTCAAGTAATATGGCACATACCCACGTGGGGGGGATTGGCCAAGGTATAGGGTAGAATGCCAATGAAGCATTTGCGCGGGGAAGGGAACGTCAGAAGACTGAATCAAGATAAAAAAAATTGGGAAATATAAAATGAATTCAAGAGGTATGAGTCATCCGGAATAGAATCAATCTAGCCTTTTTTGGACATGCGAAAGAATTTTGTGTATAGCTAACAAGAGAATCGATTAGTTGCACTTATGTAATCGTGAAGGTAGCCGCATACACTGCTTAACGCAGTTATATAATTCTTGTGTTTGTTGGGCTAATCTTTTGCATACAGGGCCATATTGCGTTTTCGAAACATGAGTGGCAGTATAATATTCGTGCAGGTTTTACATGCAAGGACGGTGTTATGCATTTATAGATTTGCAGAGACAAAAAGTTAACGAGTCAATCGCTTACCGCTTTCTTTGAGCTCATGGTGCGCACTCTTCCAGCTCCTGCTCTGGTGCGGCTGTAGCTGTAGCGACGTTGTGAGGGAGGTGAACAGGACACGAAAGTTAAAACGGTTGCTATTATTTCTCGCAAACAGCGCATTCGCTGACCAGGACTCGTTCACTAGCAGTCCTTCAACAGTGGCAGGCTAAATAACGCAGATGTTCTGTTGAACAACTGAAGGTAGTTGAACGATGGCCAGCAAAAGCGACGTATTTTTTTAGGCCTTTATATATGCTGTATGTCCAAATACACCGATCGGAAGAATGCCGAAAACAAAAATAAAACGCAGACCGGAGAACGCGGAATAAAGAGCAAGAGGCAGCTTAAGCCAAGAAACGAAGCAATCGAAGTAGTAGTCACATATTAATGCATTAGATGTCTACTTGTTGTTAACTACGATAGATATTTGCTGTTTCCTCTGTAGAGTAATTGCGAAGGCCTGAAAACGGCTTGAACGAGATCGTGCTCAACCGTTAATGTATTGCATCAATTTGCAGAGTGCACCCTAAATGGCCTTCTATATTATTCCACAACAAAGCGCATAGCAACGCATGCCCAGGGAGTTACGGAGTTAACGTACATCTAGAGCCCTAAATATACTTATATCTCCACCTTTTGCTGGTCGCTAGAAACAATCGAGCCCTTTAATGCAGTTCTTTCTGCACAAAGCGGCGGAGAGCTTGAAAAATTTCGCAAAGGTCTGGAGATAGCAAATCGGAATATACTCACGCGTAGCCTTCCTCTTCTTTTGAATCTACTCTACTTTCACGGTAAAAAAAAAGAAAAGAAGCCAAGGTCTCTATCGTTAAATGGGGTAGATTCGTCTGCGAGAGCAAGAATTCACTCCTTTTTATTTTCTGTTTTCTTTTGTCCAAATTCCAGTCTAGGACACAGAATAATGGAACTGCTCTACTCCTTGCCCATGCGTTCGTTTGTATCCGCAATGCACCCTGGCCAATCCCCCGCCGTGGGTGTACCATTAAGCTTGAGGACATCATCATCACCATCATCACTGAGCAGCATTCTCGCCTGAAGACAATGCTGATTTGGAGCCTAATGTCCTGTATAAATGTAGCCCAGTGCTGAAATGTCAACAAATGCGATCAGTTTTAGGAATTCAACATATTTTATTTTGTTTCGATGTCTGATGGACTGTACAATTGTACGTATGGTGAGAAAGGAAAAGAGGAATCCATAATTGAGGCAATGAGTGTATTATTAAGGAAATTAAGGAATGTGGCGATGCTTCCGCGGGCTCCGTCCCAGAAATGTTCAAAGAACTTTATACCTAAATAAACGAACGATTTAAAGACCGACAAAGATTAATCAATAACAGAAAAAAAAATTGCTACGTTTACTAACGCTCAGGCTTCGATGTCATGAAAAGGAGAATAATTGGATAAAGCTGCATTTATTTATGCGACCGCCACGCCCCACAAGCACTCGACGAAGAAGAGAGGAAACACTGCTATATACCAAGTAAGAAAGCATGCTTAAGTTCAGGCCAAGAACAAACAGCATCAGTGTCAGAGCGCTACACAACACGCACGTGCTTAATTGATTTTCTCCCGGTACGGCACGAATAGCAAATGTTTTGTCGAACAGGCCGCTCCCGCAAAGCGCCACCGGGCTGCTGGCGGTGGCAGAAGTAGTGAACCGAAGGCGGTGGCAGAAGTAGTGAATGTGTTCACCGAACTAAGCCTGCTATCGATCGGCGTCAAATGCAGCAGGCCTGGTTGCAGGTTTGATGGTTTTTCGGACTTTGAAATAAAGTTAATTTCTTTTTTTTTCAGCTTTTGGCTCACCGCCCCAAAAGTTTTGGTAGCAAACAATGAAATATCGAAAGAAGTTTTAACGAGTAACACATAAACAAACAAACGCGATATTTCAGCAACATTCGTTACAAAGTTGACTTCCGAAATGTATGTAAAATGTTGCCACACTGCTATGCTAGTTTTCAGAATTGAAAAAAATTGAGCTGGAATGTACATTCTGCTCGGAAGGTTATAAGAATTTCAAAAATATTGCATTTCTGTAAAAGGAGAACAACAGTTTAGTTAAAAGGTAGTCATGTAAATATTAATAATGACAACAAAGACATAGTACTGAAGAGAGGAGAGAGGGGTGGGTTTAGGAAGTGAGGCAAGATAGATGGGGGAATTACACAAGCTTCACAGCTTTACCTCTTGTAAGAGATCAATGGGGAATGAGCGGTAGAATACAAGGAAGGAAAGAGATATTTGGAAACTGTTCATTTGGAGAAGCATGCAAACCTCTCGTAAAACAAATGCCTAACAATGACTCTCTAATACTCAGAGATTAGAGGTTCACTTGGGGAGTTACATGCCAAATTACCAACAGCACGCAACTTCTTTTTTTTTTGCAGAACGGAAATTTTACTAATATTTGACATTTCCGTCGGTCCATACAGAGGGAAAAAATATCTTAAGGACCAATAGAGCAAAAAACGTATAATGCAGATTCACCCCGGCTTTTAGTAGCAGAAATGCATTTGCCGATAAACAATTGCAATAGATCAAGAAAAGGAAAGGGAAAATGCTGCTGTATGGGAGTCCGACGTCATTGTGGATGTCAACAGTATGCCACGAGATTTGAAGATATGTTCACCCCCCGCCAAAAGTATGCGGCTCAAGGGGTCTACTTGTGAGGCCTGATGCATGCCTCGTTATGCATGTTCAGCGCCCGTAACCTCTCGAAAGAGGGATGGCTTGGCGTCCTTAATCCTCCATAGCTTTGGACTGCTAGATGTTCTAGGGAGCGCAGCTAAACAGTTCAGAAGTAAACCCCTTGGGCTGTATACTTTTGACAGAGGCTGTACGTTCCTGGTGATGTCACAAACTAATCAAGGAAGCACATGCAATGCGTGTTCTTCCTTTGGGAAGAAAAGAAAGGCTGCAGTTGTTGTTCTGATTTACTAACTTTTAACGAATTATTAAGAGCTCGTGTTCCCAAAGCCGACATGGCATGTTGTGCACTGTGAATGAGTAATTCGATGCTTTCGGAGCGCAAGAAATGGCTGGTGGCAGCATATATAATGTATGTCACTTTGTCGTTTATATTCGAAACATTGTTTGAACGTATGTTCAGAAACAGGGGTCCCAAAATAACACCCTGTGGTAGGCCTTTTGTTATACACAGTATATGACAGCAGTAGCTTTCGATTCGTACGCTCTGCGATTCAGAGCCTAGATGTGATGCGGTAAGAGCTTAGGTTAGCGAATACTATAATATTGAAGGTTTGCATAAGGGATGCAGTTATTGATGTCGTCAAGCACTTTGTTGAACTCGACAAAATCTTTGACAGCAATTTACTTTCTTTTTAGAAACAACGCAGAACTTCTTGTGTATGAATAGAGCGTGTTTAGTCGATCTATTGGGTGCGAATTCGTATTGACATTATGTAGTTATCAAATCCTTGTAAAGAAATTTTAGAACAATGTTAAGAAATATGCTTTGACATACCTTTTGAAAAATACGCAGGCGCAATATAAGCCTGATATTCTTAAGGACATTCTTGTAACTATTATTATAAATTACTACTACAATTTCTAATTGCATATCAGTGGGAAAAGACGCCTGTAATTGCATATGAGCGGGAAAAGACGCCTGTCACAGGAGCAAGGTTATAGATGTGCGACAAAGAGTGCACTACTTTGGGAAGCACTTCATTAATTGGCCCACTTTGTACGTTATGGACGTCAAGGATATATTGCTTTTTTAAGCTAACGCAAATTAAACAGACCTCAGGTTCAACAGTTGCGATAAAGAGCAGTGATTCTTAGGTTACTGCGCCCAGGGAATGCTATATTTCCGCGGAAACAATGGCCACTTAATCTCCATTTTCACTAGCCAAATACAATGTACTCGAAGGATCCATTAGAGTATTACGCATCTTACAGCAACGCTGGCCAAGAGACGTGCGCGTCCAATATATAGGCCTATTGTTTCTCGTTAGAACTTCCACGAACGTTAATAAGTTCTGCAAAGGACTTTTTGTGTAGCTTATATTTATCCCTCTGCTGACGCTTTGCCACAGTACATAAGTAACTGTTTATTTTCAGAGCGCTAGCCCTTAGGCTCAAGGTTCGCGGAAACGACAAAGAAGGCTTTATAGCCGCGAGCTGTTCGCGGCGAACACAAAAGACGCTGGTCCGAACACTGTCTTGCGTCCCGCCTGTCTAGTAAAAAAACACAACAAAAACAAATATAAATGAACGGCGTGCAGATGCCGCAGCTACGCTTCGGAACTCTTGGAACTCTTGGCGAAGGAACAGCCAAGAAAGCCACGACCCGCTTAATGACCAGCGACTCAGCAGGGAGCCGCGGTGTTCGACCACAAGAGACCTGCTCTTCGAAGCGGCCGCCCCAACGCTTCTTTGCGTGGGCGCCCATGCCGACCTCGTTACACCGTCCAAAAGTGTAACAGTACACGCGGACAGGCCGCCGTATTGGTGCTTAAAGAGGGGAGGCGTCGAAAGAAGTTGTTCGCATCTTCTCCAGAACATAGCTCTCCCCCTGTTGTCTTGAGAATCCTCGCGCTCTGGCTTCGCGGAATTCGGATGCCAAACTTGGAGCAAGGCCGGATCAGCCGACATAAATGGTATCGGCGATGAAGAATTGAGATCGAAACATGATTGTGTCTCGATACCTAGAGCTCATCACCCGCATGAACAAAAGTGTAATCGCCATTTTTTTTTTACTCCGCTGTCGAATAGTATTGCGGTGTTCTTTCATGGCATTTCCCGTCCTCGACACTTCGCACAAAACGCGAGCATAACCCCCAATGCCGTGGGAGCAGGAATAAGATCTACATCTTACACTGAAGTAATTACTGCCAGACATCGCTTATGCAAACAAACACTTATGAATAAGGCGGGAAATATAGTCGAGCCCGGATGTATAACTTATCCGGATATTTCGAATTATTGGGCATATCGGACACCGAGCTTATCCCCGCGAAAAAACTTTTGTACTCGTATAGGAAAGCTGCGCAGTTTATCGATCTGCTGTTTCTCCGGTCGTTCGACAAATCGAAGGCCGCGCCGTACCTTTGCAATTGGTGCGCCTCTTAACGACGCTGTAGATTACTTTTCGCACATGAAGAGGTCTCGACTGCACAGCCTTGAGCACCTGCTGGCAGCGCTAGAACTGTAAACCCGCGTTACTATGTGGACGTGGGGTGCGTTTGAGGGTGGCCTTCGGTCTCTTGTCATTTTTCACGCTACATCGCTCTCATGCGGAGAAGCCAACTCAACTAAAGCGTAGCGGTGGTCCTCCTCTGGCGTGCTTTGACTGCTTCTCTGCCGAATACTTTGCGGAAAGCAACAGTACTTTAATTTGAATGAGCAACTATTCTTTTCTTAGCCTACGGATAGCAGGATTAGACATCTTATGGTAGGCAGTGGTTGGTTCCAAGGCGCCATTTGTTGAGACTCCGATGCCAAGCAGGTTAGACCTAACAACATATTGAGTGCGGTGCGCTGCGAGCACGTCGGCGTGTGGCACTCCGATGCAAGAAGCGCGTCGCTAGCTTGGCTACAGTGTATTCTGACCTCTGGGTTAACATCAGCTTATCTACTGCAATTTTAATGCGTTAAATATTATTAACTCATTCCTCAGTTTCCTGTCTTTCTTCGTCATCGGCGCTGGAATCCGAAGAGCCCCCTGCCACGGTTGGCATGAGGATTATCCCCTTTCCACTTTTATATATCGAATTATTGGTGCAGTAGATTCCGGGTTTGCAAACCTCGATATTTTAATTATTCGCTATATCCAAACAATGATTATCTCCTTCAAAAACAAGCGCAAAAGTACAGGAAAGTCGCTATACATATCGTTCCAAATGAAGTTTCGCCGGTCGTTTGATATAATGAACGGCGCGCCGGGCCCCCGCAGGTAGCGTTTCTCCTAACAGCGCCCGAAGATCACTTTCCGAGCGCCGAGACAGGTCGGCTGCGTGAACTTGGGCAGCTGTGAAAACACGTGACGACGTAAGCGCGGCGTGTGCTTGCGGGCGGCCTTCGGTCTCCTGTAGTCATTCTCCACTCCACATCGCTGTCATGCGGTGGAGAAAACTTAACAAAGCTAAGTAACGGCTCTCGTGTGGCGTGCTTCGCTGTGCCTTACCATTAATGAGCAACCATTGTTTGGCTTAGTGTTAATGAACGACGATGTTAACGCAAATATGGCAAAAAACAAAGTCCATTGTTTTGTAAATGACCCCGAATGTTTTCAGGCAGAAAAAAAAAGCAGCAGCAGTCCAAGCCGAACTCCAGGCGAGACATACAGCCAGAACTATCGCGGTGGGAGCCTTCGATGATGGTCTCGATGATGTCTGATAACAGTGATTGCCAAAGGCGTTATTTGTTATTGTTTACTCTAATAACGCCACGTGTTGTTGATTTGCGCCTGTCATATTTGAGAGAACCGTACCACCGATTTACGTAAAAAAACGACAGCTTGATGGTTACTCTTCGCCAGATAGTGTTCCAATGCAGCAAAAACAACAGAGCTTTCTGTATGCGCCGTGATGTAAAAAGAGGTCACTGAGATAGAGGCTCTGACGAAATGCGTAGAGGAAGGCTACATGTGAATTTTAACGACTATGATTTCCCGCGAATGTTTCTGCTCTTCGACTAGGTGGGGCGGGGCCAACCGTTCTTGAAGCCGCAGAGCCATGCAGAGATTAATGCCGGCATTTAGGTTGTAGTGTAGGTATCAGCTCTTGAATTTCACAATTTTTTAAAATTTTATTTCTGGTACGAATAGCTTTTAATGATCGATGATGGCATAAATAAAGGTGCAGCGAGGTTCGTGACAATAATCAGGCGGAGCGATAAGAATAAAATTTTCACGTAGCAAACAGAACGAGTCATGATGTTAAGCTGGTTGTTTTTCACAGTCGATTTCTCGGCGGGCTTTCAGCCGGCCCAGGCAAGAAGCTGGGAATGTCTTCCAGTGTGAACTGTGAAAAATGACAGACACGCTCTAGTTAATGCGCCGAAATTCAAAAGCCTTACGAATGGACATAGTTTTATTATTTTCTACAGTAACCCTGTTGTTTGCTACGAGAGGGTGTCAAGAGTTTAGCTGGGGACGCAGCGTCAAAAAGATTCCTTTGTTAGGTTTTTCTCGTTGTATTCGCCTGTTTTTCTCAGCAGCGAGGATTCAAGGTTCACGCGATAAACCCAGTCTTGCGGAATATTTTGGAATAAACAATATTTTGCCGTCTTTAACCTCTTGCGATTTCTAAACCAGCAGTTGAGTGTAATGAGGACGAATCTCTGTGATTTTACGAGGAAGCAGATTGCTCGATTGAGTCGCAGAACTAAAAAAAATACGCCCCTAAGTGATTTACTGCTGTGTACGTTTTCCTCAAACGCTGCGTCTTGCTAATTTACGGGGGTGCTTTTTCTCTGTGTTCGCTCCGCACATTGTTAACGAGGGCGCTAAAATGGGAAACCCGGCAAAGGGGCTCTTTCTTCGCGGAAACACGTAAAGTGCAAACTTGACGTTCAAATAAGGAAGGTAGAAACAAATAAAAGCGGGAACGGCTCGTGCCCTGTCCTTTTTTTTTTTTACCTTCTTGACATTTGCGCTTTACATATAGCCATTAACAGGGGACACATTTTTGAGAAACCTTGGAATAGCAAATTAAGTTTGCTCATCTCACTAGGTACCAAGAATTAAACTCATTAAAATTTCCTAATTTGCGAAGGACATACCGTGGTAAAAAAGTGACGCTTAATTGTATCGTATATGCGGGTGTACATGATTTGCACCCCACAGGAAGAGTCACAGAAAGCTACCACACGCTGGCCGCATTGTGGCGGATTCTAATTTACGTCCTAATCGCATAGGAGGCCGATCTCCCGTCACGTAGCTCTGCGGCTTCGGATCCTAAAGCACCCACTGGAGTCCTTGTTCACGTAATGTAGGGTCCGCGAGCTAGGGCAGTATTTTTGTCCTTCCTTCTCTCAGACTTCACGCAAATAAGCACAAAAGCAGACACTGGAGTAATTAAAAGAAATTCGTTTGCAGTGACCTCCGCCACACAACTCATTAACACAACAAGAAGCAGTGAACTGGCGGAGACTGCAAACAGGAACATTCTTCAACCTGTACATTCTACACAAAATGTACCCTACACAATTCAGGGACACATGCCCATGGTGCGGGGCAACCTCCACGCTATGCCACATTACATGAGAGTGCAAACGCAATGATGCATTCCACAAACTCAAAGCCCCGAGTGCGGAGCAATGGGAGGGTCTGCTCACCAGCAGCGAGCTCGCAGCCCAAAGGGCCCTTGTGCAGCACGCATGCGAAGCAGCAAGACTCAGCGGAGCCCTGGAATAGGGGCCCGACCTTGCGAAGAGGCCAGGCGTCAACGATGAAGACGACGACCCACCGCTAATCTCATTGAGATTTCAATAAATGTTTCTCTCTCTCTCTCTTGCAGTGACCTTTATTGGGAATGGTTATGCGGTAGCTGCTTCCTAAGATGACGGCCTTTGTATTCAGTACCTCATACCGACTCGTGAAAATTAAATAATAAACATTTTATTTCAGATATAATGTGCAGGAAGAGACGGAAAAGCAACTCGTAAACGGAGCTTGACGTGTTCTAATCCTCTTCATTATCGATATGCAGTGCAGGCGAATCAATAAAGGCACGGTGCACTCAAAACGATTTAGTTAGTCCCCGGAATAACCTCCTTGTTAGTCTTTGGAGTCATATTTAACTGCGACAAAAAAAAAACACGAATTAGATAGAAGAGAGGCGGATAACACAGCTTCATGCTGTCTCCTCTCTTTGTGCTGCATCTTTTATGCTTCTTTTGTCGTTCTAATGTCTTATTTAGCGACCTAGGACTACACCCTAATAGGAAATTAAACTTCCTTTGCCATGTGAGAGAAAAGGACAGCTTACCTATTCTGTTCGGCCTATCAAGGCGTCCTGATGTTTTTTTTTTAACAAGCTTTGTCAAAAAGAACCATTTTATCTTCCATGTGACGCATTTACTCTTTACCTTAAAGCAGCACTTACATGCGACCGAAAAAATGTTTTGAACCACGAGCTTACACCTGGAATGTTTCACATAAATTATGTAGTACTACATAGCTAAGGTAAAGAGGAAATGCGTCACATGGATGATAAAATGGTTCTTTTTGACAAAGCTTTGGGGTAAGACCTGGCTTGAGAATTTGTTTTGGCGAGCAGAGTCGAAAGTATCAGTGCACACGCTGAATATTGCGCTGCACATTTCAGTCAAATTTATTATAAAAGAAAAACCTCTTGTCGCATTCCTTGTTTTCGAATTCACCATAGAGAAAATGAAAGAGGCACATATATTCCTTATTTTCGCCAAAGCATCTGCTGCCATCTTACTTGTTTGCTTACTATTTCGCGAACCTGCATATTCAGGTCGCTGAAGAGAACGCGCGAGCAACAAATATAGCATAACTGGCGACTAAAGAATATAGCTGTTCGAAAAACAACAGCGAGACGGACAAACAGGAACGTGGAAACTGTTGTTGTTCAGGACCACAAAGTGGCTATTTTTTCAACGGCATTTGCGCTTAACGGAACATGCGGGTGAAAAAAAAAAACGACTAGTTTTGTCGAAGACTCAATTTTTTGTTTTTTCTTGTTTTTTTATGTTCATGCAGCTCTCTTTCTCCTCTAGCAGTAATAGCGGCGAGTATAAAAACGTTATGGCTAAAGCCTGCGATATAAACACGCCAAGTGACCGAAAAATGTGCACAATTGAGGTACTTTCACGACGGCTACAAATTTAAATAGCGGCGCTTCCAGCCATTGGGGTTCTGCGTGCAGGTAAAGGAAGCTTTCTTGTTTCAGACCCATTATCCGGCAGTTTTCGGAAGTTTCGTAGCTCGGTAAAAAATTTTAAAGTAGCGTTTTTTATTACCCCAAAAGCTGCATCTCCACGTCTCTTTAAATCACTTGGGACGCATCCTTCTAAACGCATAATTTTGTTGCAACATCAGTGCTTGTGCATGACATTATTACAGTTGCTCTCGTTGCATCAGAATAAAATTTGGTATCGATATGTTTTTGCTTTATGTAAAGAATGCGGTTGCACTATTTCTATTGCAATTTATGATGGAAAGTAGGAGTCAATTTTGTTACAACCATTGTAGACGTATCATAAAGAGGCATTCCAAATAACATTATTTTTAAAAATTCAAAAATTTTTAATGACAAACTTTATTTATTGCACAAAAGGAATCACAATGAGCAAAATGATATATTTCTTAAAGTTGTCGTGTGTAAAGTGGCGACCAATAGGTGCACAAAAACATCCCTGCATTCCAAATGCATGACTTGTAAAAGTTAAACCAACCTAGAAAGGCGAAAATCGACAACACATTTTATAAGAGCTGTCAATGATCTCTCAACTGTACAATGTTTATTCAACTGGACCAAATATTGAGAAAAACATTTTGCCCGAAAGCATTCCACTTCTACAATTCGCACTCTTTGTAGAATGCGAGAAATTACTGCTACCGCTAACACAACGAGTAAAATACCTCACATAATGAGGGCTGTCGATTATTGATCTGAGCTGAAGCAAGACACAATCTTTTTTCCAAGGTTTTTTATGACGCCAGCCTTGGCGGCCCTCAGAGAAACAGATGTCCTGTCGCACGAAGTAAATGTAAACGGCAATGCTTTATTCCGAGCGCTTTCTAGTCTACCACAATTTACACAGGTAAATAATCTCAGGTGAGGGTTCAGGCTCAGGTCACCGAAAATAAACGTCCTATAAGCTAAGCTGTAAGCTTTAGCAGCTATGGCTTTTGGATCAGCAGGCGGACATCATAACATATCAAAGGCTGAATAAGGTGCATTACAGTGACGAGATCATGAATCAATTTGTGGTAAGGAAAACAGTGCGACCCTTAAGTGGGCTGGAGTAGAGCTCATGCCATTAGAAGATTGGTAGAAGATTGGCTGCTTGAGATCAGTTACTCATTCCTTGAACCACTGACAAGGCTATCTTTGAAGGCTAAATAGCGCTTTCCAGCTGAAAGCTCGTAAGAAACTGGAAAGACAGCGTTACATGCAGGTATTAACCTTAAAGCTTATCTTTTACCTGTTGGTAGTCGAAGTTTAAATGCACTTTTGGAGCTACAATTTTTGAATTCTTCAAATCCTTAACAAAGGTAGACATGCGTTGCTACCTGCGACAAAAGGCGGGGCTTAAGGATAAGGCGTCATTAATCCGCCATGCTTCCTAAAGAAGGGCAAAGCTCTTTCACATTATTGTGAGCAGCTGTTTAGACAGCTGGTAAAGAATACCCACCTGGCATCGCTAAACGATACACATATTCTTTGCGGGAGACATTTTACGCATAACACTCGAGAAAATTCGCAGGATGATTCCCGCCATATGGTGAGCATCGCCCTTCTCATAATATGCAGCGCATGACGGCAGGAATGGCCGACAAGTTCGGACTGTTCTTCACATGACGATGCTAAGGAGCATCGTTGAAAAGCCGGCCATTAGTGTAATTTGCCGTCTGGTTTTTTTTCTTATCGGGCCCTCTATTTTCAAATCCTGAAGTCATTAGTTACACGTCGGGCGTAGCTGGAATCGGAGGTCCGGACATTCGGCCGGTCCAAAATCATACAATCAATGCAAGAAAAACCATTTCGGGAGATTTAAAATTTTGCTAAACATAATCTACACGCCAGACATGTTTCAAATACGTTAAGTGTGACTGCCTTCCTGCAGAATTATTTTACAATAGATATTAGGTGCGTTACTCTGCTGGCCACGGGATGGTACGGCCCCTGTGGCCGTGAGGGCATTTCTCGAAAGGATAACAAAATATTTTTTAACATCCATTGCTACATAAAAAAAATCATCATGATCCGTGATGCGTTGTTCTGGGATAATGGCTGAGATGCACATCTTTCTTTGGGTTCACGTTAATTCATCTCGCTTAGACTTCGTCTGCCTGCTCGAAGTGGAAGTTACATATCATATACGCGGCCATTCGAGAGTAAAGTGGTTCGTCTATGCGCAACCATTCATTGTCGTTAATCTTAAAGGCAGTGAGCTTATCTTGGATGCCAGGGGTAGAACGCTTGCTTCTCTACCCGAAGGCTATCCTGGCGCCTTCCGTATATAGTCTGCACAGCAGGCCAGTAAATGCCCACTCTGCGAAAACACGATGGGGCAGTAACAGGAATTGAACCCTCCTCGGTTGTGTTTCATCCTTTCACGTCTTTTACATATGTGCACGGAATGGGCGCTTAGTCGAAGAAGGCACTAAGACAGGCACGAGGATTTCTATAATAATGAGGATATGAGCACATTCACAAGACTACGTCGGAGAGTCTGCGCCACGAGTGTGCATGATTATAATCATATCACTATTGGACTGGCCGTGCTCGCAAAGCGATGCCGAACATGTTGCAGCAATCTAACTGGCTTAAAACAATAATTGACGTGGCAAAGAGAGAGAGAGATAGAGAGCAAAAAATTAAGTGTCCACACAAACAATCACGGATCGGCTGAAAAAAAAAAATTCCCCCTTGAGGTAACAGCGAGCCGATGCAAGGAAAGCTGGCCAACTTTGTTAACTTTCAAACAAACGAAGAGTACTTTTAGATTTTCGTTTTAATCTGTTTGTGCTGTTATTCAATATGTACTGGTAACTTTTTCTGCATGGCTTTCATTTATGTCTGATCAGGCAGTATGCCATTAAATCAAACACTGTAAAACCGAAGAGCTGGCATATGTAAAAAGAAAAACAAATATAAATAAAGAGCAGCGAAAAAATAAAAGCAGAAGAAAAGATGTTACTCGGTCTTATTCAGCATTTTCTGCGCATTTTTCTTGTTGTTATCCTAAACAGAATCAGCATACACGTTGCAGCGAACCGTGCATACCTGCCGAAATGGCCTCCAAATTTCTTTTGGTCAGAGCAACGAACAAAATGCATGAGTACTGAATAATACAGGACAATCTCCTGGTTTTGTAGCCCGCGCACCCATGTCCCGGTCTCGAAAAGCCTGTCGGTAAGGTCAGGTGGGGGGCTGGTGAGTAATTTCTTTCGAAATTACGTTGGGGGATAGCCGCTGTAATACATGAGTAGCAAGGCTTCGCATGCGCCATGTGTAGGCCGTGACTGTGCTCCTGGAATGGACGGCGTTGCCAGCTTTGATCTGAATTGAAGATTTTTCAATTCCATTCCTTAATAAAAACTTATCTTTGTGGCAAACTTATTAATAGCACTTTATATAAATAGAGCACATGGGCCTAATGCAAGGCGAAGCTTTGGACATAGCGGAAAACGGAAACCTTTCGACGTGATCAGTGAATGCAAGAAAAGCTTTGAATATCCTTTTGAATTCACGTGTGGTCGCGCAGAGGATAAACGCAGGAATAAGAACCTGGCGTGAAAGGCAATGGTGTAGAAGAGGGAGGCGTAGTGAGTAGGATCTTAATCAAGGAAGGCTCTAACATATATCACAGCAAAAGCAAATATTTTTTGTAGAGTCTGAATAAGGATGAAGATATTTTGGGGACAGTCACTAATGAATCTGTAATTGATACAGCGTGTTACTCAATGCAGAACGAAGAAGAGGGTCACTTGCATGTAGTATTTGCTTCTTTCAGGCTTGTCTTTGACGGAACGAACTGCAGTTCAAAAGAGGTACCAAAAATAACAGAGTATGTGGGAGGGAGGGACCATCAAAATTTCCGACTTACTGTGAATGCTGTACGCGGCACTTGTTCCCCCCCCCCCCCCTAACATGAAATGTACGTCGCATTTTCAGAACATGCGTTGAAGCGTGCGGCGCTACAGAGAGAACTAATGAATCAAGGTATCCGTGGTCGAACCTTTTGCACAGCACTGACAATAGAGTCCTCGACGCTAGCCTTGCAGCCAATTGCGCTCTAGCTTCACTTCGAAGTTTAAGTTCGTGCAAGCGATGCTCTATTCATCGTGGTTTACATCGTAACCATTTCAGCCGCATTAATTCCTATTGCGAACGAGAAGAAAAATTGTTTCGTAAGTATAACTACTGTACCAGTGTTGTGCATCAGATATTCGGTCTCCCACGCGGATTGATAGAGCAGAGAGATCAACTAATACTGGCTTTAAATTACTGATCTTAAATTACTTTAAATTACTGATTTTAAATGCCTATATACACCTGGCTTTTGGAGAAAGAAGCTGCGCAGCCTCCCTAATAAGTGCACCGCCCTACCGGCAATTCTATGAACACTTCAGTGAGCCCAAATATAAAATGTTCTAGTGATTTTTGTCTTGCTTAGATGCTTGTCAGAATACAGATTTCAGGAATGCTTTTTCATGCAAGCCAGATCCCGACAAGTACGGTGGCATGCATGCCTTGCGTTTTTGCTTCAGTGGTACAAGTTATACAGTATTGTGTGCATTGTCCGCGCGCAGCAAAGGGACTGCATTGTGTGGGAAATTTGGTCTAATATAAACGCTTATAAGCACAGTCCACGCGCTATGTAACACGTCAGCGGGGGCACCCGTTTCTTTGTCGGCCTACGTGAAGCCTCCACCTTCCGACACCCTCAGAGCAGGGCACGTGACCCTCGCGCCCTTACGAAAATTCCTTCAGACAGTCTATAGACTGTTCATAGACTTCTGCCTATATGTTCTATAGGCATCCTATAAACAAATCCTATAAAATAATCTAAGGCAATACAAATCATGTAAGCAGTATATAGACAATCTATAGATTTATGGCCATACACTTTTTGTAGACTTTGTTCTAAGGAAAGTCTATAGACTATGAATATACAAAAAGAAATATCTACAGGAAGGCAATTTAGCCTATCACAAGTCTATAAACAGTCTATAGACAATTTTTATAAGGGAGGGGCACCCTGCTGGAGGTGCACATCCGTGCACCCACCTGTCAGAATGCATTCATCACCCACGAGCATCTACCAACCATTCTTTAACGACCTGCATTCTCAAAAGGCCTTCGTACACCTCCATCCAACCACGAAAAAACTCCGCCTACCCAGACATCTCCAGAAACCTCCACATACTACTAACCTATGGGGAAAGCAAATTCAGAGACGCAAATGGGTCGTCTAGCAGCTGAGTTCAGGAGGCGCAAACACAAGGCGGAATCTAATGGTAACGCGTGAATGAATAACATTGATATGTGAATAACAATGAATTACCTAACGCGTGAACAATAATGAATAACCTAACGCATGAATAACATTGATCGTCAGCGGCTTCTATTTTATCTCTGGAACAATCGAGCAAAAAGTATTGTTTATGAATTAGCTCGGGTTCTGTCGACGGCCCGAACAACAGCGGTACCGCCGTTAGGCAGTAATGTTCGTTTAGGCACAGTGTGTGAAAACAAGAAAAAAAAAGCTGAACTTTCGCTCAGACATTTCAAAAGTCCGTTTGCTAAGCTGTCATAATGCGCTGGGTGTTTTTCCCGTCACATACAATGCTTCGTTAAACTTTCATCGGACAGAAAACTCGAGCTAGCTGTCGACGATAATGGCGTTTATTTCGCCACCGGCCTTTGCGGCTTAAATTTTTTCTGACGTGTTTAACAGGTTCTATTGAGCTTAAGGTGCGGCCTTGTATGCAAGAACCCTGAGCGAATAGCAATTTTTTATAAGCCGCTTATAAATGATGCTGGTTGCTATGTAAGCTTGCTTTTGCCTGCTTTCCTCATTTTTATTTTTTGTTTTTACATACTTCAGTTTCTCACTATAGGCTATGGCGCGAAAAGATTAAAACCACAAACAAATTACGATACATGCTTGCTGGATGGTATCAAAGCACAAGGAAACAAATATTTGCGAAAGTTTACCGTTTGCTTCCACTTTTTTCAACTTTTTTCTTGAACGATTACGAGCGGGATTGAATAAATTTCTGACGCGTCACGAAATGGGTGTGACGGCAATGAACGTAAAGGCAAGTGTTACGCAGAGGTTTAATCTTAAGTTGTTTACGGAATTAGTGGCAGAAAGGCGTATTTGTTTTGCTCGAGCAAGTGGTACTGTCACCGTTTGCCACGAAAATAACTAGATAAAAGCAGGAAGTCTCCAGTGAAGCAAAGTTGTGATGTAAAATCAGCGTCGAATGAGCCGCGGACACGACAGTTGAAATGGAAGCAGCGCTCAGTGGTGCTGTTACTAGGCCGTGCGTATATTTCATCTAGAGTAGTTATTTTTCTTTCAGCAATGGCATTTTTATGTTCTCGTTTTGGTTTCACCCTGATGATGCATATTGAGAGGTTGCGTCGATGAGAGAAATTCTTTGCTGACGGTGAAACTATGTCTTACAGAGAGTTAGCTCTCGTAGAGCTAACTAAACCGTTACTTACTGAAAAACAAAAAACACATAAAACACACAAAATAAGTTTTTTAACGCGACAGCCTTAAGCCTTCCTTTCTGTGGAAGGCATCGTTCTCGTCTTCGGATTTGGCCAACCTTTGCCCCAACGCCAAAGAAATCACCTCGGCGATAGCGTTAGCTGCAAAAGCATTCAGCAGGTGCCGAATTAAGAATTTACGTCAAGTCAAGTCAAGTTTATTTTTCTTTTCGTCGAAAAGAAAGGGGCCAGGACTAAAACCTGTGAAAGACAGCTTGACAAGGCCCTGGCCCCGTACAATAATTGGCAGAGCAACAGCTAGGAGAAAGATCAGTTTGCATTATTTTTTACATCGAATAGTTTCATATTGTTACTTTTGTCAGTATGAAAATAAGACACACAGTAAAGCACAAAAACAGAAAATTAGACACATCCTAAAAACACAGTCTTAAAATTAGAATACATCAAGATAACATTCTAGATACAAAGCAACACTAGGTTCACAACAGTTGTTCACGGCAAAAAAGACAAATTTGGCGATTAGACTCATATACTGGATCGAATCCAGTTGCATGCTTTCAGTCCTACTCTGTTTCAATTTGGCAGCGAAAGTTCGAGACTAGGCTCCTAATAAAAATAATACCAACCTCGGACATCGCAGAAGCTGACGCGCACTGCCATGGTAATTATAGAATAAACTGATCGCGTCTAGCGGGGATAACAATAGGATAAGGCGTGGGTGTCGGTGGCGTTGATTCCAAGAGCATGGCAAAAAAAAAGCAATAAAGGACCTCGCTGCCATAGCACGAGAAATCAAGCTCTGGGCACGAATAGCGTCACCTCGCAACGGGAGTTTTCAGCAACAGATATCACGTTGAAAACAACAGAACATACAAATAACATCTGTTAAATGGTGATTGTTCGGAGTCTAATTGCTTTTGCCGGTGTGAACATAAACGATGCAGAAAGGGCGAGACATGCTGCAAACTGCATCAAGACGTATTTAAGTGGTACCCGCTCCACGAGAATGTGTACAGGAAAGTTCGCTTAAAGGGAAAGATCGCTAATTTTGGAATGCTGTGAGTTGATAATAGAATTGCTTCCTTCGGATCCTCTAGCAGCAAACCTTTTTCTTTGCCCACGAAAAAGCTCTGCGATAAATGATTTCCAGAATACTGAGCGAAGCAATACCAAGCCGGTAGTAACAGCCAACTGGAACTTGCGTGACCAGAAGGGATGTTTTGCGCCCCCCAGGGCTAATATTACAAACATCGCTGCAAATATACCTGTATAAGCGTTTGGAATTGATTTTTTTTTTTGGGGGGGGGGGGAATGGAAATGGCGCAGTATCTGTCTCAAATTTCGGCGGACACCTGAACCGCGCAGTAAGGAAAGGGATAAAGGAGGGTCTGAGAGAAGAAAAGAAGAAAGAGGACAGACAGAAAGACAAAGAACTTTATTGATGGTGCCGTAGTGGTGGGCTCCGGAATAATTTCGACCACCTGGGGATCTTTAACGTGCACTAAAATCGCACAGCACACGGGTGCCTTGCGTTTCGCGAACCCGACTGCGGCAGCCGCGTTTCGATGGATAGGCGTTTAAAAGCTCAAAAAGGAGATGACTGCCCCTCTCATAAAATGTCTGAAGCGATTGAACACAAGTCTCAAGCTTTTTGTTCTGCAAGAGAAGAGCTGGTATGAACGGGCTGCTAATGGTGGTCATGTTAGAAGCGCAGTTCTGTCTGTAAAAATCACATTGAGAGAACAAAACGGCAAAGTTTAAAATAGATTGGCGCGGAAATAGAATCGCACAGTGATGACAAATTGAACGAAAATGATCGTGGGAGAGAGGGGCGCACTCAGTAAAGAAATGTATTAAAGTTTGTGAGCCTCGAAAAATCCCCAGGAATTGTTCCGAGAAAGTGGGACATTGGAAAGAAAAGTAACACAAGGAATCCTGAGTGGGCAAAAAACAAATTGAACTAGCCAAGAAAAGAAGGGCCCGAGACAAAAGCCAGCGATCGCGATCCCGAAAGAACAAAGAAGAAAGCGCTAAAAGTAGGCCGTCGTTGTCAGACACAAAGGGCGGGAACCATGCCGTCGGAAGACTAGTGCGACCGGCTGTCAGTATGAGATTTCCCCAAAACGTTCAATAGATCCTGAAGCACAAAGTTCTAGAGCAAACGCGTAGGCAGCAGGAACAACAACACGCTTCCGTGTATAGCACCGAGAAATCAAAGCAGGGAATATCTCGCCAAAGTATGCCATGTTCCTGCGCCTTCTCTGTGGTGCAACGTATGCAGGCTTTTATGTTAGGAAATTGGATAAGTCAGCACACCGGCCGCACCGTGACGGCCTGACTCACTTTCTTCAGCAACGCCTGATTCCTTCGGGCATGTGCGCCGAACGCTGTAATGCAGCAAAGAAGTTCTCTCGAGTACGGTCGCTGAAACGAGCAGGTCTGGAGGAACAGAGTGAATTATTGCCTCAGCTACCGCCATCGTGACATGCAAAATCTATTTCCGGTGAATCTAATTTTAACGGTGCTTATAAGGCTGCATTTTGTGGAAAGCAGCGAGTGCTGTTTCGAAGTAATGTTTCGCAACATAATACTGCACAGGCCCGTTTTCTCTGAAGTATTGTTGTTATAATCGTTTTTGTTATTTTCTGCAAAGTTTCTGATGGAGATTGCAGAGATTAGTCTGTAAATTAAGACTATTTGCGGGAATTTATACTAAATGCCGAGTGCGGTATTGTTTCGCTAAATTTTGTGGCAGGGTAATTAGATAATAAATTAGATAATTAAAATTACAGTGTGCGTGACAGGATGAAGACACGCCAGCCTGCTCAGCCCTGCTACGGGCCATTCAGGGTCCACTAGAGTCACTGGGGTCCACTGGAAGTGACCAGCAGCCTCATTTGGGCTGTTCGTGATTTTTCCAGCATAGAAGCCGGTTTTATTTTGCATATGCCCCTCAAGTACGAGACAATGGGCGGATGTGGGCAGCATGCTGGCAAGCGCCGCCCCAGCCCATATGGAACTTAGGTAATTTTCTGTCTTCAGCCTCATTTGGCCTAGCCCAGCTCTTTTGGGTCAGGACAGACTTGTGTTACAACTCCCCTACATTTCCCCAGATAGGACTGACAGGGTAAAAAGCGGACACGACAGCTTTCTGGCCACACCGCGGCGCATGAAAGACCTGCAGCGGTTTTGTGCGAACAGCCCCATTTGGCCTTACGCAGGTTCTTTCAGCATAAAGCTCGCGCTTGCATGGCACCTGCCCTCAAAAATCTCACATTGCACCCATGTGGTTAATATGAGGACACGCCCGCATTCCAGCCCCACCTCGCGGCGCATTCGGGACCTATAGCAGATTGCTGCGGGAATCCTCATATGAGCTAGCCCAGGTGCTAACTGCATGAAGCCCACATAAGCGTTGTATTCGCCCTCAAGTATCCCACAAAGGACTCATGTGGGCATCTTGCGGGCCCTCCCGCTTTCCAGCCTAGCCAAGGTCTATGTGGCACCTACAGCGGATTTGTGCGGACAGCCTCATTTGGGCTAGCGCAAGTTCTTCATGTATACAGCCCACACTTGCGTGACATCTGACCTCAAGAATCCCACAAGGGGCTCATTGAGCATCAGTGCAAGCACGCCCACTTTCCTGTTCCACCACAACCCACTCGGGTCCTATAGCACTTTTAACGCGAGAGGGTTACGGCTTCCTTTCTGCACAAATTCCTGCCTCGGCGTCGTCTTTGGTGGCAGCACCAAGGCCACCTGCCCCAAATTCAATCATCCTGTGGCAATAAAGTTGTTTCTCTCCCTGTCTCTTTCTCTCTCTCGGTGTTGTGAGCGAAAAATCCCCAAAGAAGCTACACAGGAGGGCCACGTAGGTGACGCGACCTTGTGGCGTCATCACAACCTGCCCGCCGGATTGTGGGCAAACTGCGCACTGGGGCAGGTGGCAGTTAAATTAATGATTGAGCGCGAAATGTTGCTCTGGAAGAGCAACCTGGGTCGCACTAGTCCCACTGGTGGCAGCACACGTAGCGCATCGCTAAACCGCTGCGCCACTACGCCTGTAGTGGTATGTGAACTCCCAGGGTTCTGTATATGTAAAGTCGAGAATGATCAATGCCGCATACACAGGCACTAATCCACTAAAGATATCGCGTCATACCCTTAAGACGGAGCTTAGGAACCCCCCAAATTTTTGTACGGATACTGCAATTCTCGAAACTAATTGCTGCATTTACTTTCGTGCTCAAAGTCATACTGAGAAAAAATGCGTCTAAAAACGACCGACGAAATGGTAAAGGAACGTCGGCACCGCAGGTGAGAAATGAAAAATTTAAGGGAAAGATGTAAAGATGCAGTTAAGAAAAACGTGCTCCTCGTAGTGAGGCATAAGTTCCTAGAATAGAGGGGCAATGTTTCGAATCCAATCATAGCGGAAGGGGGGTGAAGGGGGGAACTGTCGTTTGGCTGCTGAAGGACTTTTTCAAGCATCGTAATTCATCTCTTAAAGCTGCTGCTCTTCCGAAACGAAACGGTCATCCATATATTGCACATTCAGACGCTCAGGTCGTGAGTGCTACCCATAATATCTCGACTGAGGAGCTTTTTTTCATATAATGGCCATACAAGAGTTTCCGTGACGTCACCAGCTTGGTTTTATTGCCCTATTGTGACGCACAGGCCAGACTATCTGGATACTGCATAAGCTTTTCCATCGGGTGAGGGAGATGGCCGAAATGCCTGCTGTCTTGACTGTTGCAAACCGGTTCCGCGACCGATACTTCCGCACTGCTGACGTCAGGGGCACACAACAGCCCAGCGAGCAATATGGTGACGTCTAGGGAACTCATATTGGATAAGCCTATAGATGATAGTGACACAAGCTTGCGCGATTGACATGGTTGCTAGAACCGCCTGAGAGTTTGTCTGGTGTTGTGCCCGGACAACCAGCCCGGATTCCACATTTACAAGATGCACAATTTCTCTTACAAACGCCCTTGGACAAGCCGGGTGCTGCGCCGCAAGGCATCCGCGCCCTAACACTCCCTGGACAAGCTATGATGCTGCGGCGCTGGACAGCGGCGCCTTATGGAGAAGCATCGGCGAGCAACATGTCCAAACGTGTTGCAACTTTGCTAGCCAGCCAGGTGGTGGTGGTGGTAGTGGTTTTATTAAAAATAATAGTAAAAAGGAAGGAAAAGATTTTTGCTAGCCCCGGCATCTGCCATCGATACTGAAGCACCTGAGCTGGGGCAGCGGAAATAAAAGACAGCAGGCAGAATGGAGAAATGAAATGAAAGAGGTGAGGGGACAGGAAGAGAGGATAGGGGGAGAAGTAATATGTACAAACTATTTACACAATAAGAAATGTGTCCAGGTTGTGCGCGTGATTAGTTCATTTTAGAGGAATTAACACACGCGCACAGCACTGTGTTGGTTACAACTGGAGTGGGGCGTCCAGTTATTAATCGTCCAAGGTAGAACTCGCGGAGCGTTCGGTCACTGCGTGTAACTACCTGACGGTAGTTGTTTTTCTGTCGTTGTTTTCCTGAAACCTTGGAGGAGCGGTATATGAAAAGGAAAGGAAAGGCGCAGTGTCTGTCTCATTTCTGGATGGACACTAAACCGCGCCTTGGAGATGCAAAAAGAGAAGCAGAGGTTGGAGCTTCAAAGCGCTAACATTAATTGGGCCAATGTTGACAAAACCTGGCGTCGTACACGGTTTAATGACTCGGTGTAATTGGTGTAAAACTCACAATCACCAAGGAAGGCTAAAACTTCCGGCTACTGGGCACCTGATTTCCACTTAATGAATGACATGAATAAAAAGAATTTTCAGATCGAAACTTTACTCCTCGCTGGACCCGCCGCGGTGGCTCAGTGGTTAGGGCGCTCGGCTACTGATCCGGAGTTCCCGGGTTCGAACCCGACCGCGGCGGTTGCGTTTTTATGGAGGCAAAACGCTAAGGCGCCCGCGTGTTGTGCGATGTCAGTGCACGTTAAAGATCCCCAGGTGGTCGAAATTATTCCCGAGCCCTCCACTACGGCACCTCTCTCCTCCTTCCTTTCTTCCTTCACTCCCTCCTTTATCCCTTTCTTCACGGCGCGGTTCAGGTGTCCAACGATATATGAGACAGATACTGCGCCATTTCCTTTCCCCCAAAACCAATTATTATTATTATATTATTATTATTACTCCTCGCTGGTATCAGTGAATCCAGTTCAACACAAATCGGTCACACAATCGGGGTCGGAAAGCTAACACATACCCCTCCGCATCACTTGCGTTGATAATATGTCAATTTTTTTTTTCCAAGCGCAGCAAAAGCACCCTTGAGTCTATATTGAGGTAACTTCGATCCGTGTGCGGCCCTTACACGTGGTTTTGGGAATCATTCACTCGGAACATTTGTTACGGTGGCATGGACTCCAAGGCCACAAGGCCACGACTTCAAGATTTTTTCAGCATAACGGAAAATTTCCCGAAGTCGTTCCTATACGCGCTGATAGCTTCCACCTCCCTTCAAGCTGTGAAAATTAGTGTCGTCTTAGTGGGTACGTCATTTAGCTGCCGAACGGAAAGTCGCGGGTTCGAATCACGACCGCACAGGCCCCATTCCGGCGAAGGCAAAATACAAAGACGCCCGTGTCCTGTATGATGTCTGGACGAGTTGAAGAATCCGCTGGTGGTCGTAATTAAGCCGAGGGCCCCTTGTACGGCTCCACTTAGTGCAAGCCTCCTTTTATTCCTTCCACCCTTTCCCTCTTGGCGCGATTCGAGTGTCACACCTGAGTGAGGCAGCTACTGTTACTTTCCTTTCCATCATAACAAGTAGTAGCTCAGGCGGACAAAACATGCAGGCGAACTATACGTTTTTGTGGGTCAGTTTGAGCATTAGGACATAGACGTAGAAAAACAAAACAGGACAGATCGCTTTCCCAAATGTCAGCAAGTGTCCTGTTTCTATTTCAATGGTTGGTTCCAATGTTCAAGCCGGCCGACCCGAACGGAATGGCACGAACTAGCCCGTAAACATTGCATTCTGCAATATAGGCCAGCGTGCTTTCCTCGTTATGTACGGTGCGCGCTTCGTGCGACATGTACAAAGCGTCTCCCTTCCGCTTCAGCGGCTGCACTGAACGCTTCCACTGATATATGGAGGGGACGCGAGTGCCTCTAGCTTTTTCCGGAGAAATTGTCGTTGCTTCAGCGCATATGAATGCGACACGTGTCTACCATCTTTCTCTCCCCCCCCCCCCCCCCCCCCCCCCCCCGACCTCAGCAATTCTCTTCTCTTCGCACGTAGGAGGGATGGTGGCCGGTTTGATGCCAGTCAACAGGCCCATGCTATTTCTCTTTTATTCCATTCCACAGCCACTGGAACACGCGTACACTCGTGTAAAGATATATGGCACTTGAGCACACGCTGGCGCTGCTGGGGATTGCGACGCGTATGCGGTCTACCATAGCACGGGCGGCGTGCAGCGGCAAGCGATCAAGTTCAACGTGCCATACAGTCGCTTTAGAAATTTAAGACGCCTTTAAGGAACCGGCGCTGCTGCTCCTATACTATGTCACACCTGCCAGGAAACCAATTTTTGCATATTACCTTCTTGAGCCTGTGTTTCTGAGCTTAATTTTAAGTCTTCACGTCTTTGTTTCTTATTCATTTATTATCGTCCACAGAGGGCATTTATTGCAATATGTGGGCAAAAAAACATAGGACAACAAAAGTTTGGCGTTTATTGTTGCAGTCTTCATGATTGGTGATTTCAGAGTCTTTATTTTCCTTTTACTGTTAGCGTTTCTGGTGTGTCCATTGTTCACTCTATGTTTTGTATTGTGTGTTATTGCTGTGTTTCGTTGTATATTATGTTGACAGCAGTGGGTTTATAATTCCTGCCATGCGGAATGAAGTAGCCGGTGCCGCTCTCCGGCACCAACGTTACCTTGTACATTCATGTAAATAAATAAGGAACACAGTGATTGCCTGAAAAGCAGAGAAAGATGTTTAAAACAATTCATTGAACGCAAATTATCATGTCGTACTTGTTTAAAAAAATAGACGACGCAATTTTGCATTTTGAGTTCGAGGATGGAGCTAAGAACTGGTGAATAAACACAGTGCTTTGCAGAGTGCTAACGCTTCAGGCATTTGATCGTTGAGATAGCGAGCTGCATTCCGCTACCGGCGTTAGGCACGCACAAAGAGAATCTTTCAATTTTGTCGCCAAACTCTTTTCTTTTTGGTTGGGAGGAAGTTCTTGAGTGAGTTCATTTCAGCCGCATCAAGTAATTGTTTGCAGTTTTTGGCCGTCTATAATAACGCGGACTATTAGCCCGGGGCGTCACAAAAGCGACAGCTATCTTTGTAAAAGCATCGACACGGTAGGTGCTCAGTGAGAAGCTCCTTAGCGATACCTCCAAAGCGCTGATTGTTATGAGGGTTGGTAGCAGTTGTCCTTCCCTTCTACTTTTGTGCCCTTTACTTTGTTTTTTGTGCTATTTTCTTCTCGTAACAAGATTCTGTCTTCTGGTTGCATGCTTCCGCCGTAACTACGCATCTTCGACGGGACGTCACAAGCAGGATAGGCTCCACGTGGCGGTGTCCTGAACTTTACCTGATAAAAAGTTCTGTTAAAGTTCGAGATTCTCCCTAGCCGCACTTGCACAAGCGATAACGGGCTTTTGAACATTGGTGCCGGGAGCGACAGACGCCGATTGAAAAGAAACGCAAGCCTCGTATCATCTCGTAGTAAGAAGCAATCGCGCTGTACTTTAGCGACGACAGGGCTTATATCGCTGCCGTAAGAGGCGAAGCAAGATAACTATGGCATGCACGCAAACACATTAGTGGCTGGCGTTTGATATGACACTGATGCCACAACAAACTATTGTGGTCTTTAGACTGTGCGTTGTTTCTTTTTGAGCTGTATTGACATCGAGAGGCATCACGTAGTTGCCGCATTTTGGTTCAGGCCTCCCTGTGGGTGTTCGAGGCGTGGCCAACGAGGCAGCAGGAAGAGAACAACCTCTTCTAGGGAAACCGCCTTTCAGTACGTGCTCGCTGCCTTGTCGTGCCTATGATTAGGTTTTTTTTCTCACTCTATCTCAATCTCCTCCTCGTGATGTCCACACAGACAATGGGTGCGCATATCTTACCCATATATGGCTTCACTGGTCCGCTATTCCTCTCGCAGCATACAAACATAAAATAGTGTCTGTTCAGCATAGCACCGAGCCACTCCAACTCACTCGGACACCTCACTAGGGGAAAGGTCATGTCAAAGCACTGCCTCAATACCTGGGATTACAAATCATTTCATCATATCACTTTTCTGTCGTCACTCGTCACTTTTTTATAACCCCTGTTCAGGCGCAAGTTGGCGGTATTTAAAGGTGGAGGGGCCTTTTCCATGTCATGCAAAATAGGAAGCCAGGCTACAGGGGAGCCCATTGATTGTACTTATTTAGGGAAAATGATAGGCAACTGGCGGGCAGCGGGAGTCGAACCCCCACCTCCTCCCGAAGCCAAAGCGGGTGCCCTACAGCGAGCCAAAGCAGTACTTTTTTTGTAAAACAGCAGCAAGACGAAGAAAGCATTTTGATAGTACATATAATCCGCAACATTAAGTCACCAAAATAACTACAGACGAACTTCACTGCATTTAATTTAATCCAGAGTAAAACTTCCTGTAAAATCCTAACAACTGCGAATCGTTTCGCCCAGTACTGGTATATATTAGCACATTTTGCTCCCAGAACTTCGCGGCTCCTGATGCTTACGAAGCGGTGCGGATTAGCTCAGGCGTCTACAGAGAAGCGCCAACTGCTGTGCAACCTAATGCTGCGCATAATTTCCAGCATAATGCGCGCGAGCAAGGACATGATTAAGGGCCGGGCTACTGGCACCCTTCATAAGTTTTGTCACCAAAGTGCTCCGCTAGGCGATTAATAAAGCTGAAGAAAGAAAGCACGCATCAAATGAAAAGAAAACACTATGGTCAAGCCCGCAAGAGATTGCAACAACAGCAACGAACGCGAGTGCTAACGTTGCACAACACGAGAAGGTATGATAGAGAATACGAGCCGAAGGCGCGAGACCAGGAAATGCTGGAAACGCTGATAAAAGAGCACAACTGTGCTAAAACGCGGAATGGGGGAGCGTGGCAGCAGCAAATTGAGGAGTCGAATTGTACCGGAAGAGCAGTGTGGCTAATAATGAATGTGCAGGGGATGGAGAGACACACGGGAGATGAAAAAAAATGAGTAAAAAGCAAATTAAACAAGGGTAGAAGGCTGAAAACGAGGAGCACTCGTAAGAGCGTTACGCGAAAAGCAACAGAGTTCTGCGAACGAATAGTTTGCGAAGCGTATATACTTGAGAGGCGTAGGGTTTCTGCCTGGATTGCGGTTCCACGGAAGAAACGAAAAATAAGAAGCAAAGTAACCTCTCTTGTCGCAATACATCACTAATTAGGATTTTGAGCAATTTTTAACAATATTTATCGGCGCTGTGTAGCAGCATGCTGATTTCGCCAGGCAGACAGTGTACATGTGGGACGAAAGTGCCAGCTTACATGTATTGATCGCTCTTTATACTTTGCTTTCTTTTGTCCTATTAATACAGTTTTTTTTTCTGTGCAAAAGGGTCCCCAGATAGGGCTGTTTCTATGCACTGGTACAGTCCGTGCATGGAGTTCAAGATGGACCAAGAAATGAACGGCCCCAAAACATCCTGTTTTACAATTGTCTGGCGGCGCCTATGTGGCACGTATCGGATATAAAAGCGATCTGTTTGTTTCGTTTGCATGGATAGGCTAGAAATTATTGGAGTATGTTTTCGCGCGCTAAGCAGCAGCGGACTCAAGTTGCACTTTTTTTGATCTTGAAAACATTTACTACAAGGAAGCGACAGTTGAGTCTGAAAACGTATGCGTTCAAGCGTTCAAGAAGCCAATGCTGGTCGCCCCCCCCCCCCGCCCCCACACACACGTACGCACGCACGCACGCACGCACAGGCGCCGAAAAGCACTGCGCAATGTAATAGGAAAGTGCGACGGCTTTGTGAGAGCCTGATATGCGATGTTGTGGAAGGTAGTTTCACCGTTGGGTAGGTGTTTGACAGTACGCTTTTCGTTGAGGTTAACTGGCTTTTCTGAAGAATGCTTGTATGTACTATTTATTGGCGCTTTTGCGATTTTAAAGTAGTGACTGAGAATTGACATACGTCCGAATTTTGCATTTGCTTTTTATTTTTTTCACTAATTCCTCACGCAAGCCTGACTAGTACTTGACAGAGGAGCTATTTTGAGGAACGCGAATTACAAATTAATTTTTTAATCCACGCAGTCTTATCCGTAAGCTCTGCGAAAAATTGCGCGTCAGAATACATAAAACTGCACTGGTTTGTAAACGAATATTAGCCTCTGAACAAATCGAAACTAATTGAATTTTGCCTCTGAGCGAACCGTTATGCTCAAGCGCTCAAGGTTAACACACAGCTCCTGAAACATAACAGATGTTTCTTTCTTTTCTGACAAAAGCGAACACTTCATTGGTCAGACGTGGTTTTAATGTATCCAGCATATATCCCGCTATATATACAAGCTTCTTTCGTATTCTCCGCAGACTCACCTTTCTTGTATAAGCAGTTAATACAGCAATTGTGCATAATACATTGCAAAAAGGAGACCAAAACTGCATTTTGTTGGGCGTTTACTCATTTCTTGCCCAGGATTACAGCTGCAAAGCAGCGTCATTTAATATGTTTGGTTTGTTCACAAAGAGAGGAGAAAAAAAAAGTCTAATTCTATTGAGCTCAAACTGTCAGCCTACTCATTCAGTTATGAATATACGTTGAGAAGGTCTGTGCAGTCAAATAAACAGACCCCGCACCTTCATGGCAGCTGTTGGTCAAAAGCCCACGGGAGCGAATTTGTTGCACGAAAGTATAAAAGAACGTTGAAAACACCCCAAGGAATAGATTCTGCTCAATATGACATACGATCACCATTAGTCGGACTTAACAACTGTTAGATACCCCTGCCTTTAGTGAACGGAAGCCTAAACATCCCAAACAGCCAGAAATTTTAGAAACCTTGAGGAAATGAATGAAGGCGAGGTGATTTAAATTTTTCTGTTTTAATGAATATTACTGCTGCCCAATATGCAGTATTGCGTGCACATTTCTGTATATCCAGCGCTATTATTATCGGTCAATCATAATATATTAGCACAATTTTGCACTTACCATCATTAGTAACACAGTCACAGTGGGGCTTTGAAACATGAAACGCCATACAGTTTTCCATTGCATAACGTTGGTAGTACATAGCAACTATTTTCGATTTGACTGACTTGAGCCTCACGCTACGTAAGGGAGTTAGTTGTTAAAATATTTAGCTACCGAATTTACACGCTGTTCTCGCACGGATGATGACAGCCTCAGACATGCCGCTTTCCACATCTCCAAATGAAGCTCTCACTGTTAGGTTTGTCTTGATTACATTACTCTTCAATGCCTGGTAAAAGTATGATGACCTCTCTTATTTTCATGTTTACTCATTCGAAAACCACATGAAAGTTCATTGACTACACGGGAACCTAATCGCAGATGTCGAAATCGAAATGAAATCCATACGATGTGACAGCCACTATACGATAACCATGTGGTAACCATGCGAAAAACGTAAGAAAAACGCCGGGCATCCGCATATTTTTCATATTATATAGATTGTGTATTCCTATTATTTCATATACGCGGCTCGAACACAACGTTTCAGTAGTGGTGGTGCATGCTTTAAACCACACACTCTCCAGCCCCGATTTCAACTTCAAGAATAGCTGATACCGTGCACATGTGACCGGGCAGTGAACAGCATGCACCTTGCAATGCACCTTGCGTAGTTACGCAAGGTGCATTGTCGAAAGCACTTATAAATGGCGCTTTTCTTTGTCGTTCCAGATAAGGCATACCGGTCAACGTTCTCATAACGACAAAGCTATTCTGTTAAATCCTGCTGGAGTAAAACTTCTCATGTGTTGACAAGGAAATTAAGTCTAAAAACTTCAAACAGAACACTACTCTGACGCGATGTCGGATCTGCGCAATGGGCACTTTGTGCATAGAAGGAAGCTAACATTTATTGAGACTGACGAAGGATTAGAGAAATGTTTTTTTATCTGGGAGATAATTGTTAGAAAGCAGATAAAGAGACAGCAAAATGCCGCTGGTGGGATCTGAACCCACGGAGTTCGCGCTTCTTGTGCGCTGCTCTATCAACTGAGCTACGATGGCGTTTGTGGAACCTTATACTTTGGAGTGTATTTATGTTACATGTAGGATGGCATTTAGAATTTTCACCAGCGTCAACTTCGACCATATAGCGGCGGACTTGGAACACCTGAAAACCCCTAGCGTCTGATTAGTCGCAGCGAGTGAGACGTTTATTGCAGTCACGAAAAATGCCAGGTACTTGTTGATATGTGTTTGTTGTCGAAGTTCTTGAATTCGCTGTTTGCCTTCAGGACCGACTTCCGCCTGTCAGGCAACGAAAGACTACCGCGACGCAGCAGCGTGCCCACTAAGGAGCTTTTGGGTGGTCTCACTAAACGCGCAGTCCACAACATTTCACGAGATGCTTGAGGTCGATTTCGTGGAACTCATTTTGTTTAGCTCCATCATTAGAGGGCGCCGCACCCGGAAATCGTTCATTTGCTTCATTGCCTAATCCAGAACTTTTCTGCTAGTTGCGTCAGACGACGCTGGTTCAAACGTCGGTGTTCATCAGCGTTCATTACTGAAAACGCAAGCGAAGACCCTGCATTTCTTATCGAATCGGTAATCGCGCGAGACGAGAATACTGTGGTTGCAAGCGCCGTGGGTGTTTACCAAGACCTTCGCTGTCAAGGTGGCGCTCTCGAAGTCGGTATATCAACACGGCAGAGTGAAATTGTTCTGCAATGTTTACGGAAGCGAGAAGCGGCAACCTACGAATCCAAGAGGAAGCTGCGGTTGCGGTGCTTGTATTTGAATACGCAGGAGGAAAAACATGCTCTCCTTCGGAAGATGTGGCAAGGAATAGAATAAAATTCTAAGACCACATTAGCCTATAGAACAGAACACGCATAAAACACTCACTAAAACACTAGCAAGGTTTTATTGGAAACAATTCTATTCGATGGTTCATATAATTTTTAACGTATTCTTTATTCCGTGATCTCATCAAACAATTATGGAAGTGTAATCCAATTAACTAAGAATTTGGGAAATTCAACAAAGAATTATGTGCAGCCATGTGCCGACCTAAAAAGGAAAGGAAAGTTCATTTTAACTCAGTTGTGGCCCAGACTTCGGAATTTATCTGCAGAGCAGTAGTCGAACTGAAATGCAGAATGCCCATACACTTACGTTTCAGTGAATGCACATTGAAGAACCCAAGGTAGAATAAATCAGCGCGCAATCCCTTGCTACGATGCCTTCCACAACCACTTCCTTCGTTTAGGCAAGGAAAAATCATTAATCCGCACTAAGTAGAGACGAGAGTTTAGATAATATGTTTACCGTTATAGTGCCTCTTGTTCTGGAGAATACAATGTTTTTCATACAATGAGGCCGCTGCAGTATAGATCGGAGGCTGCTGTTTTATTGAACAGGCGCCTTAATTAGGTAGCGCTTGCGTCTGTTCATATTATTTCTATCTGTTTTGTTCTGAAAGTCCTGCTAATTGAATGCAACCGTGTTTAATTTGTTGCATCAACTTGCACCGATATAAAAGCTACGTTGGGCAAACCTTGTTACGTTAATATTATTTACTGCAAACCTGACAGGTTTCTCTAAGTTATCACATTAAGACGCGTTGGCACAGGGCTTCACAGATCTGTGTGTTTTAGTGCTCGCTTGCTGACAGCAACGAGAACTTTGCGTAGTCTAGAGTGCTTTGGGGTTGCATGGCATAACATCCATAGCATCGGCTTCCTTTTTTGCAGCTACAGTTTAATATAATTCTGGCACTTTGAATACTACCACAGAATTGCATGTTTGATCACATTTTCAAGCAAACGGTTGTCTGAACCGTTTTTGTCTGATTATTGAAAAAGGGGCATGAAAACTGTGCTATCAAGCATTTTGCCAACAGTGCTTTCCTATCGGTCAAAAGATGAATTGGAGGTAATTATTAAAATAGCATTTGAAAATGAACTTCATGAAGAATATGCTAAAGTAATTATAGACCTTTCATGAAAGGGGCGTGTATTTCACGGGCTACATAGCATGTGTTTAGAGTGAGACACACCTAGCAAGGCCCTATTTGAAAGCTCAGCGAATGCCTTTAAAACTTATACTTTCGAACTGCATGTGTAAAATGCCAGTATAAGTTAGTAGTTTGTGTTCAGCTCAAATCTAATGACCAAGAAAATTGCGTCCCCAGATAATCGGTGAAAAACAGGCACCTTTAACTGCATGCCGAAAATTCACAAAATACGATATTTCGTTTAGCACGAACCTGCCAAGAAGGAAAAAAAAGGTGTGAAAACTCGCTAAGTATTCAAAATGCCACGTCAGAAACTTTGCTCTGTCTGCAATTTAGAGTTCACGTAAAAGCTACTTTAGTCTAGAATATCTGCTTTTTACTGCTGCTGGCTAGCTTAATGCAACAACACGGAATATATTTGTCATGAACGTATAGCTGCCTTCTGCACTGCCAGTAGCTAGCTTATGTGGAGATATGAAGTATTTTTAGAGAAAAAAGAAGAACTCCGTCGTGACAAATGCAGACGCACGCGCAAGCAAACCATACCCACGCACATCCACACAAGCGCAGATAAATGCCTGGCATACTCTCGAAAACATGCACGCACACTCGCAAATGGTCATTACAATCCCATTCAACAAAGCAAAAAATATTCCCCCTGCGAAGCCCCTGAGAGAAGCTGAAGAGTTTTTGTAACGAGAACTAGAAGAAGTTTAAGAATTAGAATGTGTGAAGATTAGTTGTCGGTAGAGCATATAGAGCTTTTTGCGCTAGCATTCAAAATTGCGACGTAATTGCTGATTGAAGACGGGACGATATGCAGGTCTCTCCTCGAAGCTTTGTGTGTAGAGGGGAAGTTTGGTGGTGACGCCCAGTTGAGTTTGATATCGCAGTTCAGGTCATCAAGTTCAAGGTATCAGAGTTCTTTCAATCAAGCTTTCCTGCTTCGAAATGTACCAACCAGTGCCTTGACCTGGCATTGCACAGTGCAGGGTGTCTGAGTGCCATTTTGGCTTTATTTATAGCACAAAATAGCTTCGCACGCTTTCCTTGCAAGTTTCACACGTTCCACCACTTTAAACGTGTCGAATTCTAAAGCTTCAGTTGCCATTTTTAAGGCACTCAAGTCGTCAGTACAGTAAAAAAACTATACACGCTTTACTTATGCAAACTGAAATACATATAAGATGTTACTATTTCCTGAGGCTCAAAGTTTCTGTCGCATTTTGCCGCTCAGCGGTGCCCTTAATGTTTAAAGAGCACTTGACTAAACGTATACTGAAGGCATTCAACCAATAGCCGAGCCACGTGAGGCATTTCGAAAAGCACCGAACGTTTCAGAAGTTTAACGTAGGTGTCGTAAAATGCCGACGTGCCGTATTTCATGGAGCGCATCAAAGGAGGAAAACAGGGTTCAAAGCATCGAGCTGCATCAAGCTCCCAAAAAATAAAGGCGAAAAAGTAGCAAGCGTCGAGAAAGTTGCGAACATTCTTGCGCAGAAAGTCTAGGTGTGAGAATAGGTGAATTTTTTATGTTCAGAACTTTTCGTCGCAATGTGATGTCGTTTCGCATGCTTGAAATGTTCGGAAATTTTCAGTTTTCAAAAGATACTTTCCTCTGTACACAAGTCGTCTATATAAGCCGCAAGCTAGGATTGCGCAGTAGCGGTTCAGGTTACAAAGTACTTTCAGGGGGAATGCTCTTTTTTTTTTTGAACGATTTGCTTTACAACAAGCTGAAACGTTTTTGCCCTGTAGTTTATGCTTGTTAAAAAGCGGTACCGGCACGGTTGGACACAGATGCAAACGAAGAGTGTACGAGACAGAACTTTGAGAAGGCAACGAAATTCAATGCTCGAACATTGCAAGCCCCATGTCGGGAAAAACTGTCTGGCGTCGTTTTCTGAACCCTCTGAGAAAGCGTGAGCAGAAAAAAAAATATATATTATTGCTATCATGCAATCTATGATTCAAATACGCAACCAGGCTGCTTGCTGTGATTGTGACAAACTTTAACTACGTTACAGTTGAAGCATTTGATCGCAGCAACAATGAAGAGCTTATAGTCTTGGAGAAGGGGCTAGATTTTTGCGTTCACCTTAACCATTCGTCGTGCGGTGAATTCCGGCTTCAATCACTTTGAAATTTCGTAGAAATATCACCTAAACGTCTTGCATGTAACACGAATGCATGCCGGATTCAACACAGCCGTATGCAAAGAAAACAATACTGGACGATGAGACGTCTGATGCGACCATTCTGCTAAAGCGGTTGAATTTAGTCTCGACAATTGCTTTGTTGTTTTTATCCTCATCACTGCTTTTACTCGGAGAAGAGGCTTCATACAAGCGACAACATTTTACTGGAGGCTGAAGGTAAGTAGATGACGCTTCCGGAGGGTTAAGGTGGAGTAGGGAGGTGGGCAAGGGAGCGGTAGGTGGGGCCCCGTAGCCAGGTGTGTGTGATTGGGAGATGCGGGGTTCGATGCCCGGTGCCGCAGGGTACCCACCGGTGATACAATGGGTACAAGCTTTCCCCTGGTGTGGTACTCGGCTTATCAGGGTGAAATGCTTGGGAAATGGGTGTTTGACCCAACCTTGTGAAGAAAAGGGCCACAAATGGGCTTCTACCGCACGAGGCGGATTTAACGTTGTTGACGGCGGAACTTATAGCTGATCTGTCAGAGCAGCTGGTGGGTAGTGCATCTGGAGGGCAGCGGGCTTTCTGCTGCTGCATTGAATTCAATTTCGCCCTTGTTTTTTTCGCTGCGCTGATGCGTGGGATTCTTCTGGGTGGAGTCACTGTCGAGGGTCGGGGTAGGTGACAACTGGTGGGTGGAGCTTTTGGAGGGTAGAGTTTTGTGGCTGGCGGGTGCATGGAGCTTCTAGAGGGTCAATGTGGGCGAGTGTGGGGTGGCCAGGTGCATGGTCAATGGTGCTTCTGGAGGTTGAAGGTTTCACTCTCCGAGGCTAGAAATGGGCAGACGTCGCCATTTTCTCATTGTGACACATGTACTGCTTATACAGTAAAGTGTTTTGTTTGCGTATCAGATGACGTAGCGTAGGTTCGAACGCCATTGGAATATTGTGTTGGTTGAACGTGAGGAAGTCAGCGCACGTTACGTGCTTCCAAATGTCTTTCGCGCTCACTCCTATAGCTGCAAAATCTCCTACAGACAAAAGTTCACCAGTGAACCAGGAACAATTTCTGATGCTGCGTGCATTTCGCACATAGTCTCTAATTGTTTATTACACATGATGGTACGAGAAGCAAGGTTTCTCAGTATTGCTTAAAGGTAATTCACGAGACAATGCAACGTAAGCAATTCAGGAAAAATAAGCTCAAAACTGAACTTTTAAATAATGGGGATAACATGTGGTAGAGCGAAGGAAAAATACATTTCATTTTCAGTGGGTTAAGAGTACTGAGCACACAACCCATACATTTCCCACAAATCATTACGTATCATAAGCCGTCACTGGACACGACAATTTACATTTAACTTCCAGCGATTTAGAATTAAAGGAGGGAACAAATGTAAATGCAGAACCGAAGCACAGGATTTATACCAGTGCCTCAATACTGCCTCAACGAAAAAGGAAAGAAAAATACTGAGTAAAAGCGTGCACAAGCTTTGAAAGAAGACAATGATAAATAATAAAAACAAAATGTATTGAAATATTGCAGAACATAAGGAAAATTCACCGGACACATCCATAGAGGCAGCACAGCCAAAGAACATAAGCCATCCAGCACGAGACAATCGCCAGACAAATCTCGGACATCACATGCATCGTTAGCACATCACATTTCAACCAAGGTTCGAGATACTCCATACTGACACAGTAGCTAAAGCAAGACTCAGCAAATCAAGGCTACGAAGCAATAACCTAAGACACATACCGTAAGCCCAGTGAAAGAGACAGGCTCGATTATAATAAGGAAAACAACATCTAATCAGAACCAAGTAACATGTAAATTTATCCATAAAAGAAGATATCCGAAGGGGACAAAATGAGGAATACAATAATAAAGGAAAGAGGAGTTTACTGGGGGCCTCTGGGCATCATCATCATCGTGTAGTTAAAAACATAGCTTTGTCTATTTGCAGCTTCGTTACCCTCAGTCTCTTCTCTTTTCATCTTCATAAAGTTATTTCTGCACTATTCCCCTTCTTTATTTTTAAGTAAATTTTCTTCATCATCAGCGATGTAGCAGTGGTTTGAACGAAGCCTTCTTCTAGGGACTTCCATTTACAGTCTGACAGCCCATTTAACGCCGTTAATTCGCTGGGTGCGCACGACAGCAGCCTAAATATAGCCACTTTACTCGTCAGTGCAAGTTGCGTTTACCATTTGCGCGCACATGTAGAAAACGAAAATGCAAACGAGTTAGCGCAAGGGATAATCCGGCCCTGGAACGCGCGTTCGGCTTAATGCGCGCCACCTGATGTCCTATAATGAGCTTTTGAATAGGGGAAGTAGAAGCCTTGCATGGCACTGCGTTTGCATTGAAATATGGCCACTAGGCACGCACTAAACTGGCTGCTCTTACGACCCCGTAACAATGCGTCCCTTCACTATGCCTCTTTCAATCATTGCAACTGTGCCTGTCGCTTGTGAGAACCAGCCAACAGGTATGGTCTATTGCTCTGAATACAAAGGCGGCGGTGAAAATGTTTGATTGACAGCTTGGGAGAGGGGTCGAAAGGACCAAGTAAGTTTGATGGCACACTGTTCCGAAAATTTGAATGCTTTGCTTCTCGTGTGTACATCAGTAGAACCAAATTAGGTTTACTTAAAACAAATTTATCAGTTTTATTTCACGAAAAAAAAAAGAACAGTGAGTAGAAGTTGAACACTGATTTTTCCGTGCCCGACTCTTCTTACTGTAAAGCGACCGTATAAAAGACCCCGTTCACCAGAAATTCCGGTGTCGGCATTGTCGGCGTCGGCGTTGTGAGTGAAAATTCCCGGACGTGGCTCTGTCAGGTGATCCCCAGAGAGCTACCCAGAAGGAATCTGGGCCAGCTAGGTCACGTGACCTTTTCCGGCGTCATCACAACCTGCGCACCGTGGTAGGCGGCAGTTAAATTAATTATTGGTCTCTAGGAAAGAGCAGCCTGGGCCGTACAAGGCCCTCAAGGCGCACCGCACAAGGCAGGCTCGATTCCTACGTGGCACTTGCGGTATAACTGGACGTACTACATCCGCCGCTACGGACGAGGGTGGCGCTGGTGAATACTTTGAAGGTTCGTTTATACTACACATAAATACCCCCGAAAGCAGAGGACTGGACAACCGTCGCCGTAGCCAAGTTGGTAAAGAACCGGACGCGAAATTCGGAGATCGTGAGTTCGGATCCCACCGGCGACAAGTGGTTGTTTTTTCTTCGGCTTTTATTAATCTGCCGTAGATAAAAACCACAAAAGAAAAAAAAAATAGACATCCTCTATGGCCCTTGGTTCCGGTGAATGTTGACTATCGTCATGTATGCCATAACGCGCAACTCTTTCTATTCTCTTGTTGCTGAGTTAAAAGTTACAAGTGGGTTAGTTAATTATGCTAGGTGATCGTCAGCGGAGACTGACGGTGACCTCTTAGGCTCTTATCGGGTTTACTTGGGGTTTCCAGGTCTGAGCTGAGCTGCAAGTGTCCCTCAGGGCGGGTTCGCGAGCATCTGTGCCGATGTAGGTGGGGTATCTTTCACACAGTCCCAGAAGATGCGGTCTATGGTGGCTGTGCCGCCGCATCTGCTGCACTTCGATATAAATCTGTCTGTGTGTGCATAGCTCGAAACTGTGGCGTTAGAATCAGACTCAGAATCAGCTTATTTAAACGAACAAAGAGTACATACACATATTTGTTACAGATACGCATATTTATAAGGCAGAGTTTTAGCTTGGAGTTTTCTCCGCAGCACCTCCTGTTCTTTGGTTAGATTTTTATTACAGGCTAGCAGGACGAGGCTGTCTTAAGCTACGAAGTTTCTGAGGGTGCTGTTTAACATTCCTCTGTAGCCATATGGCGGCGCTTGGGTGGATGCTAATTAGTGATTACTCCCTTATTACAAACTACTCCTCCTTGGGGATTCCAATAAAACAATAGACACACATAGCTCCCACTTCAAGTTGTTGATCAATTCGGTGTCACCCTACGTTGTACTGGCAGTCCCGGTTAGCTCAATTTTTAGAGCGACTACTCCGTTAAGGTGGGGGACCTCGGTTTGAACCCCTGAGCAGGACGAATTTTTCTTCAACTTTGGAAAGTTTCTGGGTACTGCCTTTTTTTTGTAGCCGTATGGCTGCGCTTTAGTGAATGGATGCTTATCGTAATTATTTCGTTGTTACTTATTTTTTCCTCAATCAAAGGCGCTGCAAAATGTATCGAGCATGTTAAAATCGAGGTTCCTGCTATGATTGCAATGGTTACCAAAGGCATAAAAACGGACTCAGAAATAACGTAGGAAATATTTTAAAAGCATATCTCAGCATGGTCAAGCCTTGCTAGGTGTCAAGTTTCGTAAGGAACGAGTCAAAGTATATTTAGGAGACAGGTTTCTTGTTAACCAAGCACGGGTACGACAATTAGCGGATAGCTAGCTGAGGAGGAATCATTATTCATTTTGTGTTAGTTTACTATGTTTTATTTTTATGTTAAACACTTACGATATGAAAATTTAAACAGCTAAAGGAAAGCCTGAGAGGCACAGCTTGCGGAAAGCTGGGTTTCTTCTGTGGCATAGTTCACCTCTCTTCCCGCTTCTTGCATTTCAGAAATTTTACGTTCTCTTTTCACCTCCGAACAATATATATATATATATATATATATATATATATATATATATATATATATATATATATATATATATATATATATATATATATATATATATATATATATATTGTTTTTATATTAGTGTATAAATACTGTAGTTAACTGGAAAAATCGCGTTCTCGATGGGATTGTGTAAGAGCAGCTGTGTCGCAACTGCGATGTCTGAACTCACTGGATTCGTGTACTCTGCAGACCTCCTTTGGCTTCTCACGCGTACACAGCGCGAGCTTTACTCAGCTGCTTCACTTCCACTGAAGTCAAGTTACGTTGAAAAAGTCTATTCAAGATGATTCAAGTCACCTAAGTAAACATGAGTCAAGTTCGCGACAAGACGCCAGAAGAATTGTAGACGGTACCACAAATAAACCGTATCGACTGTCTTCATTTTAAACTGGGAGATTGTGTCTTGCCGCAGGCTTCTCCACGCTGGCACTGCAAGGCCAGAGGAGCTTCCACTGCCCTCTTTCCTTCTTTCCGTCTATGTCGGCAATATGAGAATTTCTTCGAGGGAGCCGTTTCATTTATTTTGTTTTTTTTAGTCGTCGAGGTGTAGTGGCGAAAAGCTTGCGAAAACATTGCAGTACCATGACGTGGAGCAGCGGCCTCCCCTCGAGCCCCGCTTCCTTTCTGTTTCGTGCTTCCGTGGCTGCATCACCCCTAGGAAATAATGCAGCGGCAATATTTAGCTTATTTTCGGGTCTGGCCTGAAATAAAATAGAAAGTTTACTCCGACGCTACGAGCTGTGCAGGAGGCATCCAGGAGAAGTGATGTCACATCCCGGAGATATCCCGGAGACATCCCGGAGACATCCCGGAGACATCCCACGTCTAGCGAGTGTAGCAGCGCCACTCAGCCGAACCACACATACAACGCAAATGGCTTACAGGTGGTTAAAAACCGCAACGGCAAGCAGCCTCGTTTTCATGTTCGTTTGGGAGATCTTGCAACGTTAAAATTTCTGTTTGTATCAAGCCGACAGTTTCTGTAAGACTGGGCGATTAATCTCAATAAGGTATTTAGTTGCGAAAACAAGATTTTCTCTAATTTTCACCGGACGACCTCTAAAGGTATTGCGCCAGTTTCATCTCTGCACCAAGGGCTAATTTTTTTTAAATGTCGTCGTTCACGTCACACGATGCAAACCTTTTCCAGTGCGCTACAAGAAGCACGTGCCAGGTGCAAAACACATTATGAATATTCATTGTCGAAACACTAAAGGTGACGACCTCCGCTTGTGTAAATGTAGTGTGACGTTCGCATATTTGGGACGCGCATATATTAGATACCATGGAGAATACAGCGATCGGCATGCATTTATTTAAAGTTGAAGTTGTCGTAAAGGCATTTCGAGCTCATATCTGTGCAGTAATTTTTGAAAGGGGTTGTGAAACGCTTACTTCAAAGGCTGGCATTTCTAATTCCTCGGGGCATTCTCTTCTCGGAATTTCTAGCGTGCTCGCAGGCACGGCTACAACAGTTTGCTTAGGCGGTGGTCGTGCTCAATTACGATGCCACGCCGCGCATAGTGCACTCCCAGTACTTGGTAAATAGTGTGAGAACGTATTATTATTAAAGAATGGCTGATGCAGGACGTTCAACCAGGATGATATTCAGTGATCCGTCCCTACAGTAACAGGGCCGGGAACGGCGTTCCTGTGCGCGTACAGGTGGTCATCACGTGACCGGCAACTCGCCATTCTTCGGTGCATGCGCGCTCATCACGCACCGTGACCGATTCGCTTTCATTGTGGCTAGAGTGCAGGTCGCGCTGGGAGTGCATTAGCCATGGCGTACGCGGCGAAGTATAACGGCTTCAAGGTCAAGCCGACCTTCGCCAGGTGAACTCGGCGCGTATCTTCGGGGGGGGGGGGGGGGGGGGGGGGAGGCGAAGCAACCGCATTATTGGCCGTTCATAGACGGTGGATGGTGCTGCAGCCTGATATACGTGCGCGAATAGATTAACAACATGCTCACAAAGTCAAACAGTAGCTCAAGGATGCCGCGGCGACAGCTTGTCGCTCGATTGCTCGTGTTAAGCAATAACGTAACCTCTAAGCCTTTTTTTTTTCTTTTGGAAATGTGCCGCTGAGTGTGCTCTCCTGTCCACTTACATAGAAGGTCTGCCAGTGATGGAATTCTGTATGATTTGGCAGAATACGAGTGAACCTGGAGAAAAAACTTGGCGGCCTTCTTAACCACATTCTTAAAAATTCGATAGAATTCGTAAGTTGGCCCACTCCAAAAACGAATTAAGGGGGATTAGTGGATGGATTAAGGTGGAAGATTGGGTCGGGTTAGTATAATCTCATATGATATGCCAATGGAAGGTACTCTAGTATTCTAGTCCTTAGATTTTTAGACTTGGTAGTATTGACGATGTCACGATCCTCTCGACCAATCAGGAAATTTCGCTACTGAGAGACCGGCTGGTTTTTGCAAGACGCCGACCTAAAGGTTCCCGCATTAAAAGTAAACAACAGTTAGCGCTCAAATATCCCCGTTGCAAACTCGTAAGCGCCCCGGTATTTTATTGTGATGAGCATTAGTTTTAGGCACACCCAAGCCCCCGGCGATGCGTGAGACGAAATTTTCGTATTGGTCGAGACAATCATGAAGTCACGGGAGTCCCATAACCAAAAAGGAAGAATCAAAGCACGCCGTCAGTTTTGAAAATTTACCACTACCGGCGAAGCTGGGAGGTTGCTACAGTATCGAGATCGCTACACAGGAAGGCCAAGCGTAGCAGGAGAGAGTCAGTGTGTCAGGTGGGCAGATGACGTAATAAATGAATAAACGCAACACTCCACAGCCGCGAGCTTGATTTGAACCCGAGGTGGTGCGAACAGATCAGCTTCGCTTGCCACTGCATTAGATAACAACGGCATTATAATATTTTTTTTTGCCTGTGTTGTGTTACAAATCAAAAGCGCACGAACCAGAGAAATACTGCAAACAGTGTACACAGTACAAAATGACTAAACAAAGAAATAAAAATCCAAGACCGCCGAAGTTTAAGTGGTGACCAGGGGCTAAAGATCTCTTAAATGTATAAGTGGTTCGATGCGATCACTCTGGTATGAGATTTAAGCCCACAACGTGTCTCAACGAACCGCCGATAATTGCAATACCCCCGGGCCGACTATGAATCAGTGTCCGCGTGGCGCGCATCCATGCGCGTAGGCCATATGCCTTGCAGGCCCAGGAGCATTATCGCACCGAAGGAGACGCCGTCTTCCTTTTCGACCGGTAGAAACCCGACTCCGTAATATTTAAGTGGTTGGTTCTCTCTTAATGCCCTTTGTAGGATATCCCAGAATAACACTCCATCGGTGTAATCCAAAAAGACGGGCTCTTCCGTTTCTGGCTTTCTAAAGAATGAAACAGTGCTCCCCCTGGGGAAGTTCATCCATGTTTCATCCTCCAAAATCTTTGTATGGAGCCTTAAAAAACCGCGCCTTTTTCATTGTTTGGGTTATGAAATGTGGGGCATAAGAGAAAAATGATGTGGATAATGTCTTTATACAGCTTCTTTCGGTTCACTGCGGATAAAGTCTTTTCAGAAAACCTAACACGTAAGGAAACACATGCAGCAAAGAGTTCCCTTAAATAAACACATACCGCTCGAAGCACGTGATCGGAAGCTACAACGAAGTCTAGCAACAGTCTTTCTAACATTGATTGGCCGATTTCACGTAAGAAAGGATATTTCACATCGATAAAGAAAAGAGGACGGTTTAGGAGTTTTTTAATAAAAAAGGGGATAAGTAGCAACAGTCTTTCTAATATTAGTTGCCCGATTTGACGTAAGAAAGGATATTTTACATCGATAAAGAAAATAGGACGGTTTACAAGTTGTTTAATGAAAAAGGGGATAAGCCGAGACCTTCTTGAACACTTCAGAACAGATTCTTTCGGCTTGTTCTTTCCCACTTAGACCGCCGTTTGAATACAGCAAACAATATCTGCATTTTTTGCACATTAACGCTGGAACAATGCGCCACACTAAGCACATATGAGAGTTTGGTAACGAAGAAGAAATTACGCTGAGTACTTAGTGCAAGAACGTACAAATGCAGCCCCCATGACTTTTCCCGCTCTTTCTTTCAGGGCGACGCTCGGGCTTTTCCAATAGGGCTCGCTGTCACTAAAGTATCCCAGAGGAACACCTAAGTACCCTAGAAGTGTTGTCAGTGTGGGCATGTTTGCGAAAGTGCTTGAGGCCGCACGTCAGAAACGGGGGATTTATTCCCGTTCTCGGCCCTGACACTGGCATGAAAAAAGGCGTTTTACAGTTTGCACTGTTACGAAAACGCTCTCATAATCCATACAAAACACGGCGATTCATGAGAGTATGCAAGGATGCGCACTTCTCTTTGGTGCAACCTAATCACTCACCCATTTAGAGCGGGAGGTCTACACCTCCCATGCAAAAACCTCACGGTCATGTCGCTGTAAATAATGACCTTCAAGAGGCGGAGCGGGGGGTGTGTGGCCGTGACGTCATACCATGTGAGTCGCCGCGCCTCGGCGCCGCTGCGGTGCGTGAGACCGGCGGCGCTCACTCGCCTTCGCAACTGCGTTGAACAACGTGATTCAACTCTCACCTCGCAGTTGCGCCGGACCACGTGACTCGCCGTTCATATGATAAGATAATAAAAATCGAGAAGGGTTGCTTGACGTTCGCAGATAGCCATGGAGGAATCGTGTGCTGAAACCAGTGCTTCGGCAGCGCATCGTAGACGGCTGATTGAATCTGATGATTCATGTGATCACGAACGTCGACAGGGTGCGTTGGCGAAGGTTGTGGCCCCTAGGTCAGGAGATCTTGTGGCGTCATCACCGCCTGCCAACCGGATAGTGAAAAAACAGACCACCATGGCAGGTGGCAGGCAAATTAATGCTGGGTCACGAGTGGTTGCTCGCGAAGGGCAACCTGGATCTAACAAGCCGTACCCGTGGCAGCACATGCCATCGCAGGGGAAAGGCGCATCGCTTAACCAGTGCGCCACTGCGCCAGGAGGGGTATGAGGATTCCCAACGATTTATGAATGCAGAGTCAAGAATTACTAATTCCGCATGTGTAGAGATTAACTCATCAACGCTACAGCGTCATGCCCTACGGGCGGAGCTTGTGTGTCCTCCAGTTTTATGTTTGTAACAATTCGCGGCGGATAATGAATTCGAGTTGCCCTCCTGCCACGACTCTCGGCTTAAAACAGTCACTGGTCGTTTGTTTGAGCCATCGCTTACGTTCTCCGGAAATTCTCGGTTTCAGAACAGGCACACTGCAGTGTGTATTGTGGTCCCGAAGGGCGCGATACCGAGAAGGCATTTCCTAATTTATCGTCACAGCTAGAAAACTAAAGCGCAAAGAATAGAGCAGACTTTTAGCAATCACTTGCTTACAAGCTCATGTACCCCAGTAGATGCATTTACAGAGCAATACTGATCGTGGTATTTGATGAGGTTCATCATTTTCTTCCTGCCTCTCAAAACTGAACTCCAATCGCACCCTGTTGCCGGATTCAGCGGTGGCTCAGTGGTTAGGGCGCTCGACTACTGATCCGGAGTTCCCGGGTTCGAACCCGACCGCGGCGGCTGCGTTTTTATGGAGGAAAAACGCTAAGGCGCCCGTGTGCTGTGCGATGTCAGTGCACGTTAAAGATCCCCAGGTGGTCGAAATTATTCCGGAGCCCTCCACTACGGCACCTCTCTCTTCCTTTCTTCTTTCACTCCCTCCCTTATCCCTTCCCTAACGGCGTGGTTCAGGTGTCCAACGATATATGAGACAGATACTGCGCCATTTTCTTTCCCCAAAAACCAATTATTATTATTAAATCGCACAGAATGTTTCGATAGGTGCGTGTGTTGAGGGGCTGGTGAGTTGCCAAATTATTTAATTTTAATACGTTCATAGGAGCGTGCATGTACACTCCAGCAATATGTTTGCATTATACGGTGGGATATTTATATTTTGTTTTATACATATTATATTGATGAATGCACTAAAAATATGCAGGAAATAGGTTCCTCAAATATCATACTTGCTATTCGAAATATATTCTTAACGTTTGCTAAAAATATCTCACTTCAAGCATGCTTCGTGCCCGTTTCAAATACGTGCAAAAATATGTATGCGGTTTCAGCATCTTGTCAATGTATTCATAGTGTACTTTCGTAAATATGAAACTAATTCGTCCGAAGTATACTTGAATTCTAACAAAGGGGCAGTCCTTTTAAACGTATTTTCAGCACACTTCTACCTTCTAGTGCTCGAAATCATGTTCATTTAAATGGCAATCGCATGTTGGCAATGTATTTAAAGTGTGCTTTCGTAAGTACGAAATTAATTCTTGCAAAGTACACTAGGTAGCTAAACGAAGATATAACACTGAGCACGAGACCTTCCTTAATTAAGAAACCTTTTGAGGGTTACCTTTTATAGCGCATACTTCAAAGCACTGAAGCTCATTATTCCGTGACACGGCTGACAGCGAAGTTTTTTGGCAGCGGCCTTTCTTTAGTGTTTCGCAACGTCGTCGCTGCAGTGGTGCCGTAGCAGGCTCAAATGAACAGAGATTTCCGCCGTATAAGTTAGGAACTACTACTTTCCACGTGGACAGAAACACAGTTACATGACGGCCACCTCCCATTTTTCTTGCTACTGCTTCCACAAAATAGAACTTCAGGAAAGTGAAATTGGCACAAATAATTACCCGCCACGGTGGCTCAGTGGTTAGCGCGCTCGGCTACTGATCAGGAGTTCCCGGGATCGAACCCGACCGCGGCGGCTGCGTTTTTATGGAGCTCTTTCTTCCTTTCTTCTTTCACTCCCTCCTTTATCATTTCCCTTACGGCGCGGACCCGCCGCGGTGGCTCAGTGGTTAGGGCGCTCGACTACTGATCCGGAGTTCCCGGGTTCGAACCCGACCGCGGCGGCTGCGTTTTTATGGAGGAAAAACGCTAAGGCGCCCGTGTGCTGTGCGATGTCAGTGCACGTTAAAGATCCCCAGGTGGTCGAAATTATTCCGGAGCCCTCCACTACGGTACCTCTCTCATCCTTTCTTCTTTCACTCCCTCCTTTATCCCTTCCCTTACGGTGCGGTTCAGGTGTCCAACGATATATGAGGCAGATACTGCGCCTTTCCTCTCCCCAAAAAACCAATTATTATTATTATTAGGGCGCGGTTCAGGTGTCCGCCGATATATGAGAGAGATACCGCACCATTTCCTTTCCCCCAAAACCAATCATTATTATTATTCAGAAATAATGATTACAATCATGCAGAGCTTGATGAGTGAAATATAAATGCTCTTTAACTAGAGACAGGCAAGAAGACACAATGGCGGTTAAAATGGAGCATGTTTTTCGTGGCACAAGCTCCTAGTTTACTTCTCCGTTTGTGCATGAGTACTTGAGGCAAAACTATGCACTCTTTACGGGTTTTCCTTTAAACTTGTTACTCAACATGCCGTAATGCACCCAGAAATTTCAACCGACAGGCAGTGCTTGAGCACGACCTTAGCAGCGATTAATAAAATTCATATTGGTACCGGCCGAGAGGGAGAGGAAAAGGAAAACTTTTTTGCCCTTTCCTAGTGCCCGTATCTGGTAAATTCTTACTCTTTTTTTACAGTTAACGAGCAGTTAACTGAACGCACAGTCGGCTAAACAGGTTAAGAAAGCGCTATGCAGAATTTCTTCGTACCTTCTTCTAAACTTACCTAATATATCTTGAAGCACCCCCGGGGAACTTTTCAACCTTGTCGGACGCACTGTATGCGCAGTTTTAAGTGTCTGTATAGCGGTTGTCTTAGTATTGGCCAAGAGCGTTAAGAGAAAAATCTTTTGAAACCTCAAATAAACAAGACTCGAGAAATGGTGTTTCAGGCCGCTTAAAAGAGACAACAGAAAGTAATTTTTTTTTTCTGCCTAACCAATCTATATATAAACTTTCCATCGACTTTGACTATGCGTTCACTTTAAATGAAAGGCCTGAACAGCATCAAAACAGCTCACAGACACATCGCAAATTTCGTAACGGCAGCTTGACAGCAAAACTGCTTTCCGCGGTACTAACAAAAGCTCCCCGAATGCTGCGATTCGCGTCATGAACGCGTGCATTCGACAGCCCGTTTTTGGCAAGTCTTGCCTGTACTAGCTGCTGACATGGAACGCCCATGTTTGAACAGCCCCTGTTCGCTATCGTGAAATGTTGTTTCAGGTCGCCTAAAGAAGACAATATAACGTAAATTTTTTTCGCCTATCCAATCTATATACAAACTTTCCGTCGACTTTGGTTATGCGTTCAGTTTAAATGAAAGGTCTTAACAGCATCGGAACAGCTCACAGGCACATCGCAAATTTCGTAGCAGCAGCTTGACAGCAAAAGTGCTTTACACGGTGTTAACCAAGGCGCCGCGAATGCTGTGATTCGAGTTCATGAACGCGTGTATTCGACAGCCCGTTCCTGACAAGTTTTGCCTGTACTGGCTACTGACATGGAACCCACATGTTTGAACAGCCCCTGTTCGCTATCGTGAAATATTGTTTCAGGTCTATCAGTGGTCCTGAATGACTACACTATTATTTGGTGGCGCGTTGTGGAAACGTTGTTAATAAAAATGCGAATCTTGCTTTTTATTTTGGGTCACTACAGTTTTTTTATTTCAAGCTTTTTTTGGCATATAACCTAACTTGGTAATTCAACAGCGTGGCTTTTGCGGCCTTTTGGCACACATTCATAGCGAGACTAGCGCAGCTGGGGACGAGGACACACGAAGCGCTTGTGTTGATCGTTTCTTCTTCGTGTGCCCTCGTCCCCTGCGGCGCTATAGTTTCGCTATAACTAGGTAATTATGCATGTAGGGTTTAGCGCGCGCAGTTCTGGACTTCAAAGTAATTTCGACCGCCTGAAACTATCTAACGTGATCCGGAGTTCCCGGGTTCGAACCCGACCATGGCGGCTGCGTTTTTATGGAGGAAAAACGCTAAGGCGCCCGTGTGCTGTGCGATGTCAGTGCACGTTAAAGATCCCCAGGCGGTCGAAATTATTCCGGAGCCCTCCACTACGGCACCTCATTCTTCCTTTCTTTCACTCCCTCCTTTATCCCTTCCCTTACGGCGCGGTTCTGGTGTCCAACGATATATGAGACAGATACTGCGCCGTTTCCTTTCCCCAAAAACCAATTATTGTTATGCACTGCAATCGCTTAGCACATGGGCGTCATTGCATTTCGCTTCTTACAAAAATACGGCCACAGAGGTCGAGATTTGATTTCACTTCCTCAGGTTGAGTAGTCAAACGCCACAACCACTAAGAAACCTTGGAGAATTTAGGGTTTTCAGGTGGGCTGGAAGAAAATTGTGAAAATAATGATAGTTTGTAACAAAGAAGAAATGTAGTCAATTTTAACCAATGCGCTCGTGCCAAACCTGCAGCTTGGTTAGCGCGTCCGCAAAAGTTTTTTTTTTCTCAGCTTGATTCCTGAAACATGCAAGACGTACTTTTAAAAACTTCTCGCCTCTGGTGACTTGTACACGTATGGATACTATGGCCAGCTTTCTTTAGCAGTCAGCTCAAAGTAAACTAGGGCTGGAAAGCGTGAATATAGCAAATGCTTTGTAGTATAGCGCATGGCGCTCATTCAAAAGCAAAAACTAGAGTCCACCCTTAGAAAAGGTTTATTTAAAGCGATGTGTTTAACCTATTCTCCACTATGCAATCATGTCGAAGCGCCAAAAATGAGGTCTTTTTTACGTGCCCAAATTCTTCTCCTCTCATTTCCTTTCCTTTCCCTTCAGGAGTGCAAAAAATTATTTAAAACGAATCGTTTTGCGCTAGGCGCTCAATCGCCACTGCCGGCTGCCTTGCGGGCGATCTCATTATCGCTTTGGCATGGTCGCTGCAAAGGGTCTCCTAATACCTCGCTGCTCCGACTTCACAGACTGCATCGATAACGAGCATGGCCCCCAACCTACTTTATTTTTATGCGATGGCGTTAGAACCGACACCTGGAAAAAAATGCGTCTTCAGTCACGTATCTCCCAGACACGTCTAGACACCTCCGAGGAGCCATCTAACCGCGAGCTAGATGACCCGAAGAGATGTCTGGTTATCTGCAGACAGACGTGTAAGGGTCGTCAAACACAACCATGAAATAATGACGCAAATTTTGATGTAAAGCCATCAACAGGTTGTAACGTTGTCGCATTGACAACACATAATGTAATTAGATGTCCCTGTTAACTGTTGTGGTTAAAACAGAGGAAGAGGACAGGATTGCTTTCTGAAGGGAGCATCGCCAGACCGTATTTACTGCGGAATTCGGGCTTTTCAGTTTCTCGCCATTAAGTAGTACATCACTCGCATCCGACCTCTATATATATTATAGCGCAAATAGAATACTTGTATATAGTACCCTTCTCCCTATCCTTTATTCCTGTACCCTCACGTCTTTCATTTCATTTCTCCAGTCTGCCTGCTATGCGTTGATTTCCGCTGCCTCAACTGAGGTGCTTCCGTAGCGATGGCTGATGTCGGTGCTACCAAAATATTTTCATTAATTTTATTATTATTTTTACGACTAAAACACTACTACTACTACCAAAAAGTAGTCATGGTTTATAATGAGCTTCAAATGCCATTACGTGACCGCTTAGGTTTGAGTTAGAAGCGCTGCCTGCCTTTCCCTCCTCCTCTTTATCTATCTATCGCTGCCTGCAGACGACAAGAAAGAGCTCGTAGAAGTAAACGATGACCTTACCGGTGGCAGTCGCAATGAAGTAGTCAGTCTCCAACGCGTTTTTTTTTTCAGTTTCCACATCAAGAAGCAGAGAGAAAACGGAAAGGAATTTGTGGTCAAGTTGCAACACTTGTACAGTAGTTGCAACCTGCGTGGCCGAAAATAAGCTAGACAAGCAACCGAGGAAGCAGATTGATCGAATGAGAAAAACACGTTCTCTAAACCAAGCATTCCTTATTTTTCTTTACGGGGTGGGGCGAGGGGAAGGTGGAGTGGGGAAGCAGGAGTGAGCGGCGGTTAATGTTTTGTGAATAGATACATCGTTACGGTGAATTCACACGGCGAATGAGGTCGCGGACGGATCCATGTCGTCATGTCAAATTAAGGGACCGTCCGCAGGCTGAAAGCATTCGCACGACTGATGAAAACACCAGATCCCAAAGCGAGAAAAGCACCCTACTTTTTTTCGTGAACGCCGTCCGCGGACACGAGTTGGTCGGACCAAATCCGTGACGCCCAGCACGCGACGCGCGGTGCTTCCTCGAGATCTGCGATTCGGTCCGCCGTGTGAATCCACCTTTAACAACACAGGTGGATAGGTGTGGAGCTTGCCCGTTTGCTGTCAGGGGATAACTTTGCAGGAAATCTGTTACAGGCATTTCCAAGTGATTACTTCTCTCGCAAAAGGCAGCATGATGGAGGAAGAAAATTTTTCAGCTTATCTCGTGTTCCAGAGTAGATGTGAGCATAAAATGCATTGCAGGATAAGTGTCGGAAGACCCCATGGTTTTCATGCATGGTGGTAGCCGAGAAATGCTATCGGAAAGGTCTCTCGAGTGCTGCGCATGCCGTCAGATATGCCCGCTTCTTCTTCGAGGTGGCCTCCCTTACAAATTTCTTTTACACTCTATAGACGGTCTATTGACTTCTCTCTATAAAGTCTATAGAATCTCTATAGACAAACCGTACAGAACAGTCTGTAGTCAATACAAATCCTATAGACAGAGTATAGATAATCTATAGATTTATGGCCATACACTTTTAGTAGATGTTTGTCTATAGACAGTCTAATGGCTATGAATAGACAAAAAGAAATACCTATAGAAAGGATAGAGTTTTTAAGAAGTCTATAGATTGTCTATAGGTCGTTTTTTAAGGGCTGGCTGCTATCGCGGTTTAAGGAGCACTCTCCATAAAGACTTTTCTCCTTTTCGAGCTGTGGCGGCCTTGGTATACCCTCACACTGCCGCTTCTCTTCCTGCAACTGGGCAGCACGCCGGGCGTTGCTAACCCCTTTTGGTATTTGACGAGTTGTCGTCAGCCGCCTCTGATGTTGTGCTGGGCAACACGTTATACGTCCCTCCCAATACTCGCGGCATCACGCCCCGTAACGCACGCTCGTTTTTCTCCGGCCCCATTGATGCGATAGGCCGCCTTGGCCACCTTCTCACCTTCGTGGGCCGCTACATAAATCTGCTCTTTCGAAATGTTTCGCGAAACTCTCTCTTCAATTTCTACTCCTCCTGGGTTTCAATATGATATTCTCGCCAGTTCAATCGTGAATGGAAGCAAAATACACTTAATGCTAAATGATCGTAGGTACTTTTTATTTATATGGGCAGCTGAAGTATGTGAGACACTAAAAAGTATGAGCAAACGATTGAAAAATGTCGTAGAACGCGAGAAAGAACATTTTCAGATCTTTCTTTTCTCTGTACGTTGACCGAGTGGAACTAGTTGCCGCCATCGTCCCTTACCAGCAGTGTTGCTTAACAAATGCTTTTGAATAGTCCATTGGTTGACTTGCTGTTTTTGTTGATCTTTGTCGTTGTGCCTTATTTCTTTGTCTTTCATGTTGCCCGCCGTGTAAGCGCCCTTCACTGGGCCTACAGTGCGTAGGAAACTCAAAATTAATAATTTCTATTTCATTTACGCCTCCATAGTTACGGCAGATGCTTCTTTTTTAAGACGACTTACCTTTTCCGAGAGTGACTCTGAAGACACCTTTACATATTGCTTAATTGCTTTAAGAAACTTGGGTAAGCAGTCTGTAACCACTGTTTATTCCGTAACGTGCGCTCTTGGACTCACTTTTACGCGATGAAATCGCCGTCGGCCGTGGTCGTTTTCGTCCTTTCGCAACCTCTCGTCGCGGCATGTTGCTATATTTCACAACTGCACAAACTGTTATGTGAACAACTCAGCTGATACCTGCTGCCTATCATGGTTTTAACCAGCCACATAGAGCGCTTGGTAAACCGACATATTGATGGCAAGCCAGGGAAAAATGGCTTGGCATTGGTCAATACATCAAGAGCAGTAGTCAACCTGGCCGTTAAAAAGAAGGCCCATATTTTATGAGACGTGTTTTCTGAACAATCCTCAATACTATAGACGTGGTCTTATGGTGCAATCTGAATCGTACACTACGCGACCGAAATGATCATCGGTGTCATTTTATTGGGGCTCGCTAGTGACACAATGGTGCCGTCGTAGCTAATATGACGTGTGATTCGTACTTAAAACACAAAAGTTCAAAGGAGACGAAGTAGTTTCCGATTGGCAGCGTTCACTAAGCCTATATTCAAAGACGAGTATATATGACGCCAAACATTTCCTTAAATACGTTTTTATTTCGAAACTAGCAGACTGCTTTTATCGGCCATTTTCAGTACCGGCACAAAACCTTATTGTAACCACGTAATATAAACAGTTACAAAAGTATCAAGACACTGTACTTGAAGCATCTCCAACTGTTTTCGGTAGATTAATCATGATCTCGATTTTTAAGAAAATCAAGGTGAACTAGATTTTGCTTCACTGTTAATTTCTTATCACAACCGAGCAGCTAAGTGAAACGGAAGAATATGATTTTATTACATCTGTACCTAAGTTAAAAAAATATTTAGGGAGCTATTGTTCCGAAATCATACTCCTTAGAGAAAAAATATTTGTGTACACCTCAGCTTTAGCTGAGGAGTAATTCGACCTTGAATTCTAATGAAATAAACAATTTTGTGTGGAATATACGTGTACATGGGCACGGCTCGAGCAGCATTAAAGTGCAATAGGCAAAGGTATCGAGTGTAATATTCATCATCACCATCATCGTCAGCCTGCCTACACCCACTGCAGTTGGTGTGAGAGACAATTTTGACATACGTCATTGACATACATCATTACGTGAAGAAAAGCAGGGCAGGAAGAGGAATGCTTCAACACCAAATGTAGCAAACTGCGAGACATCTCCAATGAAAACTTTGAATTTTTAAACTCAGAAATTTTCGGTTGGAGATGCCTCCCAGTTTAATATAAGTTATCAAGACCAACCAGACAGACAATACAGTCGAACTGTTTAGTCATCAACAGTAACTATTACCCGACAAAAAACACAAACAGCGCTCATTGCAACGAGTCCGTCAGTATTTCAGTTATAGCAACTTCCACGTGTTAAGCACTTTAACGGCATGCTCTATGTGAGGGGCAAGCAGTTCAGACCTCCTCTAACGAACGCCACGTGTGAAAATCGGCCCAGTCGATGCAGGACCAAAGCCGGGACAACGCGGAGGATGAAAAGACAACAATGGATCGACCAGCCACTGTCATTCATCATATGGACGAGCGAGTGAGGACAGGCCCCCGGTTAGCGCAGGTATTAACTAACCCAAACAAATGGATTACTCGCAAAACACGCTGACGAGCTTACAAAACTTGCCTGGGATGATTGATGAGGCTGAGCCTCACCGAACGATTTTCGATGCGTAGAGCAAGACAGAAGCGCTGATGAAGCTAATAAGAAAGTTCCGCCTGTGCGGAAGCCGAGCTAAACTAAGAAATCGAAGCGCGGTACGGTTTTCTATTGCTGCTTTTGTGAACTCATTCGTTGCAGAAAACTGCGGTTCCATTCTTCACGTGTTATACCCCCGCCCCCCCCCCCCCCCCCCCGGCAACAGGGGGCCTTAAGGTTAATAAAACTGAACTGAACTGAAATGTGCATTTTTTGCAAGAGTAGTAAGCCAATTCTAAATAAATGAAAATAAGCTTTCCATTTACTGAATATATTCTGAATACATTCTGAATATATTCTAGTGCCCTTTATTACCGCCTGTGTTTTTCTCTGTATGTCACATTTTCTTCTCGTTCTGTCTTTTATAGTTTCTTTAGTTTGTCACATTTTTTTTTACAATCTCAAAACTGAGATCCCGGGGCTGAGCGCACATCTCATGCTTAACAGCGAACTTGAAGGATGTGAGCAATGAGTCCTTAGTTTCGTTCCTGTTATCTATTTACGCTTGAATTATCAATCATGGAGCGTGCTTTTGCCGTCACAGAGTCTTCGCCCAAGCGAATGATTCAATTGCATCGAATCTGCTCGTTAGCCCTATGGTCGATGTGCCTGTAGTTCACTGCAGTTTCTGACAGCTTAAAAATAGACATGTTTCTGTTCACCTTAAAGGCGCTGCCGATAAGTGTAAAAAGCGTCAACGTTAAAGAATTAAAAACCTCGGAGAGCCAAAACTTTGGGCACGTTATTTGATCGCCACGGGATGCTTTAGAAAAAAACACGTTCTGATGTTGAAACAACTTTGAAGCCTTTCGAGGCGCCAAAATTAGGCATCTCTGCAACGGTAACGATGGTTACACAGGAACTTACACCAAAGAAGCAATTCGTTCGTGACAGTGTTGATGAGTGACGATGCAGCATCTTAACACTGATATGAAAAAAAAAATTGTCCCTAGGGTTTACGTGCTGTTGCGTATGCTCCCAACTCATTGAACGGTCAAATAATAATAATAATAATACTTAGTTTTAGGGGAAAGGAAATGGCGCAGTATCTGTCTCACATATCGTTGGAGACCTGAAAGGACGATTACGGCCTTCGGTAATGCGTTACTATAGCACAGGTATTGCGAAAGACTCCTGGTACTGAGATTAGAAATTTTTGCCTAAAATGCTGTGCAAGGTATTCAAGAGTTTTTAAAATAATTTCTAGGTCCTTTTTTTCTCTTGATTTCTATTCCAAGAATTAAAGCGTGTCTTCTTTTCCAGCCGTGTTCTTCAGAGTGACGAAGGTTTGTATTGGGGCCTGTTAAATGAATAATCACGTATTATTACCCTAGAAGAACGCTCGATTCCAACTGTACTAATCTTAGCCAGAGTCGCTGTGTGTGGCCTTAAGGGCCATATTATATACAGGGTGTTTCGAATTATTCAATATGTACTGTCTTTGAGAAACACTGAAATGTACTTCTGTGCGGTGTCAGTAGTTTGATGTTAAGCAAAGGCGGACATTATTTATGTGAGAGAGTGCGAAGAAATGACTGTTAATTCAGTACAATTAACTGATCAATTTTTATTTTCAGTTTTATGGCGCAAGGTTTTATTGTAAAATTGAAGGCCTTGAAATCAAAGGTGAGTCAAGATCTTAAAATACAAAAGTCGGCATCATGATTCGAAATATGGAGCGCGAAAAAAAAAACGCCTTAGTGATCCCTTCAAGTTGGTTTTCCCACGTTGCACACTGGTAAAATAGGCGTTCTTTGAATCAAATGCAGGCGGAGTCTACGTCTTTTATTACGTAGTTGACGCTGACGTGTTTGCTGCTGCGATATCATACGCAACAACACCATTTTATGAAAACGTAAGGCATAAAAGCCAACTTAACGAGCTGCCAAACGCGTATTTTCTACGCTCTACATCTCTAAGCACAACATTGATTCAAAAATTTTAAATACTGGGGTCTCCTTTTATGTCGAGAGCCTTCAATTTCTGAATGTAATGTTCTGCCCTGAAACCAAAAGTTAAACAGTTGACTAGTTTATTTCATTTAATTACTCATCGTTTCGTTGCACTCTATTTACGTAAATAAATGTCCGCCGTGCCGTATGAGCAACTTGCACAGACCACACAGACTATCTTTCACAACTTTTCGACGAAAAATCTGCGTTGAATATTTTCAAACACTGTACATATATGAGATGCCCCGCCGTGCCTTTACGTAAATCATCCACCGTGTCCACGTTGAGGTTAAGCGGGAAAGGCTTTCCTACGCAAAGCACCGCGCGACCTCCGCTCTGAGCGGAAAAGGAGACTAAGCAGCCGCAGGCGGTAATATGAGCTCGGCCTAGTCTCGTGATCGCCCGGCAACAGCACTACAAGCTCTGAAGCTCAGTCGGCAAAAGAGCTAACCTCGCCACACGGGACCTCAGGTCTAAACTCTAAGGAAGACTAAGTGGCCGCTAGCGGCAAGGCGAGCTCGGCCTAGTCTCGTGGTCTTGTTGCAACAGCACCTAGCCCAACCCCACGGGACCTTCGCTCTGAGCCGCAGAGAAGGCTCAGCGTCCACGGCGGCACGTGGTGCGGCGAGCTTGGCCTCGTCTCATGATCTTGCTGTCGCACCGCCATCAACACCAACACTTGACCGGAACAGGAGCAAGCCTGATCACGCGTGGTATCCGCTCTGAGCCGTAGATACGAAACGGCACGTTCGCATTTTTCGAAAAATGATTGTGGACCAGGCACTGTCGTTTGTCTGATTTTACTACAGGGGAAAGGTCCAAGAGGGTACTTTTTCCGCTCATTATTGTCATGAAATGGTTATCAGTAAAACCTGCTAAGATTCATCTATTACAGATTTAAAATAGGCGTACTTATAACAACATACCGAAACATAATTAAAATCTAATGAAAACGGCGCATATAGTAGCGTGCGTCACAGAGCTGAGTTGTGCGCTATTTTATACGATTTTACTTCCCCAAAGTGACTAAGGCTACGAGGGACACCGCATTTGATGGGTTCCGAGTAATTTTGACCACCTGGTATTGATTGACATTAGCGCCGTATATGCTTCCTATGTCCTCCTAACCGCACTAAGCCCTAGGACAACCTATATAATGCCCTCTTGTTCCTCGAACAGCACTGTTGAACTAGCCTGAATGGGTAAGGTTATAGCGTTTAACGTTGCTAAGTTCAGTTCCCAATGGAGGCCTGTCCGGAGCTAGGATTCTTAGCGCCCTCCGCAGAGTCACATGTGTGAACCCCGCCTTGGTGGATTGCTCCGCAGCCACTGGGTACTGAAGGCCGAGGGTAATTGGTCTATTGATATAGGAAAGTTGTAGTGAGGGTCTGCGTTGTCGGCTCTCGTCACCGCAATCAGGCCGCACTCCAGGCCTGGATATGCAATTCCATAGTCACGGGGATTTTGTTTTGCTTTTCTCTCGGGTGGAGAATTGCGACGAACCGGTATTCGAACCGCGGTCCTCTTGCACGCGAGGCGGATGCTCTGGCTTTGCACCATCGCTGCATTGCCTTTTAGGAGTGTTACACTCCTTATTATTGATAAAAAACAACAAATGGTGCCGTGTCTCTTTGCCACCAGTAGCAAAGGCTGGACGAGGAAATATCGATGCCCTGCTCAAGCGTGTGATTTAACTTGTGCTTTGATTTTCCTCCTCTCTGAATCTGGTATACGTCAGGGAGCAGAGAAGGGGTGGTTAGATGATCACTTGTGTTGGAGTGATGACGAACCGAATTAGTAGCTCTAAAGCCTCGGGTGTGAACATGACACAGGGTCGGGATATCGGCAGAGGAGCCTTTTAAATGGTGCCAGTTGTTCAGGGATAAAGGTGAGCCCCCGCTTAAATTGTGACCAGTGCAGATCGTTGACTTCGTGAATGACGGTCGTTTTCTTGCAGGCTCAATGGAAGCCGCAACAACATCCCGTCAGAAGGCGAACACAGTAGCCAAGCAATGTCGAAAGATCCGGCACAGTTCTGCCGTGACGAGTTTGCTGTGAGTCATGCTATGGAGTTTGCTGTGAGTCATAGCTACGCAAGTGTGCGTAGTCATTCTGCCATGTAGCATCACTCAGCACTTTAATGCTTCCGCATTCTCACATGCAAGCATTCTTAATTGTCTGTGCCGAATTTTTACGCGCGCTTATGTATATATTTATGAGCTCCGAAGGTCCTCAGCCTGCATTACTTAGAATGACATGTTGTTTAACGCCGAAAAGCGTTTCAGGCTATGATGGACATTTTATAGAATGGAAGAAAGGCGGAACAGCAGATTTTGCTTAATTTAATACAAACAAGAAGATATTCTTTATTTCGCTTCGCAGGCGGCAGTGCACGGGCAGCTGAAGTCATTTTTTCTTGGCCGCATTTTTGCTGGTTTCTAGGGCTTAGACCCTTGAACTCGAAGAAAACACAGAAATAACTTGCGGAGCCCAAGGTTTTGTTTCCAAAATCCTTCCAAGTTGGAAAACCATTGATGTGAGCCAAGCCCACGGTCACCATATTCGACCTTAACCCAAATAGTGCATTATCTTTTGCGCTTCTCAAGACAATATAATTTCTTCAGCACTGTCTCTATTCTGACGAGGTCTGTTGCCCTCTGTCGTCAGGCCGGGAAATTGAACAAAATACGGGCGCAGTTTTCTACAGGGCGAACGTCTTCCACAACGGGAAGCTTGTTTCTGGAATCCATTAAGGCGTCTCATCAGGTAAACCCTGAAACCTGACCTGGTGAACAGAACAGTCAAATGCTTTTTTGCCTCGCTGTCTCTTTTTTGTCTGTTTGTTAGACCGTGTCTTCTTGAGCACGACACCCCGTAATGCCACAGTTCGTGTGCTTCTCGATAAGAGAAGCGCGAGATCTAGCATATCACTTCCATGGGCACTAAAACACGTTCCGAGAATTCAAAGGCTTTTAAAACTTCCTGTATCGTGGCAAGCGCTTGGTTTTCTGGCTAAGTGAATGCATTTTTGTGAGGCGCATATTAGCGTACTCTGTGCTTGGAAGGCTGTCTTGAATGAATACGTGCTCGCTTATAAAGCGCAGCTGGAACTGCAGTAATTGATATGCTGCTCATCGTTTTCCCATTACTCGTTGAACTGCGCCCGCAAATGCGCAGCTATGCAGCATAATTTTCAAGTTAGTTCGAGCGCTATCATTTAGCCACTGAACGGAGCACATGCCACTAAAGGGAATTCGCTTTGTTTAAGGAACGATGATGTCAGCCAATTTTTGGTTTCAAGTAAGATGTTTAGGGCCGATACGCAGTTGGTACATTAGCACGTTTCTAATAGTTTTGCATTTTCACGCAGTTTGCCGGAATTATATAACGGCTAGAACGGGAGAATGAAAAAAAAAAAATAATCCCGTGAACGTAGGAGCATATGAGTGCTTCCCGTGATATATGAATGTGATTGAGAGCATTACGACGTCGTCAACAGCGCGTTACCACCAGTGGACCATTCAAAGGGCACTGCCAAAGTTGGTAATATGAAGGCCCCTAAAATTTGGGAGTTGGCCTACCCACAAAAATTTGTAAGAAGCCTCAAAATTTAGGTAGTAGGCATACCCTGGAAAAATGATTAAGGTCGAATAGTTGCTCTGGTTATTACTACCCCATATGATAATAAAATGGAAGGTACTCAATCATTCTAGAACGTGATGAGTGATACGTACCTTACAAGGACAATGGAACCGGTCACAACCTGAGTTTTGGGGAAAATCTCCAGAAGAATATTAAACACTCATTGTAAGCACCAAAGCAGGCAACCTAAAGGCTATTCATTTTCTTGTTTAAAAATGTAGCTAAGAAGGCACCCAAGTTTTTACATTTTTCGTTTTTTTTTATATTTTATAAAAGCAGCGTTTTCGGCGAGGGTGGACTCTTTACGGTTAAATTGCGGTATCGTATCAATGCAGGGCGACTCCTGGTTATTCTTAGTGTCCCGTCACACATAACCTTGGATCTTGCATCAACCATAGCTTTCTTGTTTACATTATATTTCTTCAGCCCAACGTATTCACTGAGCACACTCTTTAGGTTAACCTATGGGCAATTCGTCTTCCTGTCTGTCTGTCTCGTTCGGTACGGGGGCGCTCAAAGTGACGTTAATCAAGCCGACAGTTAGACCCTTCAACATGTTCTGGTTCAGAAGGTATAAGCAAGTAATATGTTCATTGCTTTGTATAAAAATTATATTAGTCTTACAGCTAATTGGTGTATTTCAAAAATGCGAACAGTTAAAAACAGATTCATTGTTTCAACTGGGTGATAATACTTTTTAAGAGCCCGCTGTTCAAAGAAGTCTATTTTACGTTTGAAATTTTTAAATTTTTATGTGCGGATATTTGATTTTGAGCACCTTTTAATTTATTCCGTACTGCGGTGCTGATGTGCATTTTAAAGAACGAAAAAACGACGCCGTCCACAAGGATATTGATTCCACTATCAGTTATGCCCAGCGATAATCGCGGTCGTACGCTATCTGGCATATGTATAGGGGGGTGAACAAATTGACCTTGACCTCATTTCTGTGCTGCCTGCACCCTGACCTACCACTGCGCTTTCATTCGCGGTCTACCTCAAACTAAGGCAAACTTGCGGTGCTGTTTTCGTCTCTGCAGCTCCGCAAAAACTTCTTAGCCTAGCCTATATTTCCCGCTTTACCGGATACAGAGTTCGGACCCCGAAAAAACGTTAATGGCGTATCAGTGATCACTATGACGAAGGTTGACTGATGGCGTCGTAAGTACGATTACATCCAGATGATTAAGTTTAGTTTTGTTCTTTCTGCATTCGAAGGCCGGATGTCTTTTTCCGTGTAATAAACGTAGTATTTTTACAGCTTGTTTTCAAGGTAGGTAGCCACCGCAGTGGCTTAGTGGTTATGGTGCTTGGCTGCCGACCCGAAACACGCCGGTTAGACCCCGGCCGCGGCGGTCGCATTTCGATGGGGGCGAAATTCTTGAGGCCCACGTACTGTGCGATGTCAGTGCTCGTTAAAGAACCCCAGGTGGTCGAAATTTCTGGAGCCCTTCACTACGGTGTTTCGCACAGCCTTATCGCTTTGGAACGTTAAACCTCACAAAACCATAAACCATGTTTCTAAGCTATTGTTTACTCCGAGAAAATCTCGGATGCCGTGAGATACGTTCATTTAGGTTGACTTGTCAACCTTTTTATGCATTGGCGGCCGTGTGCGGGAAGCAAGGTGATTCTCTCTTTTATCTATGCGCATAATACTTTTGCCGCAGCGTTCACGCCTTTCAGCGATAAGAGGCTCAGCCTGCGCTCGTCTTTTAACTTCGTGAGCGTGTTTTTGTATACTTTTGCCTGGGAAGGCTTATCCACGAAATGGAAGAAAAAAGTGAGACCTTGGAGGTAGCTGCGCCGTTCGCTGCTTCATTTTTTTTTTTTGCGGTGCTATGTGCTAGATAAAAGTGCTTCTTACTTAAGCAACCTTTCCGTGTATAGACCAACATCTTGGCCGCACTAAGGCGGCTCCAGAAGCGCAGTTTTTCTTTTACAAAGCAACATAGCACCCTCATGGCTCCAACAGACTGCGCAACCAAGCATTTTGTTGTTGGGTTTCAGTGAGTTTTCAGGCAATGCCACATGTGCCAAAACGAACCACGTGTCGCAAGTAAACCCGTTTTGATTTGGGCAACATATTCAAGGGATGTTAATACTGCTGACAAGCTCCTTGGCATTTTACTTCATTTTCTTATTTTTTTTTTTGCACTGCCACCATCTAGCGCGTTTCTTAAGAGAAAGCCCCCTTTTTTACTTTAGCAACATAGTCACGCAACCTAAAGAAGTAGGTTTTTGGAGAAATTTTTATGGTTTTCTCACGTGGTGGAGTGCGTTACAGTTCTGCCAATGCCTAAGGCGCAGTTACTGACATGAAAAAAGCTTAGCACACTCTTTGTACAAGTAGTAAGGTATTGAGTGCTGCTATATTTTTCAAGTAACAAGATGAGGAAACTAAACGTCATGCCAACATGACTTCTAAAAGGCGAGTAATATTGGGTAAATTCCATACTAAGCACTCATTGCTTTTGAAAGTCATTGTGGTTTCACCTTTTTCCTTTGCGATTTAAGAATGCAGCTGACTAAACTTTTGCCGAAGTAGGAGTACATGTAGTGTAAAGAGGAAGCGTTTAGATACCGCAGTATAGACAACTTTCAGATGAAAACATTTAGGATATATGCGACCGAGTAATGAGGTAAATTCAGATTAAGGCGACCTGCATCTGCACGCTACATAACTTATCGCGGCTTCGAGTGACTCGTGCGAACGCCGTCACTGCTAAGAACAAGGCCGCATAACCTCACCCTCCCCTTGCTGTTCCCACTGTGTTTTTCCTCTACCGCTCCTGCTAGGAGAATGTTTCTCTTTTGTTTTTTTTTTAATTTGCGGTGCTACTACAATGGAAACGTAATAGTGTAAGCATTTACGCCTGAAAGAGAACTAATTACAAACCACAAAAAGAAACGACCACATGCCACAGGCGAGATTCGAACCCGCAACTTCCAAATCTAGCTTATCGTCGTAGAACCCCGTACGCGAAATTCGGAGAACGTGGGTTTTGAATCCACTGGCGTATTGTGGTTGTTTTTCTTTTGCTTTTCAGATCGATTAACTTTCAGTCATAAAACAAATACTCAGTTAATATCCCATTCGCCAGCACAACAATTTATTTTCGGTTGTATTCGCACTTGTTGTCCGTCACCCCTCTTGCCACATGCCAACAAGAGCTTGGTCTTTGGATCGCTTGTGCTATCAGAACAGGCGAAGCAAAGAAATTAGGGAATGTAAACATAATTGAATTTTCGCATTATCTCCAAACATGTAAGTGTTCAGACTCGCCGCGGTGGCTCAGTAGTTAGGGCGCTCGACTACTGATCCGGATCTCCCGGGTTCGAACCCGACCGCGGCGGCTGCGTTTTTATGGAGGAAAAACGCTAAGGCGCCCGTGTGCTGTGCGATGTCAGTGCACGTTAAAGATCCCCAGGCGGTCGAAATTATTCCGGAGCCCTCCACTACGGCACCTCTTTCTTCCTTTCTTCTTTCACTCCCTCCTTTATCCCTTCCCTTACGGCGCTGTTCAGGCGTCCGCCGATATATGAGACAGATACTGCGCCATTTCCTTTCACCAAAAAACCAATTATTATTAAGTGTTCAGGCATTCTACACGGCAAATTTGTGTATAAGATAGCCATTCGCGCATTACACATTGCATAATGTATGCAGAGAACAGGCAGCTATAACATTACCTATAACGGGGTCCTAAAAAGAATAAGAATGTCTTTCCGAAGATTTGTCTAAGTGCACACAAGAGCCTATATTACCAAGTGTTTTTTTTTCAATAGCCGTAACACAGAGCACACTAGCTATTAAAGCTCTTTTGAACGTGCTCAGCACCAGCAGCGGCTCCGCTCGTGACCATAGAGGCGTTAGTGCTTTCCTTTTCACTCGAAACGAGGCGCTAAAGCTGGCAAGCTTCCTCGAATTGCTAAAGTCCGTTGTGATGGGACGGAGCATTACTGCACCCGCGTAAACAGTGGCGGCGAAAAAAAAAAAACAAAGCCGATTGCTATGCGGAGTGGGCGCGATTGGAACAGAGTTGCGAGGAGGAACCCTTTTCGCGGAAATTTTTGCCTACCGAAGGAAAGCTAACAAGATTGCCTCTGCAAATCCGCTCTCTGCGGAACAGAACGATCGGCCGCTACGCTACGCACATACCCGGCTCAGCAAAGCGTTTTAGACCCGAAGAAAATACACGGACTTGTTTTTCGTCGCAGGCAGCAACCAGTACCCCGCTTTCATACCGACTCGTTTCCGACAGGGTGCGAAGCGAGTAACGCTGACATGGCCAGGGTGAGGCGAAAGGTAGAGTGCGAAAGGAAGCTGCTGCCTTTAGCTGTGTGCGATGGTGAAAGCTGTGGATTTGCACCAGGTAGGGACTAGTAATTAATGCTAGGAATGAACCACTAGGCTGAAGCGTCCGCTACACGGCGTTTTCATCAGCAGCTGCGTTTAGCACTTTGGCGAAAGTCACTGTTGAAGAAAAGGAAGCCACATGAGCGCACATTCAAGTGAATTCAACGGAATAGCATCTCCAGGGGCAATGTATTAGGAACATTTAGGTAAGCGCGCACTGCCACCGCTACCGCTTATCAAGTACCGTGCGCCGGCAGTGCGCATGCCGAGATAGTCGCGACATGGCTCGTGTGCCCGCATGGAATGGATGGATAGATGGATGTTAGGAGCAGTCCCTCCGGAACGGGGTGATGGCAGATGCCACTATACTCTCTATTATGTAACGTTACCTATAAATTCATCAATTTTCTTTACTTATAAACTCGATCTATTCTACGTTTGACAAATTTGTAATCGTGGACTTGTACTCTTACGTCGCCGCCCTGGTTTTTAGCCACCAACCTTGCAATCGCTTTTTGCTAACATCTACCACAGGGTCATTCACATGACCGTTGTTATCTCTAAAACCTGCAATATCCATCCAGACGTCGATGCAGGCATAGTCACTCTCACTGAAGCCCTAGATTTTTCTTGCCGACCAACCTCTCGAAACCAACCATTAAATTAACTGCCACCTGCCATGATGCATAGTTTGCTCACAATCCGGTGGGCAGGTCATGATGACGACACAAGGTCACGTGACCTAGGTGTTGCACCTGTCATCTAGGATACAGCTCTGGAATTTTTAGTTGATTTTTCGCTCACGTTCAAGACGACGACGCGGACGCCGGCTTTTCGGCGACTCCGGCTTATTAACGCTATCATGTTAACAAGAGAGAACGCTCTCCTATGCTTTGCTTTTTCAGTCGTCGTTGGCGTCAGTCGTGTGCTTCGGGCACATACATTAATTTTTTTGCAGCGTGTTCTCGACGCCTAAAGCACGTGGATATATACTGTCGTTTGACGTATTCCCATCTGTGCTCTATTTGGTTCGACACCTCAGGAGGGAATCTTGCCCCAAGGGAAAAAAATGGCAGTGGCTTAACTAGGTTAACCCTGTAATTCAGCGATAAGCAAGAGTGCTTGCTAAGCGCCTGAGGCTCGTCCATGGCAGCTCCGCTACACGCTCGCGACAGCCGTTCTATATATACCCACATGAGCACCCGGCTATGAAGTGGTATCACACGGTCTCACGACACCCCCATCGGATACCATCACGTGGGTTCACATCACCCCATCGGATGTTCTTAAGGTCAGAGTTCAAAGTTCAGCCCCAAAGGTCATCCAATGTCAAAGGTCAACTAAAGGTAATTGGTCAAGGTCAGAGGTCAAGGGTTCGACACCATAGCTGTACAACATATGGTCATACACAGCTAACGTGGTTGGGCTGAAGGTCGTACAAAGTCATTCTCCTATCTACGCGCGACGAGCTGCTTTACCTAGCCCAGTGAAGTTTATCGCTTCAAGAAATATGTATAAGCCCAAGAACGAAATTGCACGGCATAATTAAAGTCGCACCTGAGCACCTCCTTCCGGCGTCTGTTAAATAACGTATTAACAGTGCAAATACGTAAAGAATGAATATACTATACGCTATGACTTTTAAACGACCCGCAGCACATGACAGAGACGCGAACACATGCGTAGCCTTGCTTCGGGAGATGAAAATGAAGGCGTTGTAACAAGAGGGAGTAACTTCGCCTTTCATGTAATATTTTATTAAACTATAAAAGTCATTACTCTTCAAAGCTGCAGGCTCGAGCCAGACACTTGGGACCATGCTGATCTTCAGCCGGAAACCCCGGGCCTTCGCCATCATTTGTACCGTGATGGCAAAATAAATTGAATTTTATTGAATTGAACTCCGTTTCTCGTACATGCTAGCTCAATGTCCCACCAAATTCTTTTTATGTGGTTTTCCATCGAGAAAACATGGCGGATATTTATAGGATCAGTTGGGCACTGCGCACTTCAAGGTAGAAACGGTTAAGACAGAGATGGTTGAACAATATTGTTTTTATTTCCCTAGAGAAAAGCTTCCATTGTGAGACCCTGCTCGTTTTCCACAAAAGGCTGAAACTGTCTGCGAACTCAACAGTTTCCTTTGCCGCCTAGGCGAAAGCAGGTATGGGCTGTGCACAGAAAACTTACACCCATAGCCTCCAACTGTGTCAACAATCTGGCGATTTTGCGCAAGTAAAGAAAAAGCAAAAAGTTGTCCAAGAAATAGCTTATGTGGAAGGCAGCTTGACTGTTAACAAATATGAAACTAGTTCTTCCATTGCAGTAATCTGCACAGGCCTTCTTTTATCATACAAATCATTCATATATATCATGTTCTCGTAGCTCTGACAGTATGGTACATGCGTGTTAGTAGTATTATAGTGGTCTGTTACTATTGATGAAAGAGCGTAAAATTAACTTTTCGCAGTTCCGCATCTAATCCCTCTTTCTTTCCTTCTCGCCAATCTGTTTCACTGTGGAAGAAAAGCTTGTAATACTGTGACATTCTGCAGCCGGCCTCCTTGCGTGCGGGTGATAGCATATGAATGTCTTGTTTTTTTTCGGTTTTATCTTAGTAGTGAATGTGTTTGAGTGAATGTTTTGAGTGAATGTGAGTCGTGCAAGTTAAACCGATTAGCCGGTTTTAGCTTAGCAGTGAAAGGCGGCGAAGTATATAATGATCACTGCTTGGATCTCTGAGAACTCCGAGAGAACTTGATTAATTGAGGAGGGTAAGATATGCTGATAGTAAGAAACGGAGCAATTCAGAACTACACAAGTGCACTGTAGGTTTCCTGTTCACGGTTGCGTTTTCTCACATGCTTCGTCCTTTGAAAGCATGTCTCTGTTTGCTGAAAAAACTAATATCCTCAATTTTTATTCAAAATTGGCCGACAGGCTTGCGACCAGCTCTGTTGCCGAACTGTCCATAAAAAGAGAAAACGCCTCGGACCACTAGTTTCTTATTTGTATATATGCATTTTATATACGCATTGTTTACGAAATCGGCAGGAGTGAAAGCGAACTTTGATCAAAAGCTTTCCACCGTGCCTTGCCTTCCGTGCTTGATGAATAAGTTGGTCCATAAACCACAGCAACCTTTTTCAGGTAACGTAGCGTCCAATACTGATGTTACCCCTTTTTCAGTTCTGCAACTTCTTGACACACCTGAAGAGAGGGCACAATTTTGGCCCATAATGGGTGATTGGCGGCATTTTTCTCACGAGATACTCGTGAAAGAAGTGAAAAATTTGTAGCTAAATTTGTTCGGCCGCTTAGCTGCTCATCAAAACAAATACATCATACCCGGACAGTTCGCTCGAAGGTTTATTTGTGACGAAAAGCCTGCCTCTACTTGTTCTCACTTCTTTGTGGTCTGTTTGTTTTATACTGCGACTGTTATTCAATATGCGCTTGTAATCAATTACTACACTGCACTTCTGTGATTATTTCACGGGCTGGAATCCTCAGCCGCTTTCGTGTAATTCCCTTTCTCGTATAAACATTGCACTTGCCGAACAACTTCAATGTCTGTCATCTTCAAAAGCTCCCAGTCCATAGGTGTTTGCTGTTGAGCCGTATAACGAAAAAATACATTAACGCTTCTGGCCTTCGCAGCTCTGAGGCAGCAAGGCGGAAGTTTCTTACTTCCCATACACTAGAAGCACTCGCGATGTCTTGCAATTCAAACTGCGTGATCCAGGAGCTTACTGAGATGTCTGGAAACTCTTAATAATGATGATTCAGTTTTATATTCAATGGCATAATTAAGACTCCCAAGTTCTCGAAGCCAGAAAATGCATACAGTGCCCGAGAATCTTAAGCAGGCACCGTTCCACTTTTTATTAGTGAAAGAACTGAACTTGCCCGTTGCTAGGCAGTTGAAGATTTCCCATCTGGGCTCAAAACTAAGGCAACCTGAAACTGCGGAAAACTTTCCAGTCGTCAGCGCAACTTCCTAGGATTTCAGCTCCGCATTAACAAGGTGGCTTGCTGCTTCGAATGATTTTAACTTAGCCCCTTTGCGTTCCGAAGCCTTTCGCACACGCATTTGTTCAAGCGCTTGTTCAATGGCTTCCTTTACACAACTTTCTGCGTGTGATTTTGATATGAACGCTGCCAGTATGAAGTGGTATTCACCGATTGAAACATGCAAATCCCCTCAAGGCGCTTAAGCAACCTAGCAGCACGCCGGAAACTGTTACCTGCAGTTATGCCACTACCGGCGAAGGAAAGAGTTGACAGAACGTCGGAGTGTATATGGGAAAAGTTGGATGCAGGCTTGCTGTTTCCTCGAATTAAGTATAGTTTTTTCGCGTCATAACTTTTGGGAAAACTCAGCCGAGACAATGGAATCTTTATCCCACTTTCACGTAGGAGAACGGCTCAAGGATGTTTAAAGCACAGACCCCCCCCCCCCCCCCCCCCTAGTTTCTTCCTTTCATAGCTTTTAAAATTATATCTAAGCACACCAGATTAGCTTACAATCAGCAAAAGCTGATCGACATTAGCAGCCGAGGGGTCTGGAATTTCAGGCCCATTCGGAGGGTACATAGGCGGCTGCCTGGTTGGACATCTCGGAGGCCTGTTGCTCGGCTTTCTCCTGACTGCGGCCCTCTGTTCGATCGCATTCTCGGTACACTTGCACAAAGTAAATTGTGTATTTTCAAATGTTGCTTTAATTGCAGTCTAAACTCTCGGTTGGTTCTGAGGGAAGGAGGGGCATAACGGGCTCAGAGGATCGCTCGACACCTCAGTCACGCTTTGAGGTATGCAGCGGTGTTGTTCGCTTACAAAAACGTATTACGCATAACACGTTACGCGTAACGCGTTACACGCCTGTCCGTATAGCACTAAAGCTTCTATAAATAGCTTTCACAAAGTTATTACAGCGAGGCAGAAGGGCGTGGACGGCTCCACGGCGTCATAGAATGTTTGCAATTCGCGTTCAGCAGAGACACCTACTGGATTTCTGCTTTTGGCAGCCTGAAAGGACTTGTCAGATTGTGAAGCTTCAGCAGAGGAAAAACAGAGGGGGTGGGGGGGGGGAGGACCGAAGCGCACCTTAAAAATGATGCCCCACGCGTGGGCGTGTACAGGACCCGTCGGCAGAGCGTGTCCGCACGAACTATCAATCATCTATTGTATGATTATTAATAGACCAGTTAATTAAATAGTTATGTAATTAGCATGCATGAATAAATAAATAACAAAAATGAATAGTTAAATGAATAAGGAATTGAACAAAAAATTAATTAGTTCAGTTAGTCAAATACTTCAAAAATTAATCGGTAATTTAACCGAATCGGCAGACGAGTAAGTTTATAGATTAACTAAACAATTAAATAAATCAATTTCAGTTATATTCAATGAAGTCAACAAAATGATTATTTAATCAAGTAATTAATTACTTGACGTATTGAATAATTAGTTAAATTAGTGAACTACTCCACACTTGCATCGGCAGTTTAATTTAACTGCTGAAGTAAATATTTACTGAGTTAGATACTTAATCAGCTACATTTATTAATTTGTACTTTGGTGCGCTTACTAGATGCTCTAGCAACGGAACCCATATTTAAAGCGCAAACACGACTTGGAAACGGTAAAGGCATAAAGAAAAGAACCCGCAGCAGCATAATCCGCAGCAGTAAGAGAAATGTTAGAAATCGCATTACTGCACCTAAGCAGACTTAAGTACACTCCTGGAAAGTATGTGCGCATGCGTTTCCTGTCACCTTTCAACATTTTCATCTGGAGTAGCCTGCCAGGCAGTATATCGGGCAAATAGGTCTGGTATTCATTAAAGTTTGGCTCCTCCTCCCAACTTAGGATGGTTCCAATCTAAATTAAACATTCGTAACAATGTTTATTTCTACGTTGGCTCATGTAAGTGGCTGCACCAAGCCACGCGGGATAACTTTTGATCATCGTTCTATAATTTCAGGTTTGCTCGTACATAACGGTGAATACAAAGCCTATATTTTTGATCTGGAACCTATTGTGCATTTATGTTCATGATCCCTCACTCAGATATTTGTGATTTCAATGTTAGTAAAAAAAATAGAGTAATTTTTTCGGAGTTTAGTGATTAGACGAATTCCGTGTAAAAAATTCAGAACTTACTTAATCTCCAGCACGGCACAGTTTCGGTGTGTCTACTGCACACGAATGACATGGTTTACAAGAGAGCGCGGTTGCCTAAATATGACGCCGCGAGCTGCGAAAACTTTCGCTTCGAATAAGAACACTTTATATATTCTCAAAACACATTTCGCATCGCAAGCACACAGGATACAAAACATAATCCGCGGTTTCTTGCAAGAAACTCATCGGATTCTAGCCTATTCCAAAGACCAATAGCCTTGCTCGTAGGAGAAGGCCTGTCAACGCTTGTGTATCCACTCCCAAATCACGCTTCGCCCTTCAAATGGAGGCTATAGCTACTGGATGCGATTGCATTGTATCGATATAAGGGGCGTCGTTCAGCACCGGCGGGTCTTGCGTCGACTAATTCCTTGCCATTAAGATCAGTGTCAAAGCATCGACTTAAGTCGTACGCATGCATGACCAGTTAGCAGCCCACAAAATGTAGGTGAGCTGCAATCGATGTAGCTTATCTATGTAGCTTTGTAGTTGTGCTGGGGTCGTGTTGTGTGTGGTCCGTGTTAGAGGAGAGATGCGATGCCTGCCTCGAGTTGCCTGGAACAATCTACTCCTGAGGAGATGAAAGGAACGGAATCACGGATGACAGCAATCAGCATCACCGTTGACATTGTCGCGTGGAGAAGTTTGATACATCATCGAGGTGAGGTGTTGAACGCCGCCATGAAAGTAATTTAAGAACAGAATATACGCTGCATTCGAGTTCCCGACAGCAGCTGCAATGCGGGCTTCCACTTAAAACTTGCTGACAGCGCGGTTTTCCCGTGGAATGGTTTCTTGGAAGGTGATGTCATTAAAGGGAAGCTCCAATAGTTTCGAGAATTCGACGACGGTAAAGGATTCGAATGCATGAAACTGCAAGGTAAAGTAGGCCTAGTATTTTTTAGATAGCCTTTCAAATGATGACGCAACAGCCGATTGAAGTGATTTCTTTCTTCAGGGTTCTCACCGCGGTAAAGAGGTGTGGAGAAACCTGCACATGCGGTCACTGCTGCTCACATTTCACATTTCCGGTGATTTTGTCCACATCCGTCCGTGCGTCGCCTGATGCTTCAAACAGCACTCTATGGGCTTTACCTTCGGTGGCGGTGTTCACTATCTGCAAACACACGCTTTTTTTTTTCGTTCTACATGCAGCGCCGCCGTACATGACGTCATCATAGGGGCCCCTGCCCAGAGATAAGCGCTAGGGAGAAGCACGAATGCCGTAGCAGCTTTCTTTGACGATTGCGTCACCATTTCAAATGCTAGCAAAAATTATAAAAAAAAACACTTCAGATGCTTTACCTGCACGTTTGCCACATTGAACCGTTTTAGGCAGCTCAGATTTTAAAAACATTATCCCTACCCTTTAGAATGGACATGGCAGATGTGCAGAACAAAGCTTGAAGTGTTTAAAATATTCTGTTCCTGCCATCTTTCCGGTTCTCTTTATTGTTATTGGACTGAAGAAGACTTTCTGTGAGTTTTGATGAGCGTGCAATTTTCTTTGAGGTTTTGTAAGCTTACTCGAAGGTACTTTGGTTTGAGCAGACTTGTTGCTTACCTATTCTTATTGCCAAGGAATCGATTATATAATATAGCACATGAGCACGTCCGCTAGAAGCGCTGTTGCGGGAGTCGTCGTAGCATAAAAAAAAAATATGAATCGAGCCCGAGAAGATATGTAGAAAGCAACGCCATAAATGAGAGACAAGACCGTCATGTACGAGAAATACTAATTTGCCTAAAAAAGAAGGGCGTTTTTTTGATGAGCTGGTCGTATTTTCTTCACAAGTCCAGTTGTCTCGCGCAAAAATTTTGAAAATTGGAAAATTGTAAAACACGTTATAGAAATATTGAAGCTAATGGTCCATTATTCTGATATTGTGCAAAATCTTTCTTTTACAGTTTCCATCGGCCGCATCAAACAGTTAAGTGTGCCATAGAAAACCAAGTTTTCGAATACAGAGTTCACAATACCTGGCACAGCGTCACCTGTTCTATGGAGTGTAGAATTTGCAGTGAGAGTCGAGACACTCAACGGCCCCGGTCCGATAGCTCCCGCGAGTCTGAGCAGACCTTTACACGTCTCACGGTGCGTGCGCATCCACCGCAGACACGTGGAGCACATCCTCCAAGCTTCCATCACGTCACCTACACTACTGAGACATCAATGCCAGCAGGGGCCTAGTCAGCCACATTGGCATACAACGGCGTCGTGGTCAACGGGCGTGCTTGCATCGGCGACCCCTAGTTGTCGAGCGAGAACACGCTCCAACTCATGCGGCTCTAGGGACTGTACTTTACTCGGAGCCTCGCACCGCGCTCAGAGAGCAGACCAGGAGCCCTGACCGCCTCGCTTTCGTGGTCATCATAGGACTCTGCAGCAGCGTCTCTGCGGCAGATGCGCGTAGACTGAGGCGTTAAATCTGGTTTGGTTTATGGTTTATGGAGGTTTAACGTCCCAAAGTGACTCGGGTTATGAGGGACGCCGTAGTGAAGGGCTCCAGATATTTCGACCACCTGGGGTTCTTTTACGTGCACTGACATCGCACAGCACACGGGCCTCTAGAATTTCGCCTCCATCGAAACTGGACCGCCTCTGCCTGGATCGAACCCGCGTCTTTCGGGCCGGCAGCCGAGCGCCATAACCACTCAGCCACCGCGGCGGCGAGGCGTTAAATCTAGCCTCGGAGTAGCCCTTCCAAAGCTTTGATACTCAGGTAGGGTACCACCCATTAAGTTGCCTTAATTGATGTTCTATAAGCACGCATATGAAGACACTTATTGAGTGGCGAAATAATGATACGTTTTAAGTTTGACTCGTGACGTTTCCCCAAAAGGCCAAACTCTGAACAAAAAGAAGTAAAAAGAGAACAAACTTTACTTTCTTTTTACTGCCATATAGGCGTATTCGTGTTTAGAGTGCCGGGGCACCTGAGTGAGAATCTCGTAAACCTTTTATCTACCATCAACAAAAGGTGCGAGAACTTCCCGCTAGGCTTATTAAACGTAGTAGATGTCCTAGCCATGAGTGACTTATTATCACATAACATCAACGAAAATAACTAAATAAAAGTAAGCTTGCACTGCCAAACCTTTAGTTTTGTTTGTCGGGCTGCAGACAATTCAGCAAAACTCATTAAATATTCTTGAGGTCCGCTTCCTCGCGACTTTCTTTTTAAGGTAGATAGTGTCTGAAGTTCGGTAAAGCGCTTACACCTCGTCCAGATGTGCATCTGGCTGCAGCTTATACAAAACCAACTTCTTGTCCAACGAGCCAGAGAACCGGAATGGCTTGGTGAGGCTGATGAGTTGTCGAATTTTTTTCCTGTTACTTGACTAGAGGCAAAGGGAAGCCCCGGATGAGGCCCTAGCTCCGCAATGGCGTATTCAGGAATAATTTTCACGAACTGAAGTTGCAAAGTGCCCCAGAACTTTTGGAAACGAAAATGTCCATTTCGTTTCAATCGAAAAGCAGTTCCCCGCCAGGCAGTCAAGTACTCGCGCGTTCCATGGAAAAACACCCGAGCCCGCTGAACCACCGCGGCGGCAGCCACAATGTGCACACATATACAGCCTTCACGTAATGGGAGTCGTGATGCGGGCTGGCGGGCCTTTCAATATGCAAATTCAGCAACCAGGAAACAAAACAAAAACGTCAAAAATGAAGAGAAACGAACACGTTTTCCGTGTCCCGAGTTTCCGTGTTTGCGACACGCAAAAGTTTAAAGGGTGAAAATTTTGCGCCCATCCATAACAAGTACGTCAAAAGCAATGAGGCGTAAAATCAAAGGACGCCGGGAATTCACCGCGGACGGTGGTGGAAGAAAAAAAACAAAAGAGGAAGTAACGGCAATATGCAGAGTCATTTTGCGGGTATCGATTTTGCTTACCCGATGCTTACAGGTCCCAGCGAAACAGTAAACTAAGCGCTTCTTGCCAACCTCATCGCTCGTTTCTTTTTCTTTTTTTTTCTCACACCGGCTGTAAAGTGTCGACGACATGACAGTTGCATAACAGGTGGAAAGCGGACCATCAAAGTAAATCAATAAGCGGAAGCACTTAGCGGTGTGGCCGATAGCAGCAAAAAGTCACCGTGGCCGTAGCGGCTTATTTTGTATGCCTTTCGCTTGCAATGCCTAAGCGAGCGGTGGGCACTCCCGTCATTAGCTCTCCGGCTGGCAGTAGTTCGTAATGGGGAAAGAAATTAGCGCGGTTTTCCACTCAAAGCCCGTTCATAAGCTACAGCTTCCGGTAGAATCGTCGATGCTTGACTTAAATTTATGTGTAGCTGGCGAGAAATGAGTACGGTGGCTCGTACGGCGGCTGCGCGTTCATTCAGGGCGTAAAAAAGCTGCAGGAAAGCGGCAGTTTACGCCGAGCCAGACATTATTCTTAAATCACCCTCTAGACTACAAGCGACGTGCTATGTATTGGAAACAAGTGTAACTTACCGTATCAATAAATAAATTCCAAACTTCCCCTAATTTTTAGTAATCTGGGCATCCGATTTCACGAAAGCTGCGCGAAGGCTGTAGATAAGAGGGCAACAGCTATGTTTACGACAGCTTGGACAAGCAGAGAAGCTCTGCGCCTGTCGATGTCGAAACCTCTCGTGTGACATCTCTCTCACGAGATCTTTCTCACAGTGACATTCCTCTTTCTTAGGCACTGCGGAAAAGCATTATAGTGCGAATGCCCTATTCCGATGGGTTGACCAAGATCTTGGGGGGTTTGTACGCTTTCAGTTTATTTTGGTTTGCGCCAAGTGAAAGTAATAAGGAAAAAGAAATCAAACAAATATGTACGACTGGGAGTCGAACAGGCGGCGGTGAGTAAAGATCAGCTCTCGCGCAGCGGCCTGCGAAGCTGATCTACCGCTGCGCTGATCCACCGCTGCACGAAAGTTGGAGGGGGGGGGGGGGGGGGGGCGACGAGGGTGACGCTGGTGAACACTCTCAAGGTTCGCTTATATTGCGCATAAATACCCCCGAAAAGCAGCACATGGGACAGCCGTCGCCGTAGCTCAGTTTGTAGAGCACCGGACGCAATATTTGGAGGTCGTGGATTCGGATCCCACCGGCGGCATGTGGTTGTTCTTCCTTCTGCTTTTATTGTTCTCCCACTGAAGGAAAAATTAGCCGTGGCTTAAACTTCGGTTAACCCTGCCGAGAAGCGAAAGCTTCCTTTGCATGGCTATACGTTCACAAACGCCACACACACTGCCGAACGGATTGTCTGTAAATATTCGATGAAATGTCCGATGGGGCAGTTGCCACCTGCCACGAGGAGCAGACTGTGATGACGTCAGTAGGTCACATGGCCTGCCACATGGCACCCGTCACGTGACTGGACTGACGCTTCCCTCTTGAAAACCTAGCGCAGTGAAGCTTTCGCTTCAAATATTGAACTTCAAAAAAAAAAATCCCCTATGCTCCTTGGTTACGGCAGCTGTTGGCTTCCGCAATGTGCACTTTGTCACTTGTGTGCTAATTTGATAGTCACCGTTGCCATGAAAACCACTTTGCGAAATGCCAAATTTGGGGAAAAAGTTGAGGTAAATGCGATGTTCTGTTTCTAGCCGGCGGAATGGTTTAGCAATACATGTTAGAGTAGCGGGTTTGCAGAGATAAAACAAAAAGACAACCGTCGTAACAGTTTTTTTCTTTCTGAAACTCCACCATGATGCATAGAGCTTCCCTTTCATTGGATTGAACACCTGGATTTCTCTATGCCTGTGGCGGTAGGATAGTTTCAAATGTCTGTCCTACGTCAGACTCTAGAAAAGTTAGACTTGTAAGCGTTAATTAATCTAAATGCATTTCTCAAGTCTGGCTGATCCCATGAGTATAAACAAGCAATTTTTCAGCCGTAGGTGCAACAGTTCTTTTTCTACGAGTTTTCTTTCTGCTCTCTGCTACAGGACTCTGAGCCCAACAGAAATGCAGTATTGTCTTTTGAAGATATTTGCTATATACATGCAAGGTGTAATGCGGATTTAGAAAAAAGAAACTGCAAGTAATCTTAGGCTAAATCATTGCAAACCTGTGAGCTGTTTGGCCGCTTGGCGCAGACATCTGGTTTCGACAAACCAATCAACATTGAAGGTTGCTCAGAGCGCTCATTGTGCCACACAGTTCTTAAAAATTGACTGCATGGGAGCACGGGGAGTAACATGTGAGTTTCAATTGCACTTAGATTGCAAAGGTGATGCGGTTTGGTTCAAGTTTTGCAAAAATCAAATGTGCCTTCTTATGTACGCGCGTTATATCGACGCTGTACATAGGCAGCATGCAAAGGCAGTGAGTACAACGGTGGGAACTTAGCATGCCGACCATAGTGCGACAACAACCGCGGTATATGGCAATCGAAAGAAACATTTCCGAGCTCGACATTTCGTACAATTTTTCAACGAATACTGCGCTTGCACTTAAGTGAACGCTAAGTGCCGAGTTCTGAGCAGGCCACATCTGCAATTGATCCCCGCCAGAGGTAATACATAGAGAACTACGAATCAAAGCGCCGCCCGCAGCGTATAGACGGCTGTATGTTTTTCCTCGTAGCTCGGACGGCGGCAGCCATGAAAGGCAGAAGCCATTTACTCTCAGTGCCGTCTTGGCAACTTATACGGTCCTTGTATTGACAGCTATGTCGAAATATTGTGCACTATGTCTTACAAGCTCTTTCAAGCAAAAATCCATTCAAATATGCTTACTCCACCTCGATTTAGTACTGTGGAAGCTATGAGTTGCCAGGCGGTGACAGCTGCAGAAACAGCTGCGTCACAGCACTTGAAAGAGCACAGACCGCCGCATACAAAGTTTATTTGCTCTCATGTACAAGTTCTTTTCTCAGTTTCCATTTACTTTACGCTGCGAATAAACCGTGACTCTCTTAGCCTTTCGAAATGCGTATGGCATTGTAAACGTTTTTTATCCCGAGCGCAGATTCTCCAAAAATAAGATTTTCTTCTTTCACTCCCTCCTATATCCCTTCCCTTACGGCGCGGTTCAGGTGTCCAAAGATATATGAGACAGATACTGCGCCATTTCCTATCCCCAAAAAACCAATTATTATTATTATTAAAATAAGATGACTTGACGTTATTTTTATCACCCCCCACGTGTGACCGCGTACGTGAGAGTTTCTTTGGTGCAATAGGGGTGAGGCCTGCAAAGCTATTGTCGTTGAAACATGCGAAATGGCGTGATGTTCTTTCAAGCCGGCTTGTATTTTTCTTGCTACTGAAAACTTCTTAACTTGGAGCAGTAGGCGTTCTTTGTCACATTTTATTGCTTTGAAAGAAAATCATCTATAATAATGATGTCACGAAGACCATAAAGTACGTTTTCTGCAAGACATGGAGTTGAAAAAAGATAAAAGCAAAAAAGCAGAAGGTAGAGAATATAGATTTATATTTTCTTAAATCCCAGCCATAACAGTCTAAGCTTCCCGTTTTTTTGAATGAACGACATGAACCTCATGGCTTTTTAAGTATAGAATGGTGTGTATATTTTTTCCGAGGAGAACATTATGCCATATTTTGATGGCACCTGCGCATTATCAATTACTAAAAATTTCCTGCTATTGATGAGATCAAATTCACTGTTGAACAAACAATATTTCTTACGACCAGGCTACTAACAATGCAGAAAAAAAAGTTCCTAAGAATCAAATTTCATTACATGTTATGACTTTTCGCAGCGTATGACATGGAAGCGCATCGCATCCCGCCGGCGTATCTTCGGCGCGACAAAACTCTCATTGCACATGCAGTGAAGCATGTTAGTAATGCAAAGGCACAGCACGCAGGCTGACTGGTTCGAAACCAACATCAGGCTGCCTTTATTTTATAGGGACCCGAAAAAAAAAAAAAGATGAGCTTAACAGCTGAATACGCGGTACCGATACTAAGTTCTTGGGTGTCCATTTTCTTGCCAAGAAAGAGGTCTGCGGTCCTTGCAATCATGGAAGTTAGCTCAAAACACCATTGCGCAGCGTAGTTATAAATACAAATGATTTTGTAGCGGCAGATTCTGTCGCGGTCGGTGCCAGCTCTGAAGTGAACTTGAACGTCAAAGTCAGACGGCCAACCTAGACTACCACATTCCTGATTACATCGGCGTTGCCGGCAAGCATTGGTTGTTCCCGTGAACAACCACTGTACAATGACGTCAAATTAATTGGAGAAAGTTCACCCTGGCGCCACTCGATGCGGTGGAAATGCTGAGTGGCTCTTCGGGCCCCGTTCAGAATCGTAGTAGATTACGTTCCACTCAGCGTCTGCGACTGAAACCTGTTAGGTAGAATCCCCTTGCGCTCATGAAGCAAATCAAATCGTTCCTACGCGTTCGAAATTTTGTGTCAGCAGCCCTTTAGAGTAATCTGCTTTGCTTATCGGCACTTAAACCACGTGCCGGCCGCATTTTGAAAAGTTTTCGCAGCTGAGCAATTTTTATTATCAAGGTACGCAACCAACAGCTCGGCAGATGCATTTTGGACATCTGTGCCAGCCTCAGTTCTGGCACCGGATAAACATAGACTGCGAAGTACAAGGCGATCTGTTCTCGCTTGTCTCGAGATAAGCGACACTGCCAGTCAAGCACTCAATCCACGCAGCTCTTATCCGCATAAACACCACGTCTTGATTTCTTCCTCTAAATGTTCCTCAGCAACTGCGCCATCTGAGCAAATTATTTCATATTAGAATACAAATTTACCTACTTTGGGCTTCTATGAGCTTTGAATTTGGAGCATCATAGGTCAGCGGACATATTCTCATCGATAAATATCTAAAAAAAATGTACTGTTACGGGACTTTAAGGGTGCCTTTTTGTGCCCAGAGGCTATTTTACGTCACTGATGGCAACGAAATTGAATAAATTTAACCACCCACGACACCACCGGAAACAACACTCCCTTCACATTAGTAAGCCGCAAACTGCCTACACCTGTCCATCAAGGGTGGACGCTGCTTTGAATCATCACGTGTTTGGAATGGATGCCTCTCTAAAGTGCCCTCACTGCGGCTGTGAGGAAACAACCAAACCAATCTTCAGATTCTCGCTTTGACGTTAAATGAGTGGCTGCCGAAACGGGCTTGCGCCGTCTGTGATCTCGTTCCGTCGTGGAGGCCAAAATTTTGGGGCACTGGCGTCACCAGCCTTTCATCTAAAGCCAAGCCAATCCACTAATCCGATATTTGAAGTCTACAGGCTTGAATGACCCCTTGCAGACACTTGAAGGTACCTTTTACTTATTTCTACAACGATACAGTTATTGGTAAACTGCATCAGCGGCATAGTATTTCGTAGCGAAAAACAACCAAGGACACGTGGTTTCCACCTTAATGTTGCCCAGTGTGCCCCACCCAGACTCAAGATAAAGTGAGCCAGACTGTGGCAACTGTTTTGAGTGGGCCTTAAGTGGTAATGTGATATACGCGAGCTTGGCAGAGGGTGTGCACATCGACCGAGGAAAGGGCTCTTTTTTCTTCGTGTTGTCCAGACAGCACAGCCATGGTGTCACTTCGTCTCCAGAAGGGGCACAAATTGGCGATGCAGCCTAGAGTCACTAATGCAGCCTCCCCTAGTACACCGCATATATGGGAAGGCGATAAGGCAAGAAAGAAAGAAGGGCCGAATCAGCGGTTTCTTATTAACGCAAAAGCGTGAAGGCTTCGTTGTGTAGAAAATTCGGCGTCATCGTCACTGTTGTGAGCGAAAATTAGGGTGGCGTAGGGTGACCCAGCTGGCCTCCCTCCGGAGAAGCAACCTAGATTAGCCACCTAGGTCACGTGACCTTGTGGCGTCATCACAACCTGCCCACCGAATTGTGAGCAAACTGACCACCTTGGCAGGTGGCAATTCAATTGATGATTGATCGCGAGAGGTTGGTCGGGAAGAGCAACTTTGGTCGCACAAGCCGCACTGGTAGCAGCATCTGCCGTCGCAGGGCAGTAGCGCATCGCTTGAAGGGACACTTAGGAGAAATTGAAGTTGGCTTGTATCGTTAGAATACCAGCTCCTGATCACAAAAACGCCAGTCTTACTGAAAACAAAGCTCTTGTAAGATAGGAAATAGCATAATAATAATAATTGGTTTTGGTGGGAAGGAAATGGCGCAGTATCTGTCTCATATATCTTTGGACACCTGAACCGCGCCGTAAGGGAACGGATAAAGGAGGGAGTGAAAGAAGAAAGGAAGAACAGGTGCCGTAGTGGAGGGCTCCGGAATAATTTCGACCACCTGGGGATCTTTAACGTGCACTGACATCGCACAGCACACGGGCACTTTAGCGTTTTTCCTTCATAAAAACGCAGCCGCCGCGGTCGGGTTCGAACCCGGGAACTCCGGATCAGTAGTCGAGCGCCCTAACCACTGAGCCACCGCGGCGGGGCGTAGGAAATAGCAAGAACCAAACAAAATACAGGTATCGCCGCCACAGGCCCATCTCACAAGTACAAGCGCGATGACGTCATAGAACAAGAGACGCCACCTTGGAGGAAATTTCCTTACTCCATGGACGCCACGAATTTCTGAGGCTGACAAAGGAAGGTTTCACGGTTCAATATTGAAGTAATTTTGGTTTGAAACCGATAGTGCACTTTATCACGCAAGGAAAGCAGACAAAAGACAACCTGAATGTTGGAAGCAAAAAAAAAAAAACAACTGATGCTTGGAGGCGCCACAGGTGGCCAGGAGAGTTTCGGTTTGCTATGACGCTTCGCGTCTAAGAGATTGCGTGCCCCGTGGTTTTGTTTTTGACGCGCCTCGATATACAAGCGCCGAACAGCAGAGGAACTGCAAGTGCCGCATCAAGTAGTTTACCTTTGAAGGAGCCTGTTAAGGCTGGTCCGATGCAGGTCACGGTTCATGAAAAACTACGATGGCATGATGGTCGGTGAGGAACTGCGCTCGTGCCTCCGATTGGTGGCCTCGCAACACCCCCTGTGGCCTCCCTAAAGTTGCTTCCTTCGGTCGGTGCCTCCACGCCGGTGCGCAGGAAGTGACGTCAAACACGACACGAGTACGTCACTGTGTGCCTCAGCCGAACGTACGAAACACTCATATAATGCCGTTGCTCTCTGTGCCCTCTTCACCACGGCTTCAGAGACTCACGATCTTTCCGGAGGCCATCACATCTACCTGCTGACGCCGATAACAGCCGTTAGCTGTTAGTGCAGTTAGTAAGAAGCATTTTAGTACTGTGAAGTCTGTAAAGCTGCAGATTTCGATCAGGGCACTCAGCGCCGCGCTTAATCCAAGAGTTCGGAGAAACGGTGGGCAAGGCGCGAGAGCAGCACGCGAACGCGCACTGCAAAATGCTGCAAATATGGAGTTGGAGGTTTGTTAGACACCGCAGCGCGGCTTTATACTTACCGGCTTGGATGCATGCGTTGTAGAGTTTAGGCTAGAGTATCTGCCAAAATTATCTGCTCACGAATCTCAGTGTTGTCTCAGCTCCTCACACCATCGCTTTATTGATATCCTTTCTGAAAACGTGAGTATAAGCTTCCAGAAAATGCCGTGTTATAAGAGATGTCTCTTCGCTATCCGAGGTGTGACGTATAAGGTAGGGCAAATAATAACCACTCCAACCCTGAATTTTCTCATAAAGAGAAGGCACATGTATCGTCGATGCGTGTGTGCGTGATTGCACCGTCAAAAAAATCCGTCGTATAGACTACATATTCAACTTTCCATTAAACTGCTCGCAGTTGAGATGAGTCGCCTATTATTCCTATTCGTCAGAGCTTGTTTACGAACATCACTGAGCGAAATTCTGTTTCGTCCCACTCTCCTCTATTCGCGGCGTCTGCAAGCGCGCGCCTCGCGAAAGGATTGCGCCACAATCCACCGTCGGTCTCTGCCGCCCAGCCGAACGTGGGGCAGCGCGCGAGTCGGCAGAGAACTCCACGAGTGCTGTCAGCCAGAGACACCATTATTAATTACCGGTAGAGCGCTGACGTTTCGCTGCGCGTCCCAGAGTTGCCGCGTGCGGGAGAAGCTCGCGTCAGTCGCTTGAAGGAACAACTTCGCGCAGAATGTCTTGCGAAGGAAGCGGCGCGTAAAGAGCTGCCAAGGCTAGCTAGCGGAAGAGGCGTGAGGGCCGTCACGTCCGCTTAATCGTTGGCGCCCGGTAGAATGCCCCGAGATCAAACGTGAGGCGCATGCTGTCTCTAACGAGCTGGCATGCGAGAGAGCCCAAAGTCGCTCTTCAAATACGGAAAGGTACTCAATTACGCATGAAATGGAAGCTTCGACAAGTTCGTTGGCTTTATCGGAACAGCGCAAAAACTTGGGCATGTTGTGGATGCCCTGTCCATGTCCTCTTTTCCCGTCCACATCTTTATATAATCTCAAGTGCGGGCTCGCCGATTCAAACGCACCCATTAAAGAAGCCGGGACGCTCAAGTTCATCTTCCAGCGGTAATCTTTGCCATAAGTAACCAGGCTAGATGGTTTGCTTCTCAGTCGTATATTGAAGCTATTATGCCAGCCGTGAAGCTCCAAATCTCTGTGTGGTAAGGAGAACCCTTGTCCTCACCTTCCGAGAACTTTTTTGATCTTTAGGAAAGCTGTAAAAGTTCTACTATTTGAGAGAGAAGAAAACATGCAGCCTGGTTACTGTTGGTAAAAGCTCTACGTCTGTCATAACCACGCCAGGTGGTAATTACATCATAAATCTCCAAATATGAACCGTCAAATATTTATTGAAAAAAAAAAACAGAACGGAAAAGCTTCTAGTACTATCATCCCTGCTGCCACAGATGTTTGTTTATTCGCCATATAAATTTTTTAACCCCAAAACCAAATTCTGGCGGTGAATCGGTCGAGATACACTTTAGTTTTCGCTATAGATTTCTTTTTGCCTCCGGCGGAATTTCTGGTCAACGACCAGCCTTGTCTAAAAATAGGATTCCGTTTACTACGTTTCTCCTACTGAATCTGCTTCAGCCTTGCACAGAGTAGTAAAGGACAAAAAAACGTGGCGTCGAGAAAATGGCACTAAATCCATTTCTAAACACGTAAGCGTTAAATTTCAAGCCCATTCAGCACAATAATAGCTCCCTATACCTGCAGCCTTCCCTGAAAAAGCAGCTTTAACTACTTTTATAACACCATGCCATACGATGTGGAATGAACTACGGACTCGTGTGATTGTTTTGCGAAATCTAGAAACTGTTTCGAGAAATGTGGTGCCCCAGTGAGAAATGCGGGCAAACCATTATGTAACCTTTATGATACGGGGAAAACTGCCGTTTACGCGCAGGTGCTCGGATGAACCAAGAACAGCGCACGCTTTCTTTAGTTGCCTCTCTTTCTTAAAATAATGTAGAAGCGCCAGCAGCTGACTGCAGTTCATCGGATTTTCGTTGCTTAGCCTGGATCGAAATAGGGAGACTCCTTCTCGAAGAATGTTGGCATGTTCAAGAGCTTTGTTTTTTCGAAATGAGCCAAAACCCTTCAAAACGCAGATGAGAAAAACGCGAGATTTGTTATCCACGCAAACTGTAGCTCTATCAAAGCCTTTATATGATATGCTTTACATGTGAGATCAGCTCTACAGCGTGATGTAGTGAAAAATTGCGCAAAAAATTTAGTCAATTGCAGCGCGTAAACATTGGATTTGACTCTTTGCGAAGAGAAACTCTGGGTATTGCCATGTTTTAATTAGAAAAGCTTTTCTACAGTTGTTTTCGAACTCTGCTTATGAATAAAAGGTTTAAAATGACTATGCTCTATTATACTTGACATAGAGCAAAATACAAGATTTACTGTGTGCAATGAGGAGCACTGATGTTCTTCTACAGAAGTAAGTAAATGCGAATAGCAGGCTTCTGTGACGAACACTGACATCACAACCTTCTTTGATAGTGTGCACACTGCGGCAGCGGAAAAGTGAACTAGCTAGAATAGAGAGTTTTAGTTTCACGTACGTAGAGGGTTCACGTACGCAAACGTGAGAAGTCTACGTAGCCTACACGCAGGTCGTTTGAAACCCTTATAGTTACGCGTACGCGAAGCACGCCGCACGTTACGCCTAGCGCCATCTACTATGAAACACAGACACTGGTTGTAGCCTCAATCATCCAAGACAAGTTTTTAAGCCAAGCCGTTCATAGCGAGACCGTTCCTATGACGACGACCAACTCTACTTCGTCAGGCTTAACAGCTGAAAAATCGTCCTTCTGTCTGAAAAACAAAAGCTATTTGTCGCTTGAAACCTTATGCTAGGGTAAGAATGGACAAATCGAAGGCGAATACAACAGTTTAGAACACGAGGGATGAGCGACGAAGCTGTTATCGCTGGGAAGCGGCGGGCATAGCGCCGCCACGTTTGTCAACGCTACGTACGCAAGCGACGCAAAGACCGCAACGTAAAAATCCGAATCTCACGTACGTACGTGAGACTCGCGCACACCCTTTGCGTTCTGCGCATGCGCACTGGTCACCCGTAAGAGCTCTACGTACGTGAAACTAAAACTCTCTAATTTATTGGATCTAGAATATATTTTACTTTTTGTAGCATTGTAAGTTCGAGTTGTAGCGAAACTCTAGACTAGTGCAAGGTTGATCAAAAGTTTTCAGGCCACAGGGTCTGCTTTGAAGCAGTATAGTCAGTCAGTTACGCCACCCCCGAAGATTAAATTATCTGTTGAAGGTATAAAAAATATCGTCCTAACCTCTAAGTACTTGTATAGCTTTATAGGCTTCATAAGTGCCCGGACATGGCGATGAAAAGCATACCAAGTGACCTGGAAACTTGTGACCAGCCCTGTACAAGACACAAAATGACAGGACAATGGCTCCTACTGTCGTTTTTGTCTGTCTCTGCTTCTTCGTTTGTAATCTAGATTGAAGAAGTCACTGCCAATTAGTGCAATTAAGCGCTTTAAAGATCACTGTAGGAGGGGTGCACCCACGCTTTATTAGCGACGGGGATAACGATCCAATCGTTGTCGTAACCTTCATGGTTCAGATCTTCCGCCGATCTCATCACATCGGTGGCAGTCAACGAGAAAGTAGCACTGGGGAAGGAGGAAACGAAACCACGCTGAAAATAGTGTGACCTACGAGGCTTAAGCTGACAAAGAAGGCTTTCATGAGCGCATTTGGCTCGTTTTGATCCGTAGATCGGCAAGGTCTGGCTCATTTTTTGATTGACATGGAATTTTCGCGCTGGTTTCACGGGGGTTACTATGGACCTTGCGTTCTCACAGCTTTTGCGAAAATTTGACTTTGTTTCGGTATATAGACCTGGGTCATTTGGAAAAAAAAAAAACAACTCCGCATATATGTTTTGATGTTATGACCATAGGTTTCCTAGCCGTTTGTTTTTATGTTTACGAATAGGCAGACGTGATGATCCGCAGCCAGATATAGTTTCCGACACGCCGCAAGACCCATAACGTTGGTGTTATTACAGCACAAGAAAAAAAAATAGCTGCGGTTTAGCGACTGCTGAACCTGGTTAGAGTGCGAAAACTGTGGTGTATGGGGCAAGTAGACGCGGCTTGGCGTCTGTAACGTTGTGTGCGTTCTGCACACTAGATAGGCAATGCGCCCACCGTCCCACCCTGGCAGCTGGCAGTTAAATTAATGGTTGATCGCGAGAGGTTGATCACCAGTGAACGCTGAGGCCTACTTCTGCAGTGCCGCGTGTCTGCCACAACGTTGTCAGCGCTAATGCATGCAACGCACACCTCTCTCTCACCATCGCCACGCACCTCAAAGCGCGATTGAGGCGTCCACTGACCCCGGAAGCCAGTTATGCGCCCTTCATATCCTCAGAATCATCGAGGTCTAGATGATCATGATGATGAAATAACTTTATTGGCATCCGCCAAGTAACAAGAGGGCGATGAAGACTTGAGTCTTGACCGCCGTCAACTTCCTCCCCTTTCGGCAGGCTGGGATTCCTTGGGATTCAGTGCTGTCCAGGGCCAGAAAGATGACTTTTTTGTTCTTCTTTCTGGCCACTAAAGCCTCTCAGGACTATATATCCCTGTCTGGTTCGTTGTGGCTAGAGTATGTCCACAATATGTGAATCATGTCTGCAGTTCCATTACACTGTATACACCTCGGGTCTTAGATCGCCGGATGCCATCTGCTTATTGCTAGCGGGTTGGGAAACGCCCCCGCCTGTAACTTTCTCCATGTGACCTCTCCATTTTTGCTGAGACCCTTGCATGCTCCAGGTAGTGCCTGACTTCTTAATCTGTAAAGGCTAAGAATATCTTGGTACGTGTTCAGCTCCTCGTCCGTCTGAAGGGGCTCTCTGCTCGAGATCGTCTGAAGGGGCTCTCTGCATTGGGATCCCGGCGTGTGATTCTTCGGGCCAGTGCTTGCGCTTTCTCGTTTCCTCAGAAGCCCTCGTGGGCTGGAGTCCAGACTAGGTTAACTAGCTCTGCCGGTGTCAGGCCGGCAGTCAGAATTTTGACTGCTTCGGCTAAGGCCCTGCCTGCGTTGTACTTGCGGATAGCCGATTCCGGATCTGTTATAATCACCCTGACATTCTGTTGAGTTAGGGCCAGCGCAATGACTACCTCCTCAGCCGCTGTTGCGTCCCTCTAGGAAATATAGTCGGAGTCTAGAACGTTGTCAATGCCACCGGCAATGCACACAGTGAACGCTGACGGCGTAGAGAAACAGAGGCGAGCTCTCGGTTTCGGCGGGGGTGGCTGAATGACGTCATAGCTGCCACGTAGTTTCTCCTAGGTTCAAGGTCAAACTCGAGCACACTGCGCACACTGCGAAGAAGCTATGGAGCGGAGTAGTAAAGCTTTCCCTTTAAAAATCCTTTTACTGTTGTCTACTTCTACACTCGTATGCAAGTGGGGCTTTTCACTAGGGGGGAATTGATTTGGACACGCTTGCAGCCAAGGCAGTTAATACTTCCCACCGGAAGCAGGCTTTGGGTTTGTGGGTAAAGACCAAACATGGCTGGAAGGCTTTTACGACCAAATCTCTTTTTCGTGGTACCCTAAGCGAAGTCATAGTTAAACTGTGCTAAGTGGAACGAAGGTGGTTTTTGTATAGCTTACTTTCACTTCGAACGTTTAAGTCTGCGCTGAGCTTTGATAAAGACGACTGAGCGCTTTATTCAGTTGCGCATGGCACAGCATAGTCCCCCACTAGAGGTTTTTTTTATCAGTGATCAGAGCCCACTGCTTTCGCGTTGCTCCATACAATGCGACTCTGGCTTGCTTTTAGAGTGATTTCGTTTCGGCGAGAGTAAAACTAAACATTGAAAATGACTAAAAGAAGTGTCATCATATGTTGCAATGAGAGGCAGCAGTTTTATCACGGTTTGTCAGATAGACCAACTGTACTTGAAAATTTCATGACAAAGGTTTTACGCAGATGGCCCAGGGCTAGGGTAAACCACTAGCCATAAAGTTGGACATATAAGGCAAGCCACGAGAAAATGCCTTTTGTCATCTATTGGGTTCTACTCGTGAGACTAAGTGTAAATAAACTATATTTCAGATCTTGTCCTGCATGCGGGCTGTATATGAAATCTACATTTATTGGAGTGTACGCGGCCTATTTTCATTGTCACCTTACGGTCCGGAAATCTGAAGAGTTACGAAACACGATAGAATTCCACGTAGGCGCGTCAAGGTCGGATCACTTTACTTATTACGAAGCGGCAGAGTTTTACCAATTTTTTTGGCCATTTCCTGTTGATGTCGATGCAGAGCTAGTGAGAGCCTTGTTCCTATACGAGGTCTTTATGTAAGAATATGGATATGCGAATTGCTTACATAAGCAGCCGCGCTTCAAGCAATGTATAAGTGACACGAGAAAGCGTACGATATTGTTCTCAAATTGATGGACTACATTTCTGATGTTTTCGACTGCGGCATTGATTCCTGAAAGCATGATTCCGGCTTGAACACTAAACACCTTATGAAACTGCGAACAGAAGAGCGCCAAAAATGTCGCTACTCCCGTGATGTAGGCATGAACCGAAATGTTATTATTCTACCACTTAGTTTCCAAAGGCTTGGATGACCTCTCGCACAGTATGCATGGGACTCAGAACTGGGGGGCCGCAGAAGTCACAAGAAGGAGATTATATAGGATGCCTGTATTGTGATTCGGAGAACAGGGAACAGGGAGAAAAATACCTTGTTTATTTCGATACAACTTTTGTAGCGATAACTACATTACGATAGCATTTAGAGCCTTCAGCGTGGCAGTGGCACGCGATCGTGGCAGCGGGACGTGACAATGGCGGCGCAGCCACGGCATGGTGGCGCCGATATCGCCACGTGGTTGGCGACACCATGCCGTGGCTGCGCCGCCACGGCATGGTAGCAGTTAAAAAGTTAGCTATTTTATATTAATTAAGTAGCCTGCTAGTCAGCACGTCTTAGCCGTTCTCTGGTGTACTACAGAGCTGACAATGCTACGCCGAAAAATGCGCTCTTATAACTCAAAGATATTTTTAAAAAGTGCTTCAGGTCTTAGCCGAAACACCCTGTATGTGTCGGAGCTCCCCTAACGGTTCTATAACTTTGGGACCTCCTGCTCTATTTTGTAATTAAATAAACTGAAACTGAAATCTAGTGTGTTGTACAATTGCTACGGAGGACGGGCGGCGGGTACCTTGTGAACGTGTGGAGTTCCTTAACGCGAGTGGGAAAAATGTTTCTAGTAACCTGCGAGAGATGAGTTGCTGTAATATCTTTTATGAAAGAGACGTTTGCGACAATATTTGGTACTCCGGCAAACAGTGAATATTTGTCTCATCCTTTGAGCCGCTGCGTACGGAGTCAAGGCATGTAGTAATTTTCACATCACTACAACCCTGCATGAAAATACAGATTTAGTGATTACACGGCTGTTGGTAACGCGTGCTGTTCGTAACACGTTTGGTGAGGTAGCCCTCAATCGATTAAGCTCCCATTGTGTGAAGCTCTCATTGAAGGCTCTAGTGATACGAATGCTTACTGAAAGTCATGTGGAACTGCTTTTGTTACTCATGAATCCAAGGCGCAGCAATAAGTTTAGATAAACAATAAGATGATCGTCGCTAATTCATTTATTGATTTCGGGTCGAATATTTAAGTGCGTAATTTGCAAGCGATCAAGAATATTTGTTGGCGCAAGGGCACAAAGTGAAAATATATTTTATCAGCGTATACCGCAGTTGCTCTGAAATCTTGTGTACCCCCTGTTAGTTAAAGCCCGATGGTTTCGACCAAAAAAACTTACTTTTGTGCGTCATGCACACTGCGGCCTCCTTCTAATGTTTGCTCTATTTTAAGTTCCAAGCTTCTCGTTTACCTGCTTCTACGTCTTGTGTTTATCTTTTCTGGCAATAAATGTTCTCTTTTCATTTATGATGTGTGCCAGTTCACTTGTCTTCTTTCTGCCCGGCAAACCAGCTGTTTATGTCACGGTCACTAATCTAACCTCGTATTGCTGTGGAAAAAGAAAAAGGCCGCTGCTTTGGTTTGTATGCATTTCTACCTTTTTGCTATGTGCACAGATGGTTATTTTCAGATGCGAATACTTTACTGATATACGAGTGTGTGCTTGCTTAACAAGTACAGGGGCGATGGAAAGAAACGCGAACAAAGCGTAGCCTGGGCGCTCCTCTGTTGGAATTTCTTTTCATCACGCTTTTACTTCGGTGGTAGCAAAAAGACGCTAGAGCCGTCCGTGATGAATTCTGGGATTACTCTAACGTCTTTCTCTCACCACCCGGGTAAAAGAGCGACGAAAATAAATTCGAAGAGCTTAGCGCGTAGGCACCACGTTCTTCGCATTTCTTTCCATCGCGAAAGTACAGGCGAACTAATGCGCCATAAAATGAGAGACAAAACAAGCACAGTTTTATTTATAATTTCATAAAAGGCCTGATGAGAAAAGTCTGGGAGAAAAAAGCAAACGTTTCGTTTTCTAGCTAAACATTGCGTTCGAATTCCTTGGTGGAAGGAATTTGAAGAAACTTTCGTAAGCGCCAACCGTCCTTTATTGAGTTCCTGGGGCTAAGCAGCTTTCTATCCCACTAAGTTCAAGATAAAATCAGGACAAGTTTATTTTCAGGATTTTGTTTACTTTTTTATATTTTAGACTTTTTCGCTTTACGTAAGTAAAACGATTTCTGGGTTATTTCTATTGTTCCTGACGTAGCACCGGAATGAACTTTACAGCGCATTCTAAAAAGAATGCAATGTGTCGCGTAAAGCCCAGGAAAACTCAGCTGCCGTTTACCAGTAAATTGGATTTCGCTCAACGCGGAAACGTACTTAAGGAAAGATAGAGGCCATGAAAATGAAACAAAGTTTCACGAACATAAACTTCTACAGCCAGGAAAGGCCTTGATCAAGCCACCGGAAAACTCAAACCAGCTCTAAGCAGAATGAGAATCTAAATTTTGTTTATAGATTCGCATGTGTGCCTAGCTGAGTAGCACGGAAGAAACAAATTAAACATAGTCTTGACAACCTTAATTGTTTCCGTCGACGGGACCTAAAAGCGACCAGCCGGTATATAAAGAGAGTAATTTGGAGAATCGTTGAGTGTAGCCCTTAGGCTGGGGCTTGTCTAGTGCGGCCACAATGAAAAGGGAGGTATATTAAATTGAGGCAGCCTTAAGCCGGCTGCACTGGTGTGTAAATAGTTTATACCGACTGTTGCTGCACCGTCGGGGCTCTCCGAGGTCAGGGCCTAGTCAGGAGGATGTGTTCCCTCCTTTTGCTCTGCCTCAAGGGCAAGAACTATGGATTACCTCAATAAACCTAAATAATAATAAATCAACCTACCCAAATTAAAGGTCAGTGGAAATTTTGCACGCGAAGATGAAAATCAAATATTGATGAAGAAGCTAATTGAAACGTTGCTGGAGAGTTGAACGTGTTTCTTTAAAAACACGACCGTTATACACAGTCTTGTACTACAAAAGGAACACTGTTACAACGTTGCAGAAAGGAAGTCCTGAGAAAAGAAATTACAGCTCAGCATTAACATTTTATTTGTTTCCGAGAATTTGTCGGCACAACTTGTCAAGCTCTTCATGGACTTACCTAAGCCATAATCCAGCAATACGAGAGTGCTTCAGAGCCATTCAGACCACTTCCACCCGAAGCGGGCATTGAAGCCTCAACTCAGCCGTCTAACGTGGGCTGCTGCCGATTACACTTGTATTATGATAGTAACCAATTCCCTGAAAAGAAGCTGCCTTAACTGCGGACAAGAAAGGCTCAAAGATCTGGACCATTTCTTTCTCTCTACTTTCTTTTAAAGGCTGTCTGTCTTCTACTTTGAGACTCTTGCTTCGTGTTCAGGTCTTACCACTTTAAAATTATGTCTCTATTTGAACTGGACTCCAAGAAGCTGTTGGTCCAGTGTATAACAGCCCTATTGAAAAACAGGACAGAAAATTTTCTGTTGTTGAAACAGATTTTCTTGCAGTATTTGGGACCTGTGAACATAAATTTTGGTAGTAACAACAGGATCTACTTAGTACTGTGCAGTCCCCTGTCGTAACGACGGAGCCATTTCTGTCGCAGCAACAGGGGACTGCGCAATACTAGAGAAAAATCTGTCGTAATCACAGAACGACAAAATTTTTGTCGCATTTTGGGACCATCTATGTCGTATTTTTCTACTGGGAAAGTAGCTGTTAACACAGGCTTTGAGCAGCCCTTGCTCTCTGCGGCATCACATACGAGAACCATTCAGCATTCCAGCTGTATTAATCCAGGATTTCGAAATGATGCACATGCATAGCCCTACTAAGTTCTTAAAAAGCTGGTGGGGTGGTGAGCGTTGCAAAGCAAGTCGTGTTATTTTATTTCGCTCCACGCAATCGTTGTGAATTCCAATAATTGCAGGCCTGGGTAGAACGTATAAATGCTTTGTGTATAGTGTTTCCCCTTAGTAAGTATACATAGTTGTTTCGATAGAGTACACAGTGCAGGTTAGATTAAATGGGATAAGCGAATTAGAAAAACACGTAGGTTTCCACCACGCTACTGGTCTCACATATGGCGGTAGATATGACTCTGGTGCAGCCCACGTATAAGTGAGATACCGGACTGAAAGAGTGATAGTGCCGACGAAAAAAGGCAGGCTCTTTTATTAGACGTCACACGAGCGCATCTGCCTTGCTCACAAATGCAAAGAGTGGTAACAAGTGCGCTATAGAGCGGGATTCTGGATGTTTGTTCCCAAAACTATCGATATATCACTTTTATTGTGCGTGTCAGCATTTCGATGCCCCAGATTCAAAGCGATTATGATGGGGCAGACAGTAATGACAGGTGAAGAGACATGTACATGTGACATCAAGCAACACACGCAAACTTTGTACGCACGACAGTGAACATCAATAAATGACGGTCACAGAATACACGTTTCAATAGACCATTATATAAAAATAACAACGAGCATTATTACAGGCAGATAGGCACCATAAAGCACGCGTGATAATGTCATTATTGAGCGCCGCTCATGCGAACTACATCGAAGAGCCATATGGTTAGTGGTGCAGGGTCCGGAGTCGACACTTAAACTTATTCTTGTACGAAGGTCTTGCCAACATAGAGCGGGAGTAAGATATTGATGAAAAAAAGTTTAAGCAATCATGTGCATTTTACAGTTTCTCGTGACTGCTCGATCGGGTAGTTTTTACAAACTCGTTCCTTCAAGTGCAAATAAATTGACTTCACAACATGATAAACGCCTTTCTGATAACTCGAATAGTTTTAGGCAGTGCACACACTGGTCAATTGGACGCAAAATTTACATTATATAGGAAAATAGTTAAACTGTTGAGAACACAGCTCTGTTAAAAATTGAACACTTGAGACACAGCTGAGGTCAATGTCAACAAGAATACATGGATAAGAAGAGTTGACACGCGAGTGTGAAATCCACATGAGCAGAGACAAATATTCGTATGCAGCCGGTTGGCTGAAAGGCTACAATCGCTGACTGCGCTGTGCGTAGGAAGGAAGATTCTTGGTGGTGGTGATAGCGTTGAAGGCAGAGGGGCTTGGTGTCGAGTACTCATCGAGGGCACCGATGAGGCTTTCTCGCCGTGTGGTCGTCGGTAAAATATCTCATTTTGTCGATTGAAAAAAAAGGCCAACCAAATTGAAACGATAGCACCCTGTAAAGAAAACACACATAAAAAGTTCTCATCAAGAAGATGAATTTGTGATATATGCAGATTGTATACTTTGAAACGACTTTGCGGGGCAACAAAAAAAAAAAAACCTGCAGTTCTAAGCTCACCAAAACTTTAAAAAAAATTTTCCTTTCCTCTCGAGTCGCACGCATACCCTAGAACGTGATAACCATTTACTTTAGCAGAACATCTCACGAGTTCTACAGCGGTAGTAGAAATTTAGTGCCTAAATGCGTAAAAAAGTTCGTTACAGGATGACTATTACTGTACTGAAACCTAGTTCACCAATCTAATATTTAATATGCTTCTCTTGTTTACTGACGTGCGATACTACAGGACGAAGATGTCAGTATTAATATGACACAACACTTGTTATACCTCTAAAAGGCGTTTTTCAATATTGCTGGTTGGCTTTACTGGCCTACACTATAAAGGGTGATTTTTTAAAATATTTACAGATTTTTAAACTAAAAACAGTGAGAGTTGCGCCCGTGCGGAATATTGAGCCGGATTTTACATCAAGGAGGACCTAATGTACCTCGTTTAGATTAATAAATGCGCGATTAATGAACTTGAATTAACTAATAAACTATTTTCATTTTTATTTTGAAGCGCATGGCTGTGTTGAGATATTTATGATCGTTAAAGTAGAAGATGCGTCGTGTTTCTAAATTTTATTAATCGGCAGTGTGGTTTGAAATATCGCGAGCAAAAAATATGCATTTGAAAGCGCTTCCAATCGGCTTTTCCACCTTATCTAATTATAAAATTGCCTCGCTGCGCGTGTTATCGTGGCTACAATAAATTTCACTTCTTCTACTTCATCAAATACACTAGTTGCGCCTCTTCTCGATGCTTCAGACGTGCAAGAGGCGCCATTTTATAAATATTAAATGCGGCAAAGCGATCTGAACCGGCTTTTTAATGCGTATTTTTCACGTTTGATATTTAAAAACACATTGCCGATTAAAAAACAAATTTAAAATAGGGATCCCCTTAGACGTTGACGGCCATCAATTCAGCAATATAACCTTGCTTCCGAAAATCAAAAATAAAGAAGAGTTTTTGGTAATTTAAGTTATCATCACCATCAGCCTGACGACTCCCACTGCAGAAAAAAGGCCTCTCCCATGCCTCTCCAATTAACCCTGTCCTTTGCCAGCTGCATCCGCCCTTTGCCTGCAAACTTCGTAATCTCATCCGATCCGCCCAACTAGCCTTCTGCCCCCCCCCCTCCCCCCCTATACCCCTCTCCCTGCTACTCTTAGTTTCTATCGGAATCCACTTTTTTATCCAATTTTATTTAATTAGACTGTAAAGAGGAAAATATGCAGAGGCGGCAGCCTCACCACCAGCGCACGGTGGGAGATAGTTGTGCTGGTGACCGAAGCTCGGACCGCCATTTTGGCTGGCTGTTCTTAGGCTGGTTTCCCTGTGAATATTCTTACAAATCGTCTAATTATTCATCTTTAAGAGGTACACAATGTCCGCTTTCCTGTACAGTCCTGCTTAACAGGGCCGTACCGATGCATCCCCATATAGTTCTTAAAATAAAAATCAGTAAAGGTTAAGAAAGCACCGTGTACTATCGCGCTCAGTATGAGTTGCAACGCGCCGTCATCGACCGGAGCTGGCTCCCTCGTCTACATCCTCCAACAATCGCTCGGAATTCTGGGAAGAACTGCCATTCCAGGAAACGACCACACTCCCTCTCAGGAAACAGCTTGGCATAAATGAAATGCATTCTATTTGATTGTGGTATTCTACTGCATCCCAACTACCATCGATAAGTTCGTTATATATTTCCTGTTATTGGCCCAATTAAGAATTCAAGACGAAATATTTGAAACTGAATTCAATTTCATGCAAGCGAATCCCGTGAACACGTTTCACTATAGTAAAACGTGTTCACAGAATTTGTTTGCTGAAATTGAATTGTTTCAAATATTTCGTCTTCAATTCTTAATTGGGCAATTGGGCCAATAACAGGATTCGAACCCGACCGCGGCGGCTGTGTTTTTATGGAGGAAAAACGCTAAGGCGCCCGTGTGCTGTGCGATGTCAGTGCACCTTAAAGATCCCCAGGTGGTCGAAATTATTCCGGAGCCCTCCACTACGGCACCTCTCTCTTCCTTTCTTCTTTCACTCCCTCCTTTATCCCTTCCCCTACGGCGCGGTTGAGGTGTCCAACGATACATGAGACAGATACTGCGCCATTTCCTTTCCCCCAAAAAACCAATTATTATTATTATTATTATTATTATTATTATTATTATTATTATTATTATTATTATTATTATTATTATTATTATTATTATTATCAATAACAGGAAATATATAACGAACACGAACTTATCGATGGTAGTTGGGATGCAGTACAATACCGCAGTCAAATAGAATGCATTTCATTTATACCAAGCTGTTTCCTGAGAGGGAGTGTGGTCGTTTCCTGGAATGGCAGTTCTTCCCAGAATTCCGAGCGATTGTTGGAGGATGTAGACGAGCGCTCCAGCTCCGGTCGGTGACGGCGCGTTGCAACTCATATTGAGCGCGATAGTACATCGTGACTATATACATGACTAAAAACGCTACGTTTTTCGGGTTCCATATTCCGTACGCACCACGCACTCACCAGTCTGGTCTGCCGCCGGCATGTCGACGCCGCTTTCCTACACAAAGTCTTCGTGCCGGTGCAGGGCCGTGGCACACGGCGCACTCTCCTCGCACGGTGCAAGGCGTCGCGAAGGAGTGTGTGCTGAGCGCGGCCCTTGTGGTGACGACGGCCTCACGGATCCGAACGTGAGCTACGAAAAGGGATGAACGCAAGCGAGCAAAACTTTAGGGTTTTCACACAATAACATCTCGCCTGGTCGCGTGCAGCACTCAGGGGCGTGCAAGGCGGATTATTCCAGAGCTTAAAATGCTCAAAACTGAACATTCCAATGCACTCGTGAACAATTTTTGGGCTTTCTCTCCCGCAGTCTATGCATAATAGCGCACCACGCTATTAATTCGTCTGGCATTTCCCAGCGGCCAGGTCCGTTGTGGTCGCCGTGATGCGAGACACACGTACTGAATCGAACTCGCGTTAAAAAACTGCCCCTCTTCCTCCTCCTTCCCCTTCCTTCTCGCCCGCGTACATTTACACGGCATCGCTGTATTCTGTGACTTCACTTAGTGGGACAAGTCACTGGTGACCTACATCTCGAAGCTGCCACTGCACTCTGCCAAGCTCCTATGTGATCCAACTGGAACCGTCTTCTGCGCGAATCAGACGTGGTTTGTCGTGAATAAAATGCTCACAGCACTCACTCGCTCCACGGCCTGCATTACAAAGCGACACTTTCCACCGCAACTTTCCTAGATTCGTAGTTGCCTGTCTTTGCAGGCAACGAGATGAGAGGCAAATTATCTGCATTCAATCCCGAACCACACTTTGTGTTCAATTTGTGATACCTTCTTCAGTTAATTCATTTCTGCCGCATTGCCTGGGCCATAAGAATGCTGTCCAAACCGGCCGTAGGCGCGAGGATCACGCGGGCGCGGGACTTGGTGATTACGTTCATGCGAGACTGGACCACCAGCACCGACGTGGTGAAGCTGCCGAAAGGTGGCAGATATTAAGGTTTTTTTTTTAATTCCTGGTCACTACCAAGCTAAACCTCAAATAAGAGCGAATACGAAAGTTCACACAAGTGCCTTCAGGTCATTTGGGCGACACTACAAGTAATTTGCGTAATAGAGCGGCACTGACCACAAGTTGCAGCACTATACTACTTCTACTGCATTGCGGTCACTTTGGAGAACTGGGCATTTTTTTTTAGCAGTAACACTGATAGCGTAGAAGGAGTGCCTGTTCCAGTACAAGATTTAATTCTCCTCTAAAATAATAATTTGATGTTTAACGGAGAACATATCTGAAGAATACATGCGTCAGATGTGGTTCACGCGGTTCACAAAAGCATGAGTAAAGGAGAGCTTAACAAGCAGGAAGTTCACGCAGTTGGCTATTGTGCAAGGGAAGCGACTATTTTTCACGCTTAAAATAAGAGCGCAGGCGCAAGCTGTGAAAGAAGCAAGTCCAGATGCAGCTAGGTTGTCTTATTTTAATTGCAGCAGTCTCGTCAATTCACGCTGAATTTGAGAAAAAAAAATGGATGGAGTTGTTCCTGAAATAAGGATGTCTAAGAGCCGAATCCACTGCGGCGTGTATTGAAAACTAAGCAGCTTATCGACAGGTTTTAGTGCGGTTTGGTGAGCAAAATTTTTGCTTTCTTGAATACATTCTGCATGCTCCCGAAATAAGGCAACTCAAACGAGTTTTTCTGGTCGGTTAATGATCCGGTACTACGAATACACTGGTGCTGACTCATGCGCTGTTCCGCTGGCAGCGCAGCACGCAGGCACAGGGGAGTGAGTGGAAGTTTCGCAAATGTTCGTTTAAGTTCGCCTACATGTTCTTCCTCGGTTCTTACGCTAAGGTCACCACGGCGCGCCCACAACAAAAGCTAAGTCATCTCATCCTTCAAATTTCAGCGCCTGTCTCAGAGCTGTAATGAAATTTTCATGTGTAAAGTTCTCTGGTTTGCGAGCGGCCCGCTCTCTTCTCTTTGCTGCTCGCTGTTTGTTACACGAACAGCTTAGAATCGGATTATTCCAGTTTTCGCGTTGGGTTTAAATTGCGGCATTTTCTTGCGAGTTTTAGCATTTTACTTCATTTTTCTCATGTTGAATTTTATATGAGGCGCATTTTTGTGCAGTTAAAAATTTTATTGCTTCCTCCCAAGCGCATTATTCCTTTTTATTCACAAATAAAAACAAAACACATCAAGGAAAATGTCCACTTTCGTTGCTACTACCTGTTTTATCTTCAATTTAAATGCAGCGATTCAGACTCAAATCATAAAAGTGACTGATAGAGCAGTAAGTTCTTATAGCTTTGAAATACCCCCAAATGCAGCCTCGGAATTAGCCTCCGTCTTCAAAATTTTCACACAAAGCCAAGCTATTGCATATTCCTGCTCTTCGGTGGTCCAGCAAGTTCGTCATATATCCCATGCATTCTTACGATCACTCGCATTCTATTAGTGCCATCCATAACTAAAGAGCTACAGGAATGTACCTTTTCTTTTCTTTTTAAATGTCACGAGCTACAGAGTTTTCAGGGCCGATGATCAGGTATTCCTTTTACACATTGTGGGGCATAAAACAAACCACCAATGCGAGTTTCTTCTTTTCGTGCCCTTGTTTAAGGTCACAACAAAAACAGTCTAAGGGACGCGGCCTAACTTGCGACGTGATACACGCACCGTACAAACACAGCGGCATGACAGGAAAAAAACTCGTCTTAATTTTACGAAATGCACGATCGTGTTCACTTTTCATAAGTTTTTGTTTTGAAAACAGAGAGAAAGCCCAAATGTACGGAGTCCCACGTAACCCGAGCCAGGGAAAGTGAAAATCTGACACAGGTTGCAAAAAAAAATTTACTACGCTGTTTTTAGAACTTCACCACCACAAAATTGATTAAAGTTGCCTATTCCTTTAGCCACCCGAGATTCACCAACAGTTCCAGAAATGTTGGAAGTTGTAGAAATTGAACAGATGGTTTTGACGAGGAGATTTTTGAAACAACATCCTAGTTGCGAAATTGGACTCGTTGATTTTAGAAAGTGCGCGAAGTGTAAATCACTCCCGGAAGTGCCTTTGCTGAACATTCTGTGCGCCGAGGGAGTCTTTCACTGGCGGTTATCATTACGCACAATTTTACGAAGACGCAATCGATACCTGCTCGAGTAAGTGCCAACCGTCAAGCGGTCACCAGGTATTCGCGCACTTCCTACGAGTACATAAAAAGGAATGCTTGCAATTTTTCTGCCTCTTAAATGGCTTTTCAAGACCTTAAAATCGAAGCTATCATCTATTTGCACTTGGTCGTTTTGTAGTTGCTTGCTTAAAGAAAGTTTCCTTTAATGACACAAGCACGAGCAAGCTCTTCTCTCTCATCTTGTATTTTAGAAAAATTATGACGATAAGGCATTTTTTCTTTTCTTGTCAAGAAGAGTGGCACACGCACAAATAAGCACATTGTCAGCCTTAATGAAAAACAAGTGTGAATTTTTATTATCTTTTAGTGGTGTTACGTGAAGCGAATAAGTCTCTCACTCATTGCTATTTTAAAGCATCAAAGACTTTCTAGCTCGTCTAGCAAGAACCGTATTTGTTACACAGTTTAAGCCAAGTCCTAACATCCCGACATCAAAGCTGGTTTATGGTTTATGGGGGTTTAACGTCCCAAAGCGAGTCAGCCTATGCGGGACGCCGTCGTGAAGGGGTTCGGAAATTTCGACCACTTGGGGTTCTTTAACGTGCACTGAAATCGCACAGTACACGAGCCTCTAGAATTTCGCCTTTTATCGCAATTCGACCGTCGCAGCCGGGAAAGAACCGGCGTCTTTCAGGTGGGCAGCCGAGCGCCATAACCACTGAGCCACCGTGGCGTCTCTCACATCAAAGCTGTCACCTCTTTCGATGTAGTTGCTTTCTTGTTGCTTGTTTACAGCAACGTCGCTTTAACCACACTAAGGGAAGCACTTTACGGTCGATTCTGCAGGCCTTGACAACAGGAAGACAATGGGACCTTTTTTTTCATTTCTTTGATGTAAGAAACAGTGCTAGAGGCTTAAATAAACATATTGCCGGCCTGTCTGTCTATCTGTTGTTGCCAGGAAGAAAGAAAAGGAAAGTGCACAGGCCAATTCACTGGCTCAAGACGAGCCACAATCGCTACCACGTGCAGATAGTAGGAGTTGAAAGATGGGATAGAAAGACAGGATAGGAAAGACGAGCTAAAGACAAGGCCGATCCCGGAGGTAGTGCAATACCGGGCCAACCGGTGCCGGAAGTCAAGCATCCTTCAAACTCCCCGCCGCAGTTCGAAAAATAAGTCCAATTGGACCCGTAACAGATACTCTACGGGGTCCAGACAGTGCCGGCCTTAATGAATAAAATGTGTCAGTTTTGATTATCCTTGCCTGGAGCTACGTGGGACACATATAAACCTCTAGTTTCAATGCGATCAAAAAGCATGAAATGCTTTCTAGTAGTTCTAGCAAAAAGCCGTACTTCATAGACAGTCAAAGCCACGTCCTCGTCTCCAACATCGTCTTCGTTGTGGACTCCGCTGTCGTCTTCACTGTCCGAAATTCGTTGCACGCTCCACCCGTGCCGCTAGCACCTCCGAGCACCTGCGTGCAGCGACGTGGGAACGACTCAGTGGTCTTCTCAAAGCACGTCTTCGAGAACTGAAAACCTTACTCCCTAACTCTCTTTTGTCTCATTGAAATTCGCTGAGACCTCGCCCCTGCTTCGCTCAGTTACTTTCGAGTTGAAATTAGCGTTAACGAGGAGTAGAAGGCATTTCATGCTTTAATGCGCAACGCAGTCGCTGGATTTCGCCAGGTGAAATGTGGTCCGCTGCCACCAACCTGCTGGAGGAGCGAGGATTTCGCAGGGCGTCGGTCTCTACCGTGTCAAAAGCAGTGAAACGAAGAAAGCGTAGCGGGGCGCTCACGTCAGAGCTTGTGGAAGGAAAGTTGCGCTTGAAGCTTCGGTCGTACGGCAGCGACGACCAGGACTGCGCCGAGTGGCGCTCGGCCGCCGCCCGACGGCACTCGCGGAGCTTGGCCAGGAAGCAGTGCAGCTGCTGCTTGAACAGCCGCGTCGTCAGAGTGTACAGCACCGGATTCAGCGCTGTGTTCACCGGCAGCAAAAAGACGGCCACCCACGCGTACAGGGTCTCATCGATAGGAATACCTGCACCAGTGCACGCAGACACGTGTGGTCACTACTGACCTCTATAGAGCCCGGAGAGGCAAGAAAATAAAAGTGATATAAATTACGTTAAGTTTATTATAATTTTCATTTTTGTAAAGCGACATCAGCCGATTCACTTTATTTCGGGCGGGAGGCTATGGGGCAAAGCGACGCGCACATTAAGCACTTGGCAGGTCAGCAGAGCGCGTTTGTGGCAATATTGCTTTAAGGCTAGACAGAACGTGCTCCAAAACGAAATAGTCTTAGCAGAGAAAACAGGGAGAGCGAACACAGACCCGGAACTGGCGACAACGGCCAAGTGGCGATAATTGTAATCCAAGCGTCTTTACAGTCCACACGTTACCGGACACACATCGCGAGCCCTTGGGATATACGCGTTTCTATCGCCTTTGGGTGCGAGTATCCCGCTCAGTGCGAACTGTATATATAAAAATTGATTTGCTTGATAATAAGTCTGTGTGCGGGTTATCTCCCCGAATTTTTATTCCGCTGAAACTATTGTATCGCGTATGCTTCTCATGATCGGCCTATCAATTTATCAAGCCCTCATAAACAACCGGGCGATCATTGAACTCAGCCGGCAGTACGCACCTGCAATAGCGATGATTTTGATGATGACAATTGGCATCCAGCAGAGAAAGTCGGTGCCTACGATGAAGGCGAAGCGCTTGGCGATGGCACGGTCATGCAGCTGCTGTGTTGACCGCAGTCCAACCTTGGAGTGTTTAATTGTGACAAACATGCTGAGGTAGGCGTACGCAATAAAGCTGAATGCAATGGTGTTCACCGTGCAGAATACGAACGCTGAGTATTCCCACCCTGTAAGAAATGAATAAGTGAATAAATGAACGAATTAATTAATTAATTAGTAATTATTTATTAATTTAAGAAAATAAAAGACGGAGATTGAGAACAAGCCACAAACAGTCCTCGTTCTTTATTGTTAACGCCATCCCTTTCCTTTAATTAAATAAAATAAGTTGTGGCCACTGTTCCAGTTGTGATGGCAAATGAACCAATTACACTGTATATAGTGAACTAGAAAGCAACGCCAACTATGACGGTAGCGTCACACAACTTAATGTAATTGTGCAGCAGGTATTAAGATTTACGACGCAAATATACTAAGCGACTCTTGTACATTTGTTGGATGAATTGCTGAGAAATGCACTGGCGGTCCCTGCTACACAAGCAATGTCTAGTGTAATCTAATTAAATTCAGGGCTTCCTAGGTCTTTTTTCTGCCAGGTGCTTTTCACACCTCAGGGTATTGGAAATAACTAAAACCTGCTTGTTACTGGCAAAACAATATGAAAACAATAAAATGAGTTTTAAAGCAATGCTATGAATTCAGCTTTAGTAAGGCATTAATATCAAGGAGTATAATTCTTGTCCTGAAGAATTGATGTGCCTCACTATCATCTACGTTTTGATATCGATAGAGAACACAGGCACAACCTTGACACTTCTTAGGCGCGGAAGTAAAAGAGCTTTTGGCACAAATGTGGGGATGCCGATCGCTTTTACATGTTTCCAACTAGACGGGACGGCACAAGACTCAGTTTACAGGATTGGATGTTTTCCCTGAGGCAATACATGCCTTATTAGGCTTATTAGTCATGAGCGGCCTTTGCACTGCCGCGTACCTTTCGTGCCAGGGTCATGAATGTGGAGAGGCAGGCAGACGCCGTTGCTTCCATAGAAGTCTTCCCCGTAGTAGTCGGGCCAGAGCATTGGCACGGCAGCCATGAGAAATGTGGTGAGCCATACGCAGATCATGCAGCAGGTCGCTGACCTCAGGGTGCGCTTCTTTATGGACAGCGGGTAGAGGATGGAGATGAACCGGTCTACCGTGATCACGGTGAGCGTGAACACGGACGCCTCGCTGCTCACGGTCGAGAGCACGCCGGAAGCGCTGCAGCTCCACGAGTGGCGCCACCGGTAGTCGTGGCGGATGTATTCGCCCCGGAAGCGTACGTCATGCGCTGCTATGACGAGCAGGTACACCCCCATCAGCAGATCAGCCAGGGCCAGGTTCTTGATGTAGAACGAGTGCACCTGCGCTCGCGCAGGAGCCTCAATTAAGGAGCATGCGCTGGTTAATGATGAATTTATCTTAATATGCTCAGAAGTTTTTCATTCAGCAGTGATCTCGCTGGCCGGTTTGCTTCTATGACTTTTATGCTCGCGGATGCGCATATCGACGAAAATCTACGTTAGCGAGAACAGAAAATTGGGCTAGGTTGAGTGAATTCATCTTTAAGTAGCGCAAAACAGAAGACGTAGTGGAAGAAACAAGAGGCAAGAGACGACACGAGCGCTCGTGTCGGCTCTTGTCTCTTCCACTACATCCTGTGTTTCGCTCTGCTTAAAGATGATTCTACGTTAGGCCTGCGTAATAAGGGAATAATTAACTCGTTGACATTAACCCGAGCGCAGCCATACGGCTACAAAGGAAAGCTACACAGCTATCTCAAAGGCTTAAAAACAATTCGTCCTGGTCCGGGGTCTGAGCCCGGGCCCATTGCTTCACCGGAGCAGTCGCTCTTCCAATTCACCCAACCGGTACGGCAAGCTTATGGCATGGCGAGAGCGAATTGACCAATAACTTGAAGTGGGAAAAGTGTTGCTCAACTGTTTTAGGGGGAATCCCCCAACGTCGAGTAGATTTGCAATAAGGGAGTAATCACTTATTGACATCCACCCGAGCGCAGCCATGCCGCTACAAAGGAAAGCTATACAGGTAAACGTTTCGTGTTGGAAAATTTGTTTTCTGGGAATCAATACTGAAAACTTTAGTCAAGAGGGTTTAGGTAAAAAGGCAAAGCTAGCTGTAAGAGGGCCAGGAAGGTCACGATACCGCATCCAACGTTCATCACCAGAGGGGATGGTAAAGAATACACGCGTCGGTCTACGCACGGAAGGAGAAAAAAAAAACGAACAGCACAGAAAAGGCGGGCGGAGTCGCAGTGGTAAAAAGCAAAGTTTTTCCCGACAGGCGAAGGAGAAGACGAGATAAAACAATGTCCATATAACAGGAAGGATGTGCTGAAACGGGAAAAGAAAGAAAGAGAGAGAGAGAGATGAACGGAAAGGCAGGGAGGTTAACTAGGCGACGCCCAGTATGCTACCCTACACTTGGAAAGAGGTACTGAGTAAGAGAGAGAAAGGGGAAGAGAGGAAAGGGAGATTACTTTTCCATTTGCCCGTAGGCTAAAACGGGGAAAATAGCTCGTCAGAAGCGTAAGGCCTGCTAACAAGAGAAGAGTGCTCACCTCATTGTGCTCCCTGAACATGACGCGTCCGACGAGCACGAGCAGGTTTCCCCCGACGGCGATAATGGCCACGATCCAGGCGGCCACCCGCAGCACCACGTTGTCGAGGAGATGAGCGAGGCTGCTGATGCCGTCCCCGCGGGGTTCGCAAACACGGACATGCAGCGCCATCGAACACATGCTGAAGTCGCTGAAGTATCTGCGTGGTGCCGGAAGGGTGGGCAGGAAATGAGGTGGCCGCGAGAGAAAAAAACAACACGTGGGCTTAGACCATAAAGCTAAGAGCAGTGGGCGTGCAGGGCCATGAACTTATTGAGGCTTAATAACGCAGCCATTTTACCCGCCGTGCCAACTCGTCACAATTATGGGGCCGGTTTTCGTCAGGGTAAAGAGTTTTCGATGTAGCCATGCTGTACTGTGGCAGGACATGCACTCGTGCGCTACCCAATAACATAAAAGCAGTGGGCACGACAACTGGAAAGTTTATTTCCAAAGGAGCCGACACGAGCGTGGCTTCTTTAATTATTGTGTAAAAAAACATTAAGTTTACTGCCGTGTAGAAACCGTGTTGAGACCATGTGTGCAGACCGCAACTATGATTGGATACCTGTGTTACTGTCCACTAGCATTTAATGACCTTTAACACTTTTGTTGTGCACGTGTCGGCGTGAATGCTCCAAATGTACACCCGTTCTCTTTAATTTACGGAACACGAATTCTAGGCGAATTTTAATTTCTTTGCATCAAGAGCGCACTCTTTTTTCAGGTATATTAGCGCGCTGTTTAATTGGTATACTAAGTATTTTTCTGCATATACTGATTCCTGGCTGTGTGCAAGACTGTCGGTGCAATGACTCTTTTCGCGAAGGTGAAGTTCCATAAATTTTTGATGACGGGCATCCGTATTTGTGCCTAAAATGTAGTTTTCTGTCTACATTTATTTATTATCCCTCTTATTTTACTATTGCGATATTACTAGAAGCCTTGTCGGGGAAAAAAATACGTCGTCTGTCGCATAAAATCCCAGGAACGGAAGCGACCTCAACAGACTGAAAGTGAAAAGTATACGTTTCGGTATATCTTCATTGTGTCCGAGTGCCCACGTTTAGACACCTTCGGGGAGACATCTAGCCATCGGCTAGGTGACCCGAAGAGATTCTCAGTTGTGTGTAGACTGACGTGCAGGGGTCCACCAACACAAGCATGAAAGAATGCTTCAAAACTCAATGTAAAGGCATCAACATTATCTAACGCTGTCACGTTGCGCATGCATGTTGTAATTAGGTCTCCATGTGAATTATTTATTCTTGCCTATCTCCCTCGGTCAATATTTGGTCTATAGGGCTTCTTTAGTATTAGCAGTTCAAAAAATTAAACTGGATAACCATTGTTCAACTGGTCAGTATGTGCTTTCCGAAGAAATTAATTATTATAGAGTTATTTAGGGGCGGAAAGAAAAATATATAGTCCGCGCTGATCTGATTTGAACTTATATTTCAATAAGTGAGTGAAAGCCACACCTCGATGCACCCAATCTGCCTTTCCGTCCCTTTTCATATGTTCTAATACTCCTATTACTGCCTCTAGCGCATCCTCCCGTGACGGTGCTTTCAAAGAAGGGGGGCAAGCGGTTAAACTAGAGCTTGCTATTCTTTTATGTGGCAGCATGGCCTTTTAGAAGGGGATATGCTACGGGGATGTTCGACCTCAGTGCATCACTCTGGTCATTTCCCTGCGTCTTTTGTTACTAAATTTTACTTTCAGTAAAACAAGCATTCCATCCCATGATTTTTGGAATATCAAGTTCTCTTACAGAACAAAAAAAGAAGCGCCTGACATGAATCAATTGTCCACTGTTAGTTAGACCAAGAAAAAAAAATGTGCGAACTAATATGCTTTGATACCCGGCTCTTGAATAAAAATAGAAGAAAAAAACGTAAACACTGGTGTTATGCTTACATGTGCGTGAGATTCTGCAAAGATGCGAAGACCTGCGGCGAACAACTGCGTAGGGGGTTCTTCTTGATATTACTGAAAAAGAAGTGGGCATATTATTGAACTCAAATATTTTACCCTCTTGCAATGGGCTTCGCCCCTCGCAGCAGCTGACGCGATTCTGCTATAGCGAGGACAAAACTGGCCTCAGTTCCTGATGCTGCTGCCGCATGCGATGAAGTTGAAATTTGAAAGAGGTCATGCACAAATGTTTTATTTATTTATTTTTCCTCAAAACAGGTCTGTTTCCTGGAATTCACCGCCTGTATCTTGGCTACTCCCCGTAAGTGGTTATGTGCCATCTTTATTTGAGCCCAACTAATTTCGATGCGTGTGAAATAGCTCGAGGCATTTGACATTATTCCGGGACACTGCACTACGGCGGATATCACGGCCCAGAAAAAGGGCCTTCATTATCATCGTAGCTAGCGCTATATGACGGACTGAGAACAATTCAAGAAAACGCCTTTGCGATCGTTCAAATATTCTGTCCTGCCAGGCGTGGACCGTTTATCAAAGCAAAATTCACCTTACATCTGCGCTCTGCACACGGGTTCACCCGGCTGCATTTTCTTTCTCACGGAAACAACTCCGCTTTCCTTATAGACAGTTGCTTATCTTCTATTCCCCACATTCGATGTTCCACCTAAGTTCATTCAATTTCCGCTCTATCTCATTATTAAATACAGCTTTCGCCATAGCCTGCTTGACTCGCATTCTGGCTCTAAAAATTACAGCAGTCATTTTCCTTTGCAAAGAACGCCATGTCGTCCTCACTTTACTTTCAAGATTTTTCGTTAGCTTCCAAGTTTTAGGCCTCTTAGATGAATCCTAAAAAAATGCTACTGTCATGTACTTCTCCTTTCAAGGGATATCTTCTCGCTATGGTTCATAACATGGGAGTGGCTAGCAGATGACCTCTAGGCGGTTCGTGTCCTCATGCTTATGTTTTTCTTATCGTAAGCAAAGTCAAACCTTCTATGTTTGGGCAGGACAACGTATAGCGGGATACTTACAGTGACTGCAACCTTTTCAGGGGCTGGAATGTGTCGGTGGGAATAAAGTCGAGATGGTTGCCTTCCAGGTCTCTGCAATATTAAGCAATGAGAAATTATCGCAAATGTGACCTGTGAACAGAAAGGGGATAATATCTTTGAAAAGTTGAAAAGAAAAACGACCAAACGATCAAACTCTTTATTGGACACGTTGTATTACTGTAGTGTGTACTCTGTGCTTCTCTCTCACATTTTCTTTGATTGACTATATTAATTTGTTACTCTTTTGCCTTGCCTAGTTTTTCTATTTTGTTTGCTTTTAATATGTATGACCGTCGGACACTTTGTATCCCCCCCCCCTTTTGTGTTTTCCCTACGGGACCTTTAAGGGTTAATAAGTGATGATAGTGATGATGACAATGGTAGCACGTACGGCAATCTAATTACACGACTGTGCCGCATCATTGACATTCCTGGAACGTAGGCTAGCGATATAGGCAATTAATCTTACAGACTAAGCATGGCCTACAAACACGCTCCAGACAATAACCTACTCTCGCATGTTTCTTAACCTTCAGGCTCACTTGGCAACACTGGCCAAAAGATGATCGAGGGTAGCTCTCAGTTACGATATGTAACGACTACAGCGTTGTTTATTCGCACAGTTCTTAATTAGCAACTGTTGGACAAGGTAGGTTATTTCAACACAGCTTATAACCGCTAAATTAAGTACCACGGGATGCATTCCTGGTGGGGTAATATACCACATTGCCATATATCCGGCGGCACTAATGACAGCTCCTTTTCAATATTTTTTTAAAGAAGTAACGAAGAATTTTGGTTGTGTGTTCATGAACCACTTCACTATTTACATTTAGCTCAAAAGGAAGAGTATGCATAAAGCCCTCGCTTGATTATGATATGAAGTATGAGGTTACTTGCGATTGCAATACACTAAAGATGAACGTCTGCAACTAGTTGCTGAACCATATCAAGAACTGCATCAGTTTCCGAACATTATCCTTGAATATATCTAAAGTGCAGCATGTTTTCCGGTCTTTGAATAAATAAAGTTCAGTGTTGCTTGTTTCTTTACGAATGTGCCCACGCAGGTAAAAAATATGCTCCTGCCATAAGCTATGGCACTCAGGTAACAGCCGTTGTTTTATTGCTTTCTATTGAACGTTTCTAAATCTTTAATTCTAGTAGCAAGTTATGCGAGCCGCTTGAAAAACTGATTTATTTGGTTAGTCGTAACGAATTGTGAAGCTTCTCATTCACTGGCATTTCGTGTCTTTATAGTGCTGCAATGTAATAAAAAGAAAAAGAAAATGGCTTGAAATAGGTTCGAGAGAACTAATATACGCACATGTTTAGCAGTTCGTCCAGGCCAAGAAATGGCGTCTCGAGGATACGAAGCTTATTGTACGCAAGGTTCCTGAAAGCGACGAGACAAGGGCAATTGCAGGTGAGACTCGTTTTCTTTATAAATAAAAAAGCATATTTTTAGCTGCACACAAAGAAAACATCAGACGCGAGCGTTCGCCTTTTCGCGACGAGTTTCGGGAATGCTCTTTGAAGAGCGATACCCAGGAATAGCTCTTAGTCGTCTCTGTTCCTGAGGCGATGGGACAAAGGAACCTGCATGATCACAGTACAGCCTCCCCTTACAAATTTTTTTAGAGAGTCTATACACATTCTCTAGAATTCTCTCTATAAAGTCTATAGACTCTCTGTAGACAAAACCTAGAGACAGTCTATAGGCAATACAAATCCTATCTATAGACTCTCTGTAGACAAACCGTAAAGAACAGTCTATAGGCAAGACAAATCCTCTAGACAATCTATAGAATATCAGTACACAAACCCTAGATAACAGTATATAGGCAATACAAATCCTATGGACAATCTAAAGAACTATAGATTTATGGCCATAGATTTTTAGTAGATTTTTTCTATAGACAGTTTAGAGTATGAATATATTAAAATAAATATCAATAGGAAGACAATATAGTCTATAAAAAGTCTATAGTCTGTCTCTAGACCATTTTTGTAAGGGACCAATGCAGCAATACACCTGCCGAGTTCATTAGCAGCATTTGAAGGAGTGAGTAGCGAGCCCTTCTAAGGCAGCGTGTGTGGGCAATCTAACTTTGATGGCGTCGTACGTGCTTCACGTTGAAGAGTGAGGTAGGAAGATGCTCGCACTTATCATCGAGGAAGACAGAGTCACGGTGATAACAAAGCATCGAAGAAGCCCAGATGATGCTCACCCTCCCCGCTATTCTCCAGAGGTTCGATGCTGAGCTTCGCTTTCAGCTCGAAATGTGCGGTGAAATTCAACACCTGCCAGACAATCTTACTATTGCTTCTTGTGAAACGTGTTTGAAAGGCGTTGGAGCAACATAATTTTTATTGCTGTTGTGGTTACTGTGAAACACTGTGGCCGACTTTATCTTCGCTGTTGTCAGTGTGGCCCCCGACACGGAGTCTATCAGAACAGTGCAAAATCTGGTGCCTTCATCCATGTTTCCTTTGTGCCAGCAAACGAAACCCAGCGTCTCCAGTTGTGAGTCGCGATGGCAGGCGTCCGTGAAACCTAACACTTTCGTAGCCGAGATAGATGGCACGGAGCAGGAACGTAAGGAACTTTGCTGCGCTATTGCGTTTTTGGAGCGACAGCCTATCGAAACGCGAAGTCATCCGACGTACTTTGTTGTGAGGCTTTACCGCTATGCGTTGCGCTGCCGGGCTCCGTTTTGCCCCTGAGCACACGCGGTCTATAGAAGCTTTATTTGATTCTCCTTGCATGACCTGATTTATTTACAGCAGCGACGAAGCGTTTGCAGCTTTCATTTGACTGCACTGATGTGCGACACGACCTCAGAGTTGACAGGTCAGCGTTCTTTCCTCACGTTTCGTTTACTTTCCATTTGAGGGAGTTTTCGGGTCTAATACAACTTCGTGTTATATGCAGCTTGTTAAACTTAGTGCACCTGCTTACACTTGAAGTTACCGACAATTCCATTTTTTCACTGCTGACGCGGTGCACTCAAATCTTACTTACAGTGTCAGCAGTAGTGACAGTCCATCGAAGCATGGAGAAGAAAGTGTAGTGAGCTTGTTTCTTGTTAACGATCTGGAAGCAAACGAGTACTTTTAATGTTTTCTCACATAACTTACTAAAAAAATCTTAAATTTAGAAAAAAAAGGCTCTATCAAACTAATGCTTACAGTATTTCGAGGCTTTTCAGAGCAGTGAATGTCTCAGGATGCAATGTCTCAATGGAGTTTTCGTCAAGCCATCTGCAAAAAAGTAGGAGGTTTTTTTTTAACTTGAAGTGAAAGAAACGTGAAAGAAATTTTCACTTAGCGCGTCACTCAGATTCAACGCAACATGTGAGACTACTGAACATATTTGAAACACGGATACCCATGCATCCAAGATCAAGTTTGCAATGCGTGTAGTTATTTTTATCACAGGCCCGGCGTCTGCAATTTTGATCGGTACCTGCCAGGGTGTGTTCTCGTTTATTCTGTTTTCAGTGAAATTATCCCGAAAACCTCTCTGAGTGAAGTTTCCCGAAGCAAATCAATCTAACCTACACCCTGCACGTCACGTACGTTGCTTTCATAAACCAGGTATGCGGGTACACATTTTTTGAGACTGCAGCTGCCAGTTGAACTATAATCAGGGTTAGGTGCCAGCAAATGGGCAAAACATCCTAATGCTGCCTTTCGCTATAGGCTGCAAAAATAGCCCGATTAGGCGCTCATCATGGTAATATGCAAAGGAAGCACCGTGCTCTGGAACACCATATCCACGCAGAAAAATTTCCTGCGGGGCTTCGCAGACGATATAGAAGGGTTATGGGTACGACTCCTACAAGCGAAGTGTTTTTCGTTTCTTGTGCTGTTCGCATAATTTTCTATTATATAACGACTGCAGAAATCATTCTCCTTCTACGAGTAAGAATAAGAGACCATTTCGCAATTGAATCTTTGGTAAGCTGCGTCACACCAAAGAGGAGCTTCATGCCAAGTACTGCGGTCCCGCATTCGTAATGAGATGGATTGGGCTGAAACGTAGACAGTCATAACTCAGGACAAAGACTCGTTACTGAAACTGTGCAAAATGAAATAGTCATGAAATGCTACTATCTATAAGTTTTCAATGTAAATGTACATGCTGATTGCAATGAGTAAAAAGTTAATTTGTGTTTATTTAATTACCGATATTAAGATGACAGTTATCCTCACAGTTTGCGTCCGCCTGGGCGCATATCCCATCTACAAAAACAACTTTTATACAGTGCTCCTTGCATTTAAAAAGAAATTCCTGACAGTAAAACTCTGAATGGCCTGTATATTGATTCGAAAAGCTCCTGGAACTGTCTAAAGAACAAGAAAAGGAACTACACTCGAGCAAAGGTTAAGAGCTAACTGCGCAGCACATGCGTTACTTACAGGCTTGTTAGGCTCTCTAGTGGTCGAAAAAGCTTTGGATGGATTCTTCTGAGGGCACAGTTTCTGAGATCCCTGTAAGGTTGTTTGAGTTAACATTCGAAGTTTATCGTTGTTGTCTTGCATGAACAGATTCCTGATGGGTCATGAAACACTTCTGAAGGTTTTTTATTAGCGACTGTTTATTAGCGACCGTCATCAGCTTAGTATTACGTAAAGATTTGATTATTGAACGCTTCCGATGAAGAAAGCAATTTCGGTTATACATGATGGAAACCAACAGTCACTGACACCATGGAGGATAGGGGATGGTTAATTTTTTTATATATTTGGGGCTTACATTATTAGGAGATTAACGCGGGAAATATTTTAAAGATAATTGATTAGAAAGCAGAAGAAAAAACAACCACATGCCGCTGAAGGGATACGAACCCACGACCTCCGAATTTCACGTCCGGTGTTGTACCAACTGAGAAACTTAGACGGCTGTTCAATCTTCTGCTTTCGGGGGTATTTATATGTAGTGTAACATGAACCTTCAACGTGTTCACCAGCACCACCCTCGTCCTTAGCGGCGGACATAGTACGTCCTGTATCACCGCGAGTACCACGCAGGAACGTGGTCGAACGCTGAGGGCGGAAGCTGGGCGAGAACCTTCTTATGCTACCTACGGCATCAAGACTGCAAGAATCGAGGCCCTTGTAGCTATGGAATAGCTTGTTCCCTGGAACTCGCTGTTCTCTGGAACGTTGTTCCCTGGAACTCGCTGTAGTACAGGACGTACTACGTCCGCCGCTAGGGACAAGGGTGACGCTTGCGAACACTCAAGGTTCGCTTAAACTACTCATGTATTCCCCCGAAAGCAGAAGATTGGACAGCAGTCACCGTAGTTAAGTTGGTAGAGTACAGGACGCGAAATTCGGAAGTCGTGGGTTCGAATTCCACCGGTGGCATGTGGTAGTCTTTTCTTCTGCTGTCTAATCAGTTATCTTTGACCTATTTGTCCTATTAATCTCCCATTGATGAACACCACAAGCTATAAAACAAAGCCACCGTATCATCTTTGATGTCAGTCCCTGCTGGCTTCCGTCATGCATGTCAAAACGAGCCCCTCTTTTTCCTTCACTTGTCTCTCTATTACGGTATTGTGAGCAAAAGTTGACAGTCATGCAACATCAGAGAAGTTTGAGTGCCTTACAAAGCAATTGATGTCGTTGCGGTTGCACTAGTGAAGTCTATGCTCCCCTCAACAACTAACATTCTCATTTCGCAGTTTGTATTTTCCTTACAACTATTGGCGCACAGACTCGCCAATAGTTAGGCTCTGTTCAACTTCGGTAATCAAAGCGGCACTTTTAAGATTGATATACTCGCTACTTTTCATATTTTGAACTGAAGTGTGATACGAATGGCAGCTACTAAGAAACGAACTCAGGCCGTGTCATCCTTCCTTTAACCTGATTTTTCGGCGGTATTTGGCGGAAAGGGCGCTTTGTAATATTAAAGCTTCATAAACATATCACTCTAACTTTTCTATTGCTATCATCTCCATCGGACACGATTTCAAATACCTGCATAAATCCTTACAAAAGTACGCCACGTTCACATTGCGAACACTAATTTTGCGAACTCAGTCTTTGAGACTTAAAGGATTGCTTTAGAAGCGTACATTGACGATAGAATTTGGCAGTGCAGCATCTATGTACTGCGTTTTTCTGCTTTGTTCGCATATAAATAATGCTCACAGAGATTCATGAACATCGCATGAATGCAAGAAACTTACAGAATGCTCAAGTTTTCAAGGCCACTGAACGCTTCAGGTGATATGTCCCGCAGAGCGTTGTGAGACAAAACCCTGAAAAGAATAGCACATTTAATTTTATCGGTTTGGAAATACATGAGTGCAACTAAAATGGTCCAGTTTTCAAGAATATACACATCTTAAAAATCCTTCCTTACAGCCAAGCCTGCTACGAAAGTGTTAAAGGTCAACACGATTGGAAGGGGTTACCCGTTACTATGGCACGCCAAGTCAGACGGTTTCGGAGGTATATTAGGACTTTTAGAAACTTTTATCCGAAATTTCAACACAACGTTAGTTAACATCATTCATAAAGAGTCCTGTCCACGGGAAAGTTTGGTTTTGCAACACCTGTGAGTGGAGTAATGATTGAAAAATGCTTTTAGTAGCAGACAGAACCTAAGAATAGGGAAGAAGTCCGTTATCTATGGAGGAAAAAGACGGATGCGTACACATTTGCACCAAATTAACGCGTTATTTTATTGGTGTTAATATATTTTCATTATTTTCATAATCGGTTAATAGGGTTTGTTGTCGCACCCCCCCCCCCCCCCCCCCCCGGAAATGAACGGCCATGGTTTTCTTCAAAAGAACTTTCGCCTTGCTGTTTTGTACTCACAGGTTTTCTAACTCCTTGCTCCCTTGGAAGGTGTAGTCGCGCAGCCAGACGATGTCGTTTCCAAGCAGATATCTGGTAAGCAGAAAATTTCACCTTTAGAAGTTATCAGTGCAAGACCTGAATAAAGAGGCTTGCACCAGTGACAACTTTCTAGAAGGGAGCGCTTATGAAGTAGGGAAGCGGCTGGTGAATGCATGTATTGATTGCTTGTAATAGAAGGCTTTTTTAGCACTGATACAAGCTTTCTTTACATAATTCTTGTATCAGCTCAGCCAAAGTCTGTCGAAATCAGAAGTCTGATTTGTGTAGTTTTCATCATTTGCTAAAACAGTAATTAACCGTCACCCTTTTTTAATTCTGCGCTGAAGTGTTTTCACTCCCCGACATGCCAAAATCGTTTTGATTATTACTTGATTATTGATTATTATCGATTATTACTTTTTAAAAGAAGCTGTGAGGAAGCCATAGATGCTCACTACCAATTTATTCCTTTGCTGGTTCGCTTCAATTTGGAACGCTAAACTTTTCTAGATGGAGACACTAAATTCTTTTCTAAGCGTAATGTGCTCTCAAATTTTGTTTGATTTCACAGATTTACTCTCAGAGTTGGTGTTCGAGAAAATTAGGAATACATGCATTTCGGTCTTCTCCACGTACGGTTCAGAAAGTCTTGCCCTCTAGTAGGGTGCTTAAAAAGTGTAAATACACCGAGAAAATTTTCAGCAACTTTACAGTAAATCTGGCAGGACTTCCCAACGATAGCAAACTATTATCTAAACAATGCTCGAAACGAACCATTGCGGTAGTCTGGTATCAGAGAACTTGCACATGATAAACATCACGATAATTCTATCTACTGCCTATGAAACTGTTTTGGCAGCTTTCGTCTGTTTTAATTATCTGTTCTACACAGTTTTTCTCTCGATACGAGATACTCCAAAATGCTGCAACAATGCTTTAACCACGAGGTCTTATATCTGTCCTCATATGAGCGATAATTCGTTACTGCTTCCAGCTGTGTGTGATGACCAAAAGAGAGCTTTTCTATTTTTGCCACTCCTCCCGCCTTCCTTTGTGCGCTATTACTTTCCGCTTAAGAATGAATCATCAACATGCCCAAACCTGTTCTCTACCAAAGGAGAGTTTTCATATTTTTAGCTCTCATGCTTGACGATTTTTTTTGCCGAGTTGGAAAACTGTTTCTTTTCACGCGACCTCCCCGCCTTCCCAAGTTTCTGTTTTAATCGTGCGATGGAAAATGTTTTGTAGCGAAAGCTACATTGGCCATGAACTCGCAGTTTCGCCGTGCTCACAGTCCCACCGTGGTCGCACAGCACCACGCAACCAACCACGTGACTGGTCACGTGACCAACCGCGGGGCGAACCACGTGACAACACCTAACCAGACTGACCTGGACTTTCAATCAAAATTAACCAAGGCTAACCAAGCAGTGACTTAGCTTTCGCTACTTAAATCCTGCCATAGCTGAGCTAAGCCACTGCCAATTTTTTAGCTTTTCGAGTGCTGCTGAGCATCCTCACCAAAGATTATTACCTCAAAATCAGCGCAATTCTGTTCAGTGGTACTTACGCATCTTTTAAACTTGGAAGATTTTCGAATACGTTTTTCGAGAGTTCTTCGACTTTCGACGAGGACAGGAACCTGGCGGAAGTACACGAGGTAGAGCTGTGAAGAACCACTCGCCCCAAAACATAAATAGATATCATACAACGAGGAACAAATTTGCATTTAAAATTCAGAAATGAGCTTCGGGACGAGTCTAGATACTTTGATTTGTTGCCGAATCAAGCAAACGATTCGGCTGTGACTGCTGGGTTCACATCACAACTGTCGAGCGGGCACTTTGCGCAATAGGTTTGTACTGATTGATACAAGACGTGGAACCAATTTTCAGTTGATGGTCCTGCGTTTCAGTGCAGGTTTCTAACAACGCAACAGGAAATATATATTCGCTTGAGAACAGTTAGAAAAAGAGAAGGATGTTTTCTCGGTTGTTAAATCAAGACCACCATGATTTGACCTCCACCATGAAATTGAGGCCATCAGTTTGGTCTCGTCCGCTAAGAGCGATTTCTTATTTTTAGCTCTCCTGCTTGATGATCTCTTCTGCGGAGTGCGAACCCTATTTCTTTTCACGTAACATCGCCCGCCTTTATCTGCCTTTATCGTGCGCTGTAAATTACTTTTAGCTTATTTTTTGCTTCTTTTTAGGTTAGTCCCGTCCGCTAAGCGTACGAGACCTACCTGACCGTCGTGAGCCGCCCGCCAAGAATGTGAGAATACTCTCAAGCTAAATGCCACTGTTACTGATACAAAGCCTATTTTTATATTCCAGCTTTCACGGTGACCATCTTGATGTCTGTACATACAACAAATTCAAAATCGTCACGCATTCAATCAAGGGCCATTATTTTTCACTGTTAGGCCCGTTAGCAGTGACGAGGAATCCCCCTATCCGTAGCAACAATTCCAGAACGATGTGAACGAACAATTTCGCAAAGTGACGCTTCTCACACAAAGCTTTTTCTACAGTTCGATTCGCACGACCTTCGGAATTTCCCATCACTCATCAGTTATAGCCCAGAAGTGTCTGAATGCTTGCGTGTGTGAGGCATGAAGACAATGCAGTGATGAAGTCTCGTGCATTGCTGATCAAAAACGTGACGGGCCCAGCAAGTACTGGCGCCTCAAAACTCAATAAGAATTCAATAAGAAACTAATATGAAGAATAAGAAACTCAATAAGTCGCTGCTGCACAAGCCCTCAAGACGCAAACATGAAACGCAGTAACATCATCCAGCTTTCGGTTTGCCATCTACATACAGAACGAAGCATGAAAGATTGATTTGGTTGGCGAAAAGCATAAACCATCCACTAAACAAGCAGTGCAATGAAAAGAAAAGAGGGAGTGTTCCAAGGTAAATACGCGCTGCAAGCATTGAGATACTGTCTATGGCTTACAACCAAGTACCATTGGCTACGGTTTGCCAGCTCACAGACTGTCGCAAAAACTTTTTCAGAGGTTATTCGAAGTGACCAAAGACGTGAGAATGTTCGAGTGGCCAGCAAAGGCGGCCTGTGTCTGGCGGGCTTGGACGAACACTTGTGTTATCAATTAAAGGCATCAGATTTTTCTCGAAGTAAACCAGTTGATCCGCTCTAGAACGAATATTTACTTCCTTTAATCATAGCTTTTACTTTTTCTCCTTGTTTGTAATACGACTGCAGAGGTTTGCGAAAGCTGGGAGTCTTGTATCGCTGCTTTTATAAAATTACGAACTGGTCAAATGTTTAGGGGAATCCCCTCGAGGTTTAGTAGATTTGTAGTAAGGGAGTAATTACTGATTGGCATCCACCCAAGTAAAAAAGTTTTTCTTTAACTGCAAAGTTTCTGAAAAAGCTGTATAGCTTTCTCTTGTAGCCGTATGGCTGCACTTGGGTAGATGCCAGTACGTAATTGCTCCCTTACTAAAATCACAAACTGATTATAAAAGCACATATCAAAATTATCTTGATAACTTCTTTTCGAGGTCACAAAATAGCAAAATTTTGTGACCCGTCTACCTCCCATAACTTTCAAGCTTAAAAAGAAACAAGGTGAAGCAGTGAAATTCGCTCACTTCCTGCCGGCCCACCAAAATAGCATAGCCTTCAGGTCACATTACCACAAGTGTACTGTTTATAAACATTTCACAGTTCAGTAATAGCAAAATTAACTTTCAGCTTTGTTAAATAAAAATCTGCAGGCTTTAGTACTTAGAAGATTCCTTCCTCAATCGCCACCGTTTATCACGGTGACAAAATGCTGGAAGGAATACAGACATTGGCGGAGAGCGCTTTGAGCGCGGCTTATTCGGTTTGCGTGCAATAAGATAGCTACAACAGAACGAGTTTGGCGTGATAAATGGCGTCCCTGTCTGCGGAGATATTCTGATGCGGTCTCTGGTCAAAAACTTCGCTAAAAATAGCGGGTTGTTCTTGTTTGTTTGAGACTTCTGTAGCCGAAAAGAATATTCTCGTCTACCTAGTTCGTTTTGTGTGCAATGCTCCGTTCATTTATCTTTGAAACGAAAGCCAGGAACTTTAGCGATGTGATCGGGCAAATTCGCTATGCCATGCAGGGTGTAACCTCCCGTCTTCGCGAGTGTGCATGCGTGTTTGTTGACGAGTGCGTGCGTGCGGAGAAAAGCGTGCCACACATATTACTTTACTCCATCCAGGCTGGCTCTTGCGCACGCTACCAAAAATAAATCAACCACCCAGCTGATTCTCCCGAAACAGGCGGAGATTAAATGAGACACAAGGAAAAACGTATTATTTACCTGCCCAAGCTCGTAAACATTGAATGTGGTAAAAGAAAATGGATGCCGGACAGCCTATGATACTGAAGGCCATGTCACGGGGAGGAAATAACATTCGGGTTCGTATAATGAATACGCAGACGAGTCCGGTGGACAGGATCCGCATGTTGCCAAGTAAACATATATTAGTGTGGGCAGAGAAAAAAGAAAGAAAAATAATGTTGCCCAGCCCGACAGGAACATGGTTGTTGTCGCGGATATTTCGCAGGGAGATGCTACTTTTGCTGCAGTATGTGTTTACGTGTTGGCGTTACAACGCGGCTGAGGGTCGACTGAAGGTCTTTGGAGTATATGCACTGGACATGGTGCTGTACTGGCGTGGGAGTTGGTCAGGGTGCGGATCTTGTATCTGGCGCCTTTTTTCACCTTTCTTTTTCAGCACATCGTTTCTCGGGGACTCGATGGTAAATCGAGTTCCCAGCTTGGAGAAAAATGACTTTCTACTCTCGTATGCTTTCTCGCATACGCCGCATGGCTTCGGGCGAACGTCCTCTTAATATAGCACGAGGAGTTTCATTTCTATTTGCCCCTTTCTATGTTCTAGATTTTAGAGGCACATTGAAACAACAATTTGCGCAGCACTGTTTTGGCTTGCTTGTTTCCAAGAATGCTTTTTTGTGGAAATCGTTTTAGGCCTCCCTCCTTTTCTTTCTTTCTTTCTTTCTTTCTTTCTTTCTTTCTTTCTTTCTTTCTTTCTTTCTTTCTTTCTTTCTTTCTGTCTTTCATTCCTTCTTTCCTTACTTCTCTCTTTCTTTCTTTTTCTCTCGCTCACTTTCCTTCTTTCTCTCTTTCTCTCTTTCTGTCTCTCTTCCTTTCTTTCCTTCTTCCTTTCTTTCCTCCTTTCTTTCGTTCTTTCTCTCTTTCTTTCTTCCTTTCTTTCTTTCTTTCTTTCTTTCTTTGTTTCTTTCTTTCACTTCCTCTGCTAAGCCTGCATTTCTGCAGTGTCAGCGTCGGGGCATGCAACACCGATAATGATGTCGCAAATAAACGAATGTCTTTTTCGATTGCGTACACTTATAAGATTTATTGAAGCTCGCAGGTCAAAAGTTTTCAGCTTCTTTGTATTAAATCGCGAAAGTGACTTCTTTTTCTCTTTTTGTCGCGTTTCTTGCTGCTTTTCTTGTATTGCTGTTTTTGAGGTAACTTTGAACGAACTCGCATTATTTGCATTACGCGTAATCCCGCCGCAAACGTGTACAGAGCAAGTCTACGCTAACTATTCCCATAAAAAGTCAATGCGAACCTATAGAACCAACCAGGTTCACTGGAATAACAGCTGATAGCTAAACTAACGTCTTCACATTCCATCGTCCTCTTGGGAAAAAGAAAACAAAAATGACAAAATAAGAAAAAGAAAACAAACTGTCGTGACTTAAGCCCCTGGTAATAAGAGAAGCAGCCCGCGCGACTCCTTTCCCCCGACATAACCAAAAGCGGAGCTACGGCTGTACGCTGCCTTATTCGCCGTTATTGGAGTGGAGAGGTCTGGTTGCAGCAGTTGCGTCCCAGCATAAGCTTCCTGGTCGTTTAATGTACATCAACGTACACGCACAAAAAGTTCATCGCCGATGCGACGAGCCGGCAATGAAATTACGCCTGGGTTTAAAGGGCTGTCAGACGCCATGTCCCGGAAATGCACCGATAATAGGCAGTCACTTGAGCGTTCTGGCCGCAATCTCGAGCTTGGCAGCAATGTGGAGGTCTAAAAGCTATCTGGTACTCCTCGGACAGTGTGGGGCTACTGTCGCTCATGTGTCCCGCACATAAAAAACTCGAAATTGCGGTAGTAGTTTGTCCGAAAGCTATCACGCTAGCTCTACCCTTTGTTTCTAGTTCCGTCCATCGCTAACTTGAAGCAGATTAGCTGGTGATTGCGGTTTTCACTTGTGGCTTTTTGGATGGTACAGATGCACGGAGTGTGTGCCTTAGTTATGACGCTAACTGGGCAGGGGAGCCAGAAATGTTATTTCGCTGCCTAGCCCAAAGTATCCGAAACTATTGGTGGCAAGCGAAAAAGAAAAGAGTGTAATAACAGGCGGCACACAGGTTTATGACTGCGAGTACCGACAGGCTGCTGTTCATTCATAAAGTAAAAGAGAAAGGTGGAAAGGGCAAAACTCAAGAGCCAGTACTTGACGCCCGCACACATGGAACACAAAACGTGTGGCACCGTCGTTAATTCTCATGCAAGGCTGATGTTTGTAGGCAAAGCTTATGGTTGTCAGCAAGATTCGTGGTTTGTGGATTACCACTAGCATAGGCGCAGTATTCACCAAGACTATTGTGACTAACCGCACTCATAGTCGTTGAGTCGTTGTGAGGTTGTTTGAGCTACTGTTTGGCCTATAGTACAAATATATTCCGCTATGAAGATGAGCGGCTTTATGTTGGCCGCAGCGATACACTGGTAACAATAGAGCTGCATTCCGTTCCGTAAGCATCCACGAGAACACGAGCTGAGTAACATAGTTGCGCTGTAACCTATTTCAGAAAAACATTCTTTTATATTTCCTATCGAATTGCTTGAAGGGTAAATAAAGGCTTTCAGTGCTTCCCATGAACTAACTGTTGCTTGATCTTTCGACTAGATGAATTGTGGAAATTAACATTTAGTCTGCAACTGACCTGTTCTTCGCCTAGAAGCACTGCATGAAAAAAAAATGCGCTCTTGGGAGCGCTGCTAAGAATAAAATAGAGGCTTGCCAAACAAACATGTTGGCGTCAAAGCATATGTGGCCATTTCTCATGGAATTATCAACACGAAGCACAGCATAACTTCCGCAGCCGCATCATTCAACGAGGGGCTGTTCACTTGCAACCTTGCGCCTAATCAGCTGTTTCTGACATATACGAGCGTCGTCGCGAGCTTTAGGAAGCTCCGCTCGCAACAACCCTTAACAATCACCATTCAGACGTCTCGTGTTAAAATGTTCCCTCATAGGAAAAAGTGTGCGAGAGTTGTGCATGTTGATTTGAAGTGCACTCGCAGTGGTTCTGTGCTAATTTTTATGCAGGAGGTACTAACTACGCCCTGCAATGGTTAATTCATTTGTTTCTTCACTTAACGCTATATCTTTCAGCCTAACGAGATATGTGGGTTCTCGTGAATTACACTAATGCGTTTATGCTGTTATCAGGAGCGATATACAGAGTAATAGACGTGAGAAAATCCAAGGAACAGCTTGAAAACTTGTGTAGCAGAAGTCTTACAGCAATACGGTTTTTTAACGGCTAAATCATGCCTCCAAAAATAGACTAATTATACGGAAGAACAGTTTATGGTGAAACAGGCTGATTAGATACAATTTATGAGCATATGATCATGAATGTAATTAGCAGGTTCTAAAACTCAATATTCCAGCACTGCCCAATCCTCTTTGTAAGGGCAAGAACGGCTTCGGTGAGGGCCTGAAATGGGTACGTGTACGATTCTTTTAAGCACTCTTATAAGGGACGGCACTGGTGACCAAATGATATCGTGAAATTGCAAATTCTGCCCACACGAAGAAATGCATAAGAGTACGACCAAAGTGAAGAAAAAAACAATTTTACAAATTTTCTTTTGTTAAGTGGTCATCGTCATCAGCAGCAGCAGCAGCAGCCTGTCTACGTCCACTGCAGGGCAAAGGCCTCTCCCATGTCTCTCCAATTAACCCTGTCCTTTGCCAGCTGCACTCACCCTATGACTGCAAACTTCCTACTCTCATACGTCCACCTAACCTTCTGCCACCCCCAGCTACGCTTGCCTTCTCTTGCAATCTGTTAAGTGGTAAGATCAAACAAAAATCACGTCATGCAAGCTTCGGCCATGCGGATATAGGTTTACAAAATCCGCTTACAGGGTCTCCAGGTACGGCATCTTTGGAAAGTCACTGCTATGCAGCGCCGTGAAGACATTTCCAGATAGATCCCTGCGTAGATGCAAATCAGCGGCTCGTTACATTTGCGCCAGTGCTTGTAAGAAACACAGCAATGCATTAAACTTTCATGCACAAAAAAAAAGCAAACTGCCGAACCTCGTTACTTTCGTCATGTGCTTTGGGATTACCATTTTCAATAGAAGAGAAAATAAGACTTCTTAAAAGGAAATTATTTAAGTATCTTTGAATGTTGCTGCAAATGGCATAATAGAGATAATTAAACAAGTCCCTTGCAATCATGAGAGGGAACTACAATTTCATAACGTTCATCGATTTTTTTATATTTACTTTATTTACACCATCAATATCACCTTAAGTCAGAAGAAAAAAAAAACAAATCTCGAGGCACTTTCAAAAAGAATTTAGCTGCACATAACTGCATTTAAATCTGGGGCAAAAAATATACTCACAGGTCAATAGCGTCTGCTGGCACAGTCGGCGGTATCTTAGTGAGACCTGTATTTTCGCAGTAGAAACTCCGGCCCATGCAACGGCATCCTGGGTAAACCCAATCTGCAGAAAAAAATTGTAGTCATAGTTTTCATTTTGAGAGAAACTCGAACCGACGTTGTCATCTAAACGTGTTTGTATTCGACAGGATTAACCTGGCCTTCATCAGCAACTACACGACCGCTATCATTTGTTTTTCTGCTTACCGAAATCAAAGGTACTTTCCGTGGCAAAGTGAATACAATTCTGAGTATTGCTGTGTACTCTGTCTAGCTTTTCTGCCTGAAACACTTGTTCATGCTAAGCCTGCCGCTACACTCATGCTTTGGAGAAAACTAGATGGGCTAAACAATGAACAGTAATCCAATCTAAGCAATTTCATTCCCTTTTAGCCATCGCTAATGTCCACCGTGAAACGCAAGACCCAGTATTTTCTTCCCATTAGATTCCTCCCTCCATAATATACAGCAGCGTATAACATCACACGGTTTTTTCTTCTACCACTGTAGGCCTGTAAGTTGCTAAACTTAATTTCTGTGTTGAGCGGATACCAATTATGTTCGTCTCAAATTTTTTTTTTAATTTCCGAATGACTGTTCGCAGCAAACTCCCCCCCCCCCCCCCCCCCCCAAAGAAAAAGTATCGACATTTCCACCGTGCTTCTTGCCTAAAAGGCAAATGCCAATGTCTTTGTTTTTGGCGCCACAGGAAAAATACCGTTCGTGATAAACAATTATAAACGAAAATGTGCCGTTCTGTATAAAATCAAAGTTCCTCGAAGAACCGACCGAAAAGTTGTTTGCTGGGGAAAGAACAGCTTGAAAAACGCACTTTATTTCGCAAATTAAGGTTGGTGGGGTTCGTAACTAAGCCTAGCACATTCTGACACTTGAAACACTTCATCAACGACGGCATTTGCGAAAAACGTCTACAGATATCAAGAGTGGTGTACTACGAAATAATGTGATTACTTCACATAAGATTTAGTCCCCCTAGTCCGATTGGTTCCAGATGCTGTTTTTCACTAATGCCGACACTTCCTTCCAGCCTCCCTGCCCAATGGGATTAGTTCTGATCGTTCCAGTTTCGGGCTCCTCAAAATCTAAATCTCAATCCTTTCGTTCCAATAGCGCTGTCATATGTATAGGCCTTAGCTGCTCCCACTTCTTCCACGCGCACGAATGTTTTATTTCAGCCAGCACCGCCGAAATTAAAGAAAAAAACGCATTCTATTTGACGTCACGACGGCGGAATTCTTAGCACCGAGCGTCATGTCTTGAATTCGCAGCCCTTTGAGTTTCCGCGAGTGCTAGGGCTTCTGCGTTTTTGTTGTTTGTTTTTACGTACCTTATTTATGGTGGTCAGCATTTATTATATAACCATTCCAAAAAATAAATAAAGCTGCTCCAATCCACATAGTTCTTCTTTTGTGCTGTTAATATCTTCGTTTCCAGCTATTTCTCAGAAACAATTTTTCACCTCTAACTCAATAACGTCCTCGTCACGAAATCATTTCTTACAAAAGCTCTGAGGAGAGTATGAACGGTCACAGCGGATGATTAGGGATTCCACTGTTTTTCAGCTTGAAATGTTTTGTTTCTCAAACAACAAATCAGTCACAGGGTGAATGATAATCTGCCAATATAATCAGATCTTTTAAGATTCAACGTACTTTAAAAACCAAGTTTGAAGAGCTTTTCAGGCTTATAATTATATGCTACTTAACTGATATCCATCTCTGTTCGTAACGACAGGAACCTTTTGCAAACATACTAAAGACAAAGTACTTTTACGTTTTCGACCTTTTTTATGAAGCTAATCAAGGACTGCGAGGTAACCAAATACAGATAATTATGAAGAAATAAGAAGTGTGTTTCGACTTTCTCCTTTTTTGTATGAATGAATTGCCTGAAGAATTTTAAATTATTTGCTGATCGACAACATTTCCTGTTGTACCAGTTGTCTCTCTAATATTGTAAGGCTTCGTAACTGTAAATGTTTTATATCTTCTTTACGAGACGTTTCATATGCTGTCTGATCTACTGTCAAGCACAACGTGTTTGTACTCTGCAAAAGACCGATTTTACAATTACCTGTGGTAAACGTTCATTCAATTTGATCTGGTGTTGCCGCCGTGTACAGTTACTGTGAACCCAGCTCATGACCTGCTTCCAAAAGGTAATGCAATCCGTTCAAGCGTGAGCTGTAAACCATATCTAAGTCCGGAGGAAATGAATGTGCCACTTGTAATGACCACTAGCGGTTAGCAATGTGAATGAAAATATGCAGTACTTCGTGGAATACAATAAAACTGCCGTTTTCACTTCCCCTCAGATTACAGCACACTTTCGGAACTTGCCTTTTAAAAAAATATTTCTTTGTCCTTGGTCAGGTGTGACTATGTCATTGTTTTGAAAATGAGCATGAAATGCACTATAATTGTTAACATTAAATGACACAATACTGTGAAAGCAGCGGCTGATATCCCTCTATATTGAAAAACTTTCTTGTGACTAACTTATTCTCCATATCTCATTAACCTGTAGTTCTTGTAAGGATAGTCATCAGGATATCCCGCTGATAGAAGCAGCGAGACGCAGTTTTCCAAACAATCACCTGAAACATTTTAAACACAATGCAGTCGCTCATAAACTGCTATCGCTGGTAACACGCACCTGAACGATAGAAAGGTGATTAAATGGTTCCCTTTGTTCTGTCATCAAAAGAAACAATCGGATGCATTGTTCTCCGAATCGCAACAAACATATCAGGTTACTTTCGCAGAGAACCCGGTTAGCAGCGCAGCGTTTGTTTACACAAAAGGCGTTCATTGTTTCGAGCAGCTGCACACCGTATTGAACGAGCGTTGTTCTATTCTCTTAAAGGTGTGTTGGTTAGGCCCACCAGAACCACCAAACGACATAAGCGTAATGCTTGTAAACTTTGAGGGTGATTAATGGTTACTTGGTCTACCTTTGTTAGCCGGCTGCGAACACCTGCTTAATCACAAGAATTCTTTTTAACCAGCTATAGTACTGAAGGAATTATAACTTGGAACTAAGTAAACAGGGAACTTCCAGGAAAGTTACTTTGTTTTGAAATGGATCCAACCATAGAGCGAAAACTATTCGTATCCTGCAATGCTATCTTTTGTGCCCGACTATTGTGCGTTTGTAGCCTGACAAAGCTCAGTGTCATTAACTCACAACTCAACGCCCTTCTGCTGCCGACATTCTAATTTTCAGAATTCATAATCGATTTCTCTCTTCAGATTCGCTGTTCACGAATTTTAGCGCGGAACTACAATAGAGGTTGCAGAGGCTTTAGATCGTACAGCCCTCAATAGAAACGAGCTTTTTAAACAGGTGAGAATAATTTATTTTCAGTTACTACGTGCAAACATCACCACAGTGCCTGCCAGCAGTATCACCAGTTCTTTGCCATAGAGCAACCACTCTTAAAAACTCAGTTTGTGTGAGAATTCAAAGAGTTCCAATCTGGCCGTGCTTCACGTCGACATCACTGGCGGAGTTGCAAGCAATACAAAATGAAATAACACTTTTTTATTGACCGCGCGGGTGAAACGTAAGCGCCGCCAAAAACTTTACATAATCGCTTTCATTGTTTCGTTGTTTATCGTGGTTATCCGTTAATATGATGCAATGAGCGCCGAATTCGGCCAGAAAAGCTGTAAGGGCCTCTTTGAACAACGCTTGTCAATAAAAGGTCCTGAAAGCCTTTACCAGCGTTGATCTCTCACAAATAAGCTTAAGCTACACTTATCCATAAGCATTTGGTGAGCAGAGCAGATTACAATTGAAAATTCACATTCAAGCTTTCTTCTTTGTTGTAGTAATGACTAATACAGTCAGGCAAGCCGCAGAAACAAGCTCGCATATGAGGGTAGCTGACTGGGCAAGCTGGTTGTTCATTATGAAGACTGCAGCGCTAGAAAAAAAGGACAACAACAAAAAAATCTCTCATACACGGCTTCAAAACGCCGCAGCGTCCTTTGGTTTTGAGGAGCTGGAGAGCCTTAATTGACATGAATTTTTCACACAGTAAGTCTTATCAACAACAGTCCTGTCCTTTTCGCTGTTATTTAAGATGAACCCACACCAACTAGCCCGAATCTCTACTCTTTGTAAGTCTTATCACACGCGATGTACTTAACATGCTTTCTTATGCCTGAAAAAGAACAATGTAAGTCGAATATCCTCTTGCAAGAATCCCAAGTAAGACATCGATTTCAAATACGGGAATAAAGACGACTAAGATATATGGCAAAGACATCACTTGGAACAAATAGTGTATCTACATTGCAGCCATTTGGCCCGCGTAGCGTTTGTCGCGATTTGGCCACTCTCAGGTATACGTTAGAAAGCATTATTCTTCTGATAAAGACAGTTTCGACCCTTGAGATTAATTTCTCCATGCCTTGAGCTGGTGTCATTGTCGCACAAGCTATGGGTTTACAACTATTAAATCCGACATTTATTGCTAAGTGCACGTCAATAGCACAGTGTACCGAATATACTATGCCCTATATCTACTAAGGACGGTATCAATGCCTGCCATTTCTGGTAGCCTTGTGAAATGAAGAACCTCTATAACGCGGGACGACTGGGGACACAGCCATGCAGATCTCTAAAATGGATCTCTAGTAAACACCAGCACAGCTACAGTACTGAAGAAATTATAAGTTCGGATTAAGCAAACCGGGACCTTCCAGCAAAGTTACTTTGCTTTCAAATTGAACCAACCGTACAGTGAAAAATTAGTATTATGTAATGTCATCTTTCTTGCTCGACTATTCCGCGTTTTTAGCCTGACAAAGCTCAATTTTGTTAAACCACAACAGAGCGCCCTTCTGCTGACATTCAAATTTTCGGAATTGATACTCGCTTTCTCTAAGATAAATGCCTTGAGGATATACACCTTGAGCCTCGAGGGACATATTTAAAAACATGTCCCTCAGAAAACACCACGTGAATGGAACAGCTGAAACCAACAGTTTATTATCTGCTGTGATTAATGTAACAACGGTTTCTTTCAGCGTAGCAATAGAAAGCACGGTATTACAATCGCCCGCCTGAGAGCTTCCCATGGCGGCCGCATCTACAATTTATTTTCCTTTGTAATTTTGCTTACCAGTCTTTTCCTCTGTAAATACTTTCCGCAACAGTATATTTTGGGTAGCATTGCTAAGTTTAATTGTTTATTTTCGACGCTTCTTACATAAAAGCTCCGGCAGTGTTCGATAAATATTCAGCTCTCAGCACCAGATTGTTGTGTCTTCTGTTGAAATTCCTGTTTTCTTAACGACTATATGTCTACTCCCCATGCCTGGCTCCGGGATAAGTAAAAAAATCCTGCGGCGTCCAGTCTGTACCTTGCACACCACCACTACGCTCAGCCAGAGCCGCGGGTGCAAAAGAGAGTGATGACGACATAATAATAATAATAATTGGTTTTTGGGGAAAGGAAATGACGCAGTATCTGTCTCATATATCTTTGGACACCTGAACCGCGCCGTAAGGGAATGGATAAAGGAGGGAGTGAAAGAAGAAAGGAAGGAAGAGGTGCCGTAATGGAGGGCTCCGGAATAATTTCGACCACCTGGGGATCTTTAACGTGCACTGACATCGCACAGCACACGGGCGCCTTAGCGTTTTTCCTCCATAAAAACGCAGCCGCCGCGGTCGGGTTGACGACATATCGCAGAATTACAGCTCACGGCATCCAATCCTCCGTAAACTGTGTGCACTCTGTCCGTTGCTCCCCGGGGCAGAAGACGGTCGTCGTTATGCGCTATGCTTTTCTTGCATTACTGCTTCCCGCTTTCTATGTCTGCGGAGTGTCACGCGCCTGTTCTCAGGAGATAGCTTCGCAATTTGAACCTGCTTTCTCTTGTGCGCTTGCGTTGCAGCGCGCGAAAACTGAAGCTGAGTTTTTAGGCGTGGAAATCAGTGGAACATTGTTTTTCTGCCTACATTGTTAAATTTTTTATTTCTGCATTCTTTATTTCTAAATTCTACAATGAAGAAATCTTTATTTTGTCCTTGAGATAGAAAATAAAGATTTGATTTATTTGATTTGATTTTTTTAAAACCTGGAAACTACATTCACTGCATTGAGCTTTGTGCAGCTTGAAATGTACGAATCAGAGACTGAAGACCATTGGAAGTTTTGAAAAGGATGATTGAAGCTCAGAGTTTGTCCTTGAAAAACAGACGAAGTATGTAAAACATCCAGAGAAGCGTGGCCACAGCCCCACCTCATTTTTTTTCTTGTTTTGAGCTCTGCACAAGTATTAATCGGAAGTTCCTCGTGAAGGGGTAAGTTATGAATAGATGTGGTAGCAGGGATAAAGGTGCTAAAGAGATGATTTTGGGGGCACTCTGCACTCCAGCGATTCCATGCGGCAGCCACCATTTGTGCCACCTTGAGAGCCATAGCAAGTTTAAGAATGAATTGAGGCCTACAGAAACAGTAAAATACTACACGCAAACACTGTCATCGTTACATACCCAGCAATTCTGGACAAAAGTATTTTTGAGCGGGAAACAGTTTATGAGTGCAATTTTTTCATATAATCTAAGATTTCACTATAGCAATCAATATATCCGCAGATCACTTGACGGCAGTCTTGCATTTTTTTTCTATTCACGTTTTTGCCATCGCCAAAAGCGTTCCCCATTGGTTTTCTAGGGCAGTCTTAACTGTTCTATGCGATCGATGGAAACAGTTTAAAAGAAAGACTTTACTACATATCAGAATAATGGATCATTACCGTCAGTATTTCTATAACAGTGTCTTACAATTTTTCAATTTTCCAAATTTTTGCCCGAGAAAGCTGGACATGATGTCGAACCTGTTAGCATGGCGCTGCTCACGTGCGACGCAAATGACATAAATGATAGATCACTTCAGACAATAAAGTGTGTTACAGTTTTTATCTTCCGAACGAACTTCCGTTTGTGGGTATGATATGTCCAGCAGCGCAGAACCAGAAACAAATTCATCGCGTAAATAACAATCTTAAATACAACAGTGCTAGTTTCTTGCGGATTGCTTCCCTTCAGTATGTCAGTACCAACAGAAGACTGCCAAAAAAAAAAAGACCCTCCGTTCATAGCGCATTCAGAGAACTTAGTCCCAACTTCATAGGAAAACTTGTGGTGAAGCTGATTCATTCTTACCAAATAAAATATTGTAAATATATGTGCCCAGTCCACCAGGTCTAACCGGGGAGTGACGCGAAAAATAAGGTAACCGCAAAACAAAAGCGCCAAAGATGTCGCGAGTTTCATTCGCCTAGAGCTGAATTGTTTGCAAAACAACTTCGTTGACGCTTGTAGTCCTATGCTTTGAACGAACTCCGGTCTTGGATTGCAAGCTATTTCGGGCGGGACTGGAAAGCAACATTGTCACTTTAGAAAAGCTACATTGCAAAAGCTTGGGAATCCAATACATAAATAAAATTTCAGCCACACCCAGCTGACAAAGCCGAAACCTTCGCTTGTCTGCGCCCGACTTCTGCGGAAGGCTCTCTACACTCCACGCTATCTTGCGTCCGCCAAAACAGCCCGCCGAAACCGATTTAGAGCACTTCTGATGGCTGTCGCTCCTGCGAACACTTGGCGCTGTGCTCTCTAACAAAAGTAATGTTTTCCTTTTGAACACAAAGGCCGCTACTTTGTTGTGTCAGCTCATACAATTTTGAATGACATAGCGCTGTTTGTGGTGACAACGCCCTGAAGAATGGATGAGAAGACATAAGCGGCGGTGAAAGGAATTCGTTTTTAAGCTCACTTGCGCCCACAACGACCGGAAAAACTCAGCCGGTGGCGTTAGCAGCAAACGTTTTCGGCGGTCGTCGAAGAACAAAATGACCGCCTGGCTCGGCCGCTCTCTATTCTAAAGCTGAAGGAAAACTAGAACAAAGCACAACTGGTTGCGCGCGGCAACAAACATTTCAAATGAATCTGGTAGCATCACTCGTGAGAAACAAAGTGACAAACCCGCTTGCTGGCGGCATTGAGCATGAAAAAAATAAACATTAGAAAGCGTTGCGGGAATATCAACCTTAAGTAAAACACTAAAAGCTTATTACAGCAGTCATCGCTCTTAGTTAAAATATTTCATATGCAATTTCTTCTCACATTCAAATGTCCTAATTAAAATAAAAAAAATTGCGTGTCTTGCTATAGTATAATTCGCTTGCTGGTAGCGGTTCTGTTAAAAAGAGACACAGACTTCTCTGATGGCTCAATAACAGTGGGCAAAAAGAACAGCCGAATCGCATTTATAAGTTACGTCAACTGACTATGTCCATGGATTAATTCTAATCTCAGTGGTCCCAATTACGCTTCAAGCAGAGCACCCGTTGTCAGCGCGCCACCGGCGACCTTGTCGACAGAGCGAATAGAGAACACGACGTCGAACCAGGAGCGAAACGAAGCGAGAACACGGAGCATCTAAACGAACTTTGGCGAACATTTTTTCCACGCTCTGTCGCCTGGGTGCTGCGCTGCCGCAGGAGAAGCGCATGCGTCAATAACAGCGTCTTCCTAGTCCTGATGCGGTAGAAGCCAGCGCAGCCCGAGCGGGGCACACGCAGCCCTCGCAACGTGGAACCGACATCTCCTTGCGAAGTGCGTAATCCGCGCGCCCATATGAAACTATGGCACCATCTTTCGGCGCAGTGCGGACAGTGAGGGCATTGCACGCTGCCGCGCGAGCAATACTGCGGACGGCTGCTTGTGTCTCGCTGAGACGAGACTTCGCCTTGCAACGAGGTTTAGGCGCTACAGTGCCTTGCGCCGGTACTGCAAATCCTTTCCTTCTTACGCGTGCTGTTGACCATGAGAGAAAGCGTTTTTGTTTTTATAGCGAGAGCTACACTTGGCTACCAGTCGAGCATTTCGCCGTGGTCCGGAGAGGCCAGTTGTGCGCATGCACGGCGGAAGGAGAGGAGCAGCAGGTGCTCCGCGCGTGACGTCAGAGCTTCGCCGCCGGCGCCGTGCGTGACGCCATGATTGTGCACATGAGCGGCAACCAGAGAGAAGGAGCTGGCCGGACTTCGCCGCTGGGGCCGCGCATGACGTACGTGGATGTCACGTGCTAGCTATGCGCCTAACTGCGCATGCGCAGCTGCGTGTATAAGATGCGGAGGTGACACGGCGGCATGCCGGGTAAAATAAACAATTGCTTGCAAGGTAGAGCCCACAAACGTTGACCAGCGCTGCACGTGGCAGATGTACAGTGGTAGTGGGCAGCCTAGCAGAAATGTGCTTTGAAGGCACCCTGTAGTTTTCGCATATACAAACAGAGTGAATTCAATCGGAATGTTTTTACCATGCACTTTGACCTTCCCTGCTTATTTTTCAGGTATGCGGTTTCCCGCCGTTTTTTTTTTTTGCAGTGAATGTGTGTGCATTTATGGACGCAAAGCTTCTTTCTCAAACTATTATTTACATTGTGCATTTGTCTCCATCACTCGCTTACTTTTCTATCGAAATACAGCTTCCTTAGCCTGTAGGTTTCACATATTTTTATCAAAGAGCCCATTTTATAGAACAAATATAGCAGCTCACCCTGAGAGTCAGTCGCGACCGGCACTTAAGAAACGGTGCTAGGGTGTAGAACTTTTGCTAAAAGTACACACCTCAAAGAGCTTGCTTCTGTAATTAGGCTGTGTAGCTCGATATTCGCCTCTGCTATAAATCACTTCAGTGTGAAATGAATTCTTGCACTCACGTGCCCGAAAATAAGGTCTTCCACGGATGTTGTAAAATGCTTACGAAGCAGATGAAAAGTAAACGCCTTGTGCTGTTTACTTTTGCTGATGGCTGTACGCGGTGTCTGTGAACCAGTTCTTCGTTTCTAAGAAAAGCAGAATGCGTTCTGTAAATTTGCTTAGCTTCAAAAACCGCGATCAATGCACCCCGCTAGGCGCACTTCTCTAGTTACGTCCTCCCATTCACACAGCCTGATATCCCTGGTTTAATGTGACTTAAAAGAAGTATTAGTCTCCAATTAGTTTTTTCGGGGGAAAAACAAGAAATTAGATGCCTCAATACCGACTGGCTTAGAAAAGGCGTGCGACATTGACTATAATTATATTTTATGCTTTCTTGTTAATTCCGGTCTTCATGGGCAGTCCCACGTTTTTAATTTAATTTGATTTGATTTGATTTATTTGTTTCTTTCTGATGCAGAAAGAGGAGCAAGAGCAAAAGGCGAAACGCCTGACGATGGCTCTTGCCCCATGAAACCTCTTATTCACATTCCCAGTGGTTGGTTTAGTGAGCTTGTAATCTAACGTGGTTTTCTCCTCTGCGCAAACCAAAGCGTCTCTTTCGTATGGTCTTCAAAATATCCCTTATTTCTTTATCGTGATTTAACTCATCTATAGCCTCAAATATGAAGCCATGAGTATCAAGAACGCGCAAGCATCTATGCAGGGCACATATTTCGCCGCTGTTAAGTCGGGGACTGGCGGGTACTAATACCAAGGTTTATGCAAGCTTGCATTTTAGATACACCAAGGGAAAGCATGCTTCTTTGTATACAGCGTTTTCGGCTTTGCGCACTTGAATCACCATTCAGAGTCTTTTAAGAGCTGCACCAGAGGCTTTTCATGGTTACCATATTCAAATTAATCTTATAATGCATATTTTCAATCTCATTCCTCAGTAATTATTTCAACCCAGTTTTTTAGCCATGCGGCATTTTATTCTGACGCCGATTTTAATGTTGGACATTTTTGTGGCGTCAGTTAAGATTATTTATACAGGCAACACTGAATTTTCGATGTCCCAAGCGTGCTTTGTACATTAATACTGGCTGTCGCTTCATTAACAAAATTTCTGGCTTGTATTGGGTCGTATAGGGCATTTCATTCAAGGACTCATCGTTTACAGTACCTACTTAAGTCATTCAATTGCCTACGAGTGTTTTTCTAGTATTGTTAAGGATGTTATCGCTGCGTCACGCAAAGCATTGACCCTGACTACGGATTTACTTTCCTTTTTTGTTTTGCTGTTCTCGGTGTTTTAAAGTTGTTAGTCTCGGCATTTTCAAAACTTTATTTTGTGACGGAGAGAATGAAAGCAGTATGATGTAACTATCAAGTTAAAATGGCTTAAAAACCCCCGGACATACCCTTTAGAGAAATACGAAAAGAGATCCCTGGTGTATGTGACTGGACGTGGTCGATAATTTTACTTCTTTTGCGCGTGCGGACGGAAATATTTCCATTCCGAAACGTCTCATCGCGTCTCACTTGTGCCGGTTGCATTTCCAATACTTTCTTTCTCACTTCCGCGCCCTAAGTCACCCACACGAGTCTAGCACACTCGTGGTTTCACGGTTCACCTCACCTTCGTACTCTCATAGGCACGTTTGAGGTCGCTGTGGTGTGGATTGGCTAGGGTTTGGTCACCAGTTTGGATTTCCACTGAAAATATCGTCTACAGCCAAGAGCCATTGCCGCTTATTCAGGACAATCGCTTCTAGCTTCCTTGGCTGTCCCCACGTGGCGCAAAGCTTTGGACACCAAAAAATAGCTGGTTGACATCGTACGTAAAATGAGAATGAAAGAGAATGACCGAGTGCCTCCTATGGAAGTGCTACAGGCCTCTAGACTTAAGCGGCACTGGCTTGGCGCTGTTTCGATTGCCTGACAATCAACGCAGGCGACGTTCGCGGAAGGACATACTGAAGCGAGCACATGAAATGACGTAAGAACTCAAGCGCAGTTCTTTAGCGACAAGAATGCGCTCACTGCCGCCACGGAACACTGCGGACGGAGCATCAAGTTCGAGGCTCCATTTTTTCTACTGCCCGCGGCGCCACCTACCCTACACTAGATCACTCTTCTGCCGCGAGGACTGCTGCCGATAAAAGTAGTTGACGCGGCCGTGCACTTTATTTGATATATTTATCTGATTTCTTTTTCTTTGCTGGTAAGCCTGCCTAAGCTATAGATGCTCAGATGCTGCTTTGAAACCGTTGTCTTATCACCTCTAGTCCCATTTCGCCAGTTGGTGTTTCATATGTGTAGTATACTCTTCAAAGGCAGTTTAGTTAACCATTGCTTTCGGCTCTTTCATTTGCGATGAGTAAGACGTTCGACAGCCCGCCGCACAACAGCAAGAGAGGTGAAATGGCAAGGCTCTTTTTCCATGCCATAGAAAAACACATCTCATTCGAAAAGAAGGTAGCGACTCCACCATTGTCTGGAACCTTCCAGTAAAGTTGTGGTGCAATGTAAATGAGCTTATTTGCAAGCAGCAAGGCGTTCCCTTACAGCAGAATGAACAGGTCGGAACGCCCGTCATAGTAAACTATTGCTCATGGTCTGATTCGGACTCTGCTTTTCCTACAAACAAACATCGCTCACGCTACCTTTTCAGGGAGCGTTGACTGGAACTCTGCTACGTTTAAAGGTACTGACGGCCTACAAAATAAATAAATAAATGGAGAACAGTGCAGCTCCGTGGGAAGTTCCAATTAAGGCGATTAGAAAGAGAACAGAATCACTGACGGTTTTTTAATGCTCCAAGCACTCAACATATCGCGTCACGTCACGGGACTGTACCGGTGATTTTTTTTTACTTGTAACGCGCCTGTAATTGCGTTTCCCGTTCACAGGCGTACGTAGTATTCCGCGTTTATAGGCATGTTCGGGAAGACGATTGTTTGCGTAGACAATTTGCCCAAACTACGTTCTTTACAACGATTAGTTTTCTCGCTTCAGCGTAGATTGCCACCTGAATGGAGTGTACTGCATGCAAATTACTTTTCACTTCCATCTGCACCTCCTACTGACTTCGAATTGAATACTCGTGGTAAACTCACCGCACTTTTTGCTCCTTTTCTCCCTGTCTTCATCTGGTCGCTTCTGGAAGTAGTTCTTGAAAAACTCCCGCACATGTTCGTCTCCTGGGCAGGAACAAAGTAATGCTCGAAAGCCAGTACTGACGGAGCGCATCACAGCGCTATATATCACAGTCGTACACTGCGCTGACTGCAAAGATTGCGCAGCATTTCTTTATAACACAATCAACAACGCTAAATATAAAGAACAGACCTCAAGGTTGATTTGCGAGCCCTTTTGTACATATACGGTAACACAGCTAACTGTCTGTGGCTTGATCTGATCCCACAAGAACTTTCTTTTTTTAATCAGTGACACCATTTGATCCTACCTGATTGCTCACATTTCCCGACTGATCAGTCGTTTATATCAGTTATATGACACAAAGATGTATAAGACCTTTCGTTGAGGTTCCTGCTGCTTAATCTTAAATTATGAAAGAAGTATCGCTGTTTCTAATCGATATAAAATAAACAAGGTTGAGCTCCACCTACACAGGCTAAACCTTTTTTGTTTTTCTTTTTCTTTTCGCGTACGCGATAAACGCACCTATAATACTGAAACAAAACGAAAATGTTTGCCTTGCCAGCTGTTTGTGCATAGCCTGCGAATAGCCTGTGTTCACATTTGAGTGGAACGCGTAGAATTTCTACGTTTGCGCATCGGCACACGCTTCCATGTTCATGCAGCCGGCACCGCGTTTTAGTAAGACATCCACACATGTGCTTACCGCAGCTGAGTTCGTCAGAGCTGTCAGGGCAGTCCGCCCGGCCGTCGCATATGAACTGCCTCCGAACGCAGTCCTTCCCTGTCTTGCACGGAAAAAAACCTTCAGGGCACGAGGTCTCAGAAGCGCCGGTGAGGGCCGACTTGCCGAGCCCTGCGTATAATGAAAAGAAGAAAAAATATGTGAGAGAGTTCCAAGTGGCTATATCATCACATTCGGAGCTATATTTACTTTTATATTGATTCCAAATAAAAACAGCGATCAAGAATGTTACAGGCTAGTAATAACAGACAGCAAAACTGTCGTTCTCTGCATCATGTCTAGTCTCTCGTTTTTTTGCGATATTTTCCCATTACGAACAAGAATCAACTCGATAAGTTTCGAAACTTCCTATTCATTTTTCTCTTTCAGATGTGGCTTGTGAAATAATACTGCAGGCGGTTTCTCAATGTATGAGGCATTAGTAGGCCCCCGGGTGCTCACATTTAATTAGGCAAAGTCACCGTGGTGGCTCAGTGCTTATGGTGCTCGGCTGCTGACTTGAAAGATGAAGCGCCGATCCTGGCAGCAGCGGTCGCATTTCGATGGAGGATAAATGCTACGGGCCCATGACTGCGCGATGTCAGTGCACGTTGAAGAGTCCCAGTTGATCGAAATTATCCCCAGGCCTCCAATGTGGCGTACCTCACTACCTTGGTAGCTTTAAGACATTAAACAAAATAAACCAAACCAACACAACTAACCCAGCTCTCTACGCTTAGGCATCCAAAGAAACATTTTGTGCCAGTAATTGAAATTTTGTGTCCAGAAATAAACAAACTATTGCGACTTCCTTTTCTTGTTCTTCTGCGAAGCGAACTGCAGTAGAAAGGCTGTGCTGCAAGGGAACAGTTCACGTACCCGAAAACTCGCATTCACGAACGCGCCGGGCTCGCAACAAAACAGAGTTTTCTCGGACATTTGTCGAAGAAACGATTATAAATTTTAGAGCGAAGAAACCGAAAAAAATTAGCAACTTGGTGAAGATTAAATCTCAGCAATAACTTTGGTGAGAGCTAGAAATAATAGCCCTTCTGGTGAGTGCTCTTTAAGAGTTGAAACCAAAACCTAATTGCGAGGAATTATGGGAAGTATTCGGGAGGCCGAAGCATATTTATTATCTGTCTGATTGTTTTTGCTGAGAACGCAATAGTTGAACGAATGTAGTGCACAAATACCAACAAAACCAGGAGGAAGGCAGCCCACGAAACTAATTGAAGTGGCAAATAATTTATCCCTTGTTTCATGCGATGTCCATTAAGATGACGAAGAGTCCCTTTAGTTTTTTGTTTTGTCCAGGTGGCTAGAATAAAAAAGCCAGCTAAGATCCCTCTCCCCGGAAACAGTGCTGCTATTGTTAACGCTACACGAAGAACACAGGTAGGCTAGCACCGGCAAATGAAGAACGGGGCCCGAAAGAAGCACCATGGTGCAGAAATTTGTTACGCTATTTTTCCAACATTTGTTACAAATTATCGAAAGAAGCTCGGTGCCTGTATTCACCAAGAGGCTCCCACAATCAAGCCTGCACAATAAATCTCTATGGAGCTGCGAAGCTCACGAACAAAACAGGCAGCGCGAACTGCCTCATAACTACTTCAACGCACCGTAGGGACGTGCGTTAGAACCGGCCTTAATAAATTAATGGCGTAAGAACAAAGAACGTTCGGATGCCCCAGACGACGATAATGCATCGGGCGGGAAAGCTGGCATTGTGCCCCACGTGGGATTAATCGAACGCCGACATAAGAACCACAAACATCAGAGGAACTTTTAACGTGCAGCACAGTCTTCAGTCCTGGCCATGGCCCGAAGCAAAAATACAGCTCCATGAAGATAGCCCTTAAAATATTCATGCTACTCGGCCCCGGTGGTCAACTATTAACTTGAACATAGCACTGCGGGACAAATGGGCTGCGTCCACGTGCTCTAGTGTTGCGCATTCGTAAAGAACTCGAGATGGCTCATAATGCGCTCTTCGACGGCCGGTTAGAAAGAAGGCTTTGTCCCCAGCCAAGTTAGAGCGTCAACAACCGTATCCATCATGCAGCAGATCTCTGTTTCGGCTCTGGGACACCTCTACGGTTGTTGATCCTGGCGCCTCACAGCAAACTTATAATAGAACGGCATGGAAGAAAAACAAGGAAAAAAAAAGATATTTTACGAAACGTAAAGGGTACTTCGGTGGGTCCTTTGAGTCCCTAGCCACTCGTAAAATTTTATCTCTGAAAGATCGTTGAAAATGCGTAGCTTCGGTGTTCATGCGAAATTTTCTAAAAAAAAAACAAGTAGTTGCGCAGAACTAAATTTAATATGTCGCTTTTATCATTCACTATTTATATCGATTTGTGGGATGTCAAGGTGTATTATGTCATGCTTAAATAGCGAGCGTGTTACGAAACCAGAATGAAAAAAAAATGCCACCTTCTGTGTGGTGTGAACGGATATAATTTATAAACAACTGCATGTCGAGAAGCGACCCCGAGGTTCAAGAATTAAGGTGTAATAAGGCGTTTAAAACAAAATTTTCAAACTAAGCCAAAGCAAACACTTCTGTCCTGTCCAGCAGAGCTGCCTTTAGATACTGAGGTAGGTGAGGTTTTCTGCACCTGGATTGTTTAACACCTCATTCTATTTCACACACACACACACACACACACATATATATATATATATATATATATATATATATATATATATATATATATATATATATATATATATATATATATATATATATATATAAAATCACCAAAAATAGTAGAAACATTACAGGATTTAACTCACGACGTTTCGGCTGGAGGACCAGCCTTTTCCGAGTGTAGTACAGCGTTTGAAACACGCAGTTTTTATAGAGTGCGCGAGGTACAAAGTTTACAAGTTTACAGCAAAGCACGAGTTCAAAACACTAAGGGCGGGGGGGGGGGAAGAGACCAGGAAGAACATTTTTTCTCTTTTTTTTTAAACAAGGAAGAGAGAGAATCGGTGACAATCTAAGAAGGCGTCTCCTAACCTGAATGCAGGTGTTCCTAAGGGGCCGAAAATTTTTTTTTAATAACAAAAGAATAATAAGAATAATAATATAAAAATATAAAAAAGGGGAGATTCTCACCACCTCAAGGCTGCCTTTTGTGTGTGTGTGTGTGTGTGTGTGTGTGTGTGTGTGTGTGTGTGTGTGTGTGTGTGTGTGTGTGTGTGTGTGTGTGTGTGTGTGTGTGTGTGTGTGTGTGTGTGTGTGTGTGTGTGTGTGTGTGTGTGTGTGTGTGTGTGTGTGTGTGTGTGTGTGTGTGTGTGTGTGTGTGTGTGTGTGTGTGTGTGTGTGTGTGTGTGTGTGTGTGTGTGTGTGTGTGTGTGTGTGTGTGTGTGTGTGCCTGCGTGTGCGCGTGCGTGCGTGGGTGCGTGCGTGCGTGCGTGTGCGTGTGTGTGTGTGTGTGTGTGTGTGTGTGTGTGTGTGTGTGTGTGTGTGTGTGTGTGTGTGTGTGTGTGTGTGTGTGTGTGTGTGTGTGTGTGTGTGTGTGTGTGTGTGTGTGTGTGTGTGTGTGTGTGTGTGAAAAACTTCGTTGTCGCGAAATTTCGCTGTAGAGAAATTAACCAAAAATGCAAGGCAGTAACTGAAGCAAAACATAGTTTTGTTGCCAGAAATCTGTGAGCTTAGCCTGCTTGCGTTTCACTGCCAGCAGCGGCGTCACGCGACTCTCGCACTCTGTTAGCAGCGACATCGCAACGTCGTCATCGTGTGTGCCAAGGAATTTTCTAATAACGTCTAAGGCATCCAGTACCTGCGATGAGGCTGCCGGGGCAGGTAAATCTTGAGTCGTCTTCATGATCGAACGGCTCTTCCAGCTCGCAAACACTTTTGATGATGTCTTCATCGCTTCGTTCCGCGTGGACAATCACGTCCGCGTCAGCGTCGAGGAAATCGTCCAGCGCTATGTCAGCAGGGACGTTTCCAGCTTCCTGGAGCGATTTCCAAGTAACGTCAATCCCCGGAGTCGATGACGATGGTACACTTTCCGCGGCTGTAGTCGTGCTGGTCGCCTTGCTGTCGACAAGCCCGGCGTGCTTGAAGCAGTTGCGGATCACGCTGCACCGTGTTGCTCTCCATGTCGCAGCTATCATTTCTAAAGCCATGAAAAGACCGACTTCCGTCTCCCTACCAGTGTCGGTGTTCAGGACAAGCCGCTGGATCAACCTTTTCCGGTCGGAAGACTTCATGCTCCGGATGATGCCTTGGTCCAGGGGTTGAATGACTGAGGTACAGTTCGGTGGGAACAACTTCAGCTCCACACTTGACAGCTTGACGTCGTCAATGCTTTACGCTGAACAGTTGTCCAAGAGCAAACAAACTTTTCGATTTCGTCTGCTCATGTCGCGGTCCAGTGCCACCACCCAGTCAGCAAAAATGGCACGGGTCATCCACGACGGGCTGTTTACCATGTACTTGACAGGTAGGCTCGTGTTCCCCTTGAAGCAGCGCGGTTTTGCGCTTTTGGCAATAACTAACGGGGGGCGTTTGTCAGACCCATGCACATTTGTGCACAGCAGCACAGTCAATCGTTTCTTGCTATGTTTGCCTCCGTGGCAACGCTGCCCTTTAAAATCAAGCGTCTTCGCTGGCAGCATCTCATAGAAGAGGCCCGTCTCGTCTGCGTTATAAATATCAGACGGAGCGCAACTGCTCAATATGTCAGCCATGTTGTCCTCCTATCCTATGTTTGCCTTAAAGTCGTTCAGCCCTAAGAAACAAGCATAATTTAGGGCCTTCTGCTGCACAATTGTACCGCTCAGGGGCATGTTTGTTGCTCGCGTATCGACGAACCAAGCATAGGCAGCCTTGTCGAGCTCTTCATACGTTGGTTGCGTCACTTTCTTGTGCTGCGCTGAAGTGCCCGATGAAAGCGCCTTCCTAATGCTGTCCTTATTCTTCAAAATCGTCGATAGCGAACTCGGCGCGATGCCAAAATCTGCGGCAATAATTGCCTTCTTCCCGCTTTCCGGTTCGACGAGATCCAACTGCAGCGAGAGATCGACGATCAACACACACCAACACACGGGAAAATGGCGGCAAGGGCTGCGGAGAAGGCGGGGAGGGGAGGCTGTCGACTGGATTTGGATTCGTCTTTGGCCCTCGTACGGCCGGCGGCCTTCGCACGGCGCCAGCAAGTCCCCTCGCTGTTTCCCTATGGCGCATAAACGACTCCCAACCAAATTTTGTAATAAAGAATACATGAAAATGTAATAAACATACATTCCGTGCATTATTTAGCTGCTCCAAGCCACTGCTTTAGCAGGGACTAATCTCGTACAGCACCCAACTTTTGAAGAGAGGCGGGCCACTGACCGGTGAAGGCTCGCGAAAAATTCGTAGACGCGAATGCGTGCTCACAAATTAATTCGTTTTTCAGAGAATTTTAATGCATTACTCCTACGGGGATTTCGCGGGGAATTAAAAATACTTCGCTGTAGCGAAAATTTCGTTTTATATATATATATATATATATATATATATATAAACAAAGCAAGAGAAATTAGGGTTATGATTTTTTTTAATTTGGGGTGCTCAACGATGGGAGAGTAGTATTTAAATTATTCTGTTGCTTAAAGCAAATTAATTATAAAGGAACAGAAAAAACAACCATGCCGCCAGTGGGATCCGAACCCACGACGTTTGAATTTCGCGACGAGGACGAGGGTGGCGCTTGTGAATACTGTCAAGATCGCTTACACCCAATAAACATAAATACCCACGAGAGCAGCAGATTGGACAGCGGTCGCCAGAGCTCAGTTGGTAGAGCACCGGACGCGAAATTCGGAGGTCGTGGGTTCGGATCCCACTCACGGCATGGTTGTCGTTTCGGCTGCTTTATAATTTCGTTTAAGCAACAGATTATTCGACGTATTATTCTCTCATCGTTAAGTACCACAAGTTAAAAAAAATAATGAACATTCCCCTATGCACCTTGGTTTCGGTGATTGTTGGCTTGCGTCACAAGAAAACGTAAACATTTATTTGAAATAAAAAACGTTGTATTCACCTAAGCAATCGCGCTTTTTGTGCAGCGCACAGCGAAGGTGAAAGTGGTACCCATGACACTGCTTTGAAGCAGATGCCGGGAAAAAAAAGCGTTCCAGTGTTCTAGCCTTACCGGCGAAGCTACATCTTGTCGCCATACCATGATTCACTGACTTTCCATGAGACATGACACGAACGAACGCTCTAGGACGCAGATTTGAACTTCCAAGTATGCAAAAAAAATATTGAAAGGCCGTACTTCATGTTTTTCAAAACTGCATGAATTGCCTCCCGCAAATATGGTTAGTTCGCATGAGAGATTCAGTGCTCAGCGCAGCGCTCACTCCAGCTGGCTTCCTGATTTTATTTCTGGAAACACGTTTGTCCTTTTAGGAAAACGGGAAGCGGAGGGCATTCATATCGATCCCTCCCCTCAAATTTTGTCCGCTGGCGTGGATGTGGGCAGAGATGCACATTTTTTTTGATAATTTTCTTATTTCATGCAGAAGGAATAAAAGTCCATCTCCGCAGGACTTAAAGGGACGCTGAGGACAGTTCAATCCGATTCTTGCTTTGTGTGCTTTTTTTTCTGTTGTCTCTCGTCCATCAGCAAAAGACGTACTTATGACAGAGAAACTGGCGTAATAAAAAAATTCTAGCGCCAAGACGTACAACACAGAAGAAAGACTCAACACGGTCGCTTATCCACGACTGCTTAACGAGGTGAAAGCGATCGACTTATGTACCCTTCCAAAACCTTCGCGCATGCGCACGCGTACAAGGCAACCGGAAAATACAACCAAAAGGTCTTATCATGGCAAGTATGAAAGAAATTTCTTCTCAGCCTTATAGAGATAATAGAATGTGTCACAGACATAGTCTGCACCCGCAATTTTAATGCGAAATGTTTCCAAAGGTTCACAAGCTGTTTGTTGAAACTTGAAATGCAATTTTTTGGCGGCGCTGCACTCAGACCCGCAACGCTGAGGATAACGCTGATACAAATACGTACTCCGTTTTCACAGGCTGGAAGTGAATGGCTGTGTAACCTGTCCTGACTGAGTGCCATAGAAAAAAAAAAGTATTGATAGTTTTTGCAGTTTCCTTTTGACAACTGCCAATAGAAACTATTGTTCTTTGCAGAATATTTTTAGCCTATAATTGCTATGTTTCCCATTGACGTATCCTCTTTACAGCGAAGAAAGCAGTTGACACGTGCCGACTTCGATTTGTGCCCTGTGTCCTTTTAAGAACCGAGAGCCTTGGTCGTGACAGTTAGTGCTGACATACTGTTCAAAATAAGTTCCAATTGTCTGCCCCGAAATGTAAGCTTTTAGCGGTTTTTAGAGAATCACACGCTTTGTGTGAATTTCATGTTAAGCCCTGAGCTTCAGCATATGGCTCCAGCAGAGGGCTACGATGTTCCGATATTCCGCTCCCGGCTTCGAAACGTTGGGTTAAAATTAAAATTAAAAATTAAAATTTTGGTTGGAGATGTGCAGTTTATTATAAGTCTTCAAACCCAACCAGACAGGCAAATCTGTCAAAATGTTTAGTTTTCAAAACACAGCTGCATTATAGCTGAGAAAAAGAGGGCGCGGCTTGCTGCCCTAGCAAACGTTCTGCAGTTTTTAGCTTTCTCGCTACCAGCGCGAGCCAGACCGAACATGTCTAGTTGAGCTTAACGGAAAATGCAGAAACAACCAGTTTAGGGAGCCGCCTCGGCATCAAAGTAGTTACAGTGTTCGACTGGTGAGCCAAAGGACACGAGGTTAATCCCCGCCGCACTTACCGGTAGCCAAATGCAAAAGCACGCGTGTGCTGTGCGATGTTAGTGCTTAGTAATGAGAGCCAGGCGGTCGAAGCCCTGCAGTATGGTATCTTTCGTAACCCATGTCCAGTTTTTGGATGTCAAACCCGACATAGGGTATACTATACCAAGAGAGAAGAGATATGAAACCGGTCCCATGGAGATCCTTTAATAGTGCGCGTACACTGGGGAATTTTCTCTTTGGCCGTTTTTGCGGCTTTTTTTCTTCCCTCTCTTGTTGTAGGACTTGCGAATTGCCTCACTTTTCCTTTACTGCGGTTGTCTACCCTATCCTATGGGCGTTTTATTTTTGGTGCAGACGATGCACAAAGTTGCACAAGTACATGTAATTCGTGCCGGCAGGCCTAGCCTATACATTGCTTTCAAGAATGAATTATTTACTGCACGTCATTGAGTAAGAAACTGATGTACCAAAAGGGCGTTTGAAGAGGGGTACCGTGAGCGGCGTTAAGAGCAGTTCCTCCTTTAGAGAAGGGAAAGAAACCCCACCGCTGTTCTTACTTGAGTGGCATTTATAGAAGAAAAACGTAATTTGTGGAATTCAGAGTTGTACACCCTTCGGTACAAACAGTCATGCTGTTTCTACGCCCTATTTCAGTGACAAAATAAAATTGAACGTGAAATCAGAAAGAAAAATTACAGTAACCATATCTCGAGAAAAGCTTTTTTATCGCAAGCCAGCTCTAACCCTACGAAATGTCGGCACACCTTAAGGGTAGTTCTAACCAGCGAGAACTGGGTCTAATACCTTAGACGTTACTCATTTACTGCCGTAAGTAGCGACAAATCTAACGGTGACAGCCACAGGGACGCCGATCTCTGCAATGACTGGCCCGCCTCGTATCGCATGACGTCACATCATCATCATCATCATCATCATCATCATCATCATCATCATCATTATCATCATCATCATCATCATCATCATCATCAGCCCTACTACACCCACTGCAGGGCAAAGGCCTCTCCCATGTCTCTCCAATTAACCCTATCCTTTGCCAGCTGCATCCAACCTTTGCCTGCAAACTTCTTAATCTCATCCGCCCACCTAACCTTCTGCCGCCCCCTGCTCCGCTTATTTTCTCTTGGAATCCACTCTGTTACCCTTAAGGACCAGCGGTTATCTTGCCTTCGCATTACATGCCCTGCCCAAGCCCATTTCTTTCTCTTGATTTCGACTAGAATGTCATTAACCCGTGTTTGTTCCCTCACCCACTCTGCCCGCTTCCGATCTCTTAACGTTACACCTATCATTTTTCTTTCCATGGCTCGCTGCGTTGTCCTTAACTTAAGCTGAACTCTTTTCGTTAGCCTCCACGTTTCTGCCCCGTAGGTGAGTACCGGTAAGATTATGCTGTTGTACACTTTCCTCTTGAGGGAAATTGGTAAACTGCCACTCATGATCTGCGAGAATTTGCCATATGCGCTCCACCCCATTCTTATCCTTCTAGTTATCTCCCTCTCATGATCCGGATCAGCTGTCACTACCTGCCCTAAGTAGACGTATTCCGTCACAATTTCTAGGCTCTCGCTGCCGATTGTGAACTGGTGTTCTCTTGCTAGGCTGTTGAACATTACCTTGGTTTTCTGCATGTTAATTTTTAGACCCATCGATCTGCTCTCCTGTCTAACTCATTGATCATGATTTGCAGTTCACCTCCTGAGTGACTCAGCAAGGCAATGTCATCAGCAAATCGCAGATTATTTAGGTATTCTCCATTTATTCTTATTCCCAACTGTTCCCAATTCAGGACTCGAAATACCCCCTGTAGACATGCGGTGAACAGCATTGGCGAGATCGTGTCTCCTTGCCGGATAGAGCATCCACAAATGCCTTCATTGTCCTGAGGATCATTACTGTACGTAAGAGGCCCTTGTTTCTTACTTGTGATCCCAAATATCACCATGTGCTTTCCTGAAGCACGCTTAATCCTCGTAGCTGTTCTCGCAGTAATCCTCGTGGCTGCTTGCGAATTAAGCCCGTCTGACTCCGTCGGACCAATTTTCCTTTGTCGCTTCAGATTTCTTCCGCTGTGTTACAGGGGAACAGAAGCCACTTAGCAGTCTCTGTCTCACCGACAATACACTGAGCATAAGCGGATCCTCAAGAAGCAGGGAGAGATTTGCTCGGCTTGATTCGCGCGCCAAGGACTCTGTGTGTATCCTCTGGGGCGCATACAGAACCCTCTCTCCCCACTCTCAGCCATGTGTAGAGGAATGACAAGGCTCAAGGGCCTTTCTGGGCGCCATACTCATTAAATGCGGGAACACGGAAACAACCGGACGAAATAGGGGCGTCACAAGGCGCATTCACTCGGGGAGGATCCGACCTGGCACCTGCTGGACCCTGCCTGCTGGAAGCACTGGGTGTAATTAGGGCTGCCCTGTTCCGCCCAAAAGCACCGCTGGCTGGCGGTCAGGATGGATTCTGCTACCGCCAATTCTGCAGGGGTTGCGAATCTCCGGGAGTGTTGTCCGGGAACATTCCGTGGCATTGTGAGTGTGCTGCAGCCCTCGTCGCCCGTTGTCGGATGCGGGACAGGCCTAGAGAGGTCCAGACTGGGCACGTGGAGTTCAGCTACAACAAGCGGCGAAAATTAACAACGCTAAAATGAACATGTCCCACGATCTCCCTCCAGTAAGAAGGGTGCGCCGCACATCCGCTGCGCACTGTTCTCCGGTTCCAAAGAACCCGTTGCCCCGCGGGGAGTTGCGGCTGGTAGAACCAAGTCGGAATTCTCGGGAAATCGTACTGGCCGGGGCTCAGCGACAACGGAGTGGGTTAGTTGCCGGCCCAGGGAGCGTCTAATCACGGAACTTTCGGGAAGGCAGATGATGCACTCCAAACGGCGGCTACTAGAACCGGCGGAAGTACTACTCCTCACCTAAATGAGAACTCCTGCATGTGTGCGTAGCTTTGAAGGACCGGACGTCAAATTGAGTAATCTTACATCTGGCATGAACTACTGCAAACATACTACGCCTGTGATGAAAACCGTGAAAGGGTACCATTTCGACTGCAGTAGGTGCCGAAGGATTCACTGTGTTTGGTGCAAAAGCAGGGTCCTCTAGTAGCTCATGAAGTTTTGGGGTGGACGAACCTGACTTAAGGGACGGGACGCCAAATCATTGCCCCTTTTAGAGCTGTACGTCTGTCTCGGAACCCCGGCACGCGTTCAGTGAAGATTAGAGTATGCTTTGAGGCCGAGGGCCGCACATTTATAAAAGATCGAAGGCTCGTTCTCTACGGAGGACTGAAAAAGAACTTGGCTCTATCGGGATCATTTGTAACAATTCACGCTGTGCACAGCCTGGACGCAATTCTCATAACGTCTCATTATCAACCTCAATCTCTTTCCCTTCAACCTGTCTCTTCCGGCTTCTTCCCAGCGGAGATTAAGGAAGCCTCCCTTGGGCCACATTCCCAGCTGTGGCGTCGCTTTGGTAGCTCATTCTTTTTAATTTGTTCTCCTCTTTCAGTTGTGGCAAAGTACATTTTCCTGTCAGTACCTATTTATTCAGCATTACCATTCCAAGTCGAAAAAACACAAAAGAAAAACTTGTTTCTTCACAAAAGAAGTTTTGCAATATTTTTGGCCTTACCTTGTAGTAGCACAAGTTTTTATAATAACAACAGAATATTTTATAGTATTTCACTGTTCCTTGTCGTAATGACAGAACTGCAGAAGGATACTGAAAAAATACTATACATTAAAAATACTACAATATTCCATAAAAAAAATTGTTATTACAACAATTTTGTCGCACTGTGCGCATGAGTCTGTAGCTTTTCCCTACTCGGCTTGGTTGGATTAATGCTGCTATTTCATGTGGTGTGGCGTCAGGCAATATTATTTTTATTTTTCTTGAGGCACCATCACATTTCCTGGTTTTGCACAACGAGACCGTGTTTGACAGCGTCACTTGTGGCAGAAATAGCTTGCGTTTGTCGAGTGGGGTGTTTTAATGCGCTTCGTTTGTGTTGCTGAGGCGTCATTGGCTGCCTGTATTGAGCCTCTCCCGCGTGTATTCCATGCGTAAATTAGGCACGAGAGTAGCTTCCATGAATAACTTATGCTCCGTTATCTTTCTTGCCACTGCCGAAACACTCTTATTACTCATGACGAGTGCACATTCAAAACGAAATTGTGAGTAAAACATTCCCTTGTCTCTTGTCGCTTGCACTACAATTGAAACGGGAAGTGACCACTGTAGTTCCCTAGTTCCAGATGGAGAAGTGAAGCAGTGATCTCAGGTAAAAGCATTAGAAAAAAAAATCTCGTATAGTATATAACAATGCTTCCTGGGCCTCCCGTGCTGAATCCAAGGCGGGTAGTGGATCCATTTTTGTATAAATTGTCACCTGACAAACTCTCCACCTGCACATGGTAAGCCCAAAGTAAAGGTAATACGGCTACGGTCTTACTAATGTGGCAGTCTGGGCATATTGGTAAATACAAGGGGGGGGGGGGGGGTACTGCGCACAAAAAGACAAGGACAAGAAGATAACACAACAATATTGGTCTTTGCGCTGTACATTTTCATTACGGTCTTACAGCACAAAGGTGCCACAAGCGCCAAAAATATTTCAAGTGGTCAGAAACAATATTACATGACCTCGGATATGGTTGCAGCCCTACCTTTGTGAGGCGTGCAGGTTCACCCAGTTTTCCAGTCTCTTTTAAAGTAATACAAAATAATTTTTTGGGCTCAAACTCACTTCATAGCATTAAATAGAGTCTGTCGCACGACTTGAGTAGCTTTATAAATCCTCAGAAGGCAAGGTTCAAACGCAATCATTCAAATCTCACAGTTCGAAATACTGACGCTCCACAGTCGTTGTTGAACATAAAATTAGAGGGTGAAGGACAAATGTGTGGTACTGAAAAAGACGCAGGCGTTAATAGTGTTGTGTACTCGTCAGTGTCACGAGGGCTCTTTAATCACTGGCCAAAGTTGCATGAGCAGTTCTTACAATCTTGTCTGCAAGCAATGCTGGTAGGTGAATTCAAGAAGTTTCACGGCACCATTTGCGGCCCAAGACGACCCCTAAACGCACTATATTCGCTGGGCTCTACCCGAGAGATATTTGGCAGTCCTTAGACTACGAGCTCTTGACGGAGGGCTGCCTGTCTGTAAATATTGGATTTCCTTCGTTCTAAGTGCGGGGGCGAGCACGTTTTAGTTGCGATATTTTAGTTGATTTCGTCCTGGCATGTTCTTTGCTCTTCAACTTTTATAGCGGACTCCACACGTTCCTAGCCTACCTAGCCGCCTTAGCCTAACGTTTTCTGTTATCCTGTTTCACGTCGGCGTCAGTGGCATCGTTCCGTCAACATAACCGAAAATCCCTCCAGCGCAGAAACGCAGCAGCGCAAGAAGACTCGAAGTATAAAGATAAATATATATACGCGTGTACAAACCTGCCGGCTCTTGAGCACAGCTACTCTGTTCACCAGCCTCTGACAAAGGCCACCTGGGACAGCCGAACGGACCTTCGGGCAAATCATGGCCCTAATCGAGACCGTGGTACAGAGTACACTTTCCCTCAGCCATGAATCCGCCCAGTCCTTCATAGGCTATTGCGGCAGTTTCTGTTTCCTCAGTGACAGTGACAGATGAGTTCAGAGCCAGTAGTCATGCGCGTAGTCGTCAATGTTTTTTTAATAGACACCTTTAGAATACCGTGTACCGTGCTACCGTTAACGCAGTACCGGGAGCCCGCCCACCGCCGGCGAGCGAACGCTGATTGGTCCCGATGATGCAGGCGCACGCGCAGCTCCCGGGTACCTGGTGCCATCTGGCGTCGTGAAAATGATTTGCGCATGTGCATTGGCTGCACGTGAGCTCCCGGTACTGCGGTACCGGTAACTTTAACATGGTACAGTACACGGTTTGCTAAAGGCGTCCATTTTCTCTGATCTGCTAGCGTTGATCACTCGTTGTAGCCTCAGGGTAAGCGGCTGTACTTCTTATGGCGAGAGCCGTTACTGCGACCCCACTCTGCGTCATCGTGCAGCTGAAGCTCATTGGGATGTAGTTCTTTTTTCTTAGCTTGACTTGGCGCCAAAACGGATCAACACTAAGGCAAGCCAAGTGAGAGAGCAGAGAGGAGAGAGGCGAAGAAGCGGGAAAGAGGAGGAGACAAAACGTAGGGACACCGGCATGGAGAAAGAAACAGAAAAAGTAGAAAAAATTACTGGTTAAACGAAGGTACGGCAAGTTTAAAACATGATTCTCGCTAAATGCTTCAACTATCTCGCAGCGAAGTTTATGATCTTTTTTTGCTGTTTTCGTATTCAGGCTTTTTACGAAGTTGAAGTGATTACAAAAAAGACATCCAATAAAATTTCGCACAACTAGTCAGATGTGATTAACGAACTGAATGTACAAACTGTGGCTAATAGAATCGCGCTAATGCTTTATTGTGTTTATGTCTGTTTTTCATTTTATCCGCCGCTGTGGCTCAGTGGGAACAGCACTCGTCTGCGGAAGTGAGGAGCTTTCTTGTTTAGCGTCTTTCTTAGAAGACGTTCAGCTCCGGGAAGGTAAACTGCACGTACCATACCATCGCTTCTTGTTTTCTTTTCTCTTCATCTCGTGTGTTACTCTGTATTCTGACTCGGCGTTGCTGCGTCTCATTTCTCTACATCTTCTGTTTTTCTTCCTGACTCTGCATTCTTTAGTTTCTTCTCACTGAATACAACATATAGTACAGAAGTTACCACATATGAAGACAAATTGCGCCCCCTGTAGGAAGCCGGAAAGACTGGCCTCGGCTTGCAGACACGACCGTTCATCTCTCGAGGAGCGCTGGGAAGCAGCCCCTAGCGTAAGGACCACTTGAACAATGACTCTGTCCAATCGAGCTAAGCGTTCACGGCTGGCCCCTTTGTTTGCCTGAGATTCACTCTGATCACTCTATGGGGACCCAGTGGGGCAGGAGCATTAAACCTATCGTCCTTTCAGGCGTCTGCCTCAACTCGTGGATAACTGGCTTGCCAGTGGCAGCATAACAAACGTCTCTCCTTTTCACAAGTCAAGGATATTAACAAGCGATTCGCACTGACTACCCCTTAGACAGTTTCTTGGCAATATGAGGCTGTTATTTTAGTTTTCGTGACGAATAGCTCCACAAAAGTGCTGAAATGGCTTAACAAATAGTCGCACAACATGCTAAAAACTCGTAAAACGGCTTCTGATGCTGCTAGGTTCTTCTTCTGTCCTGACAGCCGTACTAATTTCGGTGCGCCCTGTTACAGCCACTGTGCTCATGAAACCGTTAGCCAATTGTCTGAGCCGTTTATGAGATGAACCGTTGTTTAGGAAGACGGTATGGTTACCTGTTGGTGTACATCGAACTGCAACACTCTCACGAGTCAACAGATGGATCATACTCGCGCGCATGCAAGCTCCACAGTAATAGAGAGGAATCGCTCAGGTGGTATATACATTTTATGCACCTGTTTTTCAATAAAAATAGTCTTTTTCATGGAAAACTAAATCAGAAACCCACGTTTCGTGCAAAGTTCTCGCATAAAATCAGGGGCGCACAAGGCATACAAATATACATGACGCCTGCGAACTGGGGATTTTATTTTTATTTGTTTTCACTCTGTGGCCTTCACTTAAATACACGTTTGTGAGCGACACTTCTCTTTTTTTGTTGTTTTCCTTCCTGGCGCAGCGGTCCTAGCGGGAAGCATTCAGCATTGAACTATATATCTATAGTCGATTTTATGCTATTACCGAGGCTCCAGAGCACATATCAGAGACGTCGTGCGTACCTGACGATAGATTAATCATACGTTGAAATCATTCAACATGCTATAAACAGCCTGGGTAATATTATAGTCTGTAGTAGAAAAAAATGTGATAACAAACACTTATTACCACGTCGCACCGACACAAGGACTTTTTCGCCTTTGCGCGCCTGGCCCCTTCCTTTGACCAGGCGAGCAAGGGAGACAGAAGTCCTTGTGTGAAGTCTTTGCTCACGTACAACTGTTCCGTGAATGCTCGGCACTTGTGGACTATTCACTTCTGGTATTTATAGGTGGTAGCATGGCAGTGGCAGCGCACACAAATGCATCAGCCAAAGAAAAACGTGTTTTTCATGGTAGGATTTTTGCACTCAGAATCTGAAATGAAACCATACTCTTCTAGCTCACCCATATCGCACTGCGCAAAAAACGTCCAGGAGGCAAGTAGAAACAAGGAATGTAATTTGCACATGTAGGAAAAAGGTTTTCGGCAATTTATTTCTTTAGGAAAGGCACCTCTATGTGAATTCAGTTCTCTCTACCCATGATCGACGCTTTCTTCTTTATCCTGTCCCCCTTGTGAGCAAGTAACGAACCAAAAATAAATAACAAAAAAGACAAGGAACTACCCCAGTGCGAGCCGACAAGCCCAAGTGTCCTTCTGTATTCGCACAAATGGCCAAGACTTGCTTTGCTTCATTTACTGCTCCGAATCTGCCGTGACTGGGCCAATCACGATCACCTCTGTGTTGCTAAAGGAGGCTATTGCTTTCCTGCAAACATGCGCGCTTGTGTGGAGTGAGATAGTGAGAGATAGAAAAAATTATTTCCACCCTGAAGGCGCAGATGTATGCTGAACGTAACGGCCACTAAAATTGCAGATGCTAGCGACAGGAAGCATTCAATGCAAACAATGCTCACAATCTGTTGGGCAGGTTGTGATGACGCTGCAAGATCACGTGACCTAGGTGGCCCACCTGCCTCCTAAGTTGTTCTCTGGGGGGCATCACCAGCCAGATCCATGATTGCGACTTTTCGGTCCCGACGCCGGAAACGCCGACGCTGGATTTGCTGCGTAACGGGGCCTTTAACGCTATCGCGTTAAAAGCAGTGCCCCAAACATGACGCTCACAAGACGTGACTTCAAGCACGTACTTTGGCGCATAAAGATTTTTCGACGTTCGTACTCGTTTGACTTTGTCCGCCCAGTCACTCATCATTCACGCTGTGACGCTTGTTAGCGTAAGTTCACATGTTCGATTCTAGAGTGTGAGGGTGCCTGATAATGATTCATCGCACGTACAGAACTTCCGGTTGCCGAGATTCCCCAATCATCAACAACGGCATCCCGTAACCAGCTGCATTATTTGACTTCGAGACCTGTCATTCCGGTCGCGTAAAATCCTGAGCTGCGCATTTTTTTTTTTCAATACTGCTACTTTGACGGGCGGGGTGGGCATAATTCTTGATCTTCCCTTTTTTTTCGCCAGGAGAAAAAGTTACGGTCTCGTCACTTTTTTTTGTTCCGTCCATTCGACTGGCTTTCGTGCCGCCCTCAGGATAAAGAACGAGCGATTCTCAGAAGCTCCAGCAATGCAGTGCCTCGAGCTCTTCCATGCCGTCTCTGACCACGTTTTCATCTTTACGCAAGAGCTTTCGCATCCGCGAAGGAAGCCGTAGACAAAGAACAGGAGGAGGTTCAGTCCCCCTTAGATAGTGTATGGGTTCCAACGCTTCGCGGTTTGCGGATCGGATTACGCCACATAATAAATATGCTGCGAGCGTCCCTTTCCCGCCTGCTCCTCAGGTCTTAGGTTTTTTGTAGCGAGAGCTACATGACGGCAGCATTTCGAGCCTTCAGCGTGGGGGCGCCGTGGCGGTGGCAGCGCCGCTACCCTGTGGCTGCGCCGCCACGCTGTCACGTGGTTGGTCACGTGGTGCGGAGCGGCGCGGCGCTGTGGCTGATCACGTGGTTTGTCACGTGGTTGGTCACGTGACCAAGTTCCACTCGGCCAGCTGTAGCTATCGCGTCTATCCAGATTTAACCAAAGCTAAACCACCGTCAATTTTTTTTTTCCTTTCAACACGTCTCCATTAAGGCTGTTATGACGCTCAGCGTGGCTCCGAAATGCTGCAGCCGTAACGGGGCAAGCCTTCGATCCAACACCTGACAAAGCGTAATAATGAAAAACAACTCTCTATTTTCCATCTATTGTTGATGACATCGCTGCTGGCGCGGTCCGGACAAAACAAAAATTTACAGGATTGCACTTAAGTCTGCTTATGAGCGGAAATGCGAACGCTTTTCCTTTTCCTCTCTTTGTCCCTCTATTTTTTATTTTTTTATTCTCTCTAATTTTTTCTTCTTTTTGTTCTCTGTTATTTTCCTGTTGCTTTTATTTCTTTTTATTTTTATTTCTTTTAACTGATTTTAGATCTTTTGCTACCGATTTGTTTTTTATTTCATGATACATATGTTGCTTATTACCTGTTGCTTAATCAACTTTTACATATTATTTTATTTATCATACAGCTTATGACTGACAATTGGAGCGTACAACTTCGGTCCACAAACTCCCGTCTGCAACTTCCGTCCACGCCACTAATGAGCCAAGAAAGGCTTACGCCTTACAAACAACTCCGCTGTGATATCCCTGCCTGCCTGGACATGATGCATGCTAGCCGATTAGTATGGTTCACGGATGCTAGCCAAGAGAGAGAGAGAGAGAGAAACACTTTATTTTTCAACAAAATGAGCGCCTACACTATAGCCGCTGTTACAAGTATGCCACTTGATTTTCAACTTGTCCTGAAAGGATATGCGTAGAGTGGGAGTCACTTTGAAAAGGTCATGCTTTGTTTGTGTAAATGGGGTTTGGGAAAGAATGTCATCTCCATGATGAAATCCAAGAATTAAGCTCCTTACAGCCAGCAATTGCAGCGAGTAGACGGGACAAAACAGAATGTCCGGTCTTAGGACGCAGTGCAGGATGCTACCATTATTTTTCCAACTTTTAGCCTGCAACTTCTTCTGCACTTCCTCATATGCTTACAGTACTCCAGTTCACAAAATTACTCCTGACGCACGTAAACACCAACGGCACGGCCATGACTTTTTCCAGACGATTCTGGTCGCTCCTCACTTGGAAAACGAAGTGATAAGTCACGTGCCGTCGGCAATACGCAAATAACAATGAAGAAAAGAAAAACTGTTCGCTGCAATATTTACTATTCGTGGTCGTTCCTCGTGTGTGGATATCGGCCATTTGTTCCACGGAAAAACCACATTATCTGGTTGCGTTTTTGAGTCAACTGATACCGATCGGTAATGATGCAAGTCCTTTAAAGATATTCGAGCAAATGAAGGCTCCGTAGTTGTAGTTTCTTTTTTCTTAAGAACCACATTTACTAAGCGGTAAGCATTAAATTTAGTTAGTTTTGAAGACGTGCCTTTCAGCTCATAACCTCTATTTTATTTTGCACGTTTTAGAGATCATAAAAGACCTCGCTTTTTTGTTTTAGTTTGCGGAACATGATAGTATGCATGATAATTTCATTTCACACAATTGCAACACAATCGGCTGCTTGAGCGCAAGGTTGCGGGTTCGTACAAATTTCGATCAAAAGGAAAAGGCAAAGGCGTCCATGTACAGGGCTTTCTGTGCACGTTGAAAATCCAACGTAGCCGCACATAATTCAGAGGCCTAATTTTCGCAGAGACGGAATAATTTATATTATCAACTCTTGTCGACCCAACTTATCTTCCGACGATGCGTTTCATGAGTGGCGGAGCGGCCGGCCATTAAGACTATGAAAAATGGCAGGCATTTCACCTCCCAAAGATCATGCAATGCTTTCGCGTTGTAGAAGTCACGTGCGTGTAAGGAGAGGAGTGGCGTAGGTTGTGCACGTTTCAGTGTTAGAAGAGTGCGCCTATGGGATCAGTTGGCCTTGATATGGCTGACCGTCACGCGTTGGTCATTGATTAGGAACTTGTTGAGTACTTAATCGCATTTATCTGCGTGGCCCACGGTCACCGGATTATAAAGGGGAAAGCGGATTTTCGACCGCTTGCAAATTGGCCACTCGGAACTGAAAGCCGCAAAATATGAGGTGAGACGGCACAGTTTCTCATAATATACGCTGAGTCAGCATGACTGCTTGCGTGCCACTGGCTAGGAACATAAGGGTAGCATGAAAAACCCCAAAATTAAGAGGAAGGGCTGAAATCTGAAATGCTTTGGTCATTGCTCGTGCGATAATTGCACCAGTTTTTTTTTTCCAACGGAGAACTGTGTTTGTAGGCCTGCACTCTAAGAATACTTTGAAAGTTAGAAATTAAACGATACTGAATCGTAATTATTGGATTCAGAAATGAAGGAGAGCTGGGTGTGAGTCATTCTTTATAAAGGCGTGCTTTAGCAGCGCGTCGCCTGGAACAATGTGAGTGCTGAAGCAGTCTTTCAACAGGCGATAACGCATGATTTCCTCTCTTAGGTTATTCATGAATGAACAGTGGAGACAAGAGCAGTTGAGTCGGGATTTTTTTCTGGGCAGGATCTCTTCTCCTTCAAAATACGCCTTGGGAAAAGACCTCAGTGTGCAAGATATCACGTTCTCTTGTATTCTGGTTTCCTCTGAAGACTTTCCTTTCATCGGCCATCGCTGTGAAGAAATTCAATTCAGGATGAAAATAAAAAAGTAATTTAAACACTCGTTAAAAGGGTTGTTCGATTAGAAAACCTGCATCAATTTCCAAAGATGCTAGAGAGTAAAAGGCCAAGTATTGCTGAGCGCTACAAAACAGCTCTTCGCTCACTTCCGCGTGCCTGCCCGTCTGCGTACACAAACTGACGGTTCTATGGAAACAATAAAAGCAACTTGCGCTCTTACAAACCTGCACTCCACAAAACCAAAAACCACAAGTGCTAACGCTATGATTCCAGCGTACGCTTCAAAGATAAAGAAAAAAAGCAGGAATAATGAGTAACGTGTGTTCTTTCCGTGCGCGAGAATTGCAGAGAATGTATAGAAGAAAAACTGTTTTGTTTTTACAAGAGCAATCTATTTGGGAGTGTTTACTCGTTCAAGACGGAGCGCCGTACATTGCTTAACTTTAAGCACGGGCTCTGCTTAGAGCACCTCTGGAGACGCAGATGCAATATGTCTTTCCCCAAGCCCGGGTAGCTAAAAATCCCCAAGTGCAACTTTGATGGGATACAGAGCAACCGCATTAAAGTACTAGTACTCACTGTTGCTGCTGGCTGAAATTGGCCACTATTGCAAGGCCGAAGATAGAGCACTGTTTACTTTCGTTTTTTTTTCCCTAAATCGATCTTGCTTCCTTCGAAAAAACACTAAAATGTCCCTGTGTGTAAACAGCCTAGCCTGAAGAACAGCCGCGTACACTGCACGCTTCGAGAAAGAAAAACGGTACCGCCGGCGGTCACGCGTTCGCTACATGGTATTTGGTGCAGTGGTATCTCTACAGACCTTGTCATTGTTTATTATTTTTTTTTACGAAGAAACATACAGCGCGTTCCTTTCGGGATCGCAGCAATTGCCGCTTTCCGCTTCGTATAGCGTTCGATGGTTGCGTTCATTTCTTTCTCTCGTTTGTGTTTTGCTCCTTCTGTCTTTGATCGAGGTGACACGTGCGTATGCGGTAAAAAAAAAAAAATCGGTACCTTCTCTGCCGTGTTTGAAACAAACGATTTTCGACCTTTTACAAAATTGTACAAACAGAAATCACACTTCCTTGATGGTGGATTCTGTTCTCTTTCCCATTTCTGTTAGAAGCAACTAATGTTGACCGAGGGAGCTGTATGCTTTAGAACTTTCTGTACATAATTAAGAATCGCGCGCAGAAGTTCCAGGTTAGTTGTGGTAAAGCCTCTTCGGTTCCAGTTCGAGGCAGTGTTTGCTATTCTCATTCCGTTTCTTAATTATATTGGGGAGCCCGTGAAATGGGCCCCCCGTATTAGTTCGTCGTACTGGTTGCGACAATAAACTTCAATGCGGGTTGTTTACAAGGCATAACGTGTCTCCTAAGGGCACAGAAGTCCCAAGAATATGCCGCCTTTGAACTGTCTTCCGCACCGAGTACTTCAAACGCTCGCACTTATAAGTTAATGTCGGTACACAGTTTGACCCAATAAGCCCATCGTTCTGTGAAACGGGGTAGTTAGTACAGCTTTCTTTTTCTACCTGCTCAACTCTAAGGCTTCGATAACAGCCAAACGAAGGCGGCGCCATTGTTAACTTTTGAGAGGTGACAAATAGGAAGATTTCAATATTCACCAATCACTCACAGCTTAAGTATTATCTTTCTTTTTTATGCGTCGGCGATGTCTGCTATGTTTGTGAAAATCGCCCCCCATTGCCACTTTCCTAGGTGCCTTGACATCCTTGTCGTTTTAGTCTTAGATCAAAGAGAATGAAAAAATCACACACAAACGATAGGCGCAGACAGATTTGATAACCCGTTTGATAACCACTCGATCAATTGAAGGGAAACAGTCGCTACACTGAAGTAATTCAATTAAAACTGGCGAATTTCATACTTCACTTAAGTCAATTGCAATCATATCGTTAAAGTAAGGACAGGTCAAGACATCGGCACCGATGGAGCAGTGTTAGTATTCTGCTTTCAGTTGCCTCTAAGTAATTGAGTACATCGCCAATAAGGCAAGGTCTACCAAAGAGGTGCATTAAGTGTATTAGCCTCGAATAATGATGATTGCAAACGTTAGCAAGCAGTTGCCATTTCTCTCAGCTCCTTCCTCTATACTCGTGCCCGTTTTTTTAATGCCCCGGCCTTATTTCGGAATTGCGCTAGCCCTCCCAGATGCTTGTGAGCCTCCATGGGCATCTGTGCAACACATGGAGAAGTGAAACACTTTTTTGGGGAAAAATCAGTCGTTGATCATAAAAATTGCTTATTATCTGAAAAGGGAGTGACGCCCCAGACCGGATAATTCTTAATTTCTGGAGAAAAGTGACATTACGAGAGGAGATAATTGCTCCATGCTGGAAAGAAGTGAGGACACCATGCCAGAAATTACGCCACTTCCGGTAAAGGCATCAAATCGTTCTAACGTTATTGCATTGCCAAAATATAAAGCGGTTAGGTGTTTCTGAGACTTTTTTAGACGAAGGGCCGACGAGAAATTTCACAGGTGAGCATGCAGGAAATTTCCAAGCTAGTTGCGGCATCTGTAGTACACAAGACAGCTCGAATTTCCTCAGGACAGCGACCAGCGACGCAACGATCTGTTTACACTGCGTAAAAGTAGAGGTGCTTTCATACGAAGAGGGTAAGTACCGTCACGTTAACGTGCTTTCAGATGCAATTTTTACACCGAAATGTTTAAAAAAAATGTCTGTTGTATGTTGACGTGCCCCGAGATTTCTATACACAGGTACGTCTGCATTTCTCCTACATCGGAATGCCTCTACCGCATCTTGTATCTAACGTATAAAATGTCTTCAGTGTCATAGCGTCACAGCCACTGCGCGCCTCGGCGAGTGCATAAGTTAGTGGCTAAAATTTCCTAAACTTAGACATCCCCACCGTCTCCATATCGCACATTCATCCTACTCATATTTATCTTTCCTAACTTTAGAATCAATCCTCATTTTTCTTACCTGTACCCTGCGAAAGTGTGCAACAGCTGATAAGACTGGGGCCCACAAACCCATTATATGTTTCCCGCCGTTTTCTGTATTGTTTACTAACAATTCTCCGTAGAGCAGAAGCGCTAATAGATGCGCATGCACAGGTATGTGACATGCCGGTGCCGAAAGTATACTTACATTCACGGAACGCCACGAAGAGCAGGAGAAGTTGAAGATGATGCATTCAAAAGGCCCTGCACCTGGTCTTTGAGGTTTCCTGAGCCCGTGACCAACGCAGAAGGGTGCCTAACTATAAAAATAGAAAACGAAACATTTGTTTATTGCACACAAATTCTTGCAATCGGCTGCACTGCATCCTACTAAATTTCCACTTTCTATTGATATCAAGGGCTCATTTTATCATGAAAGAGCAAACGAGGACAGGCCAATGACAGGAATAGAAAGGCTTTTTCTTTCGTTTAACAACAGATGAAAGGAAAGTACCGCTGCGTTAATCGTAATCTTCACACCACGAGGCATTCAATTATTGAATAAAAATTCTACAATGACGTATATATTGTTATTATTTAATTGCAAACAAACCAAATGAATAAGTACAAAAAGACCAACAACGATGTGTTGTTATCGCCTCTTTTTATTGTTCTACAGAAGCGCCCGAATTACACTGTTGTTTTGGTGAGTTCAGCAGGAATTTTGTAATTTGTGGTTCCGAGAAAAAAAGCTTTATGACTGACAAACTAAGGGGACACTTTCTTGAAGTCATCATAACTGCAGGTTTAGGGCCAGCTCGTGGATGTAGTCAGCAGTTATGGTAGCGACTACAGGGTTCACAGAAGGCGCAGTCGGCCGTTCATAAACCATGGCACATAGAGGCGCTTTAAAAACGGCGTCGAGAGCGTGCGCTAAAGCCTGAGTTCCACACCATGTGGATAGGAACACACGGACACATGAAGTTTTAATAAATACTATGACAAGGGGTTAAGTCATAAAAAATAATAATATATGTAGCGAACAAACTTGTCTTGATGACGAAGATCACGTCTCGCAAGCACATGGTTTACGCTCAACACCGTCGTGCATTTGTAGCAACTTTTCCAAAAGTGCCAAGTGAAATTCGTCTCCCTCCCTGTGAAAACCGTTAGCAAGACTAATCTAACGACAGCATGTTCTCAAGACTCATCACTGAATGTCCCATAAGCGACCGTGCGATACGTCTAGGTGTTTGGAAACAACAGACTTTAATAAGCCGAGCTTGGTGAAAACCTATGACGTCTGAAGCGCGACACAGTTGGAACGCCAAGAATAAGAAAAAAAAAACAGGAAATGTTTGACAGTCATAGGGGCTGAATTAATGCTTCACATTGCTTTTTTTTTTTTAATGGAAAGATGCAACACGAAACGTGGCGGGTTTAACGTAGGTAAACCGAGTAGACATGCGAAATCACATCACTGTTTTTTATTGCGATAACGTTAGAAGCTTCATCGGGAAAAATGTGTCGTCGACCACATAACTTCGAGGTGGGGAAGTGGCGTCACCAGATAGGAAGGGACAACTATACGTTCTGATGCATCTTCACTGCATCCGTGCTGCTACCTCTGGACCTCCTCGGGGAGACACGGAGCCATCAGCTACATGACCCGAAGGGTTATGTCTGGTTGTGTGCGCACAGACGTGTAAGGTCTGCAAACACAACCGGGCAATAATGACACAAAACTCAGTGTAGAGGCATCAACAGCTTCTAACGCTTACGGATTACCAACGCATAATGTAACTAGGTTTCACTGTGAATTTAAGTGGGCCATAAGGAAACATGAAAGCCGTTTCGATGCTGGTTGCTAGACGTTAATCAAGAGCTCTTCACGGCAATGCATGAGTAATATATAAAGAAGCAATTAACGTTCAGGTAGTTTTTCAATGTCTCGCCATGTTACCATTCGTTTCTTCGCCTTTAAATCTGATGCTTTGAAAGCAATTTTAATCTGCCGAGAACTAGGTCTCGCCGAATCCCACCTCTTTTCGCCCTCTTCATACAGTGGCTGCAGGCCTTTCTTTTCCTATTAAGCTTATTCATTCATACGTCCGGCTGGCATTTTCACGAACGTTCCAGGTGCGTTTTTTCTGACATTTTTGATTAAACAGTAAGAACAAACCCACACTTTGTACCCAAGCTCGGTATAAATACATCTCTCCCAGACATGCCATTATTTTGATGTCACAAAATCCGCTACTCCTCAATGCTTCTAAATTAGGGAGAGTAAAGTTCGGTCAACTCCACTTCACAGGAAGCAAATCTTTCAATAGCGCCGCGAAGTTTGCAGTGTTTGATTCGTCATGTTATCTTTCCTCGCTGCTGTTACTAAGCCCTTAAACATCGCCTGCTGCGCAAGATGCGACCATATTTCTCTGAAAATATTGCAAACACGTGCAACACTTTCTACGCCGTTCGAAATTTTTGTCGGTTTTTTGCGTAAGTGACCTCAAAAGTATACCGATCCCTTTATATTGAGCTCAGTCGAGAAAAGCTGTGATTTTCCTGGAAGACCACCCAGCGCACCCCCTGCTATCGTCACCCCCTACAGTTCTTCTGACAGCTCTTCCGAAAAATAGTTTAAAGACAGTTGTTTGTGTCCTATCCACACTAGCGCACGTGCTGTCGTCTCAGCCATGTCACAATAGCGAGTAGACTTAAAATACAATCCAATCACTCTGTTGAGGAAGATCCTATTCGTTTAGGTAAGAGATGAATATTTAAATACTAAGCTCTTAAACTTATTTCCTAACAAATTTCCAGCTTTACACTTCATTTAAAGGGCACGTTTGGCAGCACGATTTTAGCATTTAATGCAATTTAAGGAGTGCGTTAAAAAAAGGTCACCTGCAGCTAATGTTTCTAAGCTTTTCAGATATATGATGAAACTGCTGTTATAGCAAAATATAAACTAAGGCTAAAGAGTCTCTGCTTCTCGCATCACTAATAACTCCTCGTATCACTAGGTTATAAATGAAGTGATTCGGTCTAGCAAATTTAGTTTTCATTCACAGCATATCGCTCGACATTTAATGCTGCATTTTGTAAGTCGAGGAATGACCATGAGGGCACATATCTCTAATTTATAATGTGCGGAAAGAATATGATGAAAAGAATTTTGCTAAAATTGTTTTTCAAAAGCTTTTGAAGGCGAGTATACGTTGTAAAAAAAAACAAGACACTGTGTATAAAACGTTCTCTGATACAAGCCATCCATGCCAATTTTCACTGCAATTTTTGCTGCACAGCTGGCTCTGTCCAGAACTGTGTGTCGATGCATGTCTACATGACAGACCAGGTGAATTCAACTAATGGAAGCAAAAGATTGTCAGGTGCCACGTATTTTTCTTGCGCCTTTAATTCCAAAGTGAAGGTCATTGCAAAATATTAAGGTTGAAATTAGGTACGTTTCGGAATCCGTACTATTTTCTTGTTCTCTGAGGATAACAGAATTTTGCTCCCTAAGTGAACAATGAACCATGGGTTCCAAAACACAAAATTTTGACCTTCACATGGTAAATGACCTTAAAATTTTTTTATTGCTCAAACCTGACCAGATGAACTTTTGTCACACCTGTGGCTATGTTTTATCTCCGATGTTTGGCTGCTGTGATATGATTAGTAACACCTATTATTCTTCTAACCCTTTTCGATCTAACTGATAGAGGCAAAAGAGAGGCCGCATGGTTTAATTGGGATAGCTGCTCATTTGTTAATTGAGACATGTTAACTTGCTCAACATTACATCTTTCTCTTTTCATTGAAGCAGGTCTCAAACGTCATTTCTGTTGTTGCTTGTCCAGTCACCCTAACGTTTTCATTTCGTGGCTTTTTTTTTGCCTTTTATGAGCAGGAATGTCTTTACGAAAAATCCCTTATTGATGTTTAAAATCTTTTACTCCTTTATTTATTTATGTGCGCCTCTCTGGCTGTTTTATTGAATCCCCTGATTCCAGAATCTTTTATTGCTTTTAGGTTCCGTCACCGTTCAGGCCTGGATTCCCATTTTCCGGCGTTCATCCCTATTGAGCCGCAGCTTCAATTCAGCCGCTGTTCTTGTTCTTCCTCGTCTCTTTTTCGCTTCGCCTCAGTCATACTTCTTTATAGATTGTCTGTCATCTTTTCAATTGCGTTCTCTTCTCTTATTGAACCGCAACACGACTACAGCTGATAGAGGGCGTCACTAAAACATCCCATCCCCCCCCCCTTCCTGTCCCAAAGCTGATCGTATATTTTGTTTCCTTCCGTGTTAAAGTCTCAGTTGCAAGCTGGAATGTGTCCTTTCGCATACTCCTCTGTCCGTGCCATTTTGAGCCACTCAAGATGCCTCGAATGCCGGCTGTGTGCGTACCTATGACAGACATGGCCTTGGCCCATGAGAAAGACTTGTCAGTGCCGGTCGGCGTGACTGTTTTTTTTTACTGGAAGCTCTAGACAAGCTCTCTGATAGATATATAGTCATCAAGCAAACAAAGACATATCTTGGAACAATGCGGAAGAGAATGGAAACATCTGCGGCACAAGCGACTGTTTTCGAAAGCCTTCGCCTCTGATGCGTAGGCACTGCCATGGCGAGTGCAGAAGTTGCCGCCGCCATTTTCGCTGCAACAGGGTGAGAGAGACTGCATTCAAACGGTCTCCAGGATTACGGGCACTTCGTTCACGCCCACAAAATTTCGCTAATCTCTGCACCTACACCAGTTGAAGGGAGGCGTTTAATCGCGGTGCTCGGAGTGACGAAGCACCTGGGGCTTGTGTGTGTGTGTGTGTGTGTGTGTGTGTGTGTGTGTGTGTGTGTGTGTGTGTGTGTGTGTGTGTGTGTGTGTGTGTGTGTGTGTGTGTGTGTGTGTGTGTGTGTGTGTGTGTGTGTGTGTGTGTGTGTGTGTGTGTGTGTGTGTGTGTGTGTGTGTGTGTGTGTGTGTGTGTGTGTGTGTGTGTGTGTGTGTGTGTGTGTGTGTGTGTGTGTGTGTGTGTGTGTGTGTGTGTGTGTGTGTGTGTGTGTGTTTTAGCCGCTTCTTTAGCATTTACGGGCGCCGAAGTTTTTAAACCGATGCCACGAGCGTCCGCATTCAGAATGGCCGCGACGTCTTCGTGGAAGCAAACAAGCCATCATTGTTGCCCATCGCTTCTATAAAATGAGTTCAGGTCTCTGAAGTCGTGCAAATGTTTGCCTTTGCTCCGATTTAGGGCCGTGCCTTTGACCAACAGGGCAAAAAATTGCGAACACTAATCCATGCGTCGTGAATATACAGCAGTTCATCACGTGTGTGTAGAGAACGCGAAGTACGTGGGGGGGCGCACGAAATAATTGGGGCTTGTAGCAGGCTCGCGATCACCACAGGTTTTAGCTGCTTATGCCAAAAATAGTTGTATCCTGGGGTGAGTATTTTCCTCCCACTGACAAGTTTTTTTTTTAGCTCTTCTCGTAACTGAGGCCTTTTAGTGTTTCTTCATGTTTCTGAGCTCTGTGACCTTCAAGAAGGTAGTTGCTTAAAAATTTTCAAGCAGGCACTCGAATTTGCTTTTTTATGTTGGGCCAAAGATCGCTTTCCGTCTGATTTTTATTTCAAGTGGCGTTTTCTTCCAGCTATAGGATTACCACTTTCAGTTCTCTTGAAATTCGGCGTCGTACTTTCTATAGACAGCAAAAGTGACATTGTTTCTTCGCGCATGCTGCGATTATGGACATGGGTTAATGAAGGCAGCTCCATAACGTTGGAAAAACCTATTTTTCAATTAGTTTTAGGTTAGTTTGCAGAACGTGCACAGGAACTGCCGCATTGTACTGAAAAACTGCGGCCGTAAAATATTTTTCCTGGTGATCATCCGATGCCGCTTCGTTCCACGTATGCAAGGAGCGTCAAGGTTGGACACATGTCTTCATGAAGCTGCATCGCTGAGCACAGTACATCCGCTCTTAATTTCATTTTTTTCTTAAAATAACTGCTGTACAATCCAAGGCTCCTAAATGGGACTAGTTGATGACTTTATGCGCCTTTTCGCACTTTTCAGTATCTATGTATGCTGTATAGGCGACTTTATCTAGAGCGAAAAACGTCCATATCACCGTCGAAAACGCCACTGCACTCCCACTGGCAAAAGAAAATGCTGGGCAGGCGTTCATGAGTTTAAGGGACATGCGGACCGGGCTGTGGTGATGGCAAAAATTTGCTCATGGACGTCACATGATCCGCCTGCACCTGGAAGTGACCACCCATAATGGTGGCGGAGTGCTGGATTAGAGCTACTTTCTCAATTCTTCGCCACGAGGCAGGGTGAGACATTTAGCCGGTAGCTTGGCTTTTTACAGCGAGAGCAGTTTCTCGGCGGGTTTATCGCCAGAGTACGTGTCGCCCCATCTGTCTTAGCCTGCTTACGACGATACAATGCTGCAAGTCTTTTTTAAAGCCTCTCGATGATTTGAAAGCAGCTCCTCTCTTTGAACTCAGCTGCCACTGGGCGACCTTCTCGCGTAATCGTCACCATTTACATGTCCCTTCCGCACGGACTGGTTTGCCGCCCGATTTTCTGGAAGATAATTGGTTCTCACCGCCACGTTGAACGATGTGCTAGCTGTGCTCTGTGCTAAGGTTTGCCGGGCTATTGGGCATATAACTACTGCAAGCAGCCTGAAGATAATCACGCAGGTTTTGTGACTTCACGCAAGAAGCGCGATGGCATGCGCAAGATCGCCGTGCCTCTCAATATTGGAAGAAAAAGATTTGTTACTATAAATTGCGTTACCTTCGTTCATCACGCGAAGACGGTTAAGAAAATACTCAGAAGTGAAGTGGCGCTGGTAAACCACTTCTCAGTTAGCTTTTGTTGTGCGGTGGTGTAAGAATAGTTATGATTGTTCAAGACGCTGAGCTAAGCACTCCCTGATTTCTACTGCTTAGAGGACTATGGTAAGCACAGGTGAAATTTTTTCCTAATTTGCATCAGTTGTTACCTACTGCTTTAAGTACATTTCCTCAAAGGGGTAAAAACTGCTCTTGTCTATAAATTTGCAGTTTACAAATTGCAACATCATGTGATGAATTTGAAAAATAAGCGTCTAAAAACTACTTCAAGGCTTTTGAAAATTAATACATAAGTTTGCAGCCTACCGTGTAGCCTTCGCTGTGCCGGCCTGGTTAATTGAGTTGATAATTAAAAAACACGACACAGGAGAAATTGAATTGCTAACAGTATTTCTTGCGAATATATCTAATTATTGCTAATCCCAATTAGTCTCCGCTTAACGCTTAATATTCGCTTGTATCATTACCTTTGCCCTTATGCGAAAATAAGGCAGCAGTCATAGGAAACTACGTGTCTTTTTAGTGTTTTATTGCATTCTCTAAAAGCGTATCTTAAGTTGCTGCAAACGAAAGAGTTTTTTTTTTTATTTACCATAGCCTAATCAGTCGCAAGCAACGTGATTTACCCTCTTCTTTGACTAATTATTTCAAGACATTCTATCTTATCGGTCGATAATATAATGCACTTTTGTTTTGCGAGTATTGCTTTTGAAGCCGTTCAATATCTGGGTGTAACAAAGCAGACGATTGGAAGTAAAAGACAACTGGTAATTGGTGTTCTCTAGAGCGATTTCTCCTGGCGCTCAGGTAATCAATGCTCTCAATACATTTCCTTTCTTTCAGATATTCTCTGTTCTCTGGCTGGCCGTACTAGCGAAAAAAGCACATAACTTCTAGTTGGTGCGCCGGCCATTTGCAAGACCAAGAAGAGCCAGCTTGATGGCACGAGTCGATATACGTAAGATAGAAAGAAGTCAATTGCCTCTGAAATGCTTCTCCAGGAACAATGGAACGCGCAATTCCCGTGAAGGGTTTATAGAAGCCATGAAATTCAGGACTTTGATTAAGGCGCCCGACAGCGCTGAATGAAAGTGAAGAGAGTTTGCTTATTTGGCACGTTTACTGCGTGCCCCAAGAAGGAGCGCCAAATCAGTGCGACTTCTTATTTTTGTTTTTTTTAACGCTTCTAGAACTAGCGTTTAAATTTCTTTTGCAGACTGACTTAGAGTAATGAGTTTTCTGAACTCATAGCTACAGGTTGACATTCATCGACATAATTAAGAACAAAAACCATTTTTGTTATTAAGTATACGTACTCAACATTTGTACAGTATGGTACACTGTTAAAGGGAACATGCGGTCGCGTGATGTTGACTTTCCGCGAGGCATACTTTCTGGCTTTTCGCAGCAGCACCCCGCGGAAAGTCAACTTCACGCGACCACATGTTCCCTTTAACAGTGTACTATACGTACCTAGGTTCGAAAAATATTCTTTGCACCAAACATGCTCATGTCGCTGATCAGTGGCCCTACTTCAAGTTGTTTTCAGAGGAGGCGGTGTACGTTGTTCTGCGTAAAACTCAAAAACATCGCATTAGTTAAATGAAGAAGAAAGTTTATATGAACGTTTCAGGAACTCTGTAAGCGCTTGTGGTGTTCCATTGCGAGAATTTCAAACAAAAATTGAAGGTGGCTGTTCGCATTATCCTAGTACCGAAGCACGGCGTAAAGCTACATCATTCTCGTGACGTATCAACGTAGCTTGTGTTGTGTGAGTTATAAGGCGATGTTGTTTAAAGATATGCATGCCAGGTGAGACGCAACAGAAGCATAATGAGTGCACAAAAACATACGTCTTATAATGCAGATATAACGTTCTTTACTTTCCGTGATTACGTGCTGGTCATGATTGACTTCTTTGCTATCGCAGGGAAATAAATGTTTTTAGGAGCCGTTCAATTTCATATAAGCTACTTCCGCACAAAATATAACTCGAATTGTTGAAAAGAACTGGCTCGCAGTGCCTTTCGCATACAACCGTGCTGAACAGGGCACATCTGCCGCGTGCAGACGTGTAAATAATCAGTTCCTTGTTATCGATCGACTCGTAGGCTGCGTCACCGGCAATGGTGTGTGCGTGCGTGTGCGCGTGCGTGTGCGTGCGTGCGTGTGCGAGATGTGAAACCGACAGTTAAAACTCTTATAATGACTCTCAGTAGAATTTCGAAAAGCAGTTCCCACCATTCTATGCTTTCTCAAAGATAAAAATTTACCGAAACAAAACTAAAGCACAGCTAAAATATAGCGTACTAGGTTTATCGAAACACATTGCTCGCAGTGCGCCGCTTTTTTTATTGTTGCAACTCTATTTGAACAAACTGGCGGACACACGAGCGAAAGGCGAAATGACTGACCGATTGAGGTAGGGAATGAAGGGGACACCGAACGAACTAACGAATGAATGATTTTATTAGATTTGCTTAGAGCCAGAGTCTCCGTGCGTTCCTTCCCATCCGCTTAACCACCATCCGCTTAACTACGTCAACTAGACTTATTTTCCTACCAATTCCAGCGTCTCGCTACCGATCATAAACTGCCGTTATCCTTCCGTGACTGCTCAAACTTATTTTAGTTTTCTGAACAAAATTGAAGGATTCGAATGTGCGAAGCCTGTAGGTAAAGCATGCCAATGCTTTTTTCTTCGCTCTAGCGGGTCGCATGGTGCCGTAATCATAAATTGAAGTTTAGACTTCTCTTCACAATGGCAGTGAAATGCGGATAAGCTCTGTAATGGCGCCACGGACGGTGACGTTTCAAATTTCCGGTGCCTGCGCCCACACCCTGCTGTGCGTCGTCGTCGGGTGCCGTCAAACAACGCCCAGCGGGGTTTTTGCCCACTTTCACTCTTGTTTTCTTCACTGCATGACCGAGCGTTTCTGCGCTGGAAAGGAACCACTCCCGTAGATGACGCCATTGTGCGCCGCTAACCCGGATCTGTGCACTGCGGAGAAGCCTGAAACTCGCGGGTATATTTAACTCTTACGTCATCATCTTAATTGCTTTCACAAAAGTACTTCACACGCTATACATGTAAGCTTCACCCACTCAGATTCTTTCAGATTATAGAATGCTAAAATCTCCTCTGTCCCCCACCCCCTTCCCCCCCTCTATAATAACCTATTTCGTGAACAAGTGGATGAAGTCCCGATGTACCGACTATTAGCTTCCTTAGATGTCCTTTACTTTTGTCTGCAGCCTGTGCGCAGTATTCAGATGTTCGGAACTTTGGATTTCATTCCGCGAGACAATATTCAATAATCCAGCCGACTCATTTATTCTGCTGTCATCGATCTAGTGATCGATCGAATATACTATAGGATTCAATCTGGAATCTATTCTGGAGAAGCGTTGAACTTCATGAGACAGCTCAGCTTGGCACTGAGTCGCAATGTCTTGCGTTCATTTTTCTGTCAATCATTAAACCGCAATTTCGGGAGCCTTCCTTATATTGTGCAGTAGAGTAAATGCCTGTTTGAAGATGCTGCTGAGCGGTGAGTGTTACGTCTTTACGTGTAATGAAATAAGTTGCATTTCACTTAATGTTAAGCAAGATTTCTGTTTAATGTTTTATTAGGGACTGAATAATGCCAGCTTTGCGTGGATGATGAATATTTGAGCAGCATGTAGCCGTCTTTTCAATATTTGTTACCAATTTTCTCTCTGCCTTGATGTATATAATGGGTTTGCACATACCTATGAAATCGATTACTTAATTAAAAGGAAGTAAGTAAGAACAAAAAGGCCGCTACCGTCTGAAAGACGTTGAAGGAGCGTTAGATGTTTGGTTTACTAGATGAAGAAACCGAAGAAGAACGCGCCGCTCGTCTCGAGAAACGGAATGTAATACCCTTTGAAACGGGGTGGTTTGCCACCATGCTCGGCTACGCGTGCACGCACGCCGCCTAGCGCCATCTATCAGAGAAATTACGATGCACGTCTACCCTTTGCCGAGTTGCATCCCCTCAAGATACGTCCCAAACAGAATTTGCTTCTTTTTTACGGGGGGGGGGGGGGGGGGGGGGGTCAAAGTGGGCCTTGAATTCAGCTTGAGGAGCGATATGGTAACGCTTCATTAGTAATTGCATGTATATGTTTACCGATTATTTAATTGTGGTTTATTTCTATGCCACAACCCATAGGGTTTTATTTGCCTACCAAATTCGGCATACAACTTTCCCCACATGTGCCCGTTGTTGACGGATAATATATAGCGGAACGAATGTATACATGTATAGCGGTCCCGTAACGGAACAGCTTTCCTACCCGTTTTATGATTTTTTTGGTGAGGGGGAGGAGAAGAGATGAGAGTGCGCGACAAATTTTAATGGCCGCCATCTTGGATTCGATAAACGTTAAGTATGCCGCCATTTCTTCTCCTGACGTCATATTCACATAGTTTCATCTCTACCACCATATTGGACCGTGACGTCATCATTGGTACGTGGCTAGTGTTTGTTTCTACAGTGCTATTGTAGATGGTGCTACAAGACTCAATACGAGATGCGCTGTTTTCTAGTTGCAGCAGCAGATGGCGCTTTCATCTCAGGGTGGTAGGAGACCTCACGAAATCTTGAAACGTGATGAGTAGTTGCTGCCACAGATGGCGCTGTTATCAAGGGTGGTAGCAGACCCCATGAAATCTCGAAACGCGATGAGTAAGAGCTAACGCTCTTAAAATTGTAGACAGTTGCGGAAAGGCTACATGAAAACAGCTGTGAATAAAGTAAAGTTTGGAGTCCTTGTAGATTGTTGACTTAAATATAAGGCCCGTTGTGCGGTGAGCGATAATGGGTACAATCGCTGTTCTATCAGTATATTATCATTTTAACTGCTCATTGTTTCTGACGAAACACATGCCGTGAAACGAAAACTGCATTCACTATTGCGCCTTTTAAAACTGCTATTTGTACGAAAAAAAAGCAGATATTTTAATGGTCACGTCGTCCCTGGTAACAGTCTGCTCATCGACAGAGAATATTTCATCTTTCAGTATGTCTTCTGAATGCGCTGATCAAAGATACAAAATTGAAGCTTCCTCACAGGAAAAAAAAATGCCGGCTGGTAAATAAATAGTCACGGTTATCAGGAGAAGCAAACGAAAGCAAGGTGTGGTGTGGCATGTGACGTATTTTCTGACGTATTTTTTTTTCATTCTGTAATACGCCAAATGTCACGAACTACTCTAAATTCAGTGCTGAAGCTCGTCGATTCCAATCAATCATGCAATCTAATGGTATGCAGCCAGGTGATTTTGTTCACCATACTTTCTTCACGACAGTGACTGGTACTCCATCCATTTTTATACTGTAGACAGCAAACGCCGTGATCTCATTTTCCTCAAAATGGTGCATGTGGTAAGGGTGAACTTTCACTCAATATATTCAGTGACATGGCTATACCACCCCTGAAAAGTGGCTGTCGACCGCTATTTATATATACATATATTTACGTAATCGATCCGGTCAGTTTAAGTGGGTTAGGTTGGCACACGGCAAAAATGCCACCCTTCGGAACAACGCGGCATCTTCACTAGTAGGCGCTTTTCTTCCATTGTAGCGTACTTTTTTAGTTGTAAATGGCCGATTCTGACGACTTGCTTGATATTACAATTTTAAATATACGATATACACATTCCACCCCCCTCCCCCCCTTTAAGCTTCTGAGTAAAAATCATGCAAAGCAGATTTAAGGAACCACATGCGGAATGCAACACCTGGATCAGTATTCACATGCACCATCAATTTGCATCAACTACTCTGACAAACAAGAAGGAATGGTTTTAGGAAGCAATATACATAACTTACAGAGCCTATCGCACGATGTGTCACGGAGCTCTTGCCCGCTGTGCCTGGTTTCAGGCTTTTTTTTTTGTAAAAGGGGGGGGGGGGAATAGACTGAGTGAGATATACGGTCAGTCCAGTCGTGTGGCACAGCCTATACTTATTTGCTAAAAAAAAATAAAAGTTACATTTTTGCTCCTGAATTGACACGCGCGTTTGCGGGCGGACCGCATGATTTTGTATACAGCTTAATATGCTGTGCAGCGTGTTGATCTTTCGGCGTAGTCTGTGCACTTTGTGCGTATGGCTGCTTCCGGACATATACAAACGCCTGTGTACGCACGCACTGCGCAAATATCCCCGAGCATATCTACGAGGTGTGTATTCCACTTCACTTCGCCACGAATTTATTGGTTGCTGTAAACAGTGTTTTTATATCGTATGAAAAGAGGGACGAGTTACGTTTCAGCATAAACATCGTGTGTGTTTTTCCGTACGGCTTTCTACAGTCCACTCAGTTATTTGTGTTTCTCTCAGTCAGCAGTATGCCGGCGACCCTAAAGCACTTTCAAAAGACCTGAAATGTGTACCTCGACGTCTACTTTAATATGTCAAACTAATGGCTGCTGGCAGCAAAGGGAAAACTAATGCAATGCTCCAGTCTATTACTAGCACGTAAGAAAAAAAAAACCTTTCAACTTCAGACTGAAGCTATTTCTCACACGGCGACGTTAATCGAAGGCATGTCACGCTCTAGTGCAATAAAAAAAATGGCGGCACAAACGAGAGGAAACAAACAAACAAACAAACAAACAAACAAAAACAAAAAAAAAACAAAACGAACTGGTTCTTGCGCCAAATCGATGCTCGGCCAATCTTTGTTATAAACGAGATGTCTGTTATTAAAGCTGCTTCCAGTAAGGTTCCGCTTCGTGCAGGTTCGTGCTTCAGGCGCCAGAAATAAGCTTCGCCTCTTAATGTGTCTCCCGTACAATCTAGAGGGTCTACTAAACGATTGATGCCTGCTCTGCCAACGGACAGTTTTTTTTTGTTTCTCATCAGAACAATTAAGTGGCAGTATTCCCTTGGTGCTTGCGAGGAACCTCGTTAGCTAGGCCGAGTGGTTCTCCATCTTCGTTGCTCTTGTTGCTTCACTGTGCACCGCACCGATATATACGGCCATTGTTTGGCTCTCTGTTGCCAAGGAAAAGGCATACAATAAGAAACAAATAAAAAGGAACAGACACTGGCAAAAGTTGTGGCGTTAGCGCTTGCGCAGCGAAAATTGTTTCGTATGAATGTGTTATTACTTCCTAGTACATCACGTCCGGAATTCCGGTTTTATTACCTACTCGAGACAAGTCAAGGGAACACGGACACGCGGAAAAATGTTCAGTTGAAGAGGCGAAACAAAACATGAAAGTTTTTCATGGATTTCAAGGATTTCAAGCAACCTGATCAGACGCCTAGTGACTGATCCTGCTCTCGAGGTATGGCGATAGAGTCATTTAATTTCTTTTTCGTGTAATATTTTCACGCGCCTCGGTCCTGCTTCGATCGATCCCTCTGTAAATAAACCCCCGTGCGTGCTAAGCACGTAACCGTTTTGATGGAGGTGCTGGGTAACGACCACGACATCCATCTATCGAAGGAGCCGTAGACTTGCTGGTTTATTACCAATGCCATCGGACATGACTGGAGACGACAATACCGAGCAACCAGGACCATCCCACAACTGGCCACGTTATCGAGAGCCCCGGACATTCTTTAGAAAACGTGCGGTGGACATTGACGAGTGCCTGAAACACTACGAAAGAGTGAGCAAATATAATCGCCGGAACGCTGCTACTAAACTGGATAACATGGTGTTCTTCCTTGTCGCCCCTGCCTTCGACTGGTTCGACAATAATGAGGATTCATGAAGTACACGGGCTACCTTTACAAGATATATCAAGAAAAACTTGGGGGATAGACGAATCGGCCAAGAAGAAGCGTACGGAACAGACATTGCTTCACCGGGCGCAAGTACCCGGAGAAACTTGCACTGCTAACATCGGAGCTATGTTAAAGCTGTGCAAGCTAGTGAATTCCAGTATGCTTGAAGGAGACAAAGTCGGGCAACTCCAAAAAGGATTTGCGAAATGCGTTTATAATTTCGTGATTAGCAAAGAGAGCCTGAACACAACCGCCGACGTTATAAAACATTGTAGAACATTTCAAGCTCTCAAGCTGCGTCGAATCACTCCTACATTCGGAAGACTGGCCAATGGCACCTTTGTTGTCAGTGTTGAAGCCTGTCCTACACATTCTATGGCTATGATACGAGAGATTGTGCGCGCGGAATTGTCCAGATCCGGGGAGATCTCCAGGAACATCTTCTACTATGCAGAATATCTGCGGCACAGTTGTGCACCACGGGCAGACGTCGCCGCCCTGTCCACTCCGTGGCCGCAATCTAGCGGCGCTTCGCACATGGACGATCGGAGCAACTTCGCCTAACGTTATACCTACCAGCCGACGGGAAGCAGGCCCGCCTACTCTGAAGACATGGTTCGTCAGCAGCCAGAGCCTGCCTACAACCAAAGTCGCGACTTTGTTCTCCAGTACTCCTATGGCGATCGCTGGCGCTCTCAACCTTTGTGTTACCAGTATGGAATTGCAGGGCATATCGCTAGATATTGCCGCCGCCGTTTCCCGACTGCTCAACACTACCGACCCCCGGCGAATATTCACTGACAGTTGCACACCACCGAACAGCAGCGATCCCCGACTATGTCCGCTTGGGCAGCGGGAAACGTTTGGTTCCAACCCCACCGCCGGACAAGCCATGGAGGGTACAAGAGTCCCCGACCCCGCCCCCGGTTTTTTCTTTGCAGTTCCACCAAACCTAACGCTCAAACATTCTCGTTACACAGAGTCGTAGTCGTAATCTTGCATTTTTTTTGTTATTTTTGCTCACTTATTTGGTATAGGCACGCTCACGGAGCATGCTTATACAATTCCTGGGAGAGCCGTGCCGCTCCACCTGCTGCACTGCGCCTAACACTTATAGTGGCCGGCATCACACTCGTGTTTGGAAAGCACCACCCCGTGGCGAGTTGCAGCCCCAGCCCACCGACTAGAAGCAGCGACCCGAACCCAGTTCGCGAAATAAAAGTTTTCTCCCTCACCAAAGAGCAGTTGCTTGTTTGCGTCACCTGTCCTGTGCCACATTCGTCCCTTAGCTCATAACTATTCGGAGCACTGCGGAATAAACGCCAGGCTTATGTGTGTATTTTGTAGTGTACTTATGTTATAGTTTAGTTGCATTCATTTCTTTACGAGGGCAGTTCTGACATGCGTGAGAACACCTAGTTCTCACGCATGTGTTGAGCCTGCCCTCGCCGGTATGAGCATGGTTCTGTTTTACGCCTCGCGGGAGTCGTGGCGCTCTCCGCCCCGGCACGCGCAACGAGGCAGAACGCAGCGGAACATATCCTCGGGGCATATGCACGCCAGCGTTCTCTTATTAGTTTCTGTGGTTCACGTTATATACCTGCTTAACTCAGTTGTGCACCAGGAATACGTGCTGTAACATTAGCAGTTGGAATGCTTGTTAATGTGTATTAGCTAGTTAGCAATTATAAGTTTTCCAAATTGGTATAACACTTGGTGATGCAGTACATATCCATACCTGTCCTAATTTTAGAAGTTACATAGGTACATCAGTTGAAATCGTAATAAGAGGGATTGGAGGAAGGATCCGACACTGATGCTTTGTCGAGACATAGTGTGCATAAACGCGAAAGGGCACGATAAAATTAGAACAACACTTACAAGACAGGAGTGATGACAAATTCCAACTGAGATTTTTTTTTTTTGCAGAAAACACCTCTTTTTACAGGCACGGCGAAAACACACAAACAAACTGATTGAGGGACTTGACTCGAGAATAACATGCGCCTCCCAAAACAAGGGAAGCAGAGATTAAACGTTGGCATCGACCCACTCAAAAAGCTAATCTCTTCGTGTGACCGTGACAGAGACGGCTTGCTGGTGAATGTAGCGCCCCTTTACTATTTGACGTCTGCCTCAATTATTTCTCTTTCTAATCTGCCCTTTGACGTAGCTTTCAATCTTCTATTTTAGAATCTACAAGTCCCGGTCCCTCCCGAATAATAAGTATATCTGCTTGCACCTTTTTCTCGTGTGGTCAAAAAGTTCCGTGCTCCGCAAAATAAAGTCAATTGTAAATTGGCGCCAGGCCTGTCTTCTATGTGTTGTACATGTTTTATTGCGCTTGCTTGCTTTATTGCACAATATGTATCGACACTACCAAACTGGCTGAAAAAAAAATCGTGCTGACACTTTGTATTATGCATTTTTTCTTTCTAATTTTCGAACAGAATTTTCTGGATAATAAGAAAGCTTGCCGGTTTAAGACGAATATCTGTTCTGCTGCGAGATCTTGAATTCTTCTACTTTCCCTCTTACTGCTAACTCAGTGATGGGCTTCTGCCTCACTAGTTTTTTTTCTGTTTCCTCTTCGTGTCTAGGCTAATTCGAGACCTTACCATGCTATGGCCACTACATCTTACCTTCCCGAGGGTCTCCACATCCTGCACGATGCCAGGGTGAGGGTACACTATGAAGACTTTTTCATTTTTAGTTTCGCTATTTGGATCTTTTGACGTTCACTTCCTATTCTCCCGTTTGTGGAAGAACATGATCACGATCCGTAAGTTATTTCTCTTTGCGGAATATATTAACAACTCCCCCTCTCCATGATATTCCTAGACTCTATGCCATTGTCGCCCACTCTCTGGTCTATAGCCTGCTTTCATGCCAATTCTCGTAGGCGCTTAGGCCTCTACCACCTTCAATTTGTACCTCATATTAAGGTGAAGTACGACAACTGCCACCCGCTCGTCAATACTATAGAATTCCTCTATGTTACCAGATAAATTCAGGTTCAGTAGGAATTTCATACCTAGTTCTCGTTTGAGCGGTAATCAACGATAGCATAACACGTGCCCGTCCTTTACCACTGTAGACGCCTCATATGTACCTAACCTCACTAAACCTTATGACATCCCATTTAATACCCGCTAGTTTCTCGGACAGCACTCCAAGACTAGCTTCACTGCACAAGGTTCTAACGTTAAACGTTGCCAGGTTCAGTTTCAATGGCGCCCTGTACGGAACTAGAGATTCTCAGCACCCTTGGCTGCGTCACTGGCCTGACCGCCGCTCTGGTCAGTTGCTCCGGAAGCGCTGGGGACTGACGGCCGAGGGTTAATTGGTGTATTCAAATAGGAGTTTGTGGCCAAGTACTAAACCAGGGTCGCCAATACTTTTTTGGTGAGGGTGTGCGTTGTCGGCACTAGTCACCGAGATCATGTCGCACCTCGGGCCTTGGCTTACATTTCGACCGACACGAGGGTTTTTTAAAAAAGATATTATAAGTCACATATGCCTAAACGACACTAGGTTACACTAGTTGCTCAAACAGATTAAAATAGATCACAAAATTTTGGACTCCACAATCAGACCCAGATGTCGGGAAATGGTTTCCAGTTCAAAAGCATATATAATTCTGCCGTCTATTTTCTCGGCCAAATCATAACATACTATGTGCTTTGAAATGTTTAGAATGCAGTTTACTCCCACATATGGTCAGCTTTTAAGAGCTAACCCATTTTGTCAACTTTGCAGCATCGCTGCATTAAAATTGCGCCGATCACAACCTGCCCTAATTACGGGGCCTACAATGAGGGAGCGCTTGGTGGCATGTACACTTCATTGGATCTCTCTTAGAAATGGCTACGTAAAAAATTTCCGCTATTCTGGCCGACACGGAATTTAAGAAGGGCCGCTTTGTCTACCTAAAAGTCTTCCAAATTGCAAAAGAACAGTTGAATGTTATCCGTATATTTTTTCGTCCTTACGCGTCAAAGCTTAACCATAACGAACAGGTTCTACAGGAACATGAAAATCCCTCACATTTCATCACTCGTCGGACGATGAGGCGGTAATTACGGTAAAATTAATGATGTAGAAAAACAAAGAAGAGGTGTTAAGTTTCGAATATGCAGCCCCAATAGCATACATGAAAAAAATTCACAACAAAATGGGTTTGGTGATCCAGAGCGAAATTAATCTTTGGGGCCAATGCTCCGACGCAAGCCCCCTTTTGGAAAACCGCAGAAAAACTGCCTCGAGGCTTTATTCTTAGCAAAACTTAATAGCTAAGCATTGCTAGGCACTTTGGTTTTCGGTCAGAAACAAGAGAGGCTTTCATTTATAGCAAATTTTCTTGTTATGCTCCTATGAAAACTCGTTAAGTTAGTGATGGAGTCGAATGTCATGGTTTTCTTCATTTAATTTTCTGCCTTGAGGTTCTGTTCTCGTTTTCGTTACTGCACGAAAGTTAACTTGCAGTAGAGATATCGAAGCTACTATAAAAATCGCGTCTTTTTTTTCTTTTCTGCTAATCAAAATATCTCTCTTGACGTCAGCGGAGTCTACTTGTGGAAAGCGCGGCTGATGTCAACGCCACTCTTTCATTTTTCGCTTGTTCCTAAAAGTTAGGATCCTAGTTTTCAGTGCAAGTATCCAGTTCTACATTAAAAACTGGTAGTCCGCGAATATAAGTAGACTTCAGGTTGTCTTGAATGTTTCATTAAACTTCTTCGACACCGCTTTGACTCGGTCGTAAGCAAAGTATATAACTCCTTATTCGACACCCTCTGTTATTAGCTACTTATTCTAACCCTTTAATGGGAAGCTGGAACGGTGTCTGGTAAAATAGAAGAGATTCTTGGATTCCAGTGTAGGAAACCCCGTATGTAGGAAGCAACGGTATTGAGGCTTCTGTTCAATGCGCCGGAGAAGTGCAGAGAAGCTTGTAATGACATCATTGTTGCAGAGATTTTAGTTTTACATTGCTTTAGACCACATACTTCGTGCTTCTTTCGATGCAGGAGAAAAACGTTTTGGGGGCTTCACCTTCTGCTACTTTGTTTGTCCTCCTTCAAGCAGTCGTTTTTTTCGTAGGAAACGTAACGCCGCCGTATATGACGTCATCACTGCGGCCCCTACCCGGCGCTGCGCGCTGCGGAAGAGCCTGAATGCCATCCCGGCTTTATTCTGCGATTACCTCGCCGTTTCAAACTCCAGCACAGAAAAACTTGGGTTCCTTTACCTGCAAGCTTCACGCATTCCGTCCTTCTAAGCTCGTAGAATTCCAAAACCTCTTACGTTTCCTTTTAACGCCTTATTTGTGACTCCTTATACCAAGAGAGCGAATTCTAAATCTAAATTTTAGTTGTGATAAAAATTAGAAGCAAGTTAAACTACGTAGCGTAACAGCTCCTACGAGGCGTGCCGAAAGTAAAGGGAACACTTTTTTTTTAAATTACCCCGCAAAAAGAAAAAAAAACTGCAGGGGGCACTTTGGGGACATACATGCGATTAATCAGAAAACACTGCCATTCAATTCCAATTCCAGTATAATTCTCTTTTAACCTTATTCCAATTCTATTCTATTCCTCTGTAGTTGCTGCGTTGTAAGTACTAGTAACGACGATTATTTATTTATTTATGGATTTGCGAATATTGCAGGCCCTTCTCGGGTCCATGCAGGAGTGGATACGAGGCAAAAAAAAATTACAATGGTGGATCAAACAATGGAGACAGGTATATGCACAAATAAGTACACAATACAATTTCATCATTACAGAAGCATCACGGTGAGAATGTTGGATCAAGGTGATTAACATGTTGTAAGAAAGATTGAACTGTGCTGCAGTTCACAACAGTGGATGATAGTTTATTCCAGTAATGGATAGCTGAAGGAAACAAGGAATATTTGTGAACATTAATGTGGCTTATGGGTTGACGAAGTGCATTCGTATTGTTAGTCCTTGAGGTTAACATCTCGTATTTTCCGTTTCGTTAACATTACTGGTTAACATCTCGTATTTTCTCGTCTTTGATGACGTCACCTCGTTCCGACCAATCGCAATTTTTGTAATGCCATCTTCTTTTGAGCGACAGGGGGTTTTCATGTCGGTGAGCCATTAATTGGCATGGGCATGAATCCCATTTATTACACCATGTTAAGGTCACGATCTCACTGTGTGCGGTCATATTGGCAGAGTGAAGAGCTGCAGTGGACCCGAAGTTTTTCGGGGTTTAAGCTTTGGTTTTTTTTAACATAGGTGACGCTTTCTGAGGTTGCTGTAGATTAGGTGAAACAAAACAGATAGATGGCGTGACAGGGAGAGAAGCGGCGTAGTTGTACGCACGCATGACACCTGTACGCAATGACTGCGCAACTAATTGATTTCATAACTCTGAGCAAAGTTTGAGCGAATTCAACTTAAGCTGTGGTAATAGCGGCACTGCAGTTTTTATCGATTTTTTTTTGTTATTAGCAGGCGGCGGAACGAAGTTTGGTATTCGAAGTTTCCATTGACCACAAGCAGTTGTTCGCACATGTTTCAGACTGTTGATTACCAGTTTTCGGCCGGCCACTTCTTGGTGAACATATTAAAGCTATACTTTCATTCATTCACTCATAGTAGTGATAGTACTTCCAACCAGCAGCGAGTATTAAAATGTAGATGACACCGAAGATAATTTAGAGGAATATAATTAACATCAGAATTCCGGTTGATGTTTCGGCGCTTTGGGGGCTTGATATTTAATAAAGAATCTCTCGCATTGAAAACTTAATACGTAGATGAGGGGCTAGCCAAGTTGCAACATTCATACTTTTTAAGAACTAAATCTCCGATAATTTACATCTGAGTAAGTATAAATATTCGCAAAAAAAAAAAATCTCCCAGCGTATGTGGCTGAACACTTACGCGCAGCAGCAACAGGTAAGACGTTTGCTTGCGCGCGGTCCCTACCATTTATTCTTGCTCTGAAAATATCGCTAAGTCATCCCTGGTTTCTTTTCTGGAAAGATTCTGAATAAAATTAGCATTTCAACTGGGGACCCAGCGAAATTTAATTATTCCAGGAGCTTAAACTTTCATGGCTACCGCGATGAGAGCAGTGGGCTTTCGGCAGTGTTACTCTACACTGCTACTACAAAAACGCACCTATTTAAGTTCTTCATAGCGTTAATTTTGTGACTGAAAAAACACGCTCAGGTGCTGCCACTGCGTCCTATATATGCATGGATGCAAGGATGGCCTGCGACGCACCTGAAGTTGAGCAGCGCTAGCGTTGCATGCCACTTCAATCTGGCAAAGTTCTATATTATAGTGTTTCTTATGAAAACCGTGCAACTTTATGAAGGCTGGGCTATTTCCTAACTCTGCTATCCTATAAAAAATATCCACAAAATTGTTCCCGGTCGGCTAAACGATCGCACATAGTTAGTGTTGGCCAATCTGGAATACTTTCGCCTTACGGCTAACTGCACAAAAATAGGCCGTTCATAACGTAGCCTCTGGCCCCAACCTCCTACCAGGTGTGCTGCAGGGTTTTTCTATTACAGGTATGCTGTAGGGTTCTCAGGTTGCCTGCTCCCGACGCTTGGGGGAGTGCACTCAGGCAACAAGGAGGTCCGGGTTGCTAAGCGACGACGAGGTGTTGGGCAATCTCCCAATTGCATTACCAGGGGCTCACCATATCTTTCTTTTTACCCCCTTCGCTTCATCGCCTTCTTTCATGTTTGTTTTCTTCCTATCCCATGCACACTTAATATACTGATCCTACACAGGGCTGCCATCAAAGCTTGTTTATTTCTTGCCTCGCGCTTCATTTTTTCGCTTTGGGGGTGTCGGGCTACGCACTGCACACAAAATACCTTAGCGAAGTTTCGGGCACCACTAGCTTTAAAAATTGGAGCCGCGTCAAGTGTGCGCCATCGTCATAGTTACAGTAGTGCGTTCGTATGTTCTAGGCACATTTAAAATTTCTGCTATCTATGAAATACAATGATCACGCCAGATCCTTGCACTGTGGAGGTGCAGAAGACTTTTTATTCAAGTTATAAGATAGTGCCTCATTTACAGGCCCCATGAGACCATGTCTTGGTGTCAATATAAAATTAAGTCTTCGTGAAGGTGACCGTGAAGACGACATAAATATCAACTAAATATATCTTTGTTCCGAACATAGCAAGCGTAGCGACTTCGTTGTTCTATCATTTCGTAATCAAAATTTCAGTCGGGAAAAATGAACGCAAAAAAAAAAACGTTTACACGCGACTAAAATTATGATTGTTCCTTTCACCCATTTCAAAAACTTACAATAAACGAGTACAGATAGTCGAAATAGACAAGCACAAAGCGCAGCTTGCGTGTGTTTGTCCATCCGGTCTCACCTTCAGAACAGGTTCTTTAAGTGAACTACAAGCTCGCTTAAATGTGCTTTTGGAATATATTACACCTGCAAAACTTCCATTCCCTGCATTCTTCTTACTTCGCGTCCTTTTGTGTCTGCCCCTAAAAACGGCTAATGTCCGATTGACATCAAGCGTTTTGTTCGAAGCATCGAATGAGATAAACCACAAAGGGCTAAAGCTCTGAAGAAAAAATAGAACATAAAATTATGGACGCTAACGAAAAGGGTTCAGCTTAAGTTATGAACAACGCAGCGAGCCATGGAAAGAAAAATGGTAGGTGCAACGTTAAGAGGATGGAAGTGGGCAGAGAGGGTGAGGGAACAAACGCGTGTTAATGACATCCTAGTCGCAATCATAGGAAAGAAATGGGCTGGCGCAGGGCATGTACTGCGAAGGCAGGATAACCGCTGGTCCTTTAGGGTAACGGAGTGTATTCCAGGAGAAGGCAAGCGTAGCAGAAGGCGGCATAAAGTTACGTGGGCGGATGAGATTAGGAAGTTTGCAGGCATAGGGTGGGCGCAGCTGGCAAATGACAGGGTTAATTTAGTGACACGGGATCGAGAGGACTTTGCCCTGCAGTGGGCGTAGTCAGGCTGATGATGAAAATGAACGAAACAAAGCATGCTTGTCGAGTTCGAAGAATCTAATATCAATTTCATTAGTGCCCCTTCGCGCGAGGTTGTAACCAGAAAAAAAAAATTATAAACCCTTCTGCCTTTCCTGAAGTGAAAAAGTTATCGTGATATTAATGCCGCTGTCTGAACAAGACCTCTAATTAGTCTCCATCTAGATAGAACAACCACAAGCGGAACATCCCTCACAAAAAAATTTGCTTCCGACAGTCTCCTGAAAGTCTACAAATTGTTATCTCGACAAATGTCTTTTCAGATTTTTACAAGGTATACCAAAAACTATACCCAGCCCACCTGATACGAGCCCAAAATGAGAATGTAGATTTTGTTTTATTTATTCGGATGCATCTTTAATTTGAAGTTAGGGATTGTAAGTGACGACGACTGCCGCTTTTCACTGCGCTCAACAAAATGCCCCAGGATGAATATCATAATACACAACACGAATAAGCTAGCAAACGCAGCAGAATTCAGTTCGCAACGTGCAATGTTAGCGGAATTAAGGCAACGAACCGCAAATAAAGCAGTGAGAACCGGCAGCCAAAAATAAACAATAACGGACCTTTTTAACATAATAAGTAACTTGAGCGATGGAAGTAATCATGCATAATCAAAGTTATATTCGGCCATTATGCAACAAAAGATTTAGTTCGATAGCATCGGACTTCAAACCGCTGCGTTACCTACCTGAAGGAGAACAAAGCAGTATTGCAATAAAAAAAGCCTGCATGTGAAGACTTTGTAAGTACAGTGTGTGACTGAAGAAAGCCTAGTAGTTGCTAACAACGAGGGGAAGGGGTGCTGCTTCCTTTACAACACACTGGAAGTCTTCCCATGAATTTTTGGACATTTGTTGTTGGCAAAAACTCCACAATGACCGGTTTAAAATTTAACAGCCTTTGATTTAAAAGTCCTCCTAGTCTTAAAAATGCTGTTATTTATGCACGGACGAAGTGCAGTCTTCAAGAGCGCGCAAGCGCTGCTCCGGAAGAAAATTATTGAGATGACAATCTTAAAAAACGCCAGCCAGTGAAGGCTAGATTTTTCGGATACGACATAGCACGACGCATCGGCAACACTCTTCTCGATTAAAAAAATAATAAATTGTGAGGAAATTAGCGTGCCATTAGGTGAAGTGTCTTCCAGAGTGTCGCAAGATGCCGAGCGTTAGAAAGCCCCAGACTGGCGTAAAAGTATCTTATTTACGAATTTATTAACGTACTCTAAAAGTTTACTTGAATTACACAGAAGGTGGGTTAAGTAACTCGAGTTGTAAAAAAAGTTTAAATGCAAAAACTCTCTCAACACTGAGAAGCGCAATTTCAGCATTTCTGATTTCAGGACTCATAGCCCTTGAGAGTGGTGGCGGAATATTTCCGGTTCTTCCAACCACCGCTGATAAAAAAACGGGATGGGGAAATCACTCGAGAAGAAGCATCGCAAGACATTCCTCTTCTTGCCGGAGATAGGTTGCAACATTGTATAAGATGATGAACTATATACAGCGAAGTGGAAACTGGCAAGCAATAACACACAGTTACTGAGCCTTTTATATAATAAGCATTAATAATAATGCAATATTGTCTTGCTGCACGACAAAACAAATAAAAAAAGCATTCAGGCTTGCCGAGCATGCCTCTGTTAATGAACTGTGCGCTTTTGTATTTGAAGCGAGGGCACAGGACTGGATGTGGCTTCTAAATTTCTGTGTGAAGCCGCATGTTTTGTTTTTTTTTGTTTTTTTACAATTTGTAAGCGTATGCGGTCTGCGTAACCGCGTAAGAAGCATGTAAGTTTGCTTTATATTCTGCGTCTCCTGAGCAACGAAACGTAAAACATTAGTAATTCAACTAAGATAATATCGAAAATCTATAAATTGAAGCCAAAGATCAGAATTTACAAAATGAGAGCGGTAAATTTTTATGGCATTAAGATAGTACACGGAAAGGAAAAGAACTGGCAAATGCACGGCCTTCGTTGATGTGAAAATGAGTTAGAAAACTTGAGACATAATTTTAAAGCCCGTATTTTCTTTAAGGTACAGATAATTATAGGCAGATCGAAAACAAAAATATTTTCATGATAACAAAAATAAAAGACTTCAAGATATTTATTTTTTGATGTTTCACTATACATAACACTAGAGACCAGTCGGTTTTAAAGTATATTCCTAGTTTTTTTTTGTAAGTTTGCTTCCTGACTAGTGAGCTTCGCATAGATTGACAGTGTACCGCAGATTTGCACAACGCGACACATGTGATTGCATCTTCCAGCGAGCCTTCCTTAAAGGACCAAGGAAACGATGCAACTCACCCGTAGTGAACTTTCTTCAAGGAAAGAGAACTGTCCAAAATAGCAGCGTTGCTTCTACAGCTTCGGCGTTCTTAGTCACTTTCAAATGCAGACACTCACGCAACAATCGTCACTGGAAACGTGTCGTTGGAGCAATCGCTTGTATCCGTATCGCTCTTCCGCTAAGAAGTCCGGCCGTCGTTCCAACCTCTACTTTACACCACGCCACACGAAAACATAAGAGATAAAACTAACCAAAAAAACCGCTATATTCCACTCAAGGGGACACCACTAGAGACGAAAAGTAAAAACTGATATGTGACAGGAGAAGGAATGTGCCAAAGCAAATAGCTGAAGACGGATACTGCCTGCCGAGCGCAAGTTCCTCGTCGTGCGGTCTTGTCTGCGTGCCCTTTCGCAACCCGACGCGCATCTGAGCGCTCACTGAGTTGCCGCGCCGAGCGCCGGCCGTGTTTGAGAGGAGCGCGCGAGGGAAGTGCGAAGGGAGGAAAGGGATTCGAGGGAGCGTCGGGAAGCGGGCGCCGCTAGCACCCCTGGCGGCGTCCTAATCCGACTCGCCGAGCGTAGCTCTCCAACTCCGCTGCTCTCCCATAAGCCGTCGGCTGTCGTCGGCCGGTGTGCGCAATAACTGGTCATCACGGCCGCTGAGCTCCGCGAAAAGCCTCCGTTGTCGCTTTGTGTGCTCTAGTCTGAGGCGCTAGAAACCTTGCCGGCTAACGGGCGTTTGGAGTGCCGTGCGTCAGAGCCGGATTATCGCTACGTCTTCCCCGAATGGGAGGTCGCAGTGCAGACCCGAGGATTACAACTTTCGGAGCGTACTTTCTTAGCGCGATCACTGCGGAGGAGTGTTCCTTGGCCGAAGATGAGATACCATGGTCTGGCCCTTAGCAACGCTTTGTCGGCTCAGAGCCGTTCCTTGTGCGATTTCGCGTTAGTTTACAAAGCCGCGAAAGTCCGGTAGTGTACCGATTGGTAATGGTCCGAGCAATCAAGAGTAAAGAGGGCAGGATTGGAAATGGAACGGGAACGTGATGGGAGGGAAGGGAGGTGGTCTGAGTTTCGGATTCGTGGATGACACTAGAGTTTAGCTTCACTGAATCTGCTGGGGCAGTTTAGCACATAATGAGCCAACACCTATCATCCCTTGGTGACAACAGGTAATAAGCAGCACCGGCAACGTGAAGTGTTCATTGGCGAAAAATGCTTAATAGGATCACGCCTACATCACTATTGTCAGCGCACATTAAATCAAGGCGACCTGTATGTTCAGTGAAGTACCGCCTAAGCGCATGGCTTTTGCAGTGCCACGGCCGATACGGATGAAAATAAAGTCGAAGCAACGCAAGGCGTTAGAGTAGTTACTAGAATAATCACTAACATGCAGCCGTGCTTTACACCTAACGCTGTTATACGTAGCGTTTCCTTGGCGGGTACTGGCGATCTTTGCGTAAACACTTCTGATCTCGTCAATGCGCTCACGTGACCGTGCGCCCGTTGGGATCGTTCTGCTATCCCCGGTTACCACAAAAGTCTGTAGGCCTTAGACATTACTGCGGGTCTTAGGCATCATAAAAAGACAACGAGCAGCACGGTAACGGCATAACTGGCTCTGTTTAACGGTAGAAACGTAAAAAGGATGCAGTGTATAACGCAGGACTGCATTTAACGACAACTTTTTAACCTCTCTTTGTCCGCATTTTGTCTCTCCGTCCGTTAATCCCCAACACGAGAAAATGTTTATCTCCAATTCCGCAACTAGCTCTGTCGCGTGCAGACTGAACAGAGTTGAGATAGATGCAAAAGGAAAGATTGGAAGAATATAGGCACGTCTTGGCAACGACGCCTGCCGAAGCGATCGATTGATGCCACAACAGCTGCTCCCAATACCCTCCCCACACACCGCAAATAAAAAAAAATTATCGAAATAATCGGCGCGACACAGCCACCACGTCAGCCCAAGCGATTGCTGCACGAATAGATACCCCGCCTGTCATCTGTCATGCAGGTAATAAAAGTTTACATAAACCGCAGTTTTTCGTTTATTAGTCGCCTAGAAATAAATGCTATAAGAACAAGAAGAGTGTTGCGAAAAACTGGCTCTAATTTTGTACGTAGCGAAAAACAAGGAGGAAAGAAAACATTTCCCTGTTGAAAAAATGTGTACAGGTTTGAATAGGAGACAAATAGGATTATGGCACATTTCGTTTAACATTATAGGATGAAGCTTCCAAAGCGATTCAGCCTTTGAGTGACTTCTTTGTGGAGGGCTTCGTATAACTACCATTACCCGTGGTTAATTACCGTGCACTTACATCACACAGTGCATGCAAGTCGTGGGTTCGAACCCGCCCACTACGGTAGCACTTCGATGGAGGAAAAATGTGAAAATTCCGTGTACTGTGCCTTGTTAGTGCCCGTTAAGAACCCCAGGTGGTCGAAATTATCCAGAGCTCTCCACTACGGCGTCCCTCATAGACTGAGCCGCTTTGGGACGTCCATCCTATAAGGCCAAACCAAATGTGCCATAATCCTATTTGCTAACCCGTTCAAACCTATATACATTTTTCAGTAGGGTTATATGACAGACACAGCGCGAGAGATAAATTTTATCTGCTTATGAATGCAGAATATCCTCACGAGATGACCAAGCAGAAATTCATTCAAAACATTACAGTGTTTGATGCTTCCGGAACACGCAGAGCGCCTATCTCGGTTAGGCCTTTTCTGTTGCGTCCAAGCACAAGTTCGCAGTTCCGCCGCACCTGATCTTGACCGCGCTAACACGTGGTCTTAGTGTGCGTGATTCTCTCTTCGAGTGTGAGAGTTTTGTTGTATCTGGCTGACTCGTCGTGTGCACAGAATGTCCACATATATGATGAAAATTTTAGCAGCATGCATGCATTCCTGCAGCGGGGTAATCTAGGCGTAGCACGGATTAGACGGCTAATTTGTGTATCCGGATGGAGTAATGATTATGACCGCCGCAGCCTTGCGATGAGGTGAGCAAGAGCTGAGGAAGTTAGGTAAGCAGGAATGAGTACCGCGATAAAGCTATAACAAGAACCATACATGCTTCATTCAGCCATTAAACCCTCTTTTTCGGCGCAATTACTGAGTTAAATGCGTTAGAAGTAATGGAACCTTAAGTCCATGTTGTAGTTGGCGCGTATGCTACAGGTGCAAAAAAATTACACAAAGAAACAAGTCAGAATCCCCGCCAGTAATAAAAATTAATTTATTGAGAGCATTTGAGACAAAAAAAAAGAAAGCTGTAAGTAAGCAAGAATTTAGACTAGTCTCTTGCTTTGTGAAGAGACGTTTGGCGTTGTTCGTGTCCTCTTAGTGAGAAATTTCTTTCTGAGAATTCCTGGAGAAAGATTTCACCAAATTTTTAGTTTCCCTGCTTACCGAGTTGCAGTCAGCAGCGTTTTTTGTTGCGGGAGGCAGAAAAACCCAGCATAAATTTCAATCGGAAACTTTTCGAAGCTCGTGTCTGGGCTCCTTAGGGCTGAAGTGTCAATCGCACTGTCACGGAATAAAAAAAACAGAAGAAGGCGCACCACTTTCAACAGGTGTGGCGCCTCAGGACGCATCGTTAGATGCAAGCCAGCGAAACTCGAAGAGTGAGTCCCCTGTCAGTGAATACTTTCTTCAGTAGAGAATTCAATTCCAAAACCCAAGTGAAGTAGTTTTAACCGCGCCTTTTCAAAGACAACAAAGAGCCCTGATGTTCCTCAGAAAGAGGTTGTCACAAGAAAAATTCCGCGACTTGCATTGTTACGAACGCGCTTGTAAAAATACCATGTTATCACTAACCTGGACGTTCGTGAGGGTTGACTTTTGGTGAAAAAAAGAAACACAACCACAGGGAAAAGGAGCCAAACAAAAGCCACACAGACATCGTACTGAGTTGCCACTGGCTTTAACGAGATGTTACCATGGTTTATAGGTTGGAAAGATTCTGAAAGATGAACACAACGATCAAATACATAGAAAACAGGGCATCTTAGGCTTTTTAGAGTTGCCGAAATGGTGCATACCCAGCAGCACGGCTTTGAGCTGTAATTGATTTGAAAAAAAAAACTTTTGGAAAAAAGAAAGTCCAAGATTTGAATGATCGACAAAACACCTTCTATGCGGCGAGCATCATTTTCATGATTGTTTTTGTAGTGAATGTTTCTTGAACTCTAAATGCATGTCGAAGTATTTAAATCGTGATAACCCTTAAATAAAGCCATTTATGAGCAAGCACCCTGCGTGTGTGCTTCGTCTGTTCGTTCTTGCCATAGTGCTCATCTTATACAAGAAATACCACTGTTTTCCGCTAAGCCGACTCTGGATACGTGGTGAGTTCTGAGTCTTTCTGAGAAACAGAGACTTAAGAGTGGAGTTGCGACATCTCCAGAAATCTGTCACTCACTCTCCGCTTTACCTTGGTACTGCGGAGGAAGAGGAAGAAAAGAAGGAAGACGCAACGCAATTGCAAAAGAAGTTTCGGGATGACGGACAGCAATTCATCTCCCCTGGCCTGAGTGTATTCGCCGTAATCTGATTCGTGAGAAGTTCACAAAGAAAGGGTTGTATATTTCGCACAGGAACGCTAGGAAACCTCGTCGAGTCAATCTGCGTAGGGCGTTCATCTCTCTTTCTTTGTGAACTTCTCACGAATCGCCGTAATCTGATTCGTGAGAAGTTCACAAAGAAAGGAAGATGAACGCCCTACGCAGATTGACTCGACGAGGTTTCCTAGCGCTCCTGTGCGAAATATACAACAACAACAACAAGTGACCGAATGAACGCTTCCGTTTTTTATCCATAGACATAAGAGAAGAAGAGGGAGCGAAAGAAGAAAGAAAGTAGATGCGGCCCGTGTTGTGCAGCGGCGCCTTGGCTCGGGCCTGAAAGACGAATATGCACCGCTTGCGAAATAAACGCCTGCCTTGAAGAAGTTCCGCGCGCGAGCACTCTCGTTCGACGTAAGCCAATATTCTTGGGGAACTTCAGAGTTCCTCACAAGGACTTTATAAATTTTTCTAATTGACGTGTATGGAGAATGCAGGAATGCTTTCATTAGGCAACCGCTGCACCGATTTTAATAAAATGAGTTGAATGAAAAATTTTCATAACGGCCGACGCAAGACAGATATGAACTCGGGCTCTAAGTTGCGTGGAGAAAATTTCCAGATTTCGAAAAAAAATTTAAAATTTGAAGCCATAATTTGCACAACTCTGCAGCTTAGGAACAGCGACCAATCATATATTTAAGTAATCTGCGGATTTTCGGGAGTTTAAAGGGCACCAGCTTGACATCTTTAATGAAGTACGTCCCTGAGATCACGCCATTATACAAGCTAGGGCAGTTTTATAGAAAATATCCAGTATTCTGGCACAAAGCTCTCGTGCCTCACTCCTCCGCTTTTTAAAATTTACTAGGATATCAGAAAACCATTTTAAACAATAGTGACAGTATGCACCAGTTCACATTTCAGATAATCGTACCATGGCCTTTCGTATCACAATGGGATTTAGTTTTTTACCCAACAAACAGCACACCTGATACTAGTTTAATGAGGGTAGGATTCTTTTCTCTATGCACTGCATATATGTGCATGCCGTTGAGCGTTACTGATGCCTGAGAGTCCAGTAGTCTTCAGTCTGCCTGCCTCTCATCTTCGTAGCTACTTGTTGGGAGCACAAAAAGTATTGCGCGCAGTATCGGTCGTGCATTGCCTGTCATTAACACAGTGCATGTGGAGACAAAACCACGTTTTTAGGCGCAATCCATACTTTCCCCATTGAGCGAAAACCCGTGTGTTGTGTGTGTGTGTGTGTGTGTGTGTGTGTGTGTGTGTGTGTGTGTGTGTGTGTGTGTGTGTGTGTGTGTGTGTGTGTGTGTGTGTGTGTGTGTGTGTGTGTGTGTGTGTGTGTGTGTGTGTGTGTGTGTGTGTGTGTGTGTGTGTGTGTGTGTGCGCGCGCGCGCGTGCGTGCGTGCGTGCGCGATAACAGTCGATGGGACCCATAAAAAATGGCGTCCTCATGCAGACGATCGAAAACAACCTAGTTGGGCCACCTAGGTCACGTGACCTTGTAGCGCCATCACAACCTGTCCTCCGGACTGCGTGGATCGTGAGCAAACTGAAAACCATGGTAAGTGGCAGACCCGCCGCGGTGGCTCAGTGGTTAGGGCACTCGACTACTGATCCGGAGTTTCTGGGTTCGAACCCGACCGCGGCGGCTGCGTTTTTATGGAGGAAAAACGCCAAGGTGCCCGTGTGCTGTACGATGTCAGTGCACGTTAAAGATCCCCAAGTGGTCGAAATTATTCCTGAGCCCTCCACTACGGCACCTCTTTCTTCCTTTCTTCTTTCACTACCTCCTTTACCCCTTCCCTTACGGCGCGGTTCAGGTGTCCAACGATATATGAGACATATACTGCGCCATTTCCTTTCCCCAAAAACCAATTAAATTAAATAAAATAAAAAAGTGGCAGTTAAATTAACGATTGATCGCAAGAGGTTGGCCGAGAAGCGCAACTTTGGTCGCACTTACCCCACCGTTCGCAGCACCTGCGGTCGCAGGGCAGTGGCGCATACCTTAACCGCTGTACCAACGCGCAAGGAGTGGTATGACTACCAGGTACCTACTAATGTAAAGTCGAGAATGGCCTCATGAAGATGGTCGGGGCATCCGGATGAATGCGGCAGCTGGTGGGGGAGGGGTGTGCGGGCCGCGGTAGGGCGCCGACTATACCTTCAAGCAGATCAGAAAGGGTGCGGCGGCGGCTATGTAGAGCCATGCAGAGGTAGAATTGCGAGCGGCGCGGCATCGGCTTACATCACGCCGCAGCGCGTGGCGGCTGCGTTCACAGTGTGTGTGGGTGGGCCTACGCCTTCTCACAAGTGCGCAGTCTTGAGTGTTTCTGCCGACTTTTTTTCCGTATTCTTCTGGAATCAAACACATCACAGCACTATGCACTCCAGAAAAAGAAGGCAGGTTTTTGGACTGCGCATAGTCCTTCATATGATGGTTTGATTTTATAAAAAAAAAGCGTCTTTCGAAAAAAAAATCAATCGCGAGTCTGCGCTTGTTTTATACCCTTCTCTACCTTGTTTGTGTGTGAGAAGAAGCCTTTGTGGATAATTATGCACATCATTGAGAACAGAGCAATAGGACTCGTTACCGAAAATTACACCCCTCAGCAGGATTGTCACGCGAATGATGATTAAGGCCCCAAAGAAGCGGTAGCCGCGACCCTTTTTTGCGAAAGAAACTGGGCTTAATGTTGCAGTCGAGGCGAGTCCGCAAACTGTTAATATTGTGAGAAGGAAAAGTTGTATTACTAGAGGTTTTGCGTGACACCCGCCATAAGCTATTATTTACAATCAAATTCAGCAGCAGACAGTCGAACTATATATATTTTTTCGAAACACAATGAAGCGTGGCAATCAAATCTGCAGGCAGAACACCGACAACCTTTTCATTCGCGGAATTTCAAAAGGTTTTTCACTCGCAAGATGATAACAAAGTTTGGAGGCAGTGTTCCTTCAGCGGGCCGGCGAAGATTCATTTATTGATTCAAAGGCCAGTAGTTCCCATTGTTGGGAGAAAAAAACTGCACGCGATTGAGACCTTCATCAAGAGTCATGGCCTTCTGCTGAGTTCCAGAGAGCGACCGCTATTCGACTTGCGCCCTGAACATCAAAACATTATCTGTAACTAGCCATACCCAACAATTCTGGACGAAAGCATTTTTAAACTGGAAGCTGTTTATGAAAGCAATTTTTTATAAACTGTAAGATTTCGCCATAACAATCGATATATCATATTTTCTGCAGCGCGAGACCATTCAAGACAGGTAGAGGTGGAAACGAAAGCGCTCTAGGGAAAATATAATTCAAAGCAACTAGCCCGACAACTTGTATCAATCAATACATCCGCAGATCACCCGACGGCAGTTCTGCATTTTTTTTCTATTAACGTTCTTGCTTTCTTCAAAAGCGTTCCCTATTGGTTTTCTATGGCATGATTAGCCGTTCGATGCGATCGATGGAAACGCTTTAAAAGATTTTGCTATCTATGAGAAGTATGAACCATGCCTTCGGTGTTTTCATAAGAGTATCTTAGAATTTTCCATTTTTCAAAATTTTCGGCTGAGATTGTTGAACATGTGTGAGCGAATATTCGAAAATTTTCAACAACGAGCTAGATATGCCATGTTCGAAATTATTCTAAACGAGTCGAATATATTTTCAAGGTTTTGAATACATTTATAAGCCTTTGCGGGAGGGTGTTTACGATTACGCAGACTACTTCTGAAACTTTTTTTCGAAGAGTCTGGCGCTGCTTGTGCGAAGTGAGTAATGCCGGTTACAGTAAGTCCCTGCTGGACAGAATCGGAGTGACATTCCGTGTCTATGCGGATATCTCGCTTTGCAAAAGCAAGAAGTAATGATTGATGTCGCGAACTCTTACGGAACTCTTAGGAAGTGTTATCTTCCGCTTTGCCGTTCTTCTTTTCGTACGCGCAGGAATGCTTTACTGAATGACGGTGTAGCTGAGTTTTTCACAAGTACAATTTCGAAAGTGTGGATATGTGCGGCATGCCTCAATTTCTGAAGTCTTGAGCCATTCATTTTGTTGTTGTGAAACAGAGAGTCGTAAGTACCCACACACAATTTTGCACCTTTTCACGGTCATAAAACATTTTGCGTGCGTGGAAGGCCTAATTATTGGTACAAAGTTAGAATGAACTACGTTGTAGTGTTCTTTGACGACTGTTTTAAGAAGTAGAGGTGTTAGCCGTACTGCGCATTGACTACCCCATAGCGGGAATGCGCGACTGCTGACCAGCGTTCTTCGGTCGTAGCAACACAGTTCTCGCGTGAAATACTAAGAGGCGAGTGAAAATGGTCCTTCCACGGGGTTTACATGGGGTCCAGGAACGGGCGATGTGGCATTACTCATGTAAATTTGGTTTCAGGAAGTAATGACTTATAAGTAGCCCTCGCCCGATCTTATCTACTGAGATGTAACACTAGCTTATTGGCTGTTGCAATCAGTTGCAGAAAATAATTTATTCAATACGTTTAAAATGGAGGTCATAAAAGTGATACACTTTCATGCGAACCTATCGTTAGCGATCAGCGTTGCGTCACTTCACAGCTGCAGCTGTGACACCATAACGTACAGCGCCCCTAACGTAGCGCCGCCGATAGTATTACGCTGTTAAGCAGAGAAATAATTTTTTCCCCAATATTTGCCACTTTTATAAACACTCTTAAATATATTTGATCCGTTTCTATCACTATTCACTTCGTATTCGACTGGATTTTCGAAGCATCCTAAAATTGCTGAGCTCTGCAGAGGGCCGCTGGTCCTTAGGCATGCGCTCATAGTAACATCAAAGTAAGAACTGGTCATTCGCAATTTCTGAGCTGCACTAGAAAAGCTGGAAGATACCGTTACCCCATTGATGATTGCAACACGCGTAGTGGACCTACCTCGACTCTTCGAGGACTTAGGCTGAACAAGACACTCTCAGTGAAAACGGCAAGTTTCCCTTTTGGTATGCAGCACTATTCTGCCAAACCGTACAGCCACTGCTAGAAAAAAAAAGTAAAAAAGTCTGCTCTCTTGTTTGCGCTCCTGAATGAGCGAAATGCGATATTTCGCGTGCTCAGCCTCACACGGAACGCCCACTGTACTGTCGCATTTCGATGCAACATAGAGCAGTCACTAACAAAATAAGTTAAGCCGGTACGGGGGAAAATTGTTTCCCTTTTCGTATGTACTGCCCTGAACGAAAGAAACGTGACTCTGCCAACGCGAGGCCTTGTAAGCTCATGGAGCTCTGGCTGATAACTTAACGGTCAAGTTTCGCTCTAAAGTACACTAAACTGGAACGCTGTTTCAGGTGGTACAGAGAAAAACAATTTTTTTTTCTACCTACAGCTCGAAATTGGATATTCTCTGGAAGAGAATGTTCCCTTTGACATGCAGTAACCTTCATCCAAACCGGTTTTTCCTCTACAGAGAAAAGCAATTTGCCCTTTGCTATGTGCAGTATTGAACAACCGAAGCAAAGTACTGCGATCGCACACCTTTTTTACAGCGAAGCTGTATACCTCTACCCTCAAAGGAAGTCTTTGTGACGTCGTCGTCAGCGAAAAACATCAGGATAGAGAAAAACCACAAAACAAGCATCAAAACCGCATGTTGGATGGCAAGGCGCGTGCGAACAATAAGTACACCATCCGACGCGTTCCGGAAAACATTATAGGTTTGCAGCTGCTTCAAAAGGGGTTGAGGCCATTCGAAGCCCTCATGTGAAGTGCAAACCGCATAATGTATGATAACGGCACCGGAAAACAATGCGAAGCATGTTCCTTCTCCCCGTGTGTGTTTCCCGGTAAAGATTATCGTTGCGTTTGCGTGTCGTTGTCGTAAGCAAAAAACGCCAGGCTAAAAATTGTTTACCGGAAAAATGTTTACCGGAACGCGTAGTTGAAGTTGTCGGCACCACGCGTCGGAAACCCTTACGGCGCGGTTTGGGCGTCCACCGAGATAGGTGAGAAAGGCGTCTTTTTCTTTCCACAAAACCAATTTTCATTTCATTTTCCTTGCCTTACGGCGTTGTTGAGGTGTCCACCAAGATATGCTTCCTTTCCTTAAATTGTCCAACGGGAAAAGCATCGCGCCGAAAGGACGATGGCCTTCCGTGGACCCCTTGACAACGCTGCAACACACTGTCGCGTCCCGCTCTTAAAGACGAAGCTTAAGCACCCTGTATTTTTCAAATCTTTTTTTTTTCACTTTTTTATTATTTTTAGCCGGCTATGCCGCCACCGTTATCATACATTATGCGGTTTGCACTTCACACCAGGCCTTCGAATGACGTCTACCATTTTCGAAGCAGCTGCAAACGTAATGTTTACCGGAATGCGTCGGACGGTGTACTCATTGTTCACACGCGCCTTATCATCCATAATGTGGTTTTGATGCTTGTGTTGTGGTTTTTCTTTAGCCTGGCGTTTTTTCTAACGACGACGACGCAAAGGTTTCGTTGGAGGGTAGAGGTATACAGCTTCGCTGTAAACTAACACGTTCAGATGTTTTTTTCCGCAATATTAGGTAAAGAATTTTACAAGATTCATTGCGTTCCTGTTATGCAATGTTTGTTAGGGCCCAGCTAAAATGTTAAGCATCGGAAGTCGACATTGGTGATCCAGAAAAGTGGTTCCAGTCCAACGAGGCGCATGGGAATAGAGAATGAAGATGAATTTTTATGTATTGAACACTATTCCAGTCTTTTTGTGCGTCATTGATTCTAGGCAAAGTGAAGAAAAAAGGAAAAGATAGTATTATTTTGTGAAATATGGTAGTAATAAATATTGCAAAGCAGAGGAAAATAATCTACGTGGAGCAACCACCGAAAAAACTGGGGATGAGCGATTCATTGAAACTGCTCTAGTGGCTCGTTTATAAGTATGAGAATAATACTTTTGGTCTAGACAGCAAGTGAGAAAAATCACCTTATTACGTCAAAGTTTACTTGTAATTAGTATTAGTGGTATCTGGAGCAAATTTTAGGACCCAAAAACTTAGGCCTGTAGTAAAAGAGTTGGAGGAAAATGAACCGTTTAATATTATGGATCGGCTGGCCTGCCTGTAGCGAGCCCCATGCATGCACATTAACGCTCATAAATCTCATTATTCAGACAAGTTTAGGATCAGGAGAAAAAGCCGTGGGGTTCGAAAAAAAAAAACAAAATTTCGCAACGGGCTATAATACGCCGCTTTCCGACGTTCTAAAAGCGGCAGCAGACAGTAAATTTTTCATGACAGGTCTGCATTAGTGTCGTGGGATTTTATTAAGGGGGCCCTACGGGAGGAGGGGTTAGGGGGAAGGAGGGGTTAGGGGGGAGGAGAGGAGGAGTTTCAGGCTAGAAAATGTGTGTGGTAAACAGATTTTTTGCTTCTTATTCGAGGATAAGACCAGATTTGCCGGATGGCAGTCATGCTTTTCTTGGAAGCAATTCTCTTTCTCTTCATAACCGGAAGCAGTGGTGCTGACGTGACGGCGCGTTCCCATTTGCGCAAGGCTAGTCTCAGCCCACAAATATGGCGCAGGCGATGAATGCGTTACGTAGATCTCTTGCATAATCGCCAGGCTTATATGCATGAGTGCAAGCAATCATTTTTGCTTGCTTCCTTGAAGCATGCGCTGTGTTGCATAACACAAATCTTCCGTCACGCAGGAAGTGCAGCGCGTGTCAAGATTGTATCAGTCATGTGTGTTCACACAAGAGCGGCGCTGATTCATCGTTCCTTTTCAAGCCCACTCATAAATCAAACAAAAGCAAATCCAACAAAAGAGAAAAAAACGACCTTTAATGAGGGCGGGCACACACAAGTAACTCCCCACACCAAAGCTGACACTGAGTGCTTAACATGGAGGCAAGAATTTTTGTTTATAAAAAACTGCAGGGAGTAAGTAGACGCAAAACTTTTCTAACCTCGTTTTTGGCGCAATAGGATGGCGAATCTTTGCATGTGTGGCACTCGTCTTTGAATGAGCATGAAACGTTGCTAAACGCTGCTAAACAGTAGTGGTTCGTATACGTCTTGTTCGTGTGTGTTAGCTTGAGCACTGGGACAAGCATGTAGAAAGACAAGGAAAAGAGGACGCAGCGCTGACTTTCAGCTTTAATAAAGGCAGGCGAATCCAGGCGGAATATATACGCAGTGGGCTGTGGTGACGGTAGGATTTGGGCTTGAAAAATAATGTAGACCAGAAGAGCAGCAACAAGTCTGAATAAAGCAAATTTGGCAGCCGACGTCATGAAACCAGAATACATAGGTAAAAAAAATGTATCTAGAAAAATACTAAGGCACAAGCCACGTCAAAACACAAAGATGAAAACAAGGAAAAAAATGTTCCGGAGTCTATGAAGATGTTATTAAATCTTGGTAACTGAAAAAAAAAAAACTAGTTGATTGAAGCCGTGCCTCAGTATCACACTGTGCCTACTAGAAAAACAGACCCCGCGATATACATAAACAGGGTTTTCTATCCACCAAATAGCTCCTCTAAGTCCTAAATCTCCCATTTTGCATCAACTCGCCTTAAATTCAAATATTTGCAGTGTTTAGCTACAACCGGTACGCAAATATTTCTCGCGTTTCCTCATCGTGCACCATGCTATTGATATTTATTATGCAAGCGATTACAACAACGTTATTTCGTAGTACCCTAATGCCCCGCAGAATGTAAGTGAATTGAAGCTTATGCAATAGCTGTGCCCGTAACATAGTTCTACGACATCTTAGTGTATGGTTATCAAACCAACGTCTCATACAATGGCCGGCAACGAACACCCCATGGTTCTGGTGCTACGGAAAGGGATTTGTGCCTGTTGCCTCAAATAACAGCTGCCATCCTCGAAGTACGCAAACTTTTATGTTGCCATTCAATCTACAGCATTGCTTACTGACAAATTCTGCCTTTGATGTGGCTGAAAAAAGAAAAAAAAAACTTCGGCCAGCTAATGTAAGCGTACTGCGTTTTCGAGAAAGTGAGCCAGAATGCCACTACGTTGAATATTATAATCGCTGTGTTTTGTGAGTAACCTCCGACGTGCAGCCATCTTGCGGACCTTATCAGATTCTCGCAAGAGCAACACGATCACAAACGCAATATATGGTGGTAATGTTATGGCGCTCGTTTTATGCAGGAAGACTTCTTTAGAAAACTTCAAATATTGATCGAGGTCGATCAGCATAAGGGTAGAGCAGTCAACGTCAATTTGCATGGCTTCTTTCGCTAAAGTTCCTTCTTTAAGGAATCCTGCCTCCCGTAATTAACTCAGCTTTGTAGGCATGGCGCTCAACTTTACTTGAGCTGCCAAAAGAACTTGCCTGTGAGAATGCTTTTTCTGAATCTTACGGCTCGTGACGTCAAAGGCTGTATGCGTTTTATAAGGCAGGTAAAGCGCTAACAACAATTATTGCTTTTTTGAGAACACAATTAATTCCAAAAATACACACAAGTCGATGTGAACGTGCAGCAGCACACTTGTAAAATTTTCATCATTTTTCCGTGAATACTTTCCGCACCACATGTTTATTTGGGGAAGACGGGTTATAAGGAGAAATATTTTATTTATCGGCGTAGAAACGTGAAAATCAACAGGCTTATTAGGAATACAATTAAATGCACAAATAGAGACTTTCATTGGAATAGGTAAAGCAGTTTTGACATTATAAATTTTATGTTCATCACTGTTATACCAAACTTTCAGAAAGCCTGGCGTGACAACAAAACATGGTAGGAGCCTATAGTCACCATTCAGTTTTACTGGAAGAAATAGTGGATGGCATGACATTCTCCAAATATTTTAGCAGCATGACATTTTCCTATAGCCTGCAACCTATCATATCCACGCTTGCATAATTAACATATTATCGTTATGCAACGAAAAGGAAACGGGGCGCTCGTCATGACAGACAAATGAAGCCAATAGTCACCGAAACTACGGAAAGCCTAAGGGACTGTTATTTTTATTTTGTGCAATTAATTGCCTAACTGTTGTATGGCTGAAAAATAAATGATTAGAAAGTAGACAAAAAAACAACCGCACGCCACCGGTGGGATCCCAACCCACGACCTTCAAATTTCGCGTATACGATGCTCTACCAACCATAATCTTCACGCCAAATTAGTCACAGGAAAAGAAGTTAAAGTAATCCGAAAATATAGGAAAGTCACTTCAAAAACATTTAATCAAACACCAAAAAGCAACAAACTGCACGAAAAGCCGTGAAGTTATTGCCATTCTACTCTTTCTGCAAGCAGGGCAGTCAGGACAAAAAAACGTTTTTGATAAATCTCGAACTGAAGTTCTACAAGCAATTTATGTCCATCAAAATGCTCCACGACTGTAATGTTTAGCGTATTTTGCTGTGGGGGCCATCGTACATCTCTGTCCTTCGTTTATTTAGCGCTGAATGCCTCTTTATTTGTATATGTATATATATTTTTTCTGGCAGTCCCTTTCGGCAGAGTGTCAGTGAGTGCAAACTCGCGGGCATCGCCGACACCGCTCGAAGTGTGTCGCGGACACTTGCCACTTAGTTTTAATCCGTTTTCAAAGCGACAAAGCATAGCTACAAATGTGCCTGAATAGCGCAGCGCTGCTAGATAAGTTTTTTTCCTAATCTTGATAACTCGGTGGCGGATCCCACGCTGTCGCGAAAGCAGAACTTGATCCGCGTCGGAACTGCGGCACAGCATCTTGGTCACTTGTTCATGCGTCGCCAAGGTACTCGCATTCGCTACCGGGCGTCGACACCGGTTCGTAGGTCGGCCTCTGGCGGAAAATCGGCGTGATCGTCATCGTATGAGCCTACGTGCCCATGCTGACGCGCGAATGCAACAGTCCACGTCATCAATCGATGGAAGCTGCCCTGAGCTGCAGCCGCATCGTAGCGTTGAAGTAACATTAGGGGTCGTTGTTGTTGTTGTCCGCTGTTGGAGGGGGTCTGGTCGCTTTCACTGCAGCTGTCATTTCTTTGTCTTTGCGACTGATCATTCAAGTCGCTGATCTTTTTCGTCGTTGATGGCAGCCCGGTACGCGCTTCGTTCCGTTCTCTGGCCGACGATCGCTTCCACTTCTTCGGTTATGATAGGCTTGCTGTTCCGCTTTCCGCACGCATGCGTCGTCTGAGATGTGCCACTATCCATCACTGGCGCACAGAAAGAACCTCGCGCAACAAAGAAGTGCTATCTCGCAGAATAGCAGCCGCGGACTCGCGAACCGCCGATAAGTCATCAGCAAAAGCGTGCACGCATGATGCGGAAGCAGATGACCCGAGAAACGGTGGCGATCAGCACCAACACACAATGCGCGCTGGGCGTCACGTGACAGACTGACCAATCGACGCTAGGCAGCGACTTTCTGGAGGTTATTGTATTTTAACTTCTTGTGTTTTTGTCTTTCATCGTAGTCACGCGATTCTAACGAGAGGGGAATTCCGGTGAAACCAGCTTTCCCGAAACTCCAATCGTACCCGCCGCGGTGGCTCAGTGGTTAGGGCGCTCGACTACTGATCCGGAGTTCGCGGGTTCGAACCCGACCACGGCGGCTGCGTTTTTATGGAGAAAAAACGTTAAGGCGCCCGTGTGATGTGCGATGTCAGTGCACGTTAAAGATCCCCAGGTGGTCGAAATTATTCCGGAGCCCTCCACTACGGCACCTCTTTCTCCCTTTCTTCTTTCAATCCATCCTTTATCCCTTCCCTTACGGCGCGGTTCAGGTGTCCAACGATATATGAGACAGATACTGCGCCATTTCCTTTCCCCCCAAAACCAATTATTATTACTATTATTTTCATGAAGATTTCAGCCAATTTTTTGCAACCTATGGTCACAAAAAGGTTGTTCAAAATTATTTTTTAAAAATGTCCCCGGATATATTAAATACACCTTTTAGATACAAACAGCAATGATCACAAAAATTGAACTTTTTTTTAGATTTTCGCGTCGTGATCCTTGCGTCCCTCCTGAATCGGCTACTGTTCAAAGCTTGCGCTGGAGCATTGGAATGGAAACGGTAGTGAGGCACTGGGAAGAAAGTTGTCACGAGAAAACACAGGTGAGCAGAACATTTCCTATTTTTTATCCAAGAGCCTTGGTTATATGGTAACAGGAAAAGCAATTCGATCACCTGCTAGCGCCGTCGTCTCACCGAGCGAGCGATCTCAAATGACGCCTCAACTCTTTCTTTCGTGCTGCTGCCCCAAACGTGTTTTAGCCTCGCTTACTGAGCTCGGCCATCTCGCTCTGGTTTTCTTTTTCAAGCTCCACAGCTGCCTGAGTACATTGCATCTGAGGTAAAGAAAGAACAGAGGCGGAAAGCTTAGAAGCTGTATATTTAAAGTTTTCTTGTTTTTCAAATCCGCTGTAAAATCTTGTTTCTCCTGTTTTCATGTCAACGCTTAACCATAAAAGCAGCGATAGAGGACGCTCCAAATCCATTTCTTTTTGTAAATTTACCACACACAGAAGAAGAAAGACCCCTTATTTGGGTTAGAGGCCTGACATCCCGGAAGTGAACAATTTTGTATTTAGGAATTAAGCAAAGGTGGATTGCTGGAAGAGACGGCCTTACTCGTTTCGTAGCAGAACCTCAAGTTCTTCTTTTACCGCCCCCCCCCCCCCCATAACGCTATCGCCTCCCTACACTTGCCTAGAGGGTGCGGTTTTCCTTATCTCGTCTAGGGATATGCCCTGGGTTGCGTTGCAGTTTTATTTGTTATTTTTATTTGTCGGTTCTTTGGCCTTTTCGTTTGCTTGGCCAGCAACCCCGCTTTGAGGCGAGGGGTATCTGCGCCAGGAGGGGGGGTTCAGTTTACATTATTTGCGGATAGGCGTGTTCAGCCCGAGGGAGAGAGCCGGGTATTATATATCTCAATACTTTTTTTCGCAACAGGATCAGCACCGCTTATTAAGAAAGACAACAGGAACAACTGCAGATGTTCGCATAACTGAAAAATGAGGGCGATGAATGAGCAATGGTTTCACAGAAGCACACGGAGTCTTGTTCGTATCGAAGTATTCTGCAGTTAAGAAAAATGTTGAGGACAACAGGGATTTGATCAGGCAAGGCATTAAAAATGGCATGTGTCAGCGATGCACGTGGAAGAAGGCAAAAGCATTAGAAGGAAGAAAACACCAAAATGTAATAATAATTACTGGACATACAGTACACGCCACTCCGAATAGTCGGAGGTTAAAACACACAGGACAACTCCCAGTAAGCAAATGCTTGAGAACAATTTACCGCGGTTAATAAATTTCCTTAATGAAATTGGCATCAATCGCCAAAATGTGAGTCCCTCACATTTTAGACTTTCTTGAGTTCATGTACCTCAGAATGATTATGTAGTGTGTTGTGACAGTTATTTTCCATCTTATCTCTTGTATATCTAGATGATTCTTTTGTCGGGACAGGCGACCTGTGTATGTTGTGTTTCGTATGTTGTGCTTCTCCGGGCTGCCACGTGTAAAGGGGGTCGAAGGCCTCTCAATCTGCACTGTAACAGCTTTTATCTCAGCCTTATCCATTATTTAAAATGGAAATCAATAAAAAACGAAAGAAATTATTCTAGCCTATGAGAACACGAAAGTCATTGCGACTCTCACTGGGTGTGAACGAGCCAACTGTGTCCTAAAGGAGGGGATGAAAGAGCAGGAGTTGCAATATGAAGGGCTCCAGATTAATTTGTTCTTCACATCGCACATCACACGGGCGTCTTTTGCAGTTCGTGTTTGTGGAAATGTGACCGCGACCGCCGAGGCCGGGAGCCAATGAGCACGGTTACCGTGGAGCCATAGCGGCGGCTCACCAGGGGATCAGCGTGGCGCACAATGTTACAAATTTGAACCGCGCAAAGGACACGAACACAGGAAATATAGGGTGCCGTAGTCACTTGTGGGGTGGAAATGTTGATCCTTGATCTTTTCTAAGTGGTACGGCGCTCTGTTGTGTGACTTGTGTGTGTTTCTTTGGTCCCGTCCTTAGGTGCTGTAGATATGGAAGTAGTTAAAAACCAACTCGCCCAGAATACTGTATTGTGGAACTTCATTTCTAGTACAAAGGGCTCTTTTGCATGAGCTCTTGATCCTTTCCAAGTGGTACAGCGCTCTGTTGTGTGACTTGTGTGCGTTACTTCGGTCCCGTCTTTAGCGCTGTAGATATGGAAGTTAAAAACCAACTCGCCCAGCATACTGTATTTTCGAAATGTGGAGGCTAACGAAAAGTGTTCAGCTTAAGTTGAGGACAACGCAGCGAGCTATTGAAAAGAAAATTATAGGTGTAACGTTAAGATACTGGAAGCGAGAGGAGTGGGTGAGGGAACAAACGTGGGTTAATGACATCCTAGTCGAAATCAAGAGGAAAAGTGGGCTTGTGCAGGGCATGTAATGCGCAGGCAAGATAACCGCTGGTCTTTAAGGGTAACGGAGTGGATATGCAAGACCAGGCGAGCGTAGCAGTGGGCGGCAAAAGATTAGGTGGGCGGATAAGATTCAGACGTTCGCGGGGTAGGGTGGCTGCAGCTGGCAAATGACGGGGTTAATTTAGAGACAGGCGAGAGGCATTTGCCCTGAAATGGGCGTAAAGAGGCCGATGTTGACGATGAGAAAGATTTGCGCCCTTAAAATTTGTCATGTGAACCAACTATAGCCCTACAGGAAGTACTACGGCGTACAGTGTCTGCTAACGTGTGTGAAATGGTATTTCGCGGGTACTTTTATTCAATATTTTGTAAAATTATAACCGGCTTCCCACCATGACGTAGTCCGCTTTCGGAAAGCACCGACGAGAGCAAGCAATTTTCGCAACTGAATATCCACTTCCGTGCGCCGGCAGTCCTTGTTTCTAGGTGACTCGCCGTCCTAGTATGTATGTATTCTACAGCGATAGCGGTTACACACACGTCCCGCACAACCGAGGCGTCGCCACCTTTCCGCCCGAGAGAGTGCTGTGGAGGGGCGGGACCAACAGCCATCTATGTTCAACTGCCACGCCACCCGCCATTTTGTGCCGAGGCTCACGGCGTTCGCCTGGCGGGAAGCGGTAGAGCGCGAATCACGCTTGCAGTCAGTACCCGCCGCGGTGGCTCAGTGGTTAGGGCGCTGGGCTACTGATCCGGAGTACCCGGGTTCGAACCCGACCGCGGCGGCCGCGTGTCGATGGAGGCGAAACACAAAACGCGCCCTTGTGCTGTGCGATGTCAGTGCACGTTAAAGATCCCCGGGTGGTCGAAATCATTCCGAAGCCCTCCACTACGGCACCTCTATTTATTCCTGTCTTCTCTCAGTCCCTCCTTTATCCCTTCCCTTACGGCGCAGTTCAGGTGTCAGCAGAGATGTGAGACATACTGCGCCATTTCCTTTCCCCGACAACCAATTTTCAATTTTCAATTCAATAAGCGTGTATGATGATGCGTGCATGAATAACAGCTGCAGGGGCAGCAAATCGCTTATAAAGTAAGCAGAACCACGCACTGAAACTTCCGGAACATGGTTGCGCATGTGCTACCTGGGCACAAAATGACACCAGCGAAAGGATGCGCTACGCCCCTGTAGCGGTTCCCAGACTGTCGGCAAAATGAAAAGTAGAATACCTGTTACGGGTCCCAATTGGACTTATTTTTGGTAATGTGGCGGAGAGTTTGAAGGTTGCTTCACTTCCGCCACCGGTTGGCCCAGTATTGCACTGCCTCCGGGATTGGCCTTGGTCTTTATACCGCGCGTCTTTACTATCCTGTATTTCTATCCCATCTTTCAACTCTCCTACTATCTGCACGTGGTAGCGATTGTGGCTCGGCTTGAGCCAGTGGGCAGGCCTGTGCACTTTCCTTTTCTTTCTTCCTGGCAACAACAGACAGACAGACAGACAAAATGAAAAGTGCGCCAGATTCTTCAGCATCTCATTCCCTCCAATAAAATGGAATACTTTGCAACTCGTGAATTTCGAAAGGAACCAAAGAGGAGATGGCGTTCGAGGAAGCACGCACACATACACACAAAAAAACAGCTGTAAACAATCGTTCTTTTGCATTGAGGCGCCTCGAACCTTTAGGCGCGTGCCTGAGAGCTCCGTTATGCAGCCGCATGAAAATGAGGCGAGGAAATCGAGCGCACGAAGGAAAGAAGGGAGGGAAAACAAAACGGCGCAGTCGGGAGCATAGACTACGAGGCGGGAAATAGGCGGACGAGCGGAATGCCAAAGGGCCCTTTGTTGTAGCTGCTCACGCCCTCTGCCAGCCAAGTGGCGCAGCACAGCGGAGATGGCACCTCATCTTGTAAAGGATATTTGCCAGGCAAATAAAAACGTACACACAAGGAAGAACAAAACAGGACAAAGGATCCCTTGTTCGCATGTCTTTTTTTAGCTGGCGAATGTCCTATTCAATAAGCCATAGCAACAGAGCCACGATTCAGCCTTGGTTCATCTTCTAAAACTCATTTTCAGCTCCGTGACCCCGCTTCCTTGTTTCCGAAAGAGAAGCCGCGCCGTTTTCCTACTAGGCGTCGCTTTCTCTTGGGCCACCGAATGCCGCGTCGTAACTCGATTCTCAACGCATCGCTACTGCGGGTACAGTTCTTAATCTTGGCGTAATTACGGCTCTGCTCCCACCGATCCTGTGGCCACAACCTGCAGATTCCGTCACGTGTACACCCTTTGTACGCCCCGCCCCACCTCCGCCTACTACCCCCCCCCCCCCCCCGCCTTACTGCTTCGTACAACCTTCGTCGACATCGGACGTGACGCAACTATTCTTCGGACTCCAAAACAATTACGCCATCTTTACGCCATGTTTCTTAACTTGCTAGACTGCGTGGTAGCAAGGAGCTCGGGTCCGATCTGAGGGCAATAGGCTATAAGGGCAAGTGACGTCGATACCACGCGGCTGTATGATATTTCACCACATATATACCTCACAACTATGTATTGCGATCCCGCGTACTCATTTATGCATAGATCGCATCATCACGGCCATGTACGCTGTAAGTTCCTACCTACCCCTCGTCAGGGCTCTAGATATTCTAAACAATGTGAAATATCCTCATCCCGTTGCTCCCGGAGCGCCATGTCCTCATTCTCGTAGAAGCTGCACACGGCAGGTCGTGTGGTGCGCTAGGGTGCGTGTGCAGGAAATCATAACGTAAGCCACCCGCCATAGCGATTCAGTAGTTGGGGCGCTTGGCTGCAGAACCCGAGGGCGCTGGATTAAACCTCGGCTGCGGCGGCTGCGTTTCCATGAAGGCGAAAGGCAAAACTTACCCATATATGCTGTACATTGTCAGCACATGTTAAACATGGACGGAAGCGATCCACTACAGCAATTTTTCTCTCTTCCTTCTTGCACTTTTTTTCTGCATTCCTTCCTTCACGGCGCGTTCGAGGTGCCCACCTTGAAGTATCGTTACCTCAAAGCCATATTTAATTTTTACTTGCACGTCCGACGCGCACGCGGCGGTCACCTGACCGCGTGTGATAAACTGCGCATGGCCGGTGTGAGGTACCCGTGGTCGACGGCGTAATGCTAATGCAAGCCCACCAGGGCAGCCGCGGATTTTCCACGGGCTTCGCGACTGTCCCCAGGGGGTGCCGTCCTGAAACCAGCTTCCTCTGTAAAATTGATAACGTTCACGCTATTCTGCGTAGCTCGAGGCACCAGCGTCCCCACTCCAAAGGCACGGTGTGCGCACGTGAAAGTAGAAGTATTAAATATAAGGAAAGTCGCGATAGCATGAAGTTTTACAGTGGGTGGGCTCTTGGACCACACCGAGAAGGAAGGGATTAAAGAAGGGGTTAAAGGGGCCGAGATTAAAAAAACTGACAACGCTTACGCTAGCCCTCACAGAATAAGGTTATTAACACAGCAAGCGTAAACTTGGAAAAGTTTTATGACTCTTTTCCTTTCAGGATGCCAGATATTTTTCTCGTACCCTGCGCGCATGCGGTAAATCATTCCAGTCGCATGAGGCGAACTTTAAGCAGATTATTTTCAAAATTCATCAACTTTCTTTCGTTCTGGGACTACTTGCGAAGGATGTGGTCCACAGGCAAAATTTACATCATATTCGAAATCGATCGATTTGAATAACAAAAGAGGTCTCCTTTATAGACGTTGGGGATGTTTGCTCAGAGCTCAATTTCCAGGACATGTTTCAAAAGAACAAGAAACATGGAGCTAAACTTTCGTATAAACTGTGCTATAGACTTCCTAAAATTGCTTCAGGAGGTATGGAAAACCGTATACTTCAGATTTATAAGGCAGCCTGATGGCATGAATGTTTTAAAGATTTGATGTGCTTTTTGTGACATATTGTAGGTGTTGCGCTAAACCGTCGTTCTTTACGGCCTGTCAATTTGTATTACGCCAAAGCACCTCCTGTATTGTTACAAAGGATGTAATGGCACACTTTGTATCTGTTTTGATAAGATATTGCTCTTCTAGATGCATAATATGATGAAAACTGCTCATGGGCTATGAGACGCCGCAGTGAAGGGCCTCCAATTACAGGAAGACTCAGGAAACGGGATTTTTAATTGTATTCTGTTGAAATAACACCTACCCCACAGGGAATAGTCACCAAAACTTCTTGCTTGGAGTCGAGGATTACAAAGCCTTAAAGCCTCAAAAACTACTCTCTATGGCAATGACACGCCCCCGCCCACAGATATCTTGTTAAAACTTACTGTTACCAGAAACAAAGCCATGGGTTTTGTTTTTTTTGCCTAGTACTGTTGCTGTACACGTCAAGAAGAGGGAGAAACTTTCAGGACGATCATTCACCTGTTGCGTGAATTCTCTGAAGGCAGTAAGATGCTTACGCGACTTAGCTTTGTAGCTTTGTGCTTTTGCGTGTTTTGCTTTCAGGCGTCTGGCGCACACAGCTGTATTCTTGAACTCGCGCTAGTTTGATTTCCGGCCTTAGTGGATTGTGCGTTGGCTTTTGGTCGGTTGGTTGGCTTCTGGCCTTGTTTAATGTGCCGGGAGGTTCCGGCTTACCTTAGCTAGTGCATCGGATGTTGTTGAGTGCTGGTTGGTTTGCTAGCTTTTGATGGCTCGCCTCCACCCATCTAAGCGGATGTCTTTTTTTTTTTCAGTCACCACTCTTTGTCTCGAATCATTGACTCTATCTTTGTGGGGTCAAAAGTGCGGTCCTTCGGGCGCGGCGACATTCAGAAGGCCCGCCGACTGACCTGTGGTTGTGGGTTCGCATTCACCGTGACTACAGTGGTGTTGTAGTCGAGGAACTGGCAGCTGATGTGCTTGATGGCGTTGATGCTTGGGCATTGTGAAATGATATAGGTCAATACATGTTCCTCTTTTCGTTGACACCGAGCCTTCTTAGCATGCGGGAATAAGTGCCAACTTGCAGCGTAACTTAGCAGCGAAAGCGTAGTCTACCGTGGAATCCTTGCTTAAGAGTCCTACGAAGGTAACTGATATTACTCTGGCATGGTACGGAATCTTGTTGCTGACACTGAATGCAGCTTGGTCCGCCATCACTTCGTGCGAGATATACGCAGCGATGAGCATTACTACGTTGATTTATTTGACTGCGCGTGTTTCGCCTTGGACATCTGTGACATGTTCGACGACGCCGACTGGCGATACGATAACTCCCTGTCGTACGCATATGGCAACGCCAGGGACTCGGTTCTTTGTTTCGCTTGGCCCCACAGCAAAGCTTGAAATCCTTAACTTCGTTAGGGGCGGCAGGGCCTATCCAGGTTTTGGACTAGCACCAGAGAGACGCATCCTTTGTGCGGGTGTCCATTGCAAAGTCCTTGCAGTGTGGTTGAGGTATCGCATATTCAGCCCGGGCCAGCAAAGTGCACGCGGTCACTTAAATCATGTTCATGTATTCGGCAGATATCGGTTGCCAATCAGTGCACTAGGAGGCGCGCCTAAACTTCCCAAAGACATCTGCGTCCTGAGTCGGTCTAGGTTCACGGTAGAAGGTGACGTGGCCGCGGGCGTTGGCCAGATACAATCTATTGATGCTCGTCACTCGGCTGAGGGCGAGCGACGTGAATTATTATGCATTCTGTGTCAATTAATTTTTTGTTTACGTCTACCTTGTGCGCTAGCTATGCTATGTCGACGTTAATAAGCTCTTGCGAGTGTTTTTGCGTACTCAGGCAGCGCAGTGTCATTCGTATTTCCCCTCCCAAAAGACTTGTGTGCGGTGGTCTTTGCACTAGCTTGTTCTACGGGACATTGTGTGCGTCTGACGTAAATGTGACCTTAAGGATTGGGCGTTATCTTGGACGCTAACGATTTCAATGATATCAGAATCCAATTGGTCGAGAGGAGAGTGTTACAAAAGCGCAATGTGTGGGCCATAGCTATCGCCGAGTGTCCAATCGTGGGCGGACACTCCAACGAAAGTCGCAGTGGCTTTGGTCTGATGTAGCACGTGATTAGTGGCAACACCTCGCAGGGGGCATTGACAAGCGCGTCGGCCACGTCGATGTTTTAACAATGATGTAGGGCTTCGCGATTCAATGGCGGAGCTTGTTTGGGAGATCACTAAGCTCCGTCCTTGGCATTTGTGGAATCTTGCTAATGGCAAGGCCGTATTTTGTCTGGTCTCGATACTCACTAATGTCGTCTGTGGCTGATAGTCCATGGTGCCAACACCATCGCTGGCCTTCTCATTGAACTTATTCACTGCCTCGTTTATGTCACAGAGTTGCACCCCGTCCGGTGTCCGTGCTGTGGCCTCTACCACCGTGGTTCACAGCACCTATAGCATTGCGATCTCATCTTCTACCAACGGGCGCCATGCACCTCCGGTTTTCGTGACCGCCGTAGAAAAAAAGACGTCGCTTTGGCGTACCACCTCGGTCAGGTGATTACGAGAGGAGATGCCACGGCAGCGACTCGGTGTTCAATATGCTCTGTTTGTTTATACCGGCATCCAGGGCCCGTTTGTATACCTCAGAAGCCCGCACAGGAAAAAATTGGCTCGAGTCCTCACCTAAGAACATTCAAAGCCTACAAATGGCTTGTCTCTGTCATCGATGTTTACTATGTCTCGTAGGCGCTTGTTAACTGGACGGATCGTGTGTCCGGAGAGCATGCCTACTTCACAGGTGATGATGCACTTAATTCCTCTGCACGCCTGGGGGGAAAGCATTGAGAACGTTTAACGGCACTCAGTCGTCTACTACTCTGAACGCAATGAAGGCCACATGCATATAGATGTATCGCCGCGCCACCGCTTCTTTATCTGTCATCGCACAGCCGACGCACGTGTTTACATTGTCTGCAACTTCACTGGTATTGTGGTAGTCATTGTTGACACCCATGAGGAAGTACAAGTTTCTTGCCGCATCCTGCGGCGCCAGTGAGCATGACTTGCACGGCGTCAAGTTAGTGGTGGTAAGGTGGGGGATGATCTCGTGTACGATTTGTTTATCTCCCGGGTTGGACATGTACAGGGGCGGCTAAAATTTTACGAAGCACACATCGGCGCTTGAAAATATTTTACGTGTTCCGTAGGGAAGCTAAGTTTTCATAGGTTCATACGCGAACGCAGGGGTGACATGAGGTAACATACTAATAAATAACTTAATTTTACAATGTAAGACATTGAAAGAAGCTGACCGGCTAAGCGTGCTCCGTAATATTAGGACCGGGACTGTGCATGACGTCGCAGCGCTTTTCCAGGGGCATTATGTCTACGCAAATGACTTGTTGGCTACAGGCAGCGCACTTGCACTTAATCGTAGTTTTACTTTCATCGGCAGCCTGGAGCAAATTGCAATTGTCGTTTTCCTCGAAATAAAGTGGCGACGTGCGGCTGTTTTTGTTGCCATTTTTGTTACACTTCTTTTTCTTGCATTTCCCCCGTCGCTCTTTCGTAATGATGGATGTAAACAATGACTCCAGCTGTCGGATGTGGACGTCGCTTGTGTACTTGGTGTACCTCGTCATACACGTTACTAGCAATTCGGGACAACGCCGCAAGGAAGTGCCTCTGAGCCTAGCGCCCTTCCCCTTTGTTCTGCTGCCACCCGGTCATTTCCTTTGTTCTGGCATGGATAATGTCAAAGCGCTGTTTTGGAATGTTGATAGTGAGAATGGGCAGCGCTAGATTTTAGACAAGGGGACAACACCACATAGGAACACCACGAGACACGAGCTCCATAGTTTCAGTATGCGCGACCAACTGGCCCCCTACAAAGCTTTAATGTTGATAGTCATGCGCCACGCGATTGCAGTCATGACAGCTAGAAAAGCTTCTACCGAATTCGTGGTAATGACCGTTCGAAACCATCTTTGTCAAAGATGTCCATCTCCTGTGTAATCGGGTGGAGCAGCATCACAAGCTCCCCCTTGATGTTTCGAATGTCGTCCCGAGGGTAGCTGTGATCCCGCAACGCGGTCATTAATTCGCTATTTTCGCCGATTTCCGTGTTGTATAATGTGACATACTCGGAGAATATTAGGACATCCTACCCTTTGAGCCTTATGTATTTATGTATCTTCCTGAGCTTGCTGCCATTAGTAGTCGCGTCGCCAAGGTTCTCGTTCATTTGGTTGTGTGTCTTGCGATCAAGTGCTTTCTTCCGGCCAGCCGATGTTAACGAATAAGACGCGCAGCTCGGTTCTGGCTTGTATTGATTGAGAAGAAAGAACGCCGCCTCCTGCACAGAGAGCTCGATGGCAGTCAGCTAGTTCGGGGAGAACCCTGGCGTATGATACTTGGACTTCGGGGAACGCTTGCAGAAACTCCTTTATGGCACCATGCAATTAAATCGTTGCTCTGTTGTCTTTGTTTATATATTCCGCCACGTTTGTAGCACACATGTATATCTCTAGTTCAACTTGCAGATTCATGTTCGAATTTAGTAAAGGAAGCTATCCTGGGTTAGAGTAATTTGCATGTGCTTGGGCCACGTTTCTCCTCAGCATCAGCACCGTGTCAGGAACTACAACCCGTAGAAGCTCAATGTGAAAAGCCCAGTTCCTCTAGTTGTAGTGGGCCCAGATTTGTTCCATCAAGTCGTACCAGTACGTCATTGTTTCCAAGGCTTGTTGCATTGCGCTGTACATCTTCTTTAGTGTCACGCGCCGCAAGAGTTCCTCTGCGCGGTTAGGAGTTGGAAGCGATGTATTACGGTCGTCTCGTCGATTGGCACAAAGGGCGCTTTGAGCAGGAACTTTGTTGTACCGCGCTTTAAGCACTTATGCGCATGTTGGTGGGTTTGTATTCCCAGTTGAGCCAAGCCTTTGTGATCATGGTTTCAGCTATTCCTTCGCAAACCAGATCTTCATTGGGGCCCCCCTCCAGTTCAATGAGGCTATGTACATGGGCACTGTCTGTGCTGGAAATGTATTCTCCTGAAGCAGTCATTTATCACGTACGCTGTAAATGCGAGATTTTCTTGATCTTTATTGTGCTGTAATAAGGGAGTAATTACTCATTGGCACCCACCCAAGCGCAGCTGCTGCTGACGGCACGGACCAGGTCGTCGAAGTTGATGACGCACTCGGCAGGACCTCCTGCTTTCGCGCCAGAGCATCGCACTGTATTTTTTATTCCTCTCATGAATGCCATATCGTATTGCGCGGCATTCTCGACCAAATCTACGTTTTCCACCTTCGCTCTTGTTACCACTTGCACGCCCGCCGTATATCGAAAAAAACACGGCAATGGCGCATAATCTTCATCGGCACGTATAGCACGTGTGACGGCGTCGCCCTTCTCAGATCCTTCCGCCTCCCTCCACTAGACGCTATCGTGAGGCGAGGGGGGATTGGCGTCGGATTGATCTCGCGGGGTTGGCCAAAGTAGATCAGAGGAATGACTTCTCCTTTGCGTGACGGTTGTACAAAACGGCTAACCGGCTGTTTACCTTCAGCTTGTACCATAGTCAGATAAATGACTCCTCTGTAGAACCGTCGCCACGTGCATTGGGTCCGTTATGCCAGTAAAAGAGGAAGCCGTTTCGATGGCCACTTCGTTTTTCTGGAACCGTTATATATTAAGGCGAAAGGCTTTAATGGCTCATACTCGCGCGTCCGTTGCAACGCTGTCTTCCACGAATAACGCGGCAACTAATCAGGATTGCAGAAAACGAAAGGTAGCATCAGATAGAGGGGACGAAATGTTACCCTCACGCCAATATTAATGACAAAACAACCAAATGCCCCGATATAGCGCGGACGTCCATATAGCGACGGGAGAGGGCGACGTCACACCCCAGGTCGTCAGGGTAACGGCGCGAGCTGGTGGCGCCACCTGCGCGCCACCACCAGAGAAGCCAGAAGAAGAAAAGAACAAGGACAGAGAAGCAGACCGCAAGCGCCGACAACGTCGTTTGAGGCAACAACAACAACAACGTCGTCTAGATCGACAGTGTGGCAAGGTGTGGCCTTTGGGAGTGCCACTGGTATGGGAACCTACGAAGCTAGAATCGCAGTAGGCAAGGCCAAATGCTTTCGCCTTGCTGCACTTATTGGCAAAGTGCTCCCATAATTATGGGATATTCGCATCACTTCGGCCATTTTCACTTTGATCCCATATTGCTCACACAGAGTAGAGTCTTGGAGACCTGTCAACCTCGCCATGAGCTCGTCTTTCTGCAATACGTCTACGAGGTAGGAGCTTTCGACAACCAGACGCTGTTTCAAGAGGACAGACATTGCGCAGTCCAGCTCTAGGTTTCGTAAAGCGTCTTAACCATTTCATCGAGCTCGATGCACAAATTCACTCGAACCATTAGGCGCCTAGCTTGCATGAATATTAACAAGGTGAGATGTTTCGTTCGTTTACGTAACTGAGAGGCGGTAAATGGCTTGGATTCGCCGGGAAGATGTATCCGTTGGCGCTGAAGTAGTTGTGCACTTTTTTGCACGTTTAAAGGCTACGAAAATATACTCCACAACTGAAACACTGCCAGATTATGTGTCTCAAAAGCACTGCCAAGCACTCCGTGTCTGTCCTCCGGTAATTCTTTCAGGTCCTTGTTCCGGTAATGCTTTCAGCAGCTTTACGGCCAGATTCGACGTTCTTGCTTGAAGTCGACTTCTTCACGCCCACTAGCGTCTAGAAGACGCATCACGTTCCTCGTGCGACCTTCGTTGTCATTGGATCAGATGGGATTCGATGATAGCGAAGACGGTGAGGTCGTCGTGACCACGCCGAAGTTAACACACCAGTTAACCAAGGCCGTAGCTTCACACACGCGGCAGAATTTTCTGGAAGGCAAAAGGTGGATGGAGGGTAGCTGGTGGCACTTCTGGATGGTGAAGGTGGGGTATGAAGGTGCCTGGTGTGTAGCGCTTCTGGAAGGCAACTGCGTTTTTGAATCCATTTTCGCCGTTGCTGTTTAGTTCCGCTGCTGCATGGGGTTCTAGTCGGTGGAGGCTTTGTGGAGGGCGCAGGTAGGTGGACTGGAGGTGGGGCTGTGTGTGGACGGTAAAGTCTAATGGATAGCTGGTGGATGGCGCCTCTGGAGGGTGACGGTAGGGGGGTGGGGGTGAAGGGGAGGTGCATTGAGGGTGGTACTGGGTGTGCGGGCAGCCCTCTAGCTAGGAGGGTGAGGTGGCTGGGGCTTCTGGAGGGCCGACGCTTCACTCTCCACGGATACAGACAGACGGCGGCATTTTCGCATTGTGAGACTCGTATGGCTGTAGCAGTAAAAGAAAAGTACGCTGCCAACACGAGCCGCACTTTTCTTTTCACTGCGACGATTTTCTGTAACCGATGTCATACAAGATATGTATGCATGCACAAAGTTTAAAAAGAATGCAACCAATGAAAGCCGGCGCGTTTCTTCACTGCTGAATAGAAGGCTGGAAGACTGCAGTCAGGAATACAAAAGTGATTAAATCGAAGTCAATGACTTTCGGCATGAGCCCTAACTTATCGGGACGAAACAAAACAAGAAATGCACGCCGTTATTGTCTCCCTTGGCCTGTCTTAGGTTTCGCATTTACATTACCAGTCTCAGTCTTACGAAATCTCTTTCTGGCGACTGTTCAAAGATCGTCGAAAGGTTCCGACAGGCGAGGAGAAAGTACTGATATCAGCAGTATCAAGAAGAATGCATAAGTCAATAGCGATACGTAAGTTTACCTAAGCATCAAAGTTCAAATTTCGGGGGTCGTTCACGTAGAACAGCACAAACTGAAGCAAAACATGAAGTGCGCTTGTTTTGCATAGTACGGAACGTGTCCAGCTTTTTCGGGCAAAAATTTTTAAAATTGAAAAATTGCGATACACTGTTATGAAGATATTGAAGCTAATGGTCGTTTATTTTGATATGTAGCAAAATCTTTCTTTTACAGTGTTTCAAATGGCCGCATAGAACAGTCAAGTCTGCCATAGTAAACCAATGGCTGTCTCTTTTGACGACAGCACAAACGTGAAAAAAATACAAGACTCCTGTCGGGTGTCCGCAGGATATATTGATTGTTATAGTGAAATCTTACATTGTATGCGAAAATTGCGTTCGTAAACGGTTCCCCGCTCAAAAATGCTTTTGTCCACAACTGCTGGGTATGTGGATATCGCTTACGGCATGCCAACAAAATGTTGATTTTGGCACTATGTGTGTCAGACACGCATTAAGGTCTTTCACAGGGACAAAAATGTTGTTTCTTAACAAGCACACGCTCTGTGCAGGATTGCTTTAAAAGCGAAGTAAAAACGGAGTGAATTGGCAACTTCAATGTCAGCAGCCATTTTTGTCCTATGAAAGGCGCCTGAGTTTGCTCCCAGTGGAGCTTAAGGAAACAATTCTCTTAGCGCCCGGAAAAAGACAGCGCGAAAGCATTTGGCGGACACAACTGCCTCAAAATTGGCGATCTTACCTCCGCCATCGCAAGTGAACAATTCACCGAATTTTTATGACCTTCGGCGACATTAAGGGCACAAAAAGCTCGCTATAGAAGGCATTCTTTTTTCGGCTTTATCTCTGAAGGTTGGATGAACTTTTCGTGGCATAAAAAACTTTTCGGGGCCTCACTGCGAGAACCAGTGCAGAAGAAAAATAAACGCGAAATAAACGAAAGGGGGGGGGGGGGTAAGAAAAAATATTTGCACTACATTAAAATTGGGAAACGATATCAACACATTGGCAAGACGGGCGAGTTGGTGATACATGCTTAAGGGAAAATAGCGCAAAAAACGGGGACAGGTGAATACAATAGGTCCTGTTGTTTTCTTCACTTGTCCCCGTCTTTAGCGCTTTTTTGCCTTAAAAACAATATCAAGCTTAGTTGGCTGACATTACTCAGCCTAGTGGGCCGGAATGATTGTGGAAATCATTGCAACTGGCGTGAGGAAGAATTTTCATGTATGCCTCTGGGGTTCTGCACTTTTATGCGCTAGCGTAATGCTTTTATTCGAAGCAAAGCTGAAACGCTTTCAAAATTACATGAAATGCAGTGGTTGGGAAGAAAGGACCCTGTAACTGATCTGTTTCAATTTTTCTCTCGATTCTGTCCATAAAAAGAGCCAGAATCGCATGTTAAAAGCCCGCCGCCGAGACGACCTCGTCGCTTCAGGGACGATCCATTGAGAGGAGGGGGGGGGGGGAGGCAAAAGGGGAGAGCTGGCAGAAGTGGCCCCAACCGTGTAACGCATACGCCGTCCGCCCTGCTTTGCTCGCTTGCTCCGCTCCATCCCGCGCTTTTCTCCCGCACCTTTATATCCCCTCATCCCTTTCCCCCAGTGCAGAGTATCAAACTGGTTTCATATATCGGTTAACCTCCCCGCCTTTCCTCCTCCTCCTCTGCCGGTGCCGTTCGTTTTCTCCAGTAAGGTTGTTCTGTGAGACAAACTGGCGGCGGTACGCACTGCCTACGCAGAATATATTTTTACATCAATATTGCTCTAGGTTACTTTGCTTTCCCATTTGTTTGTGTACTTTTTGCCTTTTCCGATTGGTTCACGTCAATGCTGAGCTAGAGCCACTTCTATCCCTGTTTCATACCCTTATCACACGGGCAGCCGAACCGCCGTTTTGCTTAATAGCGACTCGCCGTTGTCACACAGCTCACGACCGTTCTCGGTTACGGCAACCAACGGCCCCATGGATGCAACAAACGCAGTAACGCGGTGACCGGCAGAGCGGAGCAGTGCTTACAAATTTCTTAGTTGTTTACAACGTAGCGTACGTACAACGCAGAATGCCATCCAAATGCGGCGCACGGTGGCAGCATTGCCTCCTCTGTCGTACACCGCCACATCTCCCGCAAGCCGTCCGCGCTAAGCCGCCTTCTCTACTGCGGATCCCTGTCGCCTGAGCCAGAAAAGCGTGCTAAAATTTGTTACGAAGTAGAACGTTCTTGCGGGCTACTTGGTTAATTGCAGAAAAAAGGTTAGTACTGCGCGAATTAGACACGACAGGAGACGTGTTTGTTCCTGTTCTCCTGTCGTGTCTAATTCGCGCAGTAGTAACCTTTTCTTCTAACATTTGTTGTTCTCGTAAACAATAAGCTCTGGGATAAAGGTATACCAAACATAAATCCTTTTTGAGGATCGCTGAACCGTACCGAGCTGCAGGTAGGAGTGATAGCTGTGATACAATTCTGTTCACAGCCGTATGGCAGTAGCCGCCGGTGAGGCTTCGCTTCCACGCTAGCTCCTATACAGACGTCGCTTAAATCGATCATATCTTTCTTCTTATGAGATAATGTGGTTGACTGTAAAGCGGTGCCTTGAACACACTGTTTACTGTAGCGCTGTACAATTCCAGAGCTCCGTCCGCTGTGGCTTCGATGCGAAACAAACTAGGCCTATAGCGACAACCATGCAGGGAGTGGCGAACTTCCAGAGCGCCGTCGTCCGCCGCGATCGCGGGCGCACCATTCATATTATAAACAAGAAAGTAGCATATGGACGGGACGAAGAAGGGCGAAGACAGGACTGTTGCTACACTTATTGTAGCAACCGCCTTGTCTTCGCCCTTCTTCGTCCAGTCCATATGCTACGTTTTTGCTTATAAGATGTCTGACCAACTGGCCCCTCAGTATACTCTGTTAAAGCACCATTCATAATCAGAATCAGTTTATTTTAAACGATTATTCAGTGCGTACACATATTTGATAAATAATGGGAAAGTGTCCCAAGGGGAACGGCTGCACAGAGGACATCCTGTTACAAGCTTGCGAAAAATGATTATTTACAAACAGCGGATAAAAATGAAACTGATTACATAAAGTATTAATAAAAAACAAAAAATGCAGGACGATGCAACTACAAACGAAATATGACACGGAAAAATGTATATAAATGCACGAATAGAGGAAAACAATTCAAGTGAGTGCACCGTATGCTCTAGCAATGAAAAAAAAGTTGTTTATCGGGATTGAAGAAAAGTACGAATACTACGCTTGGAAGTGTGAATGTTAAATGATTGCTTTATACTGAATGGTAATGAATTCCACAGAAATCAGGCAGAAAAATTTATTGTGAATTTTGCGGAATTCAGCGCTGCGAACGCTGCGAACTTGTCGCTTATACTTTCGTGATGCTGCAACGACCGGATCTTCTCCGACGTCACGGTGGTACAATGCGTATACCTTTAGCACTGTGGGAAAGTGCTACAGAACGCTGTTGCTGCGCCGTCCTGGCGTGAACTCGCTCCAGCTCACCCAGTGTTGCGTTCGATTGCAGTTCTAAAATGCCTTTATGTCGAAGTTGGCACGTAACTATTGTGCACTCACTGCCGCAGAAAACTCGGAACGCCAACTTAATGTAGCGCTTCTAAACATGATCGAATTCAAATCGCTGGCATGCTTACACGAAATGCGCGTGGTAAAGCAATTTGGTTTGGTTTCATTTTGTGACGTTTGAACTTCCAAAGCGACTCAGGCTCCGGGACGTTAAAACCAAAAAAAAAATTAAATCAAGCAAAATTACTTTACCCCGCGCATATCCTATAAAAATGCTGGCGATTTGAATTCCATCATGTCTACAAGCGCTTCAAGAAGTCGGTGTTCGGACTTTTCTGTAGCAGCGAGTGCACAATAGCGCTTCGACGCAATTTTCTTTTTTTTTATTCTTTCACTTGAAAGTGCACCTACGCAAAGCATGCGTGCTAGCTGAGATTTCCAACGAGCAAATACGGCTACTTCGCCTTCGCTGTCAACGCACTCCACATCATCGTTGGTTGCGCAATTTCTTTTGCCCGCTGATGGCTTGAACATGTACGGTAAGAGTCCAAGCTGTTCAACACTGCTTGAATTGTCGATAGTTTTTCTAAATGGAACCGTCAAGCCACCTGAACCAACGCGCTTGGTCGCAACACCGTCTGCTCCGGTCCGGAGATAGCGCGGATGACGTCAGGATAGTCCTGGCCATTCACGGGAAACAGCAGCATTCGCTCGGTGCCCTGAGGCGCGGGTTCGCATTTTCTTCTTAAAAAAACAGCTTTTCGCGTTTATTTTCGCCCTTTTTGAACGAGATATTTGTGTTCAACCGACATAAAAGTGTAAAATGCCGCAGGAAACTCAATTCTTTCGGAAAGTGTTTGAGCTTCACTTATAGTCAGTCAACAAAGACTAAATGAAATATGCATGCATCGAGGCCTTATTTAAAACTTGTAATGTTTTCTGGGCAGACATCGGTCATACACTCTTCACTTAGCTCGCCACAACAATTCACAGTTTCTAGGTTTTCATGATTTCAGCATATAGAAGCTTATGTGCCAGGGTCATAAGTGATCCATACGAGCTTGTTATTTTGTGCAATTGATACAAAAAAATTATATGCATCTTATGGATGTTTTTACGCAAGGCACACAAGAATGCATTTTGTATGGTAGAACTGTTTCATCGGTTTTATTTGCCGACATGTGCCTAGGATTAAAAATAATAAATTTAGTGCTCATAAGTCTTTACCAATAAAAACGCATATACGTACAATCCAAAATTAGGTTCGCACTCACGTCGTTAGTGATCACATGATTTTCAACAACACTCGAACGCTTTTCGTTTCTGAAATGGTTATGGCGCTCGGCTGCTGGCCCGAAAGACGTGGGTTCGATCCCGGCCGCGCTGGTGGAATATCGATGGAGGCGAAATTCTAGAGGCCCGTGTACTGTGCGATGTCAATCCACGTTAAAGGACTCCAGGTGGTCGAAATTTCCGGAGCCCTTCACCTCGGCGTCTCTCATAGCCTGAGTCGCTTTGGGATGTTAAACCCCCATAAACCAAACCGTAATGGTTTTGACAAATGATAGGAGTTCAGGAATAATTCGTATCCCTCGCAGACTTTTTTCCAATACCGAAAAAACCTAAAGGAAAGAAACTTCAATAATTAGCTTCCTGCACATTAAACATAAGTGTGTAAATTCAAACGCGCACTTTGCGTGTTCTAGCAGAAGCCTCAAGCGACTAGACGATGGAGCAAATTTTGCTCTCACTTTTCATCCAGATGCGTTTGACGTAATCTGTAAGTTTCACTAATATAGCGCATGACCAATATAGTGCTATACTATAGCACCAATACAGTGCTTAGCAGCGCGTACGCTCCGCAGGACATGAGACTAACGAGCAGCTATAGCGTGAAAAAGTGAGATCACATGAGCGCGTTGAGCAATCAGACGAGAATTTAATGTTAATATTTTACTCCACTGAAAAAGCGGTGATGAAATATTTTCTGACCTTTGCTTTTGATCAATGCCCATCTGTTACGCACAGTTTAAAGCGCTAGATGTTAATGGCTCGTTTTCTCAATTTCAGCGCAGTACATGCAGAGTCCGTGATAATGTGATCGCCCGTGCACAAGGCTCTTACCTTAACACTCCATTCCAATTTCTTACGCAACGAGTAACACATTTGACACCAGACTCTTGTGATTAGGCACATTGCCTCATGCACCTGGTACCCTGTGAGAGGAACCCTGAGGTCCGCAGTATATCCTGGCAGCGTCTCACTATGGCTTTTATATAATAGCAATTTGTAGCTTGCACAAGTTCAAATGAAGGACATTCGTTTTGTTCGTTCCGACGAAGATCGGCCTGACTGTATTGTTTTTCTAATTAAATTAGTATTTTATTGCGTATTATTCGCCTTTGGCGTAGAAGAAAATTATCGCCTCTTTTATTCAATTTTTTTTAGCTCGTTCGAAGTGAGAATTGGCGCATGGTAACGACGGGCTTCTCGCTGTATTCCGCATCACCGAATGTAGCATTAAACAGGTGCCTCATTGTTGCTTTATGCTAAAATATATAGTGCATACAGCCGACCCGGTGGGTGTGACGGAGTTTTCTACCTCATGCGCTGAGGCAACAAGAAGTCTGTGAAAATGCGATGACATTTTACGGTTTTCGTCGGATGCCTGAACAGTAAAAACACCGAGAACTTGCGACACCCGTCTCGAACATTGCAGACATTCTTAAAATGATTGTTTATGAGCGCTGTATTATGCGAGGTAGTGTGTTCGAATCGATTTCGTCTGAAATACGACGGCAAAGGCGATTCTGGAACTCGTGGCGAAATCACTTCGTCCGATTACCGAACTTAAGAACAGACACGTGAGCCTGCGTACTGGTCTAAGAATTTTTATGATAAAGCCATTGGACGCAATCGCTCCTACCGCCTTTCTTCTAGAAGTCGGCTCTGTCTATCTGAAGACTCGTGCGTTACTTGAAGATTATCCCGACGGCACCGTTTGAGCGTTTTTTGTCTCCCTTCATGCTATTTGGATGACCACATGCTGCATTGCGGCATGCTAAGTTAAACACATATATTTTATTTATTTATTTATTTATTTATTTATTTATTTATTTATTTATTTATTTATTGTACCATCAGGGCCAAAGGCATTACAGAGGGGAGTGGGTTTAGCATAAACAACAACAATGAAATAGAATACAGTGAAAATAGGTATTACAAAATAAATTTCTTCCTGAATAAAACAAATAACAACATCCAGAAAACGTAAATAGTATAGAAACAATGTATACAATACAGTGGAAGCAGATAAAACACAATCAACTTTCTTCAGAATAAACAATATTAGCTATAGCGTCATGAAGATTTTATTATCAGGAATGGCTGCAATATCGGGGGAAGGCGGTTCCATTCCACAGATGTGCGGGGAAGATAAGACTGAAAAGAATATTTGGTGTGGCATGTTGGGATGCCAACCTTGTGGCGGTGATCGATGCGACGTGAAATGTATTCGGGGGGTGACATGAAATAGTTGTGAAGCGCAACGTGATGATATAGCTTGTCAAATAGCGTTAGGCGACCAATTTTGCGGCGAGATTGTAACGGTGGGAGTGAGACGTTAGATTTTATGGCTGTGATGCTTGCCGTACGGTTCTAATTTGAAAGAATGAAGCGAACGGAATTATTTTGGACTAATTCCAAGGAATATGTGAGTGTTTCATGCGTAGGGTCCCATATTGATGCTGCGTATTCTAGTTAAGGACGTATGAGTGTTTTGTAGAGTAGAAGTTTAAGGGATGAGGGAGCGGTAGAGAATTTGCGACGTAGGTATCCTAACATGCGGTTTGCGTTATTAATCACGTAGTCAATATGAATAGACCGTGTTATGTTATGAGTGATATGAATTCCTAAGTACTTATATGTTTTTACCCAATCAAGAGGAGTGCCATCAAGATAATATGAAGGAAGAGCGTTAGATGTCCGGGAAGCACGCAAAGCTTTACATTTATTAGTGTTTAATTTCATATTCCATGTAGTGCACCAGTTTGACACCAAATTAAGGTCTGACTGGAGAGTGCCAGTATCGTTGACGTTATTTATTTCGCGAAATATTACACAATCGTCAGCAATAAGGTGAATGTTAGAAGATATGGCAGAAGGAAGGTTATTAATATAGATTAAAAATAGGAGTGGCCCAAGGACCGATCCCTGTGGAACACAGATAGCACGTTAGCATTCGGTGAATTAGTGTTATTAGCATGCACAAATTTCCAACGGTTTAGAAGGAAAGATTTAATCCATTGGAAGACGTTAGGATCGAGATTAAGATGGCTCAGTTTATGTAGTAGCAATTTATGGCATACTTTATCAAAGGCTTTGGAAAAGTCCAAAAAAATGCAGTCAGCGCAAGATGAGTTGTCAAGTATGTGGTATAGCTTATCAGTAAAGGGAAGTAATTGAGTTTCACAGGAGTATGTTTGACGGAAACCGTGTTGCGCAGGCGTGAAGAATGAATTCTCATCGAGAAAGGTAACGACATTCTTGAAAATATGTTCTAGTAATTAGCAGCATGTGCTGGTGAGCGAAATGGGACGAAAGTTTTGAGGGCAGTGCTTACCACCGGACTTGTGAAGTGGAACCACCTTCCCAATTTTCCAGTCGATAGGAAGGCTTGCTGTGTCAAAACAAAAAGGTTTCCTGAAAGGTTGTTTGGCACTGTGATGGTTTCGTGGAAATGTGCAAATCATCCCCTACACCTGACGCATTTCCCACATCAGGCCACAGTGCAGGCGATAAAGTCCTTGTCCTGCTCGCACATTTCTAATGCCAGCACGTAGGCGCTAGACTGAAACTACACAAGTTCTTTGTTTTGTGCCTCATTACAGTGTTCTTTTTGGTCGCTGTCCAGCAGGCTCTAGAACAGGACAAGGCAGAGGTTGAAGTATCCGCTGGTTACCGGAAGAACTTGCCATGAATTGCTATCTCGCGGTTCTTCCACCATGAGACATGTTAGGTCAGTATCACCCGATAATCACCGTTATTAGGGGCATAGTTCGATGTCCAAAAAGGCACGCTTGCATTCTCCCATAAGCAAATACAAACTATACGCGGCTGCATCTTTGGATATATGACACCCGTTGCAGAGATCTCACGCTTAATATTTATGTTATAAGTAGTGAAGGTATCTGAGAAGTGGGCAAAAACTTCCGCTAACCGCATTTCTAACGCTGCCATGCAACAGCCCTATTTCCTGTGTTATGCTAACAGGGCCCGCTTCTTTGCGTCATGTTTTCAACTGTACATCGTATAGTGATCAACGGAATGGAGCCTCGTTCCCGTACGCGAAGGGTGATATAAAATGAGCGACTGGAATAAACACGCAAGAAAATAAAGAATGGAAACGTAAAAGAGCCCGCAGCAAATACTGCACGAACCACAAAATACTACGGTGACAGTCCAAACTTAAATAATCGTGTGCTGCCCCAAGTAAGGCTACTCGAATGCGGTATAACAGGGAGGCATATTCAACCGCTTGCCCACACAGTGCTAGCAGTGAGATAATGCAGAGATTGGAAATAATTTGTACCTTTTCCTTGCCTCGTTTTCTGCGCCCCATATGACCCTCGTTTTTTTTCTGGCTCGACAGACAGTGACGGTATAAACAACGCCACACTGTGCACCATTTGACTGATGCCATTAGAAAAAAACTTGCCGCTAGTGCATGACTGTTTTCTTCATATTAATTGAGCTCCTCAGTTTAGTGAATAGCAGCATAAATCACCACACAAAGCCACTATTGTTTAAGCTGTATTGATTTAGCGAACAGGTCGTGATGACCTGCAAGTTGCGTACAACGCAAAGTCAGCCTTCAAACGATTCTACTTTCTCGAAGCATGCACCTGGTTTGTGAGTTTTCATAAGGGCGCTGCGCAGTGTGATCGCTTTGTGCTCTAGTTGCAATGAAAGTGTTTTCCCTCCCGTGGTAGATAGAAGGGGAATAGTCGAGTAATAAGCGCATGTGGAAAACCTACGTAGTCAACTGAGCTGAACGAGAAATTGCGTACATTGCTAATTGCGTACACGGCTTTTTCTTTTATTATCTCCTCACTTTCGTATACGTTGTGACCTTTCTCATCGCCAGGAGAGGGTGGCAGGTGTGCAGTAAAAAGCATGTACATTGGAAAATATCCCCCAAAAATGCACGCAGTAAGTGTTGAGCAAGAAAGAATATCTGGCATGAAGCCTGCAAGTGTGGCCTACAGTAAAGCCATAAGAGCTTCCTGCGTAGGAAGTCTGCCGAAAAACGTTGCATGTAATTCACGCACGTCCGAGGCTGCTTACGTAATCCGTCGCGACGGTGTTAAGCAACCGCATGCTGCGATACGAATTTAAACTTACCGGGGTAGGTATTGTTGTCTATAGAGAACTTTATTCTGACCGCGCATGCCCTGGAGAGCCTCCTTAAAAGCAGCAAAAAGAACATTACATTTTTTCTTGAACTTGCCAGATGTTTTTTTTTTTACAAAAATTCATCCGTGAATCCCAGAAGACGGGCAGCCTTTATTTTTGCGATTTTGAGAGTGAAATTTCAATAGCTCCTTCGCCCCACTTTTTGAATTTTTTTTCGTCTTCGAACCTTATTTACTTGCTAAGGTGCGCAGGCGTCTTCCTATGGAGCAAACTTTGTTCTTCAGAAAAAGTTTAAATTTTCTTCACTATTTTTAAACAGGAAAAGAGGAACAAGCAGTATTATCTAGCAGCTAAAAACTCTGAATCAAGACGAGGATAGGGGACACCCAAGAGAAATAGAACGGCGTTTATTAGAAAACATTGAGTGATTCCATTTGAAGCACATTAACAACTTGTAGCCGTATAAATGTGATGATTTGAAAAGTTCACAGCACCTAAAGAGTACAGTGGCCCAACTACACAAGAAATACCTAAAAAAAAGTAATTTCGCGACAACAAGTTTTTGCTCATTCCTCCCTCTGAGCTGGAAGGATTGAAACATGGAAAGGAGAGAAATAGGACATGAAAAAATATTTGAAAATATATTAATTTGCATTATAGGTACCAAGGTGTAGCATATGGCACCAGTTTTTATAATCCTATATATTTATTTCACATCCTGGAAACTAGGGAACGATGTTTCTATGTGTGCTATGTTATGTGTTTTTGAGAGAAAAAGTATCTAATTTTGATTACTTTATTACTATTCCAGCTGCACCTGCCACAATCCAATGGGTCGCGTGGACAGGTGCCGATAGGCTAATAAATATTGAAATAAATTGTTTTTGATTCAAAGAAAGACGCAGCAGGTGTCTCACTTTCAGTTCACTTGAAAAGCATATTGTATGGCCCACCCACTCGCCTCAAGGAACCTTTGTCGTCATCAGGGGTGACGCAGTGCCGTATGTCGGCGCGAAACGTTTCTAAACACCTCTCGACCACTTAAAGGGGGGAAGGGCAGGGTCATTGTGCTCGCTAACGTTCGGCACGTTTAACACAAGGTGAACGCGGCGCTCGGGATGCTAAGCGCTAGCACGCCGCCCGATGACAAATGAAAATAATTTTTCATTTTAATTGCTGGCTTAATAATATTAATTGGTTTTGGGGGAAAAGAAATGGCGCAGTATCTGTTTCATATATCGGCGGACACCTCATCCGCGCCGTAAGGGAAGAGATAAAGGAGGGCGTGCAAGAAGAAAGGAAGGAAGAGTTACCGTAGTGGGGGCCTCCGGAATAATTTCGACCACCTGGGGATCTTTAACGTGCACTGACATCGCACAGCACACGGGCGCCTTAGCGTTTTTCCTCCATAAAAACATAGCCGCCGCGGTCGGGTTCGAACCCGGGTAGCTGCAGACAATGGGTTTTCAAAGCGAATGCTGTACTGGCCTGGCGGCGCCGATATCACCGTTGGCTGCAGTTTGACCTTGAACGCCCTTGCTGCGCAGCTGCCATAGCAACGCGTCACGTGACCTCACCCACCGTGCCGCCTAGCCGTCTCTTCGCCGTCGCTCCGCCGGGGCTCCACAGCCGACCGCGTGATCTAGCCGAGCAGACGCTGCTCGGCGTCTGTAACGTTCAGTGTTTTCCGCACACTGGATAGCCAGAGCGCCCATAATGAACACCGACAGCTATCGCTCTGTATATCCTGAATTAGCTGAGCTAATTCACATTCATTTTTTTACCCCCTAAACCAAACCAAACCAGAATACTTAGTGCTCGCGCACTCGTAAACTGCGAACTGCTTGATGCATATAATCCGTCGCGTATAGTCTTGCTCTAGCCTTTGTTGCGAGGACGATTCAGTATAGCACTGCTGTCCAGCAATGTATGTTGTGTGCTTTAATGAACTAATAACAAAAAGGAAAGACAAGATTTTTCTAGCCCCGGCACCTGCCATCGATACTGAAGGACTTGAGCTGGATCAGCGGAAATAAAGGATAGCAGGCAGAAAGGAGAAATGAAATGAAAGAGGTGAGGGGGCAGGAAGATAGGATAGAGAGGAGAGGTAATATACGGATGCTTCTGCGATTTTTCTGAAACGTCGTTGGTCTCTCCTGTTCCGAAATATAGCTTAAAACTTCGTGCGTTAACCTTGTGATATTTTGATACTTTGATGATTGAGTTAGCGATATGCAATTATAGATTACAGATTAACGCGCGACATAATAATAATAATAATAATAATAATAATAATAATAATAATAATAATAATAATAATAATAATAATAATAATAATAATAATAATAATAATAATAATAATAATAATAATTGGTTTTTGGGGAAAGGAAATGGCGCAGTATCTGTCTCATATATCGACGGACACCTGAACCGCAACGTAAGGGAAGGGATAAAGGAGGGAGTGAAAGAAGAAAGACGTGCCGTAGTGGAGGGCTCCGGAATAATTTAGACCACCTGCGGATCTTTAACGTGCACTGACATCGCACAGCACACGGGCGCCTTAGCGTTTTTCCCCACGCAGCCGCCGTGGTCGGGTTCGAACCCGGGAACTCCGGATAAGTATTCGAGCGCCCTAACTACTGAGCCACCGCGGCGGGTGCGCGACATGACGTGGTGCAAAATTTCGAGTTGCATTTTTCAAGCGATTTAGAAGCTTGGAAACAAAATACTATGTTTAATTAAAATGTCAGTCAGCCTTCGAGCGTTCCAAGTAGTGTCATGAACCGTATAGTCGCCAGGTGCTTTTGACTCCAGTAGCACTCTCAGTGGGGTTCCACGTGTGTTATGCATACGTGCGCTGTTAGCGCTCAATTGCTGTCGAATTCGCAGGCCGGAAAGTGCGTACTAGCACGTCAATCCACTCTTGGGCAGTTTGAGCCACTTTGATGGTTGGTTGGTTTTTATGGAAAGGAAATAGCGCAGTATCTGCCTCACATCAGTCGGATTTCACCGTATTCGACATCAGCGCTGCGGCTCAATTTATCGGAGTAAGGTGATGCTATCACGCCGAAGTGTTCTCCGATAAGGCCGCACATCTTACTGATGTTTTAAAGCGAAAGTTTTACTAGGCCCTTTACGAGAAAATCCGGCGATGCGTGCGTCTGTAGATTGTACAAAAACAATGCCAGTGGATTAACTTGGCTTAGCCTGGAATTCAGCGAAAAGCTTCCGCACACATGGTTACACATAGTAAAGCTTTATTTTTACACAGTTGTTTGACTATGTGTCTCTTGGTCTGCTGCTTGTTGGACGTTGGTGCGATGCCTACGAAGATTGCTCGATTGTCTGAGAAATGCGTAGTCATTGTAGCCCGGGAGGGGGGTGGCAAAATTGTAATGACATGGTTGCAATGGTTGTAGGAAGGGGGTAGTAAACCATTTTAGCCCTGCCAGGGTGGCAGGGTGGCCGTGCTGCCTATCCAGTGTGCGGAACGCAGTAAAGCCAGGTTTTTGCAGTTGGACACCAAAGCAACGTGCATGAAAGCGAGATTGAGGTGTCCACTGACCCAGGGAGCCAGTTGTTCCGCTTTCCTTTCGTGAAAATCAATGATCTCTACAGCGTTGTCAACGCCAATAAACGCCGGCGGCTCAATTGTTTTGTTTTTGGTTTTTCAGCAAATGTAATGGCGCGGTAACTGACACATCTTGGTAGAAACCAGAACCGCGGTGTAAGAGAAGGAATAAAGGTATGAGGGAAAGAAGAAAGGAAGAAAGAGGAAATTGAAAATTAGTGGTGGTAGTGGTTTTTCATTAAAATGATAGTAAAAAGCAAGGAGAAGATTTTTGCTAACCCCGGCATCTGCCATAGATACTGAAGCACCTGAGCTGGGACAGCGGAAATGAAGGATAGCAGGCAGAATGGAGAAATTAAATGAAACAGGTGAGGGGACAGGAAGAGAGGATAGGGGGAAAAGTAATATATACAAACTATTTACACAATAAGAAATGTGTCCAGGTTGTGCGCGTGATTAGTTCATTTTAGAGGAATTAAAACACGCGCGGACAGCACTGTGTTGGCTACAACTGGAGTGGGGCGTCCAGTTATTAATCGTTCAAGGTAGAACTCGCGGAGCGTTCGGTCACTGCGTGTAACTACCTGACGGAGAACAGACGGGACGTCAAGCCCGTGTGTTCGAGGAATGCACAGAGGCTCACCAAAGTTCGCTCACGAGTGCGCGCACTGCCCTGCGGCCACAAGAGCGTCTTGATGGAGTCTGGTAGTATGCCCTGCGCCCTATAGGCCGCGAGCATATCGCGACGAGCATCGGCGAACGCGGAGCAGCGAAGGAGCAGATGTTCTAGTGTTTCCACTGCACCGCATCCGTCACACACATCACTCGTCGCGATTCCGTGACGCACCCGTCGTTCCCCGGGCCACACGCAGCCAATGCGCGTGCGGAGGATCATTACACGTTGTGACCGTGTAAGTCCGCGACAGCCGGTGATACTGTCGATGCGCTCACCTCCTGCGATGCGTGGGTCGGGGTGCTGCTTTCGGAGATGGTCGTGGATGGCCGCACGCACGTTCTCCAGCGCAAGGGGCAGATCGCTGGCAGGTAGTTGGTGTGCAGCGGTCGCGAGGTCGTCAGCTTCTTCGTTGCCTGCGATGCCGCAGTGACCGGGCACCCACTGTGCACGCACGGCACATCCTCTCTGCGCGAGGCGCTCAATGCGCGAGCGAATTTCCCGCAGTAGTGGGGTACCGCGGGTGTTAGATTGCAGGCGGCTGGGGGCGGCGCGGGAGTCGCACAGCAGAGCACCCCTGGGCGGTGGAGGGCCAAATGGAAATTGAAAATTGGTTTTCGAGGAAAGGAAATGGCGCAGTATCTGTCTCACATCTCGGTGTACAACTGAATCACGCCTTAAATATTCCTTGGCTGGGCTGCAGGTCGTACGAGGCCGTTGTGCTGCCTACCCGAAGACTGCTGTAATGCCTATGGCCCTGAGGGGTAAAATAAGTGCAATGAAGGTCTTTTGGAACGATAGCTTCACTACGCCGGGTCAAGGTCACCGGGCCGAGCCGGAGCTGTTAACGCGCATGCGCCGAGCAACAGGCGCGCCGCGCGTGACGACAAATTGAAATTGAAAATTGGTTTCTGGGAAAAGGAAATGGCGCAGTATCTGTCTCATATATCGTTGGACACCTTAACCGCGCCGTAGGAGGAGCTGCGAGATAAAAGGAAAAAAGAGGTGCCGTAGAGGTGGGCTCCCGAATAATTTCGACCTTCTGGGGATCTCTAACGTGCACTGACATCGCACAGCACATGGGCGCCTTCGCGCTTCGCCTGCAGCAAAATGTGGCCGCCGGTGTCGGGTTCGAACCCGGGTACTCCGTCGCTGCCGCCGGCTCCGCAGCCACGCTGCGCGGGTCGCGCATGCGCAGTAGCTACAGGTGAGACAGAGGGTGCGAAGTGCTCGTGCTCGTTATTCCCATTCCCATTTCACTCTCACAATGACGACACTCAGGGCGACCAATCAAAACAGCCTATCTGAGCAAGTGGCAGAAGTTTGCACTCCATTGTTGCCTGTTCTCTGTAACTCGTTCTCGCCAAGGCTGGCAGCGCCGATTACATGGTTACAAGAACCATGTGAACGCCCAGGTGACCCAGCGATGCTTCATCGTCACGTCGACGGCGCAGAAGGGAACACTGATCGGTGACGTTCCCTTGCTTATGGATCCGAACTCGAGCGCGAGATACTGCGACGGTGTGACAGCCTGCGCAAGATATCCGACACATTTAGCCTAACGCGTACCGCTACTGCTTGCTGCCAACCATCACCCGTCGCTCCTAGCGCGCTGGTTGGTCACGGCGAGAAAGGAGCGCGCGCTGTTGACGGGCCGCCCGCCCGTGATCCTCCACGTGGCGACGCGCACTCCCTGCTAAATGTGGAATGAACGCATCCTTCCTTGGGACCGAAACGAACGCTTATAGAGTTCAATGGCTCGATCGGATCGATTCCGCAAAGCCGCTCTCAGATACATAGAGAGCAGCCATAAGTGTTGAGTGCTAGGTCGTAGGATGTTTACAGAGAGGCGCGAAGTCCTTCGACGCAAAAAGTAGCCTTAGCCTCTGGTGGTGTAGTTTTGTTTTACATGCCTTACAGTGCTTTTATCTGGGGCAAACAAGTTGGTTTTGTTAATGTAATATGAATTACAAAAACTTTACAAAACGTATCTCCAGTTCTTAGCACAATTTGCAGTATATTTACACTTTGTCCAGTCACCAAGCTCCCACTAAGTGATGTCATATCCGCTGCTAAAAACCGGCAGTGTATGGTGACACCGTCAGCGCCACGAATTTGTTTTCGCGAGCTAATTAAAATATTAAATACCGCAGTATACGCGGTGCGACCGATGCTAATAGGATCACTATAACTCATTCTATGCAACCAACCGTCAAAACAATGCACTGAAAATGTGTTTCGGAGCCCCTTTAAATTGTCCAACGGGCCACGTGTCGCGCCGAACGGGCGTTGGCGTTCCGTGGACTCCTTGGCAGCGCTGCAACACGCTGTCGTGTCTCATGCTTAAAGACGAAGCTTAAGCGTCCTCCAAATTTTTGACCTTGCCATGAAGGTGGGAAATTCACTAACCCATAGATTGATATCATCTGCATAGATTCAAAGAATGAAATTACCACCCCCCGACAAATCGCTCTCACTAAAGGAAGCATTGGCCTGGAGGAAGACGCAACCGAACACCTACTTTTCGCCAGAAATCTTAGGTAGATACAATCAGCACAAGGTAGAGGACAGGGTGCGTAAATACTTTGGAGCTAAAGGTACTTTGGCAGACATAACTACAGAATGTGGCAGCTCCCCAGGGGCTGCCGAGTTCAATCATGAAACAGCCTGAGCCGATTTGCTGGAAGCGAGGATCCCGCTACGCAGAAAAAAAAAAAAAAACTCATCAGCCTGGTGGCCGAGGCTGTGACCGACTAACGGCACCGTCCCCGGCTCGGTAGCCCGGACGCCCGGGCTCTCGGCTTAGGTTGAGACGGACGGGTGAGCAAGCTACCACCCTTTGGCTAAATGAAGTTGATTGTCTGACTGACTGATCTTTCCAGCGAAGAAAAGTTTGCTTGAAGGAAGATAATCAACGCCACCGAAAATGAAGCCCGCAATGCGTTGTTTGGCGATTGGGTGACACACAGTAGCATGCGTGCGAAGGCTCTCTCCCACTTCTCCGAAGCTGTCAGAGAGCGTCCGAGAATTCATCGGCGATTACATCACTATTTTAAGACAGAGCACCAAACTGCTTGGTATGCTTCGCCTAGCAGTTTTATACTTCAGAATTCTTGATTCTTGTCGAATTCTCGAAAACCATTACACGTTCCCATTAATACGCCACGTCTAAACCTGAAGAATGTAACCTTGAGCGGCAGTTGTACCTTTCTTGAATTTAACATAGCCTGCCATCCGACCAAGGATCCGGCTCATACCGCTTGCGAGGGCGCATTGATTAAGCGGAAATACTCGAGAGCATAATTCGTCGCCACAAAAATAGGATGCAAACTTCACGAAGCAGACTGCGAGCACTTATATTTGGATATGGACAGCTCATGCCTACTGCCTCCAAAGTAACAGTTTTGTTTGACAAAAAAACACGAAACTCAAACAATACCGAAAGAAGAAACGAATAGGCTGTGAGGGACGAGCGTCCCTGATTTCCCATTGCCCCCTACCTCATAAAACCGCTTCGGAGGTCATCCAATCAATTTAGACCACGTGGGGTTCTTCACATGTTCCGACATCGCACAGCGCACGGCCATTTTCTCATCTTGTGATCAGTGACCGAGCTCCACAGCCACTAAACCGCCGCTGCAGGTGCATAGGTTATGGCTCGAAGCTGTAAAAAATTGTCAAAAATTTGTTATAGGACCCCACTTGAGGCAGGAGCTGCTCGCGATGGAGAAACAAACCAATATAGGTGCTAAAACAAAAGTCTGTCCATGAAAAAATTACATTGCTTCAGGTTTTGTTAAGCAGACATAGTAATCTACAAGACCTTTGAGCGGTATTAAGCCCTGATATTCACATGCCTTCATGCGTTTACAGCGCATCTGTTAATGGCCCGTTTCTAAGTTGAGCGTCGGTAACGATGGTGTCGTAACCGTGGTACTGAGGGCATCCCGCCCGAGATGCTAACAAACGGTCGCGTGAACACGGGCAGCGCAGTGCACAAAGTGTTTTCCCCCCTCCCCCCTCCTTCTGTTGGTGCCGCTCGGCTGCAAGGACGCTTTTTGCCGACGACGACAGGCGGCTGTTAAAAGCACTGCCTGAGAAGATGTCGAGCAGCGGTAGCGACAAGATCCCGCAGCGCACCGCTGAAGCCAATTCGAGGCGGCGGTTGGTTACAGCAGTGCTAGCTGCCGACGCGAAGGCTATGCAACACCGCCGCCAGCAGACTCAATGTATCCAGTGGCTCAAGCCGCGAGTATTCGAATGTGTCCCCTACCGGTGCTGAGAACCACCGCCAGTGTACAGACCCCGAGTACTTGCTGCACGCAGTAATGGTGCACGGAGAACGGTAGGGTGACAAACACATTAGTTACATGTGTAAGCAAAGACAGTAGTGCGAAACTACATACATACATGTGTGTATCTAATGTCTGACTGTGAGCCTATCGGAAAACATTCAATCCTTCCACAGCTGCTCCCAGTTGCGCTTGCGGAGTATCGTAATCATCTTGTCAGTTTATTTTGAAAGTATGAAATAATTTAGAATGCAGAACTATCGTTATGCAAACAATGATAATTAAAGGAGAGCCTGCGAGCGTTCTAGATATTCCTTTCTGCTGCAACGCAGTCAAGCGAATACGGAGTTGGCTCTACCAAAATCTGCCGCGAAGCAGAGTGGGAGCATTTCACTTCAAAGCGCGGCATTGCGTCAATATCGGTTCGAGATTCTCATTCCGCTTCTTAGTTTCGCTATATGGGTTTAGGCTTTTATATAGCTCGGAGCCCATTACGGTGGATCAAAGAAGTAATTCTTGCAAGGCGGGCAATAATATATGAAATGATTTCTTTTTTTTTTTCGGGGTTTTAGATTTTTTTTCTTTTTGTCCTGCTCGCTGTCGCTGAGCTGGACAAAAACAGCACACGAGTTCGCAGCGTAATAACACAATGCAGCATCGCCAACAGCACGCAGCACAGAAAAGAAATGATTATGCAACTTGTGAGATATAGTAAGAAGGAATATTGGACGAAAAACTTTTAAGAATAGAGTGGGGACTATAGCAAGGAACAAAGAAAAGAAAGGGAGCGGCGGTTTTGAAGGGCACGCATTTTCTGCGCAAGCTAGTAGAAAGTTTGTAATAAGAGAGTATGCAACTAAAATCGTAATAACAGAGTACAACTATGAATCGTAAGCCGTCAGAAGTCATTGCTATAGAATAAAGCATCGTTTCTGATATATTGTTTCTAACGCGCGAGAATGTAGTGATCTGAGTAACTACGAAAGCTATGAACTATATTGGTTTGTGGTATAGGCGAAAATAGTCGGCTGAATATTTGCGTGATGCTGAAGAGCACATGACAACAATTGTTTTTTAAAAGCCCTTTTTAAGTCTAAAGCCTCTAATCAAAGATGGTGAAAGTACGAACCAGTCACTTCCTAAAGCTGGTGTTGTTGTCGGTTCTGGTTTGGTTTGGTTTATTGGGGTTTAACGACTCAAAGCAACTCAGGCTATGAGGGATGCCGTAGTGGAGGGCTCCTGAAATTTCGACCACCTGGGGGTTCTTTAACGTGCACTGACATTGCACAGTACACGGGCCTCTAGAATTTCGCCTCCATCGAAATTCGACCGCCGCGGCCGTAATTGAACCCACGTCTTTCGGGTCAGGAGCCGAGCGCCGTAACCTCTGAGCCACCTCGGCGGCTTGTTTTTGGCGGTTCTATTATAACCTGATAAGCATGCTCATCATAGTGCTGAAAACAAACTGTTAGCTGTGAGTGCAGCCAATTCTATGCAAAGAATGCTTGTAGTCCGTTTATTTGCAAAGAGTGCTTCATAGAGACGGTTTACAGTAGCAAACGGTTAAGGAGGATTCAGACGAATGGACCCGATTGCGGAAGACGCGCCGTCGAGCCCCTACCACGTGACACAAACGTCAGTTCTCTGAGTAACCTTGGGCGTGCAGCGCTTAACCGGATACGGCGCAAGACGTTTAGGTCACTCAGAGGAGTGACGTTTGTGTCAGGTTGTAGGCGGTTCGCGAGGATCAACCACGATCAGGTCCACTCACCCGAGCCCACCCTTAATCACCGTTGTAAATTACTTTCATTTTTTATGAAAAATAATAAAAAGGTGTACACCAAGCTGTCCTGGCAGCCAATGTGGGTGCCCGCATATTGCGGCCAGAAATAGGCCCTGGTTGCGCATACATGACATTATTTAGCGCTTATTGAAAATTGTATACTAAATCGTTGCGCAATGCATGCAATTTACCTCAGTCTTGAAGAGTTTTCCGTGTTTTTTTCAAAGCCATATGGAAATATTCATTCCTCTTCAAACGTATAGCTTCGAACGTGTTATTTCACTGTGTCCCATTGATCAAGCATCACAACGATGCGAGTACACTCAACAAGACAAACACTTCGAACAATGCTTTATTTCTTCCCGCCCCACTGCCTCACGAACCCCCGTGGTATGATTGCAGATAATTTTTTTAAGAAATTTCGAATTTCACAGTCGCATGACGCTGCAAGTGCATGACGCTGCAGTGAGTCTGGCAGCGGCATGGCAAACGGTTCTTGCAAACAAGTGTGCTTCATTTTGCAGATAGCCGAAAGTATCGCTGGCCCATACTTCCTGCGCAATGTTTCTTCTTCAAGCTTCCTTCACGGAAACTGCCCCCTCACTGGCCCTCCATTCAGTTCTTGCTGTCAACCGATAGATGGCAATGCATCCATAGCCTCATCTCCCGTCGATCTCGCCTGTCTCGACCGTGCATGGCACAACACCGGGACGTCATCGACACGGACTCGACGGGACACAAAAACGACGCGCCGGCCAATCCTATTCTGTGGGTCTGGCAGCGGCATGGCAAACGGTTCTTGCAGACGTGTGCTTCATTTTGCAGGTAGGCCACAATTACGCTTTGAAATGTTATAGGAGCGATAATCGTTTCTTATTGCTGCTGCCAGACCCTCAGCACTTTATATGTATTTTTTCTTGCGTACTGCATTCCTTAAGAATTCTATTGCAACTGTCCGGCGATGTCGACACTAATAGAGGCCTAAAGTCAGGGGAAATGCTAACATAACTGCTAGCCAGACAAGCACGAATCAGCGCAGAGCTTTCCGCGCTCCACTCTTGATTGGCTTCTTTTGAACAGCGTATTACACACATAGAGGCGTTGGCTTCAACTGCAAACGACGCTCTTCAGAGCGTTCATGAGCTGGAGAAAACTGTTGAGAACATTAAACATGGCATCACCAAACTTGACCGCAAAAGCAATGACCTGGAAAACCAATCCCATAGGAATGACTTAAAAATCTACGGCTTGAAGGAACCATCAACTGAGACTTCTGAGGAGCTCTTAGCTTCTGTACCAGAGTTGCTCTCTTCCAAACTTGGAATCCAATGTGAAGGTATTGAACGCTGTCACAGGCTTGGCTCGAAAAGCAATGAAAAGACGACACCTGTAAGTTGTAAACTGCTAGGTTTTAGAACCAGCTTTTCATCGTTAAAAACGCCAGAAAACTAAAAGTATCTGATACGTACATTAGTGAAGACTTTTATGCGCGTGTACGGCAAATTCGAAAGGCTCTCTGGGACGATTTGGTTGATCTCCGCAAAAAAGCAGATAAGTGTAGATTGCAGTACGATTCCCTGATAGTCGACACGGTTCTAGACACTTGGGATGCTGTTTGTAAAAGGCTTGTTAAGGCTCGACGTGCTGTAGTGCCTAGGGACGCAGGGTGACTCGTTAATGAGCAGAAACTATTTTGAACATAAATGCTCGAATCTCGCTAAATAAGGTTGAAGATTTCTATTGGCTTGTAGAGTGCTAAAGTCCGTCAATTATTTGCGCAACACAAACATGGCTGGACAGCTCTTTATCCGATGCAGAATATTTGCCTCCAGATTACTCAGTTATCAGAAACGTCAGACAGTTTGGTAAAGGAAGGGGCGTATAGCTCTGTAAATTAGAAAAGGCTTTGAAATTTTTGTATTGCCAGAACTTCCGAATACTGAGTCTGTTTGGTGCCGGATAAATATTTATCGTTCCGTAACAGTTGTGTGTGCTGTGTACCGTTCGCCAGGTTCTGAAAATATTTTCTCGCACATTACAGAATAGACAGTGGAACACAGGCTCCACAATTATAAAATGATCATTACAGGTGATTTCAATACTCCTTGTATCAATTGGACCTTGTTAATTTCAACAGGTCGTGACAAGGCTGTTAGTGAATTCCTAATTTAACATGGCCATATAATTTGATTTAACACAAGTGGTTGAATGTCCAACTCGAGTAAACTCTGTTCTTGACCTTGTTTTTGTAAATGAACAGTTGCTACAGTACAGTTTTCAGTGTGACATAGTCGGTGGACTGTCAGATCACAAGGGTGTTTTCATGCAATTTAATGTGGTTTGTGAGCCCCATAAGCCAAGATTCAATATGGTTGCAGATTTTACCCGTGCTAGCGACCGTGCTATTGTTGAACTGCTAGAGTCGTCTTTCGGAGATTTTCTGACTGGCAGTGAAACGTGCGGTGTTGATGCTTTGTTAGAGCAGTTTCATAATTTAGTACATAGCTGTGTGCTTCAATTCGTCCCAACAAAATGTGCGAAACATAACCCGAAGCATCCATGGTACACAAGAGACATAATTCTTCTTATGAGACGCATCAAGCGTATGCGCAAGCGCAGCCGGTCACGAAACGAAAGCCGCGATTCACTATTTCTTTCACTCAAGTCTGAACTAAAGACAAAAATAACAGAAGCTAAACACTTTTACTTCAACACAACACTTTCAACTTTCATGAAAGAGAACCCATAGAAATTTTGGAAAACAATATTACCCTCTTCCCATGACTCTGTGTCCTTCATTATCAGCCATCAGCCTTGCGCTGATCCCGTAACCTTTTCTGAAGCCTTTATTAGCTACTTTCAGTCTGTCTCAACTTGATGACGGCACCAATCCTCCTTTCATTCATAGCTCGGAACACCAGTTGCCCAACTTCGAAGTAAGTAACGCTGGGGTTCACAATCTGTTATTAACAATTGACACTACTGAAAGTGCGGGACTAGACGCCATATGTAATATGTTCTTAAATAGGTACTCGAAATGGAGCGGCCGTTATCTTAGTCATTTTCAATAAATCAGTGGAGACCTCCTCTATTCCACAGGCTTGGAAAATTGCCAATGCCACCCCGGCGTTTAAATATGGTGATAAACAACAAATTAGTAATTACAGACCGATCTTCCTAATTTCCATTTGCTGCAAGCTTCTTGAGCACATTATTCCTAAGCACATTGTTCAGTACTTAACTTGTCATAATCTACTGTCACACTGCAAGCACGGTTTTCGATCTGGTTTTTCCACTGTCACTCAGCTCATTGAATGTACTCACGACACAGCTTCCTCATTCAATAACCACGATAAGATCGATGCAATATTTATAAATTATTCCAAAGCATTTTACATGGTCTGCAATAATAAGCTTCTTCGTAAATTACGTACCATATTTAACGGCAATAAGTTACTCGTCTGGATAACCGACTGCTTCTACTTAAAATCCCAGTTCGTCACTTTCAACCATGCACAGTCATCGTCAGGCACTGTAACTTCGAGTGTGCCCCAAGGATTGGTGCTTGGGCCTCTATTATTTATAATTTTCATTAATGATGTAGCAAATGTTATTAATGACACCGCAGTAGAGTTACGTCTACATGCCGATGACTGCGTGCTTTATCGCAACGTTGCTAACGCCCATGATCAACAGGAACTAAACAACGTGTTTTCATTGTTCTGTGAATGGAGTAACGCATGAAAAATGAAAATTAATTTCTTTAAAAACGTTGCGATGACCTTCGGCAACAAAAAGAATCCGCTGAATTTCTCTCACTGTAATAACGGTAACTGCTTGACCCATGTCAGCGAGTTCAGGTACCTGGGTGTTATTTTTTCATATAACTTAAAATGAACTGCTCATAATAATAACATTTCTGGGAAAGCACTTCGTTAACTATGCTATCTTAAACGAACCTTAAAAAATGCCACGAATGAATGTAAATTAACTGTTTACAAATCACTAGTTATACCGATCCTGGAGTACGCGTCAACTGTTTGATCCCCTCATCACGTGCGACATTGATCGCTTACAACTAGAATCAGTTCAAAAAAAGCAATACGATTCATCTTCGCCAGTACGATCGCTACTTTTCACCTTCTTCACTTGTGCACACTTCAACTTTGCAAACGTTAGAACATAGGCGCACACGTGAACGCATCATCATGGTGCTCAAGATCGTTCACACGTAATCTGGTATTCAGGCACCCTTCTCATTTGTGTCCTCAAGCGCACGTGCAACCCGACGGAGCCACCCATTAAACATTGTTCCTTTCAAACCACTTATGGATTGCTTTAAATTTTTGTTTTTCCCGCTAACTGTTGAAATTTGGAATCGACTGGACGGCTCACTTTGCTCATTGCCAATTGAAGAGTTCGTTGTTCATTTTCCTAGCAATTTGACCCGTTGATCTGTTTTTAATACTTTTATGTTAACTATCTCTATGCTACCGATGTTATTTGTTTTTACTAATGTATGTGCCCACTCCTGCTATGTCTCTCCTCTGAGACAGCAGTATTTGTAAATATATAAATAAAAATAATAAGAGGCCCCTGTTACATGAGCGCGAAATGAGATATCGAGATGTCTGCTGACCAGTAATTATTAATTGTTCTATTTAAGAGTAGATTTTCTTCACATCGGCAACTTGGGAAAGCCTAACCGCATGGTCGTGCGATATGAAAGCAATAAAATCTGCTGGTGTTGCTTTGTTGCAGTAGGCTATAATTTATGAAGAACGTTATTTACCAGCTTTTTTTTTTGTCATTGCCAGAAAGTGGAGCCGCTCTCTGCTGCAAAGTGTAGAAGTGCATTCATGCATAACCAAGTTTCTCGGCAGCTTCCGCAATACTCGTACACGCAGTTTCAAGTTCACCGAGAATAGCTTGATTTTTGTCGCAAATTGCAGAGAGGAAGTCAAACCTGGCGTGCAGTAAGTACTACGGGTACAAATGCGAAGTCAAATAGCTTATTCATTCTTCTCAGGAGTTGGTAGAAATGGTCGAGCCCTGTTATAACAGCCGCAGTTATAACAGATGCTCGCTTATTACGAACAAGATTGGCGCTAGCATCAAACAGTGGTCCGGTTTGGTTGACTTGGTTTAAAGAGTTTAACATTCCAAAGCCACTTAAGCTATGAGGAATGCCCATAGTGAAGGGCTCCGGATAATTTCGACCGCATCGGGCTTTTTAACGTACACTGACGTCGCACAGTAGACGGGTCTGTAGCATTTCGCCTCCATTGGAATGCGACCACCGCGGCTCGGATACAACCATCGTATTTCGGGTCAGCAGCCGAGCGCCATAACCACTGAGGCACTGTGGCGGCTTCCATCAAAGAACGCATCAGGGCAATAGCACTGCGCCTGTGTTACAATGGACAACTGTGGCCTCACCACTCCCATGCAGCGAAATAAGATGCGCCGTAAACTTGCTACCGCTTTCGAAAAACTGCTGCTTCTGCAAGCGCTGAGGTCCAAGAGCGTCTAGCGGCCCCCGTGACACTGTCTTGGAAAGAGCTCGGCGGTAAAGTAAAAAAAAAAAAGAACTCCGACATGACAACCACAGATATGCGCGGACCAAACGCTCAAGACTGGATATTTTTCACTGAGACAGTGTTATGTTTAGTTGTAAACTGCAAAGCTTGTAGCGAAAGTATTTAATGGTTCGCACCACTTACATTCTAACGCACCGTACAAAGAGGCTTATTGAAGGCTCTCAGTGCAGTACATCAACATTACGCCTGCCAGACCAACAGAAAATATATAGAAAGGGTTGATTTCCTGTATACTGGCAATTACCGAACATGATGCGAGGACCTTGACTTTCGTGAATCTTTAACACAGCACGTGATTATTTCTACTCAGCGGCTTAGTTGGATTTGCACCAATTTTCAAAAACTTGCTTGAGAAGTTGTCGTTTGTGAAGGTATAAATCATAACAACCTGTGAACATTTGAACATACCTATCTTTGGTTCGGGAAATACTTTCCCGCTCAGAGTACGTAACCCGTACTCTTAGCGGGAAAAAAACGAAAAAAAAAAACATTTCAATCGATCAATCTTGCTGATTAATCGGAAGATTTTGTCCCATTCTAGGTTGTTCTTGCTGAGTTCTTTGGGCACGCGTAAAATTAGTTCGCAGGGAGCGGATTCGAGTTACCGAAGCTGTCGAATAATCTGAGGGCCTTTGCAGTGCAAGACGGCTATGTCAACTACTGGCGGCGCACACTGCATCACGGGTCTTCTATAAATAGGCTGTACCGTCTTCTCTTCTTTAGCTAAGGAAGCCACGGCTTAGTTCCTTTCAGGTCGGATATTTCACCCTGTGCCCCGTATTCCGCCGATTTTTTTCCCGAAACGTTGGGCTTGCCTAGCGGTAGTACGCTTGTCAGATGGGGCTCCTAAGGATTAGAATCACAGCGGGGGTGTTTCTATGCAGAGGTTTATTGTTGATATCCTTGTTCTATATCTGTTCTCGACGCTATTGCAGCGTATTTCCGGTTTCTCGGCGGCTAGCCTCCGAGGAATTATTTCTATGGTGTTGTTGATGCTATGCTCTACGCCCGCTTATGTCGAATGAGGACGAAGGTCTGCAGGCAGCGTGAGCGCATGGAACGGGCTACACAAAGTCCTCGAAGTAAGGCTCAGTCCTTTCTTGTGCGTGGTTTCGAGCTGCTAGTTTGGAGCCCTGACATAATCCTGCCCGTTCGCAGGAACCAGTTAATGACTACTGCCAAGCACACGCCAAGGCTATCGCAACGCATCGAACGCCACAGTTACGTGCACGTTAAGCTTGTGAGTTGCTTCCGAAACCTGCGCGTTTTATTCTAAGATGTGCTGCCAACAGCTCTATATTTGTCCCTCTGTAGATGTGATGGTAAAGGAAGCCAGAGAAGCTTACGATATGCATGCTCGAATATTCTAAAATCACACCTTCTTCCGTTTTACCCGTTGAGGCAACCATGATTACCCGATTAATGCACACATCGAGCCCCACTTTGGCGCTAACGTGGCTGTTAACGCGAGAGGGTTAATGCTGCTGTTCTGCGGAAAATCTGGCTAAGTCGATGTCATCGTCTTCGGCGTTGCGAGCTGAAAATTCGGTTTGTGCCCTCTGCCTACCTGATTGTGAGCAAGATGCCCACCGCGGCAGGTGGCAATTCAGTTAAATGTTGGTCGCGAGAGGTTGCTCGGGGAGAGCAATCTGTCTCCAAGCCCCACTTGATGAACAATGTGTTTGAAAAAGCCACTTGGCGGGGCAGTGGCGCATTGTTAAACCGCTGCACTATTAAACCAGGAGTGGTATTAGGACTCCCAGCCATTTGTGAATGTAGAGAATGAGCGATTCCGCATATATGGCGATGTAGACAGCCTAGGCGAAGTGATACGCAAAGAGGACCCAGGGCGGCTGAAGAGACAGATTAATGCTATCGCGTTTTACTGTTTAGGGCGGAGCCTAAGTGTCCCCTCAAGTTTTCTTTTTCTCTTAAAATCATTCCAGGTACTTCTTTTCGCAGTGATCTTATCACTTCTGCACTAGCTCGCACTGGATTTTTCTAAGGTTGAGTCTTCCCAATCTGGTCTTAGGTTTTCCGTATGTCTACCCATCCCACCCGTTTAAGAAGTGACACAAAATTTTTTGGCGCTGTTCTCCGTGGGCGGTTGTCGATTGGAAAATAGTTGGTTGCGAATGACTTGACTTAAATGGAAAGATCCTGGCCGACTGCGTTGGTGGGCAGTTGTCGCTTAGCGTGGCAGCCGTGCAGGCTGACGCCTATATACACGCATATTCTCCGCCGCAGTTATCTTTTTGTAGGTCGAGTCTTTTTTAACGCCCACGTTGAGTGATAGTCAACAGTATGAGAACACTGCAAGCTAGAAAACTTGATTTTATGTTACCTGGCGGTAATTTGTTTTGTACTAAACAGTGAATAAAAGATTGATAATTAGAACATTGCTCCAACACACTTTGGGGTTTCTTCAGTTCAAGTTATATAGCACTAAATTGTACAAGCTGAGTGCACCTGGCCATTATCTACCGCATTTACTAGTTTTGAACATCACAACTGCCTTCAAGCTTCGATACAAGAATAAATTACTTGTAGCCGCCTTTAGTACAGGGCTCCTCGAAGCTTTGTACTTTAAAATGCAGAATCTTTTCAGTGTGAAGGAACACAGCTTGTGGAAACAGTGACGGCAAGAATAACTGGAAAGACATGTTTATCGGTACAGTACTGTGCGATAGAACATGTCGAGAGTGTTGCGCTTCGCTTTAATGCGTTCATCCCACACAGCTTTCGCATGCTTTTGGGATTTGTGAATTTTCCAATTTCTTCTCGTCTTCTTTTCAACGCATGCTCGTGGTGACGTCAAAGCGCCGGTCACGTCATGCTCAGAACCATGAGGCTGACCATCACGTCACCAGCCATGTTATTACGCCAACGTCGTAAGATAAAGCGCAAATTGTCTACTTACAGCTGGGATGTAAAAGTGCCCATCAGTGCGTAGATGGCTCTTGCTCTCCCCTCGCCATTTTTACTGAGGTAACTGCGACGCCTTGCCTCGAGCACTGCAAAGTGTTTTCACTGTTATGAAGAGTGCTGGCAGTTATATGCATTTTTTTTCTCGAGCGTGCCAAAACCTATTATTTCCGGCTTAGTAGGGCAACTCACCAAGATAGATCGGATTACTTTCTTTGGCGTTCTACTCCTGTTGGCAACCTCAAGTAGTGGCTCTCAACAAAGCCGATTGATATTTGCTGCCTGCGCGCTGTGGCAGCACAAGGGTATTAACTACGTAGGTATTGTACTAAATGAGAACAGGAATTAGAAGAGGCGCGGGAAATGGGCAACATATTTTCTGACCAACGCGTGAGGTCTTTCTTCGTCGGATATGCGCTTATATTTGCGCAGAGATACGATTTGGTAGTTCGACGTAACTAATGAGTAGGCTTATCTACCACCTTTATGAAGTCTTGGGGCTCTCTTAAATACAGCAAACTTCACACTTTGATCAGTGAGAATCTTCAAAACCTTTTCTCTGCGTGCTAGAAACGTTATTGTAAATTGAATTGCACTACTGAGTTGAAGAGACTTGAAGCTTTCCAATCTAATTTATCAGGAATAACACTGTGCACTCTGCATGAGTTTAAGAGACTCGAAACTTTCCAATCTAATTTATCAGCAATAACACTGTGCACTCTGCACACAGTTATTTTTGACTGTAAGAAAACATGAAATGGACATAAATACTAAAGGTACGTTAGCCATCTCAGGGCACGGGTACAACGGCGGTCGTGCTGAGATAGACGTAACAAAATAAATGCCAGTCAGTGTCTGTGTGTCGGCGATGTGAGGCTTCGTATGAGATGTTACATGAAACGGTGCTTTACGATTCGGCTAATGCATACATGTATATATTATTTGCGCTATATATTACTTATGTAGTACAAAGATAAATATTCTATGCAAACTCGTCTAACCTCTGCGCGATGTGAGCGCCATGATGTAGTTTACCTTTCCGTTGTCGCGCACCAAGTGAAGAAATAAGAAAAATGAAAACTCAGCCCATCTACATGCGTATCCTACCTTGTCCTCTTCGCGAAAATGTTCTCTTTGTGATATAACTACATTGCGTTTCCCGTTTACAGACATATCGCCCAATGCCAGTGTGAGCGACATAGCGTCTGGACAAGATCAACCAATTCGGGCCCCAGACGAGAGTCAATGCACAGCAATCCCGGTATGCGGAGTGCAGGCCCCTCGAGCATCCAGGCAAGTAGCCATCTTTCTCTCCCGGTCCGGCAGGCCGGTTCGTTGGGCCATCTTCGCGAAGCCCGCTTCTTCGATTACGTGGCCTAGCTGCAAGAGCTGCTGTCACGGCTCATCAGCATACCCTCCGATGGGTCTACTATGACGGCGAGTTCTCAGTCTGTTGTTTTGCCGTGAGTCTTATTTCGTTCCCCAGATGGAATAAGGCATACGAAGTTGTTCTGGTCTTACGAGCTGCTACATCCTGCCGGAAGCTTTAGTCAACCTATATTTACACCACAAGTGTACTGGGCACCTCAGCCAGCGAGAGTGTCTCGCTGCCTTCAGTAGACTACTCCGGTGATCTGAGAGATCTCGCGAGCCCTATCGCACCCACAGGGCGTGAGATCCCTCTTTTCATGGGCTGTAGGGAGGCCTTATAACCTATGAGCTAATTCCTAGACACACATTCAACGAAGCCAAGTAAAGCGTCGAAGAATGTTACAGTTTCTTCTTAGTTTGTGATGTTTATTAAAAGAAAATTAATAGTGTAATCATTTATGGCTAAAAACAGAAAGTAGGAAAACGATCATATGCCACCAGTGAGGTCACAACTCACGGCCTCCCTATGTCACATAAGGTGCTCTACCATGGCGGTGGCTGAACAATATTCTACTTTCTGGGGTATTTATGTTGCATGACCTAACCTTGAGAGTGTTCAGCAGTGCCACGCTCGTCTATAGCGGCGGACATAGAATTTCCGGTATTACTGCGAGATTCACGTGGAACGTAATCGAGCCGTGAGGGCAGCAGCCGTGCGAGAACCGTCTTATGGTGCCTGGGGCATCAGTCAAGACTGCCAAAAGCGAGGCACTCGTTAAGCTCACACTTACTTGTTCGCATGATTGCGCAGTTTTGTTCTAGATGTAGGAATAAGGCCTGGAAAGGTTGAAACAAAGTTTTCTGATTTTTCAGATACTCGCTTACAAGGCACTTGCAGCAACGAATTTTATTTGTTACATAAGAAATAGGCACCGGAAGTTAGGTAAACATTTTATATGGACACCTAGAAATGAGCAGTATGCGGCTACTCACCTGTCGTTCTACATTCATAAAGCACAACGTGCGGAGATTTTACTATGCAAGTGTTTGCTATCGACCGGGCAAAGATCAAGCCCCGCTGCTCTACTCCGTCTCAATCGGTGCTCTCAAAGTATACTTCACGGACTTCTCCTGAGGTCAACTGCGATGAGGTCAAAGTGCAGAGGGTTAAATAGAGCTGTATCCGTGCACTGGAAAAACATTTTGGCAGCCTGGACTTTCGTTTAATTTTACTAATCCCTGGGGAGCGATATTCTGAGCGTTGAGATGTTTATTACACTAATTGGCCAGCATTAACCTTAGGATTTATCCATGTGGCGTCGGCATCACTTGAATGTCTTGTCAAAACAATGCTTGCGAATAAAAGCGGCTTCAAAACGCTGCTTAGACTCCACATTCGTGTAATAGGTTGGATCCGCCGTCGCAGCGGACAATTGTTGTCCGCATGAATGATGCAGCAGTTCAGGGTTCGAACCTTCTCACTGTAACCACGTTGGCCGAAGGGGTACCACCGTTCGAAACTGGGGCTTGGCCCGCGAGGGGCGCAGCGGAGTTTACTCCGCTTCTCCCAAGCGAACACCCCTAAAGAAAGCCGGGCGTCAGGCCGGGGGCCGCATGTACCCATTTTTATCTGTGGGTGTCCGGCAGTGGGTTTCGAACCAACCACCTCCCGCAGCCGTGACGTGCGCCCAAACAACCAAAGGCATATGCTCATCTGTTTTTCGACCTATTTATGGCCTAATATCTGGTCATGCACTAGCTATACAGCAAAAACGCTGCTACTGCATAAGCAGTCCAAAGTTTTTATTCTGCTCTTCATTCACGTCACTAATTTCATCGTATCGCAGGCTTGAATATAGATTTCTAGTGCCTCTCTCCGCTTATAGAGAACACCGAAAATGACACGCACGAGCTCTACATATGAACTTCTGGTGAGGCTTTGGAAAAGGTTTTCTCGCCTCTTACTCATGCTCCAGCGTTTTTGAATAGAAAGAGAAGCCTTGTATCCAAACCGGCACTGTAATATTTTTGCATTGTTGAAGGTTCCGAATACCTATCAGTACTGAATTATTTCAACTTCAAAGCTCTCCGGCAAGAGGCGGCCGCGTTGCCGACTGCTCGGCGCCTTCCTCACGCGCTAACTGGAGAGTTTAAATGTTCCGTTCGATAGATGGATGAATGGATGGAAGTAACGAGCGGCCCTTTTGAAACGAGTGAGTGGCACATGCCATCAGGGTGAGTATTTTTTTTTAAATTATTTCTCTGAACCTTGAAAGGTATACTATGCTGAGATTTATTCGTCTTCCAAACTCAGATTCCAACATATTTGGTTATAGCTGCTTTAACTTCTCTACTTTTGTGTTTAGTTCAGTGCCCTCCTTTTGGGCAGCAATCTTTAGGTTTACCAGACATTGAACATGAATAGTGATCTTGGCATATATGTCTGCATAGGTCCGTGTTCTAAGGTACCATGACATCACTTCAAGATAAGAGGGAACTACCGATTGAATTCTTCTGAAACTATTACTCTCTGGATTTTCCCTTTCCTATACTTGTCCGCAGTCGTCTTCATTATTACCTAACTTATTCAATTCACATTGTCTGCCACCTGGATCATGTGTTTAACCCTCTTTATTACCCTGCTTTGATTTTCTGCATACTTAATTATTACTTCTAGCTCTTTTCCTCTGCTCTGAATAAGCGCTACCTTTGTAAAGTTACTTAAATTCTTTAGTCGGATTTCGCCCATCTTTGTCAGCCGTTTTTCTTCATTAAAGATTTTGCCATACGTCTTCTGCGTTCAAAGCCATGTGTGGTTTAGGCTTCGGCATCTAACGCTAATCTCCCTAGCAGCTTTCTGGTATATTTCTGGCCCCGATGGAACTTCTACCCTTCGGCAGGATACCGGGTTCCCTGAAATACGCACTGGCACCATTACTCCTTAAGTGGTTATTCTTAGCACTTCATACCTATTTACAACAAAACAAGGGCTATCTGGCGCCCGAGACAACTGCGACGTCTGACAAGAAACCGAGCAAAGGTCATTCATGATTGCTGCGCACTATGAAGGCAACGCGTTCCTGGAGGGTAGGTGAAGGGTAACGCAGAAAAGAAAGGGACGATGGGCACAAAGGGTGATCACCGGCGATCGTTGGCAGTGCAGATCAGGTGACCTTTCATATACGGCCTACTTACCGTTATAACCATCCCCTTTCTTCGTTTTCGGTAGTCCCACCAGCATGACAAACCAGAAATGAAAGCATGGCAAGAAAATTGCGCATCGCCGGATGATGCTTTGCTCTAAATCCACAGTTTTACTTCATTACTACCTTTACTACCCCCAATCCTTTGTCGAGCATCGTAGGTAGCGTCAAAATGTATTTTCGTCGTTGGCCTGACAAGAGACTTCATTTCTCCTTCCCTTCTCTTTCTTTGCTGTTTGTCTTTTAGCACCGATCCCTGCATCAACATTTCTGCATCTTAAGGGTGTCTCTCAGAGGTTCGCAAAGAAACGATGTTCTTTTTCAAGTCATCATACTTCGTATTACGACATCAGCATTTCTGCTTCTTTCCTGCATCTCAGGGGTGTCTCTCTCAGAGGTTCGCTAAGAAACGATATTCTTTTTCCAATGATCACACTTCATATTACGATTTCTCCGTAACGCCCACCTCCCTGCCACTTCATACCATTCATTATTTCTTCAAATATTATTTTTCTCTCTTTCTGCATCTTAAGGGTGTCTCTCAGAGGTTCGCAAAGAAACGATGTTCTTTTTCAAGTCATCATACTTCGTATTACGACATCAGCATTTCTGCTTCTTTCCTGCATCTCAAGGGGGTCTCTCTCAGAGGTTCGCTAAGAAACGATATTCTTTTTCCAATGATCACACTTCATATTACGATTTCTCCGTAACGCCCACCTCCCTGCCACTTCATACCATTCATTATTTCTTCAAATATTATTTTTCTCTCTTTCTGCATCTTAAGGGTGTCTATCAGAGGTTCGCAAAGAAACGATGTTCTTTTTCAAGTCATCATACTTCGTATTACGACATCAGCATTTCTGCTTCTTTCCTGCATCTCAGGGGTGTCTCTCTCAGAGGTTCGCTAAGAAACGATATTCTTTTTTCAATGATCACACTTCATATTACGATTTCTCCGTAACGCCCACCTCCCTGCCACTTCATACCATTCATTATTTCTTCAAATATTATTTTTCTCTCTTTCTGCATCTTAAGGGTGTCTCTCAGAGGTTCGCAAAGAAACGATGTTCTTTTTCAAGTCATCATACTTCGTATTACGACATCAGCATTTCTGCTTCTTTCCTGCATCTCAAGGGGGTCTCTCTCAGAGGTTCGCTAAGAAACGATATTCTTTTTCCAATGATCACACTTCATATTACGATTTCTCCGTAACGCCCACCTCCCTGCCACTTCATACTATTCATTATTTTTTCAAATATTATTTTTCTCTCTTTCTGCATCTTAAGGGTGTCTCTCAGAGGTTCGCAAAGAAACGATGTTCTTTTTCAAGTCATCATACTTCGTATTACGACATCAGCATTTCTGCTTCTTTCCTGCATCTCAAGGGGGTCTCTCTCAGAGGTTCGCTAAGAAACGATATTCTTTTTCCAATGATCACACTTCATATTACGATTTCTCCGTAACGCCCACCTCCCTGCCACTTCATACCATTCATTATTTCTTCAAATATTATTTTTCTCTCTTTCTGCATCTTAAGGGCGTCTCTCAGAGGTTCGCAAAGAAACGATGTTCTTTTTCAAGTCATCATACTTCGTATTACGACATCAGCATTTCTGCTTCTTTCCTGCATCTCAAGGGGGTCTCTCTCAGAGGTTCGCTAAGAAACGATATTCTTTTTCCAATGATCACACTTCATATTACGATTTCTCCGTAACGCCCACCTCCCTGCCACTTCATACCATTCATTATTTCTTCAAATATTATTTTTCTCTCTTTCTGCATCTTAAGGGTGTCTCTCAGAGGTTCGCAAAGAAACGATGTTCTTTTTCAAGTCATCATACTTCGTATTACGACATCAGCATTTCTGCTTCTTTCCTGCATCTCAAGGGGGTCTCTCTCAGAGGTTCGCTAAGAAACGATATTCTTTTTCCAATGATCACACTTCATATTACGATTTCTCCGTAACGCCCACCTCCCTGCCACTTCATACTATTCATTATTTCTTCAAATATTATTTTTCTCTCTTTCTGCATCTTAAGGGTGTCTCTCAGAGGTTCGCAAAGAAACGATGTTCTTTTTCAAGTCATCATACTTCGTATTACGACATCAGCATTTCTGCTTCTTTCCTGCATCTCAGGGGTGTCTCTCTCAGAGGTTCGCTAAGAAACGATATTCTTTTTTCAATGATCACACTTCATATTACGATTTCTCCGTAACGCCCACCTCCCTGCCACTTCATACCATTCATTATTTCTTCAAATATTATTTTTCTCTCTTTCTGCATCTTAAGGGTGTCTCTCAGAGGTTCGCAAAGAAACGATGTTCTTTTTCAAGTCATCATACTTCGTATTACGACATCAGCATTTCTGCTTCTTTCCTGCATCTCAAGGGGGTCTCTCTCAGAGGTTCGCTAAGAAACGATATTCTTTTTCCAATGATCACACTTCATATTACGATTTCTCCGTAACGCCCACCTCCCTGCCACTTCATACTATTCATTATTTCTTCAAATATTATTTTTCTCTCTTTCTGCATCTTAAGGGTGTCTCTCAGAGGTTCGCAAAGAAACGATGTTCTTTTTCAAGTCATCATACTTCGTATTACGACATCAGCATTTCTGCTTCTTTCCTGCATCTCAAGGGGGTCTCTCTCAGAGGTTCGCTAAGAAACGATATTCTTTTTCCAATGATCACACTTCATATTACGATTTCTCCGTAACGCCCACCTCCCTGCCACTTCATACTATTCATTATTTCTTCAAATATTATTTTTCTCTCTTTCTGCATCTTAAGGGTGTCTCTCAGAGGTTCGCAAAGAAACGATGTTCTTTTTCAAGTCATCATACTTCGTATTACGACATCAGCATTTCTGCTTCTTTCCTGCATCTCAAGGGGGTCTCTCTCAGAGGTTCGCTAAGAAACGATATTCTTTTTCCAATGATCACACTTCATATTACGATTTCTCCGTAACGCCCACCTCCCTGCCACTTCATACCATTCATTATTTCTTCAAATATTATTTTTCTCTCTTTCTGCATCTTAAGGGCGTCTCTCAGAGGTTCGCAAAGAAACGATGTTCTTTTTCAAGTCATCATACTTCGTATTACGACATCAGCATTTCTGCTTCTTTCCTGCATCTCAAGGGGGTCTCTCTCAGAGGTTCGCTAAGAAACGATATTCTTTTTCCAATGATCACACTTCATATTACGATTTCTCCGTAACGCCCACCTCCCTGCCACTTCATACCATTCATTATTTCTTCAAATATTATTTTTCTCTCTCTACCCTTCACGATTAACAAGCAATAACTGGCAGGGGACAGATAATGGAAACGCGCATTATGCTTCATTTTTTTGGGTCTCTGCTTTACAAACATTAATGCGCTAAGAAGAGCGGCTGGGGCGACGCTAACCAAACAAGACTAACTCCCTAAGCATAACACAGCAGAAGTTACAGGGTAGAGTCCTTCTGATCGTGCTGCCCTTTACACGCTGTGCCCAAGCACAGTAACTCGAACGCCTATATAAATAACGTCCCTTCTGTCTTTCGTAAGCCATGTCTTCTGAGGCGCAAGCTGAACGATGCTCTTGCATATGTGAAGTGTTTAGCATATAGAACACTTATGAGGGCTGAGTTCGAATTGGCCTGCTTTATGTTAAAACCCCTATAAAATCTAATGTAAGCACTCCTGGTAAAATTTGGAGGCGGTCAGCGGTACCAGAAGAACTTACAATCTGACCAAACGAAAGGGCCTTAACCAAGCCGCTTCCTTATTTTAAAAACCTGCGTAGTTTTAGAAGAATCACGAGTCTGTTTTGTCATGTTTTCATGTTTTGCACTAAGGCTCTCATGGGTGACCTACTTTCACATTCGAAGGATTCAAGTGTCTCATATTTTTGTACCCAGGCCTCACTCTGCTGCTATTCACTAGGACGATCCGTCTTTGTTTTGTTTTTGAATTCTTTGAAAAGAAAAAGAAAACGTAAAGACGAAAACAAAATGGTGGCTCGTTTCTCTCCTACCAGTTAATTTCATCGCGGAAACCAGTTTTCTTTCCAAAACTAGTTTAGCTCACTTAAGTTTTTGATTTTTAAACGCTTCATCGAGAGCTACTTTGCAACTACGTCTCTTGCCAGTGACAACTGGGAAATTCTTTCGAAATTTTAAGTTCATGCGTAAAACGCTTACTCGGTTACGGTGGATAATTCATGGCTACGCCACTTTTTATGACTTTCCTGTCTTCATTTGGTGAGGTTCATGCTAGGTACTTTTCAATGGAACAGGGTGGCCGCAGTGCGCCCGTCTCTTATGTGATGGCTCCATTTAAAACCTCTTAGAGACGATGTTCACGACAAAATGATCTTGCAACGGCGAGAAAAATTCCCCCTACAGCGCATCTTTACGTTATTCTATCATGAGCGCCTCATAAAAACAAGCAAAGAGGGACGAATCAAGAGGGAAATAAGTGCACCGCTGGCTGGTATGGATCAAGAAGAGATAATGGGAGCGTAATGACCTGGAAAGAGCATTCGCCTACACGGAGCTTTCGGGGTGCCTGACGAGCTTGGATCGTAAAATTAAATGAAAATGTGCGAACAATAAGAAAGTTCCTGCTCTTTGGGCAGAAAAAAAAGCTGTGATGATGAGGAATGCCGACTAAAACCTTACAGTGAGCTGATGTAGCGACTTTGATACCACGCTGCTGTTGTTTCGAGTGTTTCAGGTCGTTTTAGGGACCTTATGGAAATGCACGAGGGCCTGTACGGCTCTCCTGGGATTTCCTATCGGATATTACCTCCTCGACTCCCAAACTACCCCGTATTTCTTCAGCTGAGTCAGCTTTTATGGCTCATTTTAGCTGCTGTGTGCTGGGAAGTTTCTGAGCGTTGTGCAGGCAGCACGTAGTGCTAGTAGTTTTTTTTTTTGTGCCCGACAGAATAAGTGATGTTCCTTAAGTTCCGAAAAAAGACATTATAAAATTGGTGACTGCCATCGTAAGCTATTTGTATTCCCAAAACACACACACACCAATGACAGTTTCAAACGAAGGTAACGCTTGTGTCGTATACGTTGCCGCGGCGTGAGTAATGAGGCGTGAGCTGGTAGAAACTGTATCTTCCGGCAAATTAGAGAATATAATATCCTCTAACTGACCTGCTGAAGTTTTCAGCAAGCATTATGCTTTGTGTCACCATTTTCTTCTTAAAAGAAATCCAAAAGATTTTGCATTCGTTGCTTTGTCATTAAAGCCGGCTCCCCAGTTATCAGAAATGTTTCTTTTATGCTTCAGTTTTCTAAAAGAAACATTGTTTTCTTGACAAGCGGAACGTGAAACATAAGCCATAAAAGAAATGTCTGTCCGACGAGCCTTTGAGAGAACGCGGTAAAACTGCGTAATAAAGATGAACCACAGATATAGGCGCACTGGCCAACATGCGAATTTTCTTCCAAGAAGATGTGCTCATCATTAGCAGCAATATATTCTAGAAAAATTGTGAGCATGTAATGGTGCACTAACTGATGGCAACAAAATTTCTGAGAGCCCTTACCGCTCTTAATACATGTGACCTGAGTAGCACCTACCCAGCAATTTATTTATTTCAGGATTATATAGGAAGTTATCGCCTTGGTTTCTCGTGAGGCCGCATTCTGCGACCTTACTTCGCATTAGCTGCGCAAGAAACAACTTTACCGTGGCTGCGCTAAATATCTGTGACCTCAAATGTCTGTGTAACTTATAACGCTCTTTTCATGCGTTCAGAAGGCTGTTATGCGGAGAAAATGCAGAAAACAGACCACCAGGGCCCATTTCAGCGATGAGTTAGAGCTCCAATAGGAAGCATCCAATACGAAGGTCATCTTAACAATATTCTTGCAAAAGAAACTGCGAAAGCACTTGGGTTGCCTACTATGCTTGCCTACTATGGTTGCCTACTATGCCGTCTAATGTTCTTCTTGCAAATTTTCCGCCAAAGCGCTGGTTGGAACCGGTTTCATTGCCATTTATGGTATGCGTAAGTATCTTTTAAAATGTACGACTACCTTCAACTGTATTATCATATGAGAATAGGATTATATTAATCCGACCAAATAATCCTCCTTAATTCCCACACTAATAATCAATAATATACCTTAATCCTTTTTCTGGTGTGGGCCAGCTTCCAAAATTCTTTCGATCCTTTGGAATTTTTCGGGCTGGAACAACTCCGAAATTTTGCGCGCCCAGATTTCCAAATTTGGTGGTAACCTAAGATTGCTTCACTGGTGGTTACGTGATTGATGAGTCTCAACCCTCTGAATTGCATGCATATATAGCGGGGTGTCCTTACACGACTACTGGCGCAGTGGTGGAGCGGTTAAGCCATGCACCACAGTTACGGCAGATGGTTGTTTCAAAAGCAGTCAGCGGTGGGGCTTCTGAGACCAAGATTGCTCCTCCGCAGCTGCCGAAAGGCTTATGCGCAGCGCCACGTTGGGCAGGAGGAAGTTGCATTGAGGCAACGGTGGGCAGTTTGCTCACAATCTGGTGGGCAGGTTGTGATGACGTCTGAAAGTCACGTGACCTCTCTTGACCAATCGTAATCTCTAGAGAGAGCAGCCGGAATTTTTTTATTGTACACAACTAAACATTGTCGCAATAATATCGGAACAAAAAACTATATATGTCGACCTAAATCCCGATTTGACGTTAGGCTTGTAAAGAAGACAGTGGCGCGACTTGCTCGAGTTGCTGTAAACCCGGTAGTCAAGTAAAGAAGAAATTGCCAGCCTACCTCCTACCTCTTGTACAGCCAATAAATGTTTTCACCACCACCACCAAGCTTGAAGCTTCTGGTCCTCCGTATGATGTCCCATTTTCGCAAACTTCTTGTGAAAAACAAAAAACAAAACCTTATGGAGGAAAAACGCTAAGGCGCCCGTGTGCTGTGCGATGTCAGTGCACGTTAAAGATCCCCAGGTGGTCGAAATTATTCCGGAGCCCTCCACTACGGCACATCATTCTTACTTTCTTCTTTCACTCCCTCCCTTATCCCTTCCCTCACGGCGCGGTTCAGGTGTCCAACGATATATGAGACAGATACTGCGCCATTTCCTTTCCCCAAAAACCAACTATTATTATTATTATCGAAACTCGCATTGGCGAGATAGGAAGAGAACCAGTCACACATCCGGATGTAGTTTCAGGCTCGCAAGTGATGCGGCAAGGGTCATGACTGCAAGCTGTCGCTTTGCTAGGAAGACTGTACCTCTGGTAAAATTGCTGTCAATTGTTAGTGTAACAAACCACCCTAGCCAGAATCCATCAGTAGGGTGTGAAACGCGAAACCACTTAAATCAGTGTCTCAGACAGAGTAGTTGCCGACAGGCTATTGCAAGGTTAATCCCGCCACTACCTTTACACCACCGCCACTACCTCCGCCGCCGCCTGTGTCGTAGCAATTTTTCTGAAATTCTGCAGATTGTTGTTGAATAATACGCTCCTAGGTATCAACAGTTCAAATTCCAGACTGTCGATAACGTCCAAGTGCAACTTGCAAAAGCAATGCGCATACATTTTATTTTTATCATTTTGATGTGATTAAGGATACTTTCGAAGCCCTGATACCTTGCAGTAGTCGTGAAACATGCGGTTATAATCAGTTACAATCATAATAGTGTCTGCGATAAATGCATAAGTAAATAATGATATCATGCGCCATTAGTAAGACAACAAATAATCTGCAAGCATAGTTTTATCCTACACAAAGATCACCGAAAGCAAAGAGCAAACAAATGTTTGCCTCCTGCTAATATGCGGTAATACGAAGTCTTTGGTTTAGAAAACTTTTCCTCAGGCCGCTGTAATATAAAAGAAAGCAGTTTTCTGGCTTAAACTGTTTCATCTCTGCGTATACCGTGCCAAAAGGTTCAATGCGCATAGAATGATTGATTAAACTGCCTTTTCAGATACACCGCCATAGGCAGCAAGGCTACAAGCTCGTCCATAATTACTTGCGGTAACTCAAGTGACGGTTAGAATAAGCTCGCTCGTTGGAACGTGTAGCTCTGACAACAAATGGAGACCCCTATGCCGTGCACCTGTCTAAAGCATGCTGCGGGCACTATATCCAACTGTGTCCTGTATGGCATCGGCTGTATAGAGCTTCCTTTCTTAACAATAGGAACGCTGACATTGAACTGTCAGGAATGGTTGGGCCATACGTTTTTGAAGTCATTGACTGCGATAGGCGGCCACTAAGCTTTTGGAGTTAGATATCTGTTATCAGAGTTACGAAGTTATTCTCGATATATATATATATATATATATATATATATATATATATATATATATATATATATATATATATATATATATATATATATAGACCGCCTTTTTTTCTTTTACCACAAAGCTCTTTGTCATGTTCTTGGGCCCATAATTTTGCTACAGGTGTGAAGATTCCATCGCGGGCACTCACTTTAGGAGGTATCCAGAAGATAGAAACATCGTTAGCGACATACGAATTTCGAAAACATTTCATTTTCGGTGAGTAGGACCTGTCAGCACCGGTAGCGCGAGGGAGTACTGGTTGCGGCTAATGAAAACTGGCTGCCCGTAGGAACTCAGCAACAGCCATTTACTGCTATAAAGAACGAACATATGGCAAATTGATATCCTGCCGCCTAAACTTGCCCTAGACATTCATTAACATTCCGGAAAGTCAAATACTCTTCCCAAAATAAGAAGCGCTAAAGAATTATGCCGTTCCCTCCTGACGTTGAAAGGTCGTCAAACTCTGGTCCTTAATTTTTTGCTCCAACGTTTTTCTTCTTTGGACGGAACAGCTTCTACCACTTGAAGTTGATATGTGTTTTGAGGACCGCACCCCCCACCGCTTCATAATTTAGTTGCGCGTTTCTTTCGATCCTCGATTTGTTCAGCTCAGCTCCTTTGAAGCCACTTCCCACGGATGCCATTAGTGATGCAGGTTGTGGGGATCAAAGCCTTTTTGCTGGGTGTTCTGGACGAAGTCCGTCTTTGCACTCTCAGCTAAAACTGAACAGCTTCCCTGAACCAAAGTAAAGCACGACCGTAGTGTACACCTTAGTAAAGGTTGTTGTCCTGTTGTTGTCACGGCGCGTGTATTCAGCAGTGTGCTACAAAAGTGCATAGCGGCAGGGTACTTAGAGTGCACCGAACCGAGCCGAGCGAAAGCCCTGAACAACTCAAGCAGGAGCTCTGTGCGGCTGCTTGTCTATTTTCTTTGGAATCCGTGCCGCAAGTCCCCACACAGCCTGATTTACATGTTAGCCCACCAACCACAAAGTGCTAACTAAATAAAAAGAAAAAGCAAGAAAAACAACTTTATAGGGTCGCTGACGAGTGGCCGCCGGCTTTGAAGCAACCGTCAAGAAAGTGCCGACACAAACCCTGAAGGTGTGCACCTGTGCAAGGCTCCAAGGGAACATGTAGTTAATTTATTACCATTGTTGAATAAATTAATTATGAAGGCTCCCCCAGCTGCTTAAGTAATGTCTTGCTCAAATGGTTTAGCTTGGTAGTATAATGGACAGAATTCTTAAGAGGCGCGGCGCAATGACACTGGCTCGCCTGAAATGGAGACCAGCCATGGTACATGAGCGTTTTCTCTTGGTTGATGGCATGTCCAATGATCTCTTTGGCGAGGCACGCTTTTGAACTGAGCTGAGGCTTGAAGGTGTGCCTTTTACATGACAAGGCCATGCCCAAGCTGCGACTGTTGACAAGCCCATTTGAAACAGGCGGCGAATCCGAGGGTCGAAAGTAGTCCCCTTATTTTGCAGCATTTAGATACAATAAAAGTGAAATAAAATATCTGCTGAAGCGTGAGGTAGTGGTGGAGAAATATACACGTTCTGGATTCCGCTTACTTGAGCAGTACGCCTCGAAGAAGAGTGCAATTAGACATGCCATCAAGCAAGAAAAAATAGACATGCACTAGGGCTGGTCTCCAAGTCAAGCGAGCCACTGTGATAGCGCCCAGCGCCCCCGGCATGTTAAAAACATTCTGTGCACGATATTGTCAAACTATTTAATTCAATTAGCGCATCGCTTGGGCAGCTGGGGGACCAGCGTAATTTATTTATTGAACAAAAGCAATAATTAAATGGAACATTGCTATGACCACTGTTTCAGGATTCATGTGTAGCAGGGTTTTGAACCTTCGCAGACGCTGTAATCAAAGCCAGACATACTGTTAAGTGTTTGAAAATTGAGAACCGTTTTTTAGGAAAGAAAATTATGAAGTAACTGTCTCACATGTCTCCGTAGTTTCTTGATTTTTTTTATTTAATTGGCACTTCATGGTTGGCGGGCTAATATGCAAGTGATCCCCAACATCAAAAGACCCTCAAATACTTTTCTAGAAAAGCGGTAAAAATTCATTTTTACAAGACACTGCTTACTGAATCTCCTGCAAGAAGAATTTTTTGAATTAATTTTCGAAATACGGAATTATCGCCAATACAAGCTCACCCATCGCCCTCTTCGTGCATTTTATTTTCCTCTCGATTTCTACCACGCTGCAAACTGTCCTCCTCTCCGGTTCAGTGAAACGTCATCAATGACGTAATGACCCGCCACTGTAGCTTAGCGATTGGCCTGAAAGACCCGACCTGGAGGTGAAATTCAGAAGTCGCCCGTGTGAGTGCTGTGCGATGTAAGTTCGCGCTAATGATCCCGATGTGGCATAAATCATTCCGGAGCCCTGCATCACGGCACTTCTTTCTCTCTCGTTTTCTTTTTGCACACCCACTGTCCTCGCTTCACTCACGGTGTGGTTGAAGTGTCCCCCGACAAGTAGGACAGATACTGCGTCTATCCTATTCTTTAAACCATGAATAAAACCAGCCGTAATGATGCCTTTCTTATTTTTCGACATTTTTATTTATCTTGCGGAACAGATACTTCTAATCATGACGCACATCATTGGCTCGGCTGCCTGAGCTGTGAATTCACATTCATAAGTTCTGCTGAAGCACATTTTTTCAACGCAAAGTTGTCTATAAAGGTAATTATATCGCATATCGTAAGATTTATGTCTTTCCTCGGGAAGCTTGCACGTTTCTGCTATGAAAGGTTGAAAACGAACCTCATCCGTTTATTATGGCAGTTTTAACTACTCATCCTGAGCGGAGGACAAATGTTAAAAGGAAGATCTTGTGTTGCATCGGAAAATTGGACCACTCCCATTAAGGTCTTCATTACAGCATCTTGCAATATTTCAAGGCTTCCACTCAAATATGATAAAAAACGCATTCCATTGGTTTTCTATGGTAGTCTTAACTACACGGAGAGAGCGGGGACGAACTTTAAAAGCAATATTTGGTTACGCGTCAGAAGTTTACATCAATATTATCAATATGTTCATAGCAGTATCCTGAGACCAGGATGATGATGTTACGCCACACCTCACACCAAATCTTACGGGATGGCAAGCCAAGAAACAAGACTTCATGACAGATGACATTAGGAGCTAAAGGAGGAAGTACTTGAAAAAATGCCGAGAAGCGGAGAAAACGTTGTCATGGCCCTCGACATCAAAGGAGCCTTTGACAACGTAAGCCACGCCGCCATCATGGAAGGCATAAACGACACGAACTGCGGAAGGAGAGCCCATAACTACATCAGGGCCTTCCTAAGCAACCGAACAGCGACCGTAGCGCTAGCCGAGCTGCGAAGTGACGTCTTCGCCACACCCTGCAAAGGAACACCCCAAGGCTCAGTCATATCGCCGGTGCTCTTCAACATGTCAATGCTAAGACTGGCAAGAAAGCTCAAAGAGATCCCGGGTATCAAACACGCCATGTACGCCGACGACATAACCGTGTGGATCACCCAAGGATCGCTAGGAGAAAAACAAGACCGACTACAGGAAGCCGCCACCTGCGTAGAAGACTACGTGAAGGAGAGGGGCCTGAAATGCTCGACCGAAAAATCGGAGCTCATCAGAATAGGGAGACACCCTACCCAAGCCCCGCTGGATGTCGTCCTCGAGGGACAACCGATCCCGGAGAAAAACATAATCCGCATTCTGGGCATGTGGCTACAGAGTAGCCGCAAATGCAGCCACACCATCACCCTGCTCAGGAAAGCCACGGAACAAGTAGGAAGAATGATCAGCCGAGTATCCCAAAGAAGATACGGAATGAAGGAAGACGACACCCTAAGACTCGTAAACAGCCTAATCGTCAGCAGGGTCACATACTCGCTGCCCTACCACGCAACAACAAAAGCGGAAAGAGAGCAAGCCGACTGTATACTAAGGAAGGCCTACAAGATCGCTCTGCACCTACCCAGGAACACGTCAAATGAAAAATTACTCCAGCTCGGAGTCAGCAACACCTTTGACGAGCTAGCAGAGGCTCAAATGGGTGCGCAATTGACGAGGCTCAGGGGCTCCCCCACAGGAAGGGCGCTCCTAAAAAGGCTAGGTCGGAACGCAAGTGGTCTGGCTGACAGATACACAGAAGTTCCAGACGACCTCAGAAGAACTTTCAACGTGGGACCCTTACCTAAAAATATGGATCCCAACCTACACGAAGAAAGGCGGAGAGCCAGGGCCGAACAGATAAACAGAAGGCTAGGCCAATCCGAAAGCACACTATACACCGACGCTTCTATGTACGCAAGAGCAGAGAAACGCACAGCCGCGGTAGCGGTGGTCAACGGTACAGGGGAAACTATCACCTGCGCTTCAGTAGGGGTGTCAGGGATAGCAGAGGCCGAAGAAATTGCCGTCGCGCTAGCGATAGCCGAAGGCTACAGAAAAGGTCGCTCCCTAAATATCCTAACGGACTCGAAAGAAACATGCAGAAACTATACGAAGGGCAATATCAGCGGCACTGCCCTCAGAATAATCAGCGAGGCGGCAGCCTCAGCTGAAAGAATACCCATACAACATATAATCTGGGTGCCAGCCCACGCAGGCGTAGCAGGAAACGAAAGGGCGGACAGTCTAGCTCGAGGGCTCACTTACCGAGCAGGCTTATCGATCGTCTCGGAGTCACGGCTACTCATATGCGAGGGGGGCTACACAGAGACCCTACAACTATATAGGGGAATCAGAAAGAGATATCCATCACCACACAAAGCACTAAATAGGGAAGAGGCTGTAGGATGGCGTAGGCTACAGACGAACACCTTCCCTAACCTACACACATACAACAAGATATCACCAACGCAATTCAGACCAGACTGCCCCTGGTGCGGCAGTACGCCCACACTCTATCACATCACCTGGGAATGCAAGAGAAACATAGCATTCCACAATCAACAAACACCGAGTGCGGAGCAATGGGAGAGCTGTCTCTTCAGCAGCGAGCTTGAGGTCCAGAGGGCCTTGGTAAAGCACGCAACTGAAGCGGCACAACTCAGTGGAGCCCTGGACTGAGGGCCCACTCTTGCTTGAAGACTCAAGTCGCCAGCACCCAAGCAAGACGACCAGGAAGTCTTCATCCCCGCGAACCTCTTGGAAAGAAATAAAAGTTTTCTCTCTCTCTCTTAATCTCTGAGGACTTAGCGCGAACGCTTCGTCACGTGCCATTACCCGCTTCTTCGTCGTCTTCTTCGTAACAATACTCTATTCTTTCGTATACTGACATAGAACCATCACAATTCTTAAAATCGTTCGAGCATGAAGGCGGGTTCGAAAAGAAATTTGCTGAAGTCATCAGAATTTTTTTCCTTCTCTTCCGTTTCCGTAAGTTGAAACAATTCTAAACTGCCCCTGTTTTAATGAAAAAAAAAAGAGCTGGAAGACATATGGACTAGGCCGAACAGAGAAGGTCTTTCGAGATGAGCAGTCGCAGCACTTTAAATTCTTACCGAAAGGGAACGTTTTAAGTACCGCAGAAGCAATAAACATTAAATAGGCGTCGCTTTGAGCCACCATCAACTTCAAAGTTTATGTGGGAGCAAGATTTATTCGTGGAGAACAAACCAAAAGCGCAAAACAGGATGAAAAGCATTTCTCCAAAACACTTTCTTATCTTCCCAGAACACGCCTGCTTCTGCTTATTATCTGCCTCGGCTGGAAAGCAAATTGTTCTTCGAACTGTCGTCGTGCTATCTCCTTAAACCGCTCACCCAGTCCTGAATTCGGAGCACCATCCTGTAAGGCGACACAAGACAAACACATTTCTTCCCTAGCTCGATCTTGACCATGTCAATTCAATGGAAAACCTTTCTTCACAGTCCGCATGCAGTTATTGGTTTTTGTTTAATGCCGTAACTATGGAGTCCAGGAGAATCATCTTCCTATTGATGCAGCGTTTGCGTTGCTCCATATAGGAAGCGCGATTCCTCTCAAAGGAGTTTATGTTGCGCAATGGCTTCTTTGAGTGGCTCGGCACTGTCTGCAATAGGCTGATTTACGCATTCAGTGTGTGTCAAGGCTACCATTTCTCTTGACTGCAGCTCCCATTCCGCACTTCCTGACTCAGTTGTGCTTGAGATTTACTTGCATGAGCAGGAAGGATGGGTTGGGGGGGGGGGAGGAATTAGTTTTGTTTCCCATAGTTTGCGGCGTGTAAGTGTGAGCTTTAATGCGAATAATGCACCAATAATAACCTTCAAATTTCCTTCGGCTGAAACGGGGGCCTTGAACGATAGTAATTAGTACGAAGAGAAATGTCTTAAAGCAGATATTTGGCAGCTGTTTCTATTTTCGGTCGCCGGAAACTACCGTGAAAAACAAAAACTATGATCCATAAGGACGACCAAATCTTGCGTGTTGGCCAGTTGCTATTATCACTCGCAAAATAAACGAGCATGCCGCAAGTCAAGCTTCATAAAGAGTGGCGATTTTTGGTGCACATAAAAATTCAAGCCCTGCGATGCTGTCTGCACACTGACAAAACAATAGCTGTTTACGTCCATAACGGCATGGAGAAATCGTGGCACAATTCGTTCACGTTCGAATCTAAGTAGGGCAGAACTTATGCACTTGTTGTGCTAGTATTTCTTTTGATTTCAAGTTTTTTTCCTCACGTTTTCTTTTTAAATTTTATTGATTTCGTTAGTTAGCTTAAAAGAATTGTGCTGAATTTTTCCGAGAGTAAGCCACGAGTGGAGAAAAATTTGAACACGTGCGTAGGCTCTTAACATTGCACAACGCCTGCAGCGAAGAAAATTACAGCTGCACGCCGAACCCTCAGCTTGTATTGTGTGACTTCGTGAAATCCAACAATGAAAGAATTTTCTTTTATTTTCCGCCCTGCAGTTCGGGTCCTAAATTTTCGCCTTAGTCCTTCTCTGCCGTTTTTAATAACAAGATAGTTTCTGTTCTGCTGAATGTAACTCGCACCATAATTTGTTGCTCAGGAGGAAAGATTTCGAACGCTATTGAGGCAAAAAGTCGAAGCAAATTCAGGGGCCTGTTTTGTCTGCAATACCAAGAAAAAAAATTATTGTTGAAAGCACAGCTCGCAGAATGTAAATTTGTGACCTTGTACCGCGAAAAATATTGCAAATAATAATATTAATAATAATAATAATAATAATAATAATAATAATAATAATAATAATAATAATAATAATAATAATAATAATAATAATAATAATAATAATTGGTTTTTTGGGAAAATGAAATGGTGGAGTATCTGTCTCATATATCGTTGGACACCTGAACCACGCCGTAAGGGAAGGGATAAAGGAGGGAGTGAAAGCAGAAAGGAGGAAAGAGGTGCCGTAGTGGAGGGCTCCGATTAAGATGAAGCCCCTGAAGCCGCCAATAAGTGAAAAATATGAAAACGCACCGAATATCTCCAGAGATTACAATTGTTACAGACCGCAAATGGCAAAATGAGACTGGATTAGAAAATTTGTAATTTGACTGCCCAAATTCTTACAGCGACCGGTGTTAGTGCTTGAAACCGGTAGTTGGCAATTGTGGCGATGTCCGCGTAGCTCCATGATCTCTCTCTCTAAATGCTACGCGGCTGCATTTCACATTACTTGCGTAGGTGCCTAGGAGAGAAGGAGGTCGTGTTGGCGCCTTGTCCATGTTCTAGGCCATTCACGTGAAAGTGGTATGTGGAGGAAAGGGAACCACAAGCGGAACCCGGGAGCGAAGAAAGGGCAGAGAGAACCGCAGTATAGAGAGAGGGAGGTGATAAATGCCCAAAGTAGCTGCGGTGGTTGGTGTTGCAGAGTGTGAATTCGTCGCCACAGAAATAAGGTGAGTAGGGTATGACTTCAATACTACGGATTAAACCGGCAGCGTCGTTTCTTCCCTAGGAAAAACGCTAAGGCGCCCATGTGCTGTGCGATGTCAGTGCACGTTAAAGATCCCCAGGTGGTCGAAATTATTCCGAAGCCCTCCACTACGGCACCTATTCTTCCTTTCTTTCACTCCCTCCTTTATCCCTTCCCTTACGGCGCGGTTCAGGTTGTCCAAAGATATATGAGACAGATGCTGCGCCATTTCCTTTCCTCCAAAACCAATTATTATTATTATTATTTTTATTTCTTCCCTTGGACGCAATGGGAAAACCAGTGATAAGAGGCCCAGCTGCTGGACAAGCCTAACATCTTCGACACTTCCAGTTCCTTACTAAATTTGGCGCTACATTGCTGCAAGCCTTGCACCAACCCTGTGTGGCACCAGGTATTTGATTATAATTGCAGTTGGAGTAAAAAAGGTAGAAAAATAATGTTCCTTCACGGGGCTACTTCCGTCTTTCATGTACAATTAATGGCGGAAGCCAGCTTGCTATTTACCTTTCCTCTTAGACGATGTTTAAGTCTATTCAATGGCTTCATCAGGCGGAGACTGTTTGGGCAGCTTAGGTAAGCATGTAGCGAAGGGTTTCTGCGAATGCTATCCTCTTTTCGTTTTTACAAACGCGAATTCGTATTTTTTTATTTCGCTGCTTCGTCGTGGGAAGGAGAGCCTTTGGTATGAGGTAAAAGAAACCGTAGGGCAACATTTCCTTTCCTAACGAGCTGCTTCACTCGAGTCACAAGTCGACAGACACCGTGAAAAAAAGAAAAGCAGAGTATTCTGAAAGCGCTTTTTTTTTGCCTGTTTCCCCGCTTGCCGCTCCCTACGCCTCATCAGTAGTTGTATGTCCTTATCAAATAGTTACAGCCCACGAGCTTAATTTCTAAGCCGAGAAGTGCGGCTGTTTTAGTACCTGCGAATGTTCCAAGCTCAGGAGGGGCGAGGACGTGTGGCTTCCGCACTTTCGAGATTTTGAAGCATTTGGGAAGTAGACCTTTCCGCACTGCATTACCTAGAAGGAAACTCGGTAGGACGTGCATTTTTGACAGCAGGTGTGCATACAAGTGAGAAGTTACACATACAAACGTTATTCTCTTGAACTATGCACATACTGGCAAGCTTGTTCTTTCGTCATCTTACACTGGTACCCTGCTTGATCATGGCAACGAACTAGAGGTGACTTCTTGCTGAACCGTGTACAACACATACTGTGTCTACACGGTAACAAATTACCGCTAAGTGATACACAGTAAGATGTGTTAATGGTAATAAGGGATAAGCCTGATTCAAGCTAGACTTCTTTAATTTTTTTAAGTTTAACCACCGGAACTACTTCCAGCCACCATTATTATTTATTCTCTGGCCGTAAAGGGTCGTTGAAAAAATTACAAAGAATTTCTTGGCTCCCTTTTGCAGTTAACTCACCATGCAGCGTCAGTCGACAGTTTGATTTTGATGCTTCCCTACAACAAGGGGCATAAGGGCGAAAACCCAAAACAACATTTCTTCAACTAGAATGCGCTGTTCTTGGAGACTTCCCCGCCTTACCCTCTTAAAAAGTAATAATAAGAATAATTGTAGTGAAAACTGCAATATTTAGTTGTACAAATTCCAGAAAGGGACTTCAGAGCGGCAACGCAGGACCAGAAGGAGAAGGAAACAACACAGAGTGCTGTATATTATCGCAGTCAGTGGCTGCGTTCTGTTCTCTGTTCTCCAGCGTTACCGCGCTGAGCCACCCCTCGAGAATGGGTCACTACATGATCCATAAGCCACCCAGCTCAGTTTATTGCTGGCTACTGACAATGGGCTCTCGCCCTTAATGATGAAACTCTAGCTAGCGGGATATCCACACGCGTGCCGGAGGGGGCAATGTTGGAAGCGGCGCTGTCGCCCTTCCCCGACCTCCGCGGCAGCCCCAAGTGATCGACAGGTGCAGGCAACACGAGTACGGCGGAGGACAATGCGTAGGTGGCCGGTGCGGCTGCCTAATACCTCTGTGCTGTAGCCTAGTAAACAAGCCGGCATTCGCTGCTGTTACCTCGGTTTCCATCCTTAATGGACATGCTATCCCTGACATCTCGGCCGCAGCTGATTTCGCAAGTACCTGTCAAATGCACTGGTAATGGAGATGGAGCGACCTTGGCCTGGTCGACATTCATCCCTTTTTGTATAGCATTACCCTCCTCAGCGCGAAGGTCCTGCTATAATAGTAGCTTTGGCGGCGTGCTTTGGATGTCAGTGAACGCCTGGTGACGGGACAAGGAATAATGATTGGTTTTTGGGGAAAGGAAATGGCGTAGTATCTGTCTCATATATCGACGGACACCTGAACCTCGCCGTAAGGGAAAGGATCAAGGAGGGAATGAAAGATATGAAAGGAAGAAAGAGGTGCCGTAGTGGAGGGCTCCTGAAAAATGTCGACCACCTGGGAGTCTAACGTGCACTGACATCGCACATCGCATGACATCGTACGACGTCGCATGACATCACATCGCATGACATCGCACGGAACAAGGAATAATAATATTAATAATTGGTTTTTAGGGAAAGGAAATTGCGCAGTATCTGTCTCATATATCGTTGGACACCTGAACCGCGCCGTAAGAGAAGAGATAAAGGAGAGAGTGAAAGAAAAAAGGAAGAGAGAGAGGTGTCGTAGTGGAGGGCTCCGGAGTAATTTAATTCGACCACCTGGGGATTTTTAACGTGCACTTACATCGCACAGCACACCAAAAAAAATTGGTTTTTGGGGAAAGGAAATGGCGCAGTATCTGTCTCACATATCGGCGGTCACCCGAATCTCGCCGTAAGGGAAGGGAGGAAGGTAGGAGCGAAAGAAGAAAGGAAAAAAGAGGTGCCGTAGTGGAGGACTGCGGAATAATTTACACCACCTGGGGATATTTACCGTGCGCTGACATCGCCCAGCACACGAGCGCCTTTGCGTTTCGCCTCCACCGGAGGCGAACTGCAAAGACACCCATGTGTTAGGTTGAGTTTCCAAGGTTGCATTGAACGGTGGGCTGCTATTTGAGTAATTTTGGTCGTGATTTGACTTGTGTTTTTTGTCTTCTGGCAGAGCAGCGGCTGGAGGAAACGTGAGACGTGCATAAAGTTCAGTTTTCTTAGTGTTGTTAAACGCGTTAACAGAGCCTAAAATTTGGCATTTAACACGGTGTGAAGTGGTAAAAAAAGATCGAGAAAAATACTACAAAGGACGCAAACTGTGGCCACAATATGAAGACGACTGCAAGTAATGTGCCTTTCAATGCGCAGAAGGCATATTAGTGATGATAATAGCAATATTATTGCGACTTCGCTGTCCAGAAGATGGCTGCACTTCTTAGCGCTAGAAAACGCTACGAAAAGGAACTGAAGACTGAAAATTGGTTTTGACGAAAGGAAATGACGAAGTAACTATCTCACATATCTCGGTGGACAACCAAACAGCGCCGTAAGGGAAGGGATAAAGAAGGGAGTGAAAGAAGAATGAAAGAAGAGAAGTGCCATAGTGGAGGTCTCCGGAGTAGTTTCGATCACACGTGGGGTTCTTTAACTTGCAGTGACATCGCACAGCACACGGGCGCCTTAGCGTTTCGCCTACATTGAAACGCGGCTGGCGTGGTCGGGTTGGACCTGGGGCGTTTTTCAGGGAACATTTGCGATCGATAAGCAGGGCGCAAAGTTTGCGCTTCGCCAAGCTTTTTTTTTTTTTCTGAGCTGCTTCAATGGCTAAAAGAAAAAAGAAGAGAACGTGCCTGCTTGTGTTACTTGGGCTATAGCTACAATTCAACTCTCAAAGGAGGTATTGTTTTACTGGTGCTCCTCTGTTTGTCTCAAGTCTCTCAAGTCAGACTTTGAGACACTCTTCTTTGATTTGCGAATACAGAAGGCAGCCGCGTGCGAAGGAAAACATTACTGGGGACTTTAGGCTACTTATTTTCTGTGAATGTGAAAGCTTTTCTGTGTCATCGCGGGCTACTAGTTAACTATATCAGTTTACTACCTAGTTCTAATTAGTGAGCAGCACTAACGTCTGAAATGCCTTTCCGGTGAAGCCGCTTAAGTCAAAGGACTTTAGTAAAGACCACAAGACATACGCGTACATATAAAGCGTCACTCTAACCGAGCCACTATGTCACTTCCGGTTCGATTGCTGTCACTTGCGGTCTGATGACGTCACTTACGTTTCCAGGACAATGATTATGTCGCACACAGTAGTCGCGACTTGCACGGTCAGTCAGCGCCGGATTTTGACTGATGAGCCATGTGAAGTTTTAGTCTTAAAAATTGGCTACAGACACTAGGACTGCTTACGTGCGAGAACACAAAAGCATTAAAGTGCTGGGTCATGCAACATTGCAGAATGACAATGATTCATGAGTTAAGACTATGACTATGAGGCATGACTGTGCATGCTTTGAACAAACTCTGTACAAATTGCATTAGGTTACTTGTAAAGTTTTGAGCCATGAGACGCTGCAGAATGACTGCGATCTACGAGCCGTGGCTTTCATTGGTCATAGTACGTTACGTTTCATCATTCATGGCCATACATATCTGGGCTAGATTACGTAACTGTCAATTAGGAACATTGTCAAAAACTTGTCACAAAGGTGTCAATAAGCCTCGCTTCTATTGGTCGGTCGTGGCCGGCGGCCATTTTGCTTTATGTGTCATGGGTGGCTGCAGATGACGTCACGCATATGGCAGCAGTGATGACGTTGCACACTTAATTATGCAGGCGCTTATTGACAGTTTTTTTTCGCAGTTTTGAGGCTGTCACTTTGACCGGTACATTTGTGACAGAAAATGGCGGCGGTGTAGGCGGCGATACGAGTGAGGCGGTGTAGGCGGCGATACGAGTGAGGCGGCTGCGCCGGCGCGAGCAACGGGGAAGGAGAGCGGACGAAGATACTTTGATTATGTTTGACTTGCCGGACAGGCTGTTTCGAAGCCTTTTTCGACTGAAGAAGCAGACGGTGGACTGGCTCTGCGATGAACTCGCCGATGAGCTGGGAGGTTTGCGTGCGAGTTCGCTGTCGGTGCGGCGGCAGGTGCTGTGTGCACTGCGGTTCTTTGCCACGGGCGGCTTTCGGGCTGCCGTTGGTAGCGAGGCGCACGTCGGCATCGCACAACTGGAGGTGAGCAAATGGGTACAGCGGGTGTTGGAGGCAATCTGCAAAGTTAGTGCGCAGAAAGGGTCGCTTCCGTCGTCACCTCTGTGACACACAGCTACATATAAATAAGACACGCTTATGCTGGCAAAGCACTTTATTTTTCCTAGCAATTGGCACTTCGTGGTCGTCTTCTGTTTCCCAAGGGGAAAGAAACAAACAGCCACACATCACATACTGCAACTCCTCACATTTTGGCATTTTTGTCATCGATCGAAAGAGCCGAACAACACAGACTGCAACAAGTTGTCTTCGTCGATTTCGTTCCGTGCGCTCCTTGCAAGTTCTCTCGGTAGGCACGTAGCCTTCACAGCATTCGTTGAAATTTTTCTGCGCACTTAGGTCAACCGCACAGTAGCTCGATTCCAGACGCCGCGCAAAAAAACAGTAACACGGCGTGAAACAGCTTTAGTGCAAAGCGGCCTTTTTACTGCCGTCGGCACACCCCCGTGTCACCGAAAGTTACCGACCAGTCAATTTAACAACACAACTTCGAACGCTTTTTGTTTTGCTTAATATTTTCGAACATTAAACACAATGTTTTGACAAAATAAAATATTAGTTATTTTCATCGTTGCTTATTTCTTATTTCTTTTGAGAAAAATTAAGCATACGGTCCCACGAATACTCTCGGGGCGCTTCCCTGCTGTAATTGGCTGATTCCTCGTTGCGTCACGTGGTGACGTCTCGTTGTGTCGTCATTTTGACGTCACTGTCAATAACTTGTGTCAGAATTTGCCACAGTTGCGTAATCTAGCCCCTGCTTACATGTGTTGTTACATCTTACACCGGCGTTCTGACATACTCAGACTTTCGTGCAATAGACACCGGTCTGCGAACGCCGGCTTTTGCGCTAAAGGGACGTTAATAAATAGTGCTATACTTGCATACGACGGCTTCCCATTTTTACAGAGCTTGATTTCCACACCCTCGTTCTCAGAACGTTGCAATTCTATCCATGCTGTTCATTCCTCGCCAGACGACTGGACGTTACACTTGCTACTGCTAATCGCTCACTTGAAATCATGAAACACAGACTAAGGGAAGCACCCTCACACTTAAAAAAGCTCGCATACACCACCTTAATCAGACCTAAAATTGAATATGCATGTGCAATCGGGGACCCAAGCCAGGATTACATCATACGTAACATTGAATCCCTGCAAAGCCGCGCTGTTCGCTTCATTTTTTCGGACTATTCCCCGTACACCAGTGTTACATCTTTAAAAAATTGTGAAGGATTAGATCCACTATCACTACGACGAAAACACGCTCGACTATCTGTGTTTCACAAGCTTTAACACCACGACGTTTTGCATGACGACATCTTTCAGCCACCCTGCCACATCTTCCCTCGCCGTGATCATCCTTACAAAGTCAGTCGCCCAGTCTGTCAGTCATCACTTTACGCGCAATCATTCATACCTAGAACCATAAGTGACGGGAATAACCTACCATCAGATATTGCTACCGAAGTTCACCCAGACAAATTTCACAAAATGCTGCATATTCACATCAGAATGTGACGCACCTGTGCACCACTTTATTATTATAGAGTTAGTAATCCTTCTTTTGTGCTCCCTCAAATACCAATACCTTCTTCCAGATGTTTCTTTTCCATTCTTTTTTTTCTTTCTCCGTTGTTTTTGTATTCTTAATCCCAGCTGTTTGAATTTTTACGCTTTCTATTTGCGCTATAGTGTTGATGTTATTGTTAGTTACTGTACTTCAAACTGATTTCTGTATTTTTTCTCTCTCTCTCTTTTCTGTTTCGAGCAAAGTGTTGTTAAAGTACTTTGTGTGTCCCCCCTATGTAATACCCTCCCCGGAGGGCTTCTAGGGTATTTGAATAAATAAATACATAAACGTGCCGTATCTCGGATTTGCCAGACTCCGGTGTAACTTTCCATAGGCGCTTGGGTCTATTTGAATTCCTTTTTGAAGCCCACATGGAGATGTGCTTCAAAGGCACTAGCGTGGAATAGCTTTATGTGATCTTTTATGGAGGAGTGAATAATTTTGAGGAGTATGGTCACACTGCGTCAGGAATGCCGCCTAGTTAGAGTGGGAATATTCGGCGATCCAGGGTAGTGGCTGTTTTCAGCTCGGTATAACAGCGAACGAATTCCGGCAGAAGAGAAAACTGCATTTGAGCCGGCTGTCGCTAAGGGTAACAGAGCTAGTGAAGATTTTTGGAGCTGAGTTTTTTTTCTGTCATTTTTCTAAACATAGCTCTCAGTTTTTAGACAGGGAAAAAAAAACCTCTGGGACCTGCGAAGAATTCAGAGACGATTGCGATAGTCGGTAGTGCGAAATATGAGCGCAGCTCTACACACGCCACCTGGCACCGCTGGTTAGCCGCGTGTTACGTTGATAGCTATCCTTCGGCAGCCACCTTCTGGCTGTCGATTACTCTGCTCTCGCAGTAGCAGATGGCGTTTCGTTCTGATACTACATGCCATGACCTGCAACGGTTGTCAGGTGGCGCCTTACGCCGACGCCCACGATGACGATGACTACGACGTAGAATCCACGAACGGGTGCCTATAACAGCTGCGCTGTATAAAAATATCATGTCGCCACACGCACTATACTTGCGAAATCAGCCGCAGGTGGCGACACCTGCATTTCGTTTTTGCAGCTATAGCTGTTGGGCGTCCGCCCCTGGCCGTCGGCGTAACCGGTGAGTGCATTAATGTCATGGTCACTTGACATTAACACACCCATCGTGACGTTAATGACCTTAATGTAACGTGACCTTAGGTCACGGTCAACTTGGGTTGTATAAGCCCACAAGTGGCTCTGTTTGGAGCAGCTGCCTGTCAGTGCAGGAGTTTTTCACTTGACCACTACACCAGTTCACCAGGAGTATATGAATGAATGAAAAAAATTGGTTTCTGGGGAACGGAAATGGCGCAGTATCTGTCTCATACATCGGCAGACACCTGAACCGCGCCGTAAGGGAAGTGATAAAGGAGGAAGTGAAAGAAGAAAGGAAGAAAGAGGTGCCGTAATGGAGGGCTCCGGAATAATTTATACCATCTAGGAATCTTTAACGTGCACTGACCTCGCACAGCTCACGGGTGCCTTATCGTTTCGCCTCCATCGAAATGCGTTTTGAGGAAAGGAAATGGCGCAGTAATTTCGATGGAAGCGAAACGGAAAAGCGTACGTGTTCTGTGCGATGTCAGTGCATGTTAAAGATTCCCAGATGGTATAAATTATTCCGGAGCCCTCCACTACTACACCTCTTTCTTCCTTTCATCTCTCAGTCCCTCCTTTACTCCTTCCCATAAGGCGCGGTTTGGGTGTCCACACAGGAATATATCCCCAAAACTACACGCCTAAACAGCTATCGTTGAACATCGCGTTGCACTGTAGTTACCATTGTGTGAGTTGTTTTGGTCTTTTCTTAGTTACGAAAGCTCCGTTTCTGGTGAGGGTAGCGTCTTTGCCTTTGTTATGCCGTAGCCTATCGACACAGGCCAATTTCAATTCGTCCTCTCGTCGGTTTAAGCTGGAATCCTTGTAGTAACCTCTAACTGAACTTGTTTAACAGTGTGCAAGAGTTAAGTGCCCCTTGAATAATAATAATAATAATAATAATTGGACTTTTGGGGAAAGGAAATGGCGCAGTATCTGTCTCATATATCGTTGGACACCTGAACCGCGCCGTAAGGGAAGGGAGAAAGGAGGGAGTGAAAGAAGAACGGAAGAAGAGGTGCCGTAGTGGAGGGCTCCGGAATAATTTCTACCACCTGGGGATCTTTAACGTGCACTGACATCGCACAGCACACGGGCGCCTTAGCGTTTTTCCACCATAAAAACGCAGCCGCCGCGGTCGGGTTCGAACCCGGGAACTCGAGCGCCCTAACCACTGAGCCACCGCGGCGCCATTTGCGCAATTCGCACAACCTCAGCAAGCGAAGCATTCTACCGAAAAAATTCGCAGAATCTCAATCATTTCCACGGGCATTAGACAACGCCTCACATGGTGCCCAGCAGTGTGGACAAAAGCGCTGTGCTGAGAATATGTTCTGTTTTTTAAGAATTCTTTTTTTGTGATGAGACAGTAGCATTTTGTGAGCAACAGCAAGTATAAGAATAGTGAGTTGTTTCGAACGTTCCTCTTTTATGTGTTTGTAATGAATGAACAGCGCCTAATGGGCACCTGGCGGATCCTCAGAGAAGCTCGTTACAGGCCGTGTGACATGGCGACAACTCATTTGCTCAAGGTGAAACTCCGTCGCTCTCCTTTAGGGCAAGGTAGGTCAATTGTGTTCGAGGTCGGCCGTGTCACGAGGGTATCAGGAAGTACGCGAAAGAGCAGTGAAAAGTCTTCTCGGTGGCTCTCATATAGCTCTCCTAAGAGACGCACGAAGAGAAAAAAGTGCTCCAGCCTTAACTTTTAAGCTTATTATACTATATAATTGGTTTCTCGGGAAAGGAAATGGCGCAGTATCTGTCTCATATATCTTTGGACACCTGAACCGCGCCGTAAGGGAAGGGATAAAGAAGGGAGTGAAAGAAGAAAGAGGTGCCGTAGTGGAGGGCTCCGGAATAATTTCGACCACCTGGGGATGTTTAACGTGCACTGACATCGCACAGCACACGGGCGCCTTAGCGTTTTTCCTCCATAAAAACGCATCCGCCGCGGTCGGATTCGAACCCGGGAACTCCGGCTCAGTAGTCGAGCGCCCTAACCACTGAGCCACCGCAGCAGGTAAGCTTATTATACTGCGTTGAGATGTTAGGAATAGCCCCTGCACACTGCGGTGTGCTTCTTCATATGGAAATGTTCTGGAATGATAGGCAACGTTAGCAGGAAATGCGTCAGAATCTACACGAAAAGCTTAGCAACAACCTCTTCAATCGCCTTCTTAAATTGCTCAGTTCACCTTGTGCTCCGGAGACGGGCCTCCTCTCTTGCAGAGGCTGTGAGCGTGAAAGCAGCAAAATCTCACACAGATATGGCCCAGCGACCTTAGTCGCTCCCGTTGCGCCAGCTTTTCCTCAGACCTGCATCATTTCCCGCTAGGACGTCAGACGTTTGCCCCCTCACCGTCCCCACTCTTCCCTTGAGCTGGCGCCTATATTTGTCCAGACTTGTTTGCTGTGAGATTCGCTCGGCGACACTGTGCACGCCGATGGTCAAACGACGTCTCGAGATGGGATTCACCGAAGAGCTGCAAACATTCGGTGGCAACTTGCGTATAGCGACTACTGTCTCTAGTGCACTCTCTTCTAGCAGTGCGGTTGGGCAATGCTTCCTCCAGTACTTCCTTTACTTGGTTCGATGACTTGGATTTGCCGTCTTTTCAAGAATATGCGAGCTGTGCTCAACAAGTTCTTGCTTTGTTTGTTGTAACCTTTTAATTACGAGGTGGAGCCGAATGATGTCACAATGGAAAGATAGAATGCTCGCTTTTGCAAGAGCGCATCTCATTTCTCTATATTTCACCCAATGCTGGCGCCGCACTTGAGGCCACGATACACTAAATACTTCCTACATGCGTACTCAGAAGAATGAATCCCGACGTTTTGCAGCACCTCTTCTATTCCGTCTCCTTCCCGTCATCACTTTATGTTCCTTTCCTGAGATAAAGGCTACACTCTTTGTGTCGCTAAAATAAATGCACAAAAATTTCTGAGGGAACTTACGTCTTCTTACGTGCAAGAATGCGAAAGCATGGAACTTGGGTAGCTTCCTATCACAAGAGCAAAATGAACCAGGTTTTCATTTGCAATGGTTTCGTTTGCAGTCTATTTTCTAATTTGGTTAGATACGTTAATTTCTTTTAATTTCTGATTCAGCAGGAAAGATGTTTTTGCATTGCTACTGTTGTGTGCGCACGTATTTCTTTTTTTGCGTGAGCGAAGATAATGTGGTCGCTTTTATGTTTCTTACTTGTGTCGCCTTCTCTTAGTTATTTGCCATTTTTTCTTTCTAGTACACGAATAGGCCACAGCACATGACTATTAATCCTGCCTTCGTTGCATACCAAAATAATATCGGGACTATCCCATAGTAGTAATAGAACTGCAGCAGCTAAGCCGTATTTGTAAGAACGCAACTTTCATTTCAGCTGTCCCTTGCATAGAAATGCGAAATTTAATGTAATTTTTGAGAGCTCCGAGAAAAAAGAACGTGGTGTTATGTTTTTTGTCGTAGAAACATAAAAATTTCAATTGATATTGTAACCTCGACATAAAGATATAATTATAGTTTTGCACCAGAACAAATATGCTGCACATCCCTTTCCGGAAGTTCCTGGCCGTGGCGGTCGAATTTCGATGGAGGCGAAATTCTAGAGGCGCGTGTACTGTGCGATGTCAGTGCACGTTAAAGAACCCCAGATGGTCGAAATTCCCGGAGCCCTTCACTACGGCATCTCTCATAGCCTGAGCCGCTTTGGGACGTTAAACCCCCATAAACCAAACCAAACCATTTCCGGAAGAGGTGGGGACATATTGTGTGCAATATAATCGGTGAAAAGCACTGCATCAGTCTAACGCGCCACTGCTGGCCAGTAAAATGCTGGTTTGTGCAAATTTTCCCGTGTTCAGGTTAGATTGCACAAACCCTAGTTTTTGCGGGTACTCTCCTGAAAGCCTGCTGCTCTGTTTCTTGTGCGCATTACCGACCTGCGGACTGTTTCTTTCACAAGACGCAGACGATGAGAAAATTTTGAGCAGCCGACATACGACTGACTTCAATGGTTGTTAGTTACATGCTACAAAAACCTTGCCAGCATGTGGACGCTTCCAAATACTTAGATTATTTTAGCAAATTTTACAGTGCAGTGTTTATTTTACAGTACGGTGTTTATGTGCTGCAAACTGAAAATTTTTGTATTTGCTGTTCCTTCTTTTCGGAAATGAAAAAAAAAACAAAAAAGAACGTTCTTTTCAGAGACATCTCGACGCATGCAGCCAGTTAATGCACTCGAGATTAACCGCCAGAAAGGGGAAAGGGTGAAGTAATGACCACTATGACGGACGCCCCGACTTGCCATGAAGGTGGCAGGGAGCATGCGCAGCTCGCGCTCGGCAGTTGTAGCACAGCCAACGATAAGAGACTCGCGTCGCGCTGATGGTAGATGACCATGGGTGATGATGGCGACTAGCGTGCCCCCGTGACTCCAGCAGCTCACTGCGAGGACGATGCATTCTAGGCAGTCGCGTGATCGGTTGCATGGTTACTGGGCCGGGAGCAAGACACTGCTCTGTAGTCCATTTGCGGGTGTACCGCTTTCATAGCCATACGTTCGAGCCAAGGGACTAAACTTTTCTAGCGTCTTGTTGATAAGCTTCAGCTTAGGAATCGTAACAGTAAGCATTCAAAGAAACTTCATCAGGTTCGTCTAAATGCCGACTGCTCATGTGCGTTGCATGTCACGTCAAGCGAGTAGTATTATACCACCGTAGTTTCGCTGTAATGGGCATTTCACGGACGGAAAAGGCGCTTTTTTTAATTTTCAAAACAAAACGCAATAAGCTATGTATTCGTGCAGGTTAAGTAGCATTGTTCTTGCACGAAGAACTTCCATTAAGGAAGGAAAACGGAAAACGTTTATTGATAGATTGACGGTGTGGTCGGTATCCCAGAACTCTGTTGGCGTGTGAAGCTTCCCAGACCCTCCCCACTAGCTGCTTATAGTGCATGAATACCTACAAAGCGCGTACTACCACTTTTCGATCATTGTATCATTTATCGGCTCGTGATCTGGATTTTCTTGACATTTCCATACTGCATGAAATAACTGGCATCGGCTCCGTAGAATCCGCATTCTGTTTTGAATCTTTCTGGGCAGATTTCGCTCAATAACTATGGGTTTCGGTCGGTATTCGTTTGTAGACAACAAAGTAGTATCTCTTTCTCATTTAATACGGTGTGCGGAGGTTGTTAATCCTGCATACTCAGCCTTTTATGATGTTGTTGTTGTTGCCTTGGTCCCATGGCACATATTCACGACGGGGGGATTGGCCAGGGTTCAGTGGGGAGACCCCATAAAATAGGGTAAGCTGGTGTCAAGCTAATGATTGTGCCTTCGGTGATATTTCAGAGTAATTTAAAAGAAAAGGAAGAAACCGAACATCGGGAGAGAATATCTGAGAATTAAATAATTAAATATATGAAAATACCCAAACGCTCTTTTGAATGCGGAAATTTTGGAAACAATTAGCAAGGGAATCCGCCGGTAGCTGTTATATGCTGTTATATGTTAGCTGCTTGATGCTTAACGTCCACATGCACATGCAACAGATTCCATCTTTGTTGTATTCTCGGGAATGAACAAAAACGCTAACTATTCTGTAGTGATAGCCAAAATGAAAGGGTACAGAAACAGTGCAAAGGAGTCAGATAACGGAGAGTCGTGCTGAAAAGCACGCAGATTTCTGATACATTCCCATTCATAGGAAATTGCGTCTAGCATTTTAATGTGGGCACATGAATTTCTAACGCGCACATACACTCATTCTTTTCTGAAATTGGCCTCAATCGCGCACTTTAAAATAAATAGGGTACAACCTGGCACTTCACTACATCGCAGTACTCCTTCCAGTATTGTCCGTACTTTGCCGAGCACTTTTCCTCGTCCCTGTAGCTTCTGTGCATTAGCAGTCCGACTAGGTAGAGAACGTACAGGTACGGCACAATGCTCGAAAATCCAGAGGGCAGAGCCCAACAGAGAGACGCAAGAATCTCGAACACGTAGTTCACGTGACGACTCAGTGACCAGAATCCAGACGCTAGGAGCAAGCTGGTTCTCTGCTTGCCACTTGAGTCCCGATAAGACGCCTTGATTAGTTTCGGTTGAGATCCCCAGATGGTGCACTTTCCATTCGTAGCCCTCACGATCTGCCTCTGGTAGTCCGTCCAGTAGTTCAGGCCTATCATGATGACTCCTGTGAGGAATATCATGGCTGCTTGCAGTGGGCTGGAATCGGGGCTGTTCTCGACCATATAAAGACTCGGGAGCGAGTACCAGAGAGTCAGGAAGCAGATGCAGCCCCAACATATATAGTATCCTGCAAAAAAAGAAGGATATGTATATTAAGTAATTTGTAAAAAGATAAATGAAACGTTCATGCAATCGCGTGTAATTGCTGGAGCTAAAAGAACATGAAAGTGGACGATCAGTCTGTTGGAAAACTTCAATTGAAACTGACTGAGGTAGATCACATTGTTCGCTAGTGCCGTTTGCGTGTCTCTCATGCCAGACAATGGACATGAGGAACCTACTTCGAAACTGGTGATTCTTTGTACGTCGCGTTTCTTGAGCCTATTCATATCACTTATGAAGCATCGATATAGGTTTAAGGTACAATTGTTAAAAATTGGTGTTATTACACTAACCCTTCATAAAAATACGGTTAAAGATCTTGAAAAATGTTGGATTGAATCGATAATAGGCACTTAATAAGGTAGCTCTTGGGCTTCGCATTTTCCTGAAACAAAATTAGTGGAGACATCAAGGTGGCAGGCTCTGTCTTCTGTTATAACAGAGTATTGAGATAGAAGACCCCGGAACAAAACTAGAACTGATACACAGTAGTAGTTTTACACAAAGGTTTTAGTTGAGGCGCGCTGTGACGTCGGAGAAGAGCATATAAAACAGCCATAAAACACATTTGCGCACAGGACAGTGATGCATTCACTGCCCCGTCTCCTGTTTCGAGAGCGCAGCACTTGTGCCGTGGCGATTCTGCGAATCGCAGCAGGCCACAAAGAAGCCAATGCGGCACTACTTCGTAACCTTTATAGCTACGGGCTAAGCGATCGCTGATGTTTAGAATGGTCATCGCGAGGTCAATCCTTATAATAATAACTCACCTGCCCTGTCCACCATGATGTCGATAGTCTGCATGTAACCGTCTTCCCACCAATAGAACTTCGCAATGTACACCGTCTGCAGCACAGCCGTAGTTGCCATGGACCAATTCCACCCCGACGTCTCTACCTGAGCCTTCCAACAGACCAGCACGAGAAGCTGCCACATCATCATTCCAAACCGGCAGTTTGTCCATTGCTTGATGTCCAGCCGCTCTCCGATGCGAGGGTACAGCTCCAAACCCCAGTAGAAGTCAAAAATAAAGCTACCCGTAGATCCATGCTCTCCGGGAGATGGTTTCAGTTTGCCCTTGATGTATAAAAGCACCGGAACGATGTAGGCGATGATCGTAAGAGAAACAGCGACTCCAGGCAGGTTCCTGTATATTGACCAGGCCCGTGCATCCTGCACTAGAAGGATGAAGGCGGCTATGGCCATAGTGATGACGTAGTACAGAAAACCTGTATTCCGGTAGACTGGCCGGTGTCCTGTTAACGTTGGCGGGCCGTAGTAGATTTCTCCGGGTAGAACCAAAAGAGATAGGCCACTGTATGCGGTGAAGATGGCGAGGAAGATCCAGGTCTGTGGCGTTCCGGCGCCGTGTAGGGTCCAGGCGTCGTACCAAAATGACACGAATCCATGCCGGAGGGCTTCTGACACAGATGAAGCGTAGGTGACCACGAAAGAGATGGCACACACCAGAAGGTTCGGCACAAAAACGATGAGGAACACGGGTACTAGTCTGTGCCAGAAGTAGTCCAGGGAGGATTCGCCGGCTACCTTCAGGCCTGCATAGCCAATGAAGTAAAGAATGTGTCTCAATATTAGGAAGCGGGGATATACTTAGGCATCATGGTAAGTTGTGACTTGACTTGGCGTGGACAAGTTACTAGCGTTATTTCATCTCCAAACAAAATCCTGGGATTTGTGAAGCGCCATTTACGTCACGCAACAAAAGAAGTCAAATTACTCGCTTATACATCATTGGTAAGGCCAAAACTAGAATACGCATTCCCCATTTGTAGCTCCTCCCCCCCCCCCCCCCCCCCCCAAGCGTATCGAATCGATGCACCTGAAGCCGTCCAAAATCGCGCCGCCCGTTTCATTCACTCCCGATATTCATACCAAGTGAGTGTGTATCCCTGACTTCACAGCCCAACTTGCGAAGTTTTTCTTGCCGTCGTCATATCACAACTCTGTCTCTTTCTTAAATTTTATTACAGCTCACTCAGCCATGAACCATACATCTGCGCACCTCCGCCGCGCATATCCCCATCAAGTTTCTCGTCCACGCACCCGTACCTTTACCTTTTCCACCTCCTTCTTTCCACGAGCCGCGTCAGACAGGAACGGCCTCTCCCACTCCGTTGCTGCTATCACCTGCCCATCATCATTCAATGCCAACGTTAGAATTACCCCACCCCATATGTAATACCCCGGAAGGGGCGTTCGAGGTAAATAATTAAGATGAAATGAAGCACTGCATAAAATGTGGTGAGCAACATATGAAATAAAATAGCAGCAAGCAGTACATAGTGTAGTATAAAATTAAACACGGTAAACGAAAAGCAATCACATTGTCCAGGGTTGACCCATGCTTGCGCTATTAAGAAAGCGAATTTGAAGCTGTGCTTTGCTCTGAAAGAATATAAGAAAGACATATGTGTGTAGTATGGTGGTCAGTGAAAGCAAAAAAAATTAAATATAACATCGGGAATCGCCAATGTACAGTCGTGAGCAAAAGTGTAGACACCACGGTTCCGGGCGCGGGAGCGGCTGCGGGGACGCACCACGGCGCTGCTATCTCACACCGCACGCTCGCGGCGAGAGTGCCCCGAGTGGCGACAAAATTCAACCTCGCTCTCGCAAGGGTGCTTATCACGCTTGATAAATTTCTAGTGCGCCGACGGCTGCTCTGCGGGTGACGGTCGCGACGAAGGGGAGCGCGCATCGCAAAGCGCCTAAAGTCTCCTGAAGGAAAAGTACAGCGAACTGCTCCTCTACTCCGTTTTCAGCGAGCCTTGGCGGTCACGCGTCCATGCCGTGCCTGTATCGGCATGCTGTTGGAAGGCGCGCGCGGATTCCACTCGACTCCCGAACCACTAGGTACAGACCAATACATCCAGGCGTAAAATGCAAGGCACTATAGGTCCCCGCTTCGGACACCCCTTCAAATAAGTATTAAAAATGTTTGCTACTGAAAGGCTCTTTCCTGCCGTGAGAAATAATCTGAACCTAGCATTCAACTAATGCTTAATGAAGTTGCCATTAACGGCAATTACACCAGCAGCTCGGTGCGGTATCGAATGATACAGCGATGACACAACGACAAGGCGAGCACGAAGAGTCTGCCAATCTTGTTTTACGGCAGTCCACAGTTGATCAGCTGTAACCGTGTGGAGATCCCGGGCCTGAAGTTGCCTCTTGATCAGCCCCCACACGTTTTCGATGGGTTTCAGACCTGCATCTACTGGTGTCCACTGCAGTGTGCGGATGCCCAGCTGTTTCAGCAGTGCGCCCACGAGGCGAGCTTTGTGAAGAGTCGTACGATCCTTCTGGAAAAGACACCAGCCGTCGCTGAAGGGGCCACCAAGCACGTAGGGGACCAACTCGTCCTGAATGATGACCTGGTACGTAAAGGCTTCAAAGCCGCCCTCGATGCGCACAAGGGAGCCCAGGCCACCCTTGCTTATGACTCTCCAGACATTGACAGCTCACCTGCCACTTGACAGGACGCCCGTCGTCTACTCGTGCTATAAAACACGAAGGTGGAGAGAGACGTAAAGATAAAAAGCAAATCAGGTAACACACGATCTTTCTAGGCCAGTGAAGGCATTAAAATAGATTAAAATTGACCTGGATGAAGAAATTTATGAAATTTCACAGGTTCAGCATCAAGCACTCTATCAATTTTTTTACAAGCCGATGTACACTGGGTAAGGGCTGGTCTTTCAAAAAGAGAACGCAAAACACAACGATACCGTACTGATACCGTCCACAAGGCAAACACTGATATGAAGCTCCGAGATACGATACTGATAATTTCAAGTCGTTTTGGCGCAAAGTTGTTTTTGGTCGATCAACGCTAAAAATAAGGTCAGTGATGAACTCCACGGCACTTGCTAAGGTGCAAACGTTTCTAATGGCACCGAAAGAAAAGAGCTTCCTGTTCAGGATGAAGAAACAATATTAAACACGCAATTGTGCTGAGCATACGTAACCCATTGTGCCATGCGGATGCTGTGCAAGAGGTTTCCACGAGAAATCGCCCTTCTGGATACTCGGCATTGGAGAGACGGTTTCCACATGCATGCAGTTAAACGGGTGTCAGACCTGCCGTTGCTGGTCCCGCCGACTGGAAAACCCACCCTCGTCAGAGAGTACATCTTTCTCCAGTCGGCTGCCGTCCAGTGCTACACAGCTTGTGCAAAGTTGAGACGCTGAATGCGTTGCCTGGGGTTAAGTATGACTTCTCGAGGCAGTTCATCAAACCTGCTTCGTTGAGACGTCGTCGCACGGTCGATGGCGACACCTCAAGGCCCAAGAAATAGGTCGCATATTTCTCGTCCATTAAGAAACGGATCCGCCACAACTCTGGCGACAATGAGCTTATCAGTTTCGTCATCCGTGAGACTTGGTCAACCGCTGCGCTCAGCGTCGGCAATTCGTCAACCTTCGTACCGACATGCTTGAATAATGCGATTAATGGCATTACGGGAACGGCCAGTGATAGCTTAAATTACAGGTTGAGAAGTGCCCTGGAGACTAAGTTCAATTACCCTTCGTCTTTCGTCAATCGGAACTGGCGGCGACATTTTTTCCGTGACACTTTCGCCAAGAGACAAAGGCTAATATAGCCTTCAATTCGGGGCATGATTACAAGGCAAAGACCGGCAGATAGTGCAGAAACTGGGGGGAGGGGGGGGGGGGGGAAGCTTCGCCGTGACAGCGCCACACGATTGAGATCGACTGATAAAACGAGCTTGCCTTGTTTCGCTGTCTCGCTATTAAAATGCTCGAATCTGTAGCCAGCTTCTGCCGGTAAAGCACCTTTACATGGGCCGTGTTTAAAGCTGGACCAGAATATAGCACATCTTCGCAGCAGTTATGCAAGGCTCAGAATTCTCTTTCACCAAATTTAGCGCACACTCGCACGTATTTGTAAGGGATTGGCAGTGAAATGGTACAAAGGACAACTGACCCCTAACGAGGACTTGATTCCCTTCTACTACTGCTTATTTACTATTACTACTATACTGCTTATTTCTGTCGCATCCCTATTACCTGTTTTTGAGTTGCTGCTACTGCTCATACAGTCAAGATTAGGGGCAACATACCTCATGTAATGGCGAATCGTTTTCAGTCATTCTATAATTTTCAATGGTGATTTTTAGTCCCAGTGCTGTAATCATTAAAACGGCAACACCTCATTTGTTGTCCATCGTACAACGTATCATAGTGCAACTGCAGTCAGTGGAGCGACCGAGTTATATATTGCTGCGTATTTGTTCCGTGTCCGTGTTCTAAGAGCTGCTGGTGTAATTGCCGTTAATGGCATCTTCACAAAGTATTAGTTGTATGTTACTTTCAGATTGTTTATTTTTCATGGCAATAAAAGGCCTGTTCGTGCCGAACATTTTTAACACTTATTTAAAGGGGGTGTTCGAAGCGAGGGTGCAAGATGCCTTGCATTTACGCCTCGATGTATTGGTCTGTACCTAGTGGTTCGGGAGAAGAATGGAAGCCTCGCGTGCCTTCCAACAGCTTGCCGATAAAGGCACGACATCGACACGTAACCGCCAAGTCGCGCCGAAAACGGGGAGCATTTCGCCCTAGTTTCCCTTTCGCCGCGACGGTCAGCTGCAGAGTAGCCGAACGCCGCACTAGAAATTTATCAAGCGTGATGAGCACCCGTACGAGAGCGAGGGTGCAGTCTGTCGTCACTCGGAGCACTCTCGCCGCGAACGTGCGGCGCGAGATAGCAGCGCCGCGGTGCGGCCCAGCAGCCGCTCCCTCGTCAGGAGCCACGGTCTCTCCACTTTTGCTCACGACTCTACAGTCGCGAATAAAAAATATAAGCGCAAATCAGTGGCGATCAGAATTGTGATATCTCAGCACGAGTACTGCTCTTGGCAAGGGCGGTAATGATCAGGCTAGGCTCGTTTTAGAGGCTTATTATATCAGAAAGCTGTCCGAACGTTGTGTCAGTGACAAGTCTGTACCCGTATATTCTTCTGAATGTGCTTTTTAGATTCGTTTTTTTTATTAACTTGTGCGCTTTACTGATGTGCGGTCATTGTGCTTTCCCTAAGCGCATGCTCGACATTCTGTTCTTATATATCCCCTGTACTACAGCATGAATAAACAGTTGGTAGTAGCGCTCGTGAACGTGTTTTTGTGTCTCCTATTCCGTCCCTCGTCCGTTTTTTGCGCTTCCTAGTAAACAAGTCAGCAAGCGGCGCTGCGGTTCGCAGACCTGCCTATCGGGCCGTTTCCATGTTTGCAGCATAGAGGGGGTACGGCAGGAAGTAAGCGCTATCAAGCGTGCCAGTGCCCGAACGTCGAAGTGCCGACCCTATGTGACTGTGCATGCGGCATTTCTTTTGGCTCGGTTATCATGAGCAAACATGGCTTCTTTTTTATTACTGTTTCTTTTTATGTCAGTGATGGTTCGTCAAAAGGAACTCACAGGAACAATAGACGATAGCGCTGCATTTAACCAGTATTACACAAGCTCGACAAACAGAGTTTATTTTTGCAATGCTACTAATTCACGCAATAACTTTGTTGGGAAAGTGTAGTAACAATATTAACAGGAGCACTATCGCATCAATTCAGAAAATGAAGTAAGGAGGATAGCCAGCTCGCTGTCGGTATGCGAGAGCAAACGCGCCATTGCCCTAGTGGCGTGGCCCCACCGACGCTCACAACTCTTTGAAGGCGCTCGGGCGAGGAGGCGAACAGGCGGCTTGCAAGGTCAGGAAGAGCCTGGAGCCTCTTCCATTGCTATTGAACCGCCGCCCAAAGGATATCTGACGATGAATCGTGTAGGTAGTCGCTTTTTCATTAACCCCCATATATATTCAGATATATTAAAATCTGCTCCCTTGGGAGGCCATGGCAGCTCCTGGATGCAGAGCTCTTCAAGCAGTTCTGCACCCGCCTGAGAAAAAAATAAAACGAATGCGAAGCAAGCATTCGTTTCGTGTTTGCATGGAAGTAAGAACAGGAAAAAATGCGCTAGAGAACACAGAATAAACCAAGCGGAACGATTCTGTCAGTTTTATATCGCTTTTAGTAGAGTATAAAATCACATGGAAACAATTGCTCCTTGCGAAAGCGTGACTTTGTTGGCTTGATAGTGCATTGCCAGAACAGGGTTCACATAGGAACAACAAGCGTTTATTTTATCAGTCAAATCGAAATGAAGGCCAATATGCTGGCGGTATGTTCACTTTTGCTGCTCGTCTTTTCCACGTCCTCTCGGCCTAGATATATGCGCGTTGCTGCCAGATAGGACCTGCTTATCAGCGTAGCCTTGTTTCGGTCTTCACTCTACTCAGTTTTAGTTCACACTTGTGATGGAAACGCAATTCGTAATAACAGCCTTGTTTCGCTCTTTACTCAGTTTTAGTTCACACTTGTGATAGAAATGCAATTCGTTTTGCAGACGTTATCTCGGCGTGACATAACCTCAGTTAAAACGTTGTTATGCCTACATGTGTGGATAGGACTTCTGTCTTGCTGAAAGAGGAAGCACCCATCAGGGAACAGGCCATCCAAAACGGAAGGGATAAGGTCAATTTGGATAATAACTTCGTAGGAAGCAGCAGTCAGCGTTCCCTCGACCCTGATCAGCGGAAACCCCACACGTTCATGGAGCGACGTCCGCTTGATGCGACGGCCTGCGCGAACTGTGGGTCATACTTGCAAAGAATAAATACGACTATGCAATTTGTCTGAGAAAAGCTGATCACCTATTGCCCAAGACCTGTCGTGAGAATCGAATAAAAGATTGCAATTTCAATTAACTTAAGCATTCTCATTCATTACTCTAAGTGTTGAAGATTAGAATGCTACACCTAAGTGCACCCATATGAACTGTTAACGATGAAACCGTTAAAAAATAACTGCAGCATATAATGCATTTCACTTGAAAATGAGCACTAACCATAGTCACTGAACAGCTCAATTTCTCGCCCTCGAGCAACTACAGATAAAAAAGGATTGTCGTGCACATACCGCGCGTAAACCGGTCTCCAGACGCGCCGCTGCTGGTCCCAATTCGTGGAGAAAGTCGATTCATCTGAGGTTATTACTACCCTCCAATCTTCTGCAGTTCAAGTGAGGTGGCTTGTGGCAAAGTTGAGACGGAGTCGTTTGTAATGTGCAGTGAGCAGTGGCCTCTGACAAGCGACGCGGCTATAAAGGCGCCTCCTAATCGTCTACAAAGAGACTCCGTTGAGGCAAAGTTCCTGCTGTACCTCGGCAGCGGTAATACGAGGGCTGCGGAAGGCGGCGGCAATGATCAGCTGATCTTGCTCCTCAGTTAGGGCTCTCGGACGTCCGCTACGCTCCGCGTCGCCAATCCTCACTTCTTCTAGGAAGGCACGCACAATGCGGGTTACGGTCCCTACTGCGCACCCTACCTCGGCAGGAATGCTTCTCCGGGGCCTGCTTTTCTGGACTAATGTCAGGATTTCCGCTCTTGTAGCGAAATTGACGCGCGCCATGTCTTTTTTCCTTCCGTCGAAACTCGTAGGGCGTGGATCTATTTTGTAACATCTGATATCGCCTATAGTGAATACGGTGAACGATATCACCGTTTTTCTTCGCTCTGCCTATCGCTTAGGCAATATCCAATAAGTAATCCTCTTTCAGGCAACTGTTTCCTCTTCTTTCATTGTCATCCTTCCACAGTGTGGCTCAGGCTTCTCGCAAAAATAGCTGCCAAACAAGCAAAAAAAAAAGCAACTATGCTATTCTTCACCAGTCGCCTGCGGGAGCAAAGCTGTATTAAAAAAAGAGATAGGGCGAGCCAGAAAAATAAATTTTGCTGGGCTGTGACAGACCGCTGAACCCACCCTAATACCGTAGAATGGGAGCGGCCCGGCACTGTCGCTATCAGCCTCTTAGTCACCCGCAGCGCCACGCTTTGTCATTCCGGCGCTCCGATGTTCAGTCATGCGTGCTTATCTTTTTTACTCCCAACTGTTCGTCTAGGAATCTGCAAAGATTACGCCGCTCTTCACCGCTGACGAGCGGTGCTGATTTCTTGGCCGCTTGAAGCATCTCGGGAGAGAGGGAAGCTCAGCAAAGCTCACCGGCAGCGTCCAGCGATAAGCCGAATATGCCGCCGACAAATGGCATCGTTTATTTAGAACCCAAATTGACAAGCAAATATCTGGACAGCAGTAGGGGGGAAAATCAGCAATTATCAGTTAAGAAAAAGGTTAAAGAAACGGAGAGAGCTCTGTGGAAAGCAGGGATGCTGACCAAATCAGCACTGGGAACATACAGGATTTTTAAGCAGGAAATTGCCGAAAAAATATCCATGATAATTGTAGGGGAAGCTCTTTGTTGTTTGAGGCCAGGACGGGAGTTTTGCGGACTAAGACGAATAGAGTCAGATACCTCGATGATAGACACGGTATCCGGTGCGTGTGGAGAGGAGGAGGAAACGGCTGGACAGTTGATACTTTTCTGTAAAGGGCTTCACCCTACAGTGGAAAGCAGCGGGGCTGACTTACCCAAGGCTTTGGGGTTTAAGGACAGTGAAGGGAAAGTAGATTTTAAGCGGGTAGAAGTAACCAAGCGAAGGTTATCTGATTGGTGGCTAAAATCAAGAGAAGAGTAAAATTTCATGTCATCGCTAGGTGGCTTGAGCCACCACCCGATTTAAACGGTTCAGCCGTATCCATCCATCCATCCATCCATCCATCCATCCATCCATCCATCCATCCATCCATCCATCCATCCATCCATCCATCCATCCATCCATCCATCCATCCAACCAACCAACCAACCAACCAACCAACCAACCAACCAACCAACCAACCAACCAACCAACCAACCAACCAACCAACCAACCAACCAACCAACCGTCCGTCCGTCCGTCCGTCCGTCCGTCCGTCCGTCCGTCCGTCCGTCCGTCCGTCCGTCCGTCCGTCCGTCCGTCCATCCATCCATCCATCCATCCATCCATCCATCCATCCATCCATCCAACCAACCAACCAACCAACCAACCAACCAACCAACCAACCAACCAACCAACCAACCAACCATCCATCCATCCATCCATCCATCCATCCGACCGACCGACCGACCGACCGACCGACCGACCGACCGACCGACCGACCAACCAACTACCCAACCAACCAACCAACTACCCAACCAACTACCCAACCAACCAACCAACCAGCCAGCCAGCCAGCCAGCCAACCAACCAACCAACCAACCAACCAACCAACCAACCAACCAACCAACCAACCAACCAACCAACCAACCAACCAACCAACCAACCAACCAACCAACCAACCAACCAACCAACCAACCAACCAACGGAGGCGAACCTCACGCAAATTAGACCATTTAAATAGCGAAGTATTGAAATAAAAGAAAACTTAGGCCAATTACTTTGTTACTAGGCGCTTTCGAAAGCGAAAGAAAGAAAAATCGTAGAACCAAGCTTCAGCACAAGGCTGAGAATCTTCTGTTTACGACATAAATTACACTCATACTTAATCTCAATGGGACTGCTGCAGAGCACGCGAACACTGCCTCACGTACTTTGCTGCTAGCTTAGTTTTAAGCTGCTACTTCAGGAGTTATCTTGGCGCTAATACGTGTTGGGTGCCTTCATATATGTAGGAAAGTAAAAATCAGATGTCGATAGCTGCAGAAACTGCAGTAGCTAGTTCCCATTGCATATCAGAAATGTGTAAGCGATAAGTATATAGGAAGAGCGCTCATCCTTCAGTGTCATAAGAAAAGAAATGCGCTGCGTGCATTCGTCCACGCAGCAGCTGTAATCTGTGCAGCGGAGTCTACTACCGTGCCTACAGGAACCAAGTATAACCTTAAGGTTAATTCGAACCTGAATACACAGGTTATCACCGCTGTCCCGCTACCCGTGGCAGCTTTCTACCTTATTCCTCAAGTACCATTCAAAGAAGGCTGCATAGTTGACTCGACGGATCGTTCAGATACAATTTTAGCTGATAAAATGTTCTTTAAACAGATTATACGTAATATTACTGGCATGCAACAAGTTTTTTCTTTATTGTAACTCTGTGCTAAACATCCGCAGAATTGCTCTTCTTCGTGGCTAATTATAGGTTCTGTCCTAGAGCGCAAACTAAACGAAATCGTGGAAAGAAGATGGCGCAGATTGAGGCTTTCAAGCGCACAAATTTAGCACAAAAACTTTCGCAGAGCACTCCTTGGCTGCGCTCGCGGTGCGCTCATTTTACTCTCTGAAGAATAGGTTACGACGCATCCTCCCCAACAAAAAAAAAAATTAAAGTTGGACGGGAACCCGCGAACGGGCGGTACCTTTCGCTAAAAGGCAACATTCATGAGAGTTTATGGAGTTTTAACGTCCCAAAGCTACTGAGGCTATGAGGGACGCCTTAGTGAAGGTGCCCCAAAATTTCGACCACCTTTGACGTGCACTGATATCGCACAGTACACGGGCCTCTGGAATTTCGCCTTCATCGAAATTTGAGCGCCGCGGCCGGGATCGAACCCACGTCTTTCGGTTCAGCAGCCGAGCGCCATAACCACCGAGCCACCGCGGCGGCGCGACATTTATGAGGACCTTTTTGCGATGGGTTGCGCGCGCCTTACGCAACAGCTTTGGGCTTATGTTATTACCACGCCATGTGATGGTGTCGCCTCAGAAATGAATAACACGCTGCATTCGTCGCTTCTGCGTATAGGTAATGTGGAAGCTCACTGGCAAGTACGCGCAGAGATTTGGCAGAATAATTGGCGTTTTTTCTACATGCTCCTTCTTCATGTGTGATTTAGGTCCCGTTTTTCCATTTTCAGTCTAGGCAGCTAGATTAGCTCGGGCTGTCGGAAAGAAGCGCGATTAGACACAGAACGCGTAACCCTATCACGGACCCTGAAAGAAGAAAGCAATACATTTCAGATATGGAATGATCTGATGCAAAGTAACCCGAGAAGTAGCAGCGTGGTTGCCGTATTAATATTTTCGGCTCCTGAATCAGCGCAGCTTCATTGACCGAGTGTATACAGGATGGTTGCACTCACTGATATTTTTCGGAACATCGTATTACTGGAAACGCCATTAAAATATAAAGACACCGTTATAGCGAAGAAATAGTACGTCATCTTTAGATTACTTTTTTTTGGACGCTCGTAAATTTTCGAACTAGAGAGTGCGTTCATATTGAAAGCACTAGTTGAGCCCAAATGTGGCTGCGATGCTAACACAGGGTTTAACGTACTCATAAGGGTTAGCTTCAAATACAAAGGAAAATATGAATTATATTTCGAGGCCAATTTCATGAGAACATGCCCTCTGTAAATACAGTGTGGATTAAACGCAAGAAAAAACAGCAATGTTTTTATACTTTAGGACAGCTGATGAAGTTTTTCAATTCATTCCACTTTGAAGAAATAATTATCACTCAATACATAACTATCACAATAAAAAGAAAGCAACAGAAGAAGTCATGGAGGAATAAGCCGCTACAAAGACTAGCCAGCCTGAATTCTCAGCATAGGACGCTGTATTTCTTTTTTTTACTCAGTGTCGAGCAAAATCATCACCACTAGTCTGACAACGTCCACTGCAGGACAAATGACTCTATCATATCTCTCCAATTAACTCTGTGCTGCGCCAGGTGCGACCACCCTATCCTAGCGAACTTCTTAATCTCATCCGCCCACCTAACCTTCTGCGGCCCCCTGCTACGCTTACTTTCTCTTGGAATACACTCCGTTACCCTTAAGGACCAGCGGTTATCTTGCCTTCGCATTACATGCCCTGCCCAAGATCATTTCTTCCTCTTGATTTCGACTAAGATAGGGCCACTCTGCCCTCTTATTGTCTCTTAAAGTTACACCTGCCATTTTTCTTTCAATACCTGGCTGCGTTGTCCTTAAGTTGAACCCTTTTCGTTAACCTCCACGTTTCCGCCCCGTAGGTATGTACCGGTAAGCCATAGCTGTTAGATAATTTCGTCTTGAGGGATATCGGCAAACTTCCATTCATCATCTTAGGGGACCTGCCAAATGCGCTCAACCCTATTCTTATTCTTCTAATTATTTCACTTTTGTTTTCCGGATATGCGGCTCCCACCTGCCCTAAGAAGATGTATTCCCTTACCACTTGCAGCACCTCACTACGAAATGTTAACTGACGTTCCCTTCTGAGAAAAATTTGACCAATCTGTGTCCTTAGAACGCCAGGCAATGGCCGTGACGAAAAAAAGAGAAGTGTTACGAAGAAGTTATTTTGGTAGCAAACAAAATATTTTACATTAGCTGAAAGAGTGGCATCCTAATGCTCGCAGTTTTATCTCACTTTTCCTGCGTATCGTATACGTCATGCTAAAACGTTCTAAGAAGATTTGTAGCTATGGCATGTGAACATGTGTAGTTACAAAAGTTCTAAATACAGAACTCCAAGTGTGCGTCTTACAAAGCATAAACCACTCCGTGATGTGCAGTGGTAGGGCTTTCCCTGAAAATGAGATTGAACAGAAAAGCCGCGACAATGCTTGCATTCATCGCACGTTCTTCAGCACCTCTCACTGTCTGTGCTTCTACGCTGATTATAATTCACAGGGTGTCATGCGCCCGCACTACTGTGCTCCATTCTTCCGTAGACTGCAACCACTGTACAAGCAAAGTGAAGGTATTTCGAAGAGGCTCTGTAATTCAAGCGACTGCCGTCTGTTTTCGCGATCCAGGTCGCCCGAGCAACTAGTTATCGAATGCTAGAACTTGCGACTCCGCGTTTCACCGGCGAAATATACCAAGCTGCACCCAACTCAAGTTTAGCAGACGCCGCTTCTTTCTTCTTTTCACTAAATGTTTCCTCAAGAAATCCGTGTACAGCGCGATGTCAGTGCACGTTAAAGAACCCCAAGTGGTCGAACTTTCCGAAGCCCTTCACTACGGCGTCCCTCATAGGCTGAGTTGCTTTGGGACGTTAAACCCCAATAAAACCATAAAAATCCTCAAGAAAGTCAAAAACTCATTTAACTTCCCTTCACTACGGCGTCCCTCATAGGCTGAGTTGCTTTGGGACGTTAAACCCCAATAAAACCATAAAAATCCTCAAGACAGTACAAACACTCTTTTAACTTCCATTCACTACGGCGTCCCTCATAGCCTGAGTTGCTTTGGGACGTTAAACTCCCATAAAACCATAAAAATCCTCAAGAAAGTACAAACACTCCTTTAACTTACGCGATAAGCGGTGGGGTGCGCTCCGCCGGGGTGACTGCATATCCGCTGTTAGCTGATTGTAGTTCTTTCCGCTTCCGTGCCGAAAATAATAATGGCGAAATGACACACACACACACACCACTGCTCAGCGATCCGTGTTGGCGCACACTTTGGGCTCAGGTGCGCCCAGCATAGGCGGAACACCCAGCGAGTCTAACGCACTCGGCGCCGCCGCGGAGCTAGAAAGACGGGTACGATCGCGAAGCTGGCGGGAAAGACGAGTGGTTTGTTGACCTTGGCCGAGGGTTGGACGCGAGCGCCGGCGTCTTCCGTCGATACGCTTGCTGATAAGCGTCGAGCGGAGGGCACTCCGGCGGGGCCCGTTGGAGACACACATCCCGCGGCGACGCGATGCGCGGGGCTCCAAGTCGCGTTTCGAATGCAATAAATTTCGGGGCCATGGAATGAAGTGACCGTAGTACGTTTCTCTCGCCTCGGGAAGTTCAAACGCGGCCATCGCGAAGCACAGAACACACTGTCGTCTGGCCTTCCGTTTAACAGTGCTGCTGAGTGTTTTTCAGGCTGTCGCCGTTGCCTGAATAAGTTATAGGTTCCACAAATTAGAGCGCTGCTCTCAAGCTACCATTCGTGGGTTGAGCCGCGTCGCCGCCGTAATTGTACCCGAGCCAAACTATTAATAAACAAGAAGGAATCAACTTTGCCGCGACTGCTATCAGAGTGCGCGCCGGCACGAATAGATGCGCTTCGCTGTGCATTGCTCATAGTCGTCTCCTTCACTTAATAATGCTATCGGACTAATATGCGCATTCTTGCGCGTTGCACATCGTCGTCTTCTTAACTAATACTAATTGCACTAATATCGTCGCCAGACGCGTCGACGACCCAGCAAAGCAAAACAATGAGCCTACAGAGACTGAAAGCACTAGGCTAACGCCGCAGACGATAGAGCCTCGTGTTAAACTGCAACACACTATCGGGCTGTTCAGTCCTGTTCGGTTGTTCGGGCACATCGTCGTCTTGAGTAATACTACTATCGAACGCATACCGTCGCGGGACGTGCCGACGACCCACTAAAGGAAAACAATGAGCCTACAGAGCATGAGACATCGACGGAGCCTCGCTCGCATTTCGCACTAAGGAGAATAGTAATCGTCCTTAGAATTTTTTTGCGACATTATTACACCTATAAATCTTCCGAGCACACAGGGGGGTTTTCAAACTAGACGCAGAAATACTTCGAGCCAATACAAGCCCTGTTCTTCTGCCTGAAATAATAGCGACGTATCAAGCGTTCTAGGAAGACTCAAGATCTTGCTATCCTTGCCAAGATTTTGTTTCTTTTGTTTTATTCTTTAGTTTGTTTTTGTTTACGTTTGTGGGTATCATATTAGCACGAGCAAAATGGAGTAATTATGGTTACGGTCGCATGTGTTATTTCGGTTATTCTTCGGTTCGTGCTATTGTGCTGTTGATTTTACAAGGGCATCTAGCTGATGACGGCTATTGTCCTTTTATAATGCACAATTTCCATGCGTGTCGCATATGCATAATTATTGTTACATTGTGCTCAAAATTATCATAGAAATTGAATGAAATCACTTTCAAGCCGGTTCGACCCCTGGGTTTGTACATACAAGGAGTACGCCTTTTTACCGATGACTTCATTAAAATGCCTCTAATGTGCTTGTCTCGTACCTGAGTCTCATCCAGATGTACGAAAACTTGCGTAAGAACTGAAAACTGCTTTAAGAAGTATTATGAGGAAGTTGACGAATATCAAGGGCCCATAATAAAAATAATTGGTTTTTGGGGGAAAGGAAATGGCGCAGTATCTGTCTCATATATCGTTGGACACCTGAACCGCGCCGTAAGGGAAGGGATAAGGGAGGGAGTGAAAGAGGAAAGGAAGATGGAGGTGCCGTAGTGGAGGGCTCCGGAATAATTTCGACCACCTGGGGATCTTTAACGTGCACTGACATCGCACAGCACACGGGCGCCTTAGCGTTTTTCCTCCATAAAAACGCAGCCGCCGCGGTCGGGTTCGAACCCGGGAACTCCGGATCAGTAGTCGAGCGCCCTAACCACTGAGCCACCGCGGCGGGTCAAGGGCCCATAAGGCAGATTATTTTTAATTTTATTTTTCCCGCCGACTTGACCCAGATAGATCTGTACACTCACCCTTGTAAAAAAACACACTGAACACTAAAGAGGCCTATTAACGAAGGATAAAAACACGCTAAATGGTTTGTGTGATATTCCAGTAGTATTGAGCACAAAAAAATATGGTGCGTGTATACGGGTGCACATGAAGCAAGCGGGTCGACATTTCTCTCCCGCTGTCTAGAGAAAAAAAAAAGGCAGTGCTAAAAATGCTTCTGCAACAAACTGTCTTAATTTCATCTTTATTTGTTTTTCCTCTATACTTAAAAAGCAAAACGAATGCTTTCTAAGTATGTTCTAAGTATTATTTTGAAGTCTTAGAAATATGCCACAAATGGAACTTTTGTCCGCTTAGTTTATTTCCTATACATTCAATATGCACTAAAAATATACATTAAATACATTGCATTACATTAAAAATATAATCAGTTGGATTTAAAGCAGGGCTATTTAGTCGGCTTTACTATACGAGATTGATTAAAGTTGTCAATGGCAAAGCTAATCACTACCCGCTGACAATGCTGTGGTCTATGACATATTTAATGCGTAAGCGTAAGGAGCCCTCCATCCCTGAGAAAACGCGGCGTTGTCATAAATGAAGAGGTCGATGACGTTGTAAGGTCACTTGGCTCCACTCCGCTTGTTGCCACACCACGAATGCCGACAGAAAGTGAGGTCAGCAAACCGAAAATGCTACGAGAACCGTAATCCTTGGCTTGAATTGTACACACCCCCCAGAGAGGCGACACATTATCTTGCCCGGTGAGGCGTTTCTGGCGCAAAGACTGTGGGCCCTTTAATAATCGCACAATACGAGACTGATCGCGTTCCAATCTACGGGTGATCTAGAACCGAGCTGTTAGTCGTAACTTGCGTCAGGAATCAGGCAGATGTCGAACTGTCAACCAACAAATGCCTGGGCGTCTATGGGAGCCGGTCAGCCTTGCGAGTCAGGGGGCCTTTTCCACTGGCATGCTCGGGCCCCGAGGTGCCCGAGGCACACTTGCCGGTCTAATGCTATCACGTTCTCCACACGTAATGCAATTAAGCGGTGGTTGTCTTCCAGCTAGGAGATAGGATGAGCGAAACTTGAATGACAGGAAAGGAAGTGTTTTTTACTGTTTCCCGAAACGTGATCTCGAGCAGTAGATTGTTCCACGTACGGCAGCCTGAAATATGTTTACAAGGACAACCCACTTGCTAGAATTTAAGTATACTTTGGACAAACTAGATTCATAGCTACAAATGTCTGCTCTTAATTCGTTGCCAACATGGAAATGCGATTCCGCGAAACGTGATTTTGAGCGCTAGAGTGTTCTACGGCAGCCAGAAGTGTGCTGCAAAAGAACCGCCCGTTTGAGAGAAATGAAGTATGCCTTTGTCGAATTAACGTCATATTTATGAAAGTACACCTTTAATACATTGACAAGATGCTAAACCACATATATTTTTTTTCGTGTATTTGAAACGTGCTCGAAGCATGATTTAAGTGGGGTATTTTGGTACCAATTTTGAAAATATATTAAGAATACCGAGCATGAAATTTCAGAAACCTATTTACTGCATTAATAAATACAAATTATGTTTAAAATACACCATAAATATCCCGCCGTATATTCCAAAGGTATTATATTTTGCTAGTGGATATTGGGTTATAATACGTATAATCTGACACGGAGTATTACACAAAACTCCGCCAATCGATTTGGCCGTTTGCTCGAAAAATAAGCGTCCGCCGACTTTTGTCATCTAATGGGAAATATTTGCTTTGCTATGCGGACCGACACGTGCGCACACGTATCCGAGTTCAGTAATGCCATTGCGGTGAAAAAATACGAAAACTAAGACATGCTCTTAAAATCTTGTTCTGAGAGGCCGTTTTCATTTAATGAATGCCCGACTCCTTAAATAATGTTCTTTTGATCTATTGGCGTTTGAGAGTCTCAATGGTTATTCACGCCCTCACATGTAGTCGATAACTATCGAGTTTCATGCTCAGCGAAATTCACCACATGCCAGTGGTCGATATTTTTTTTTTCAGTTTGTTTTAGCTCATTGGGCAATAAGGTTCCTCACGTGACTGGGAAGCGCTTCCTTTACAAACAGGTGAACCATAGCAGATATGCGTGACAGTAAAGATATCGCATAGAATGTGTTGATGAGAAAGTTGGTTTGACATAGTTCAAGTGCCCGGCGCCGAGAAAATAAATAAATTTTCAGTTGTTAGTGCACCTTACGTGTGTGTTCTCACCATTATTCTTGATCTCGGCGCCGGACGCTTGAACTGTTATAGTAAAGCTTCCCTTGCAAGGTACTAGCGCTGGAAGGCGTCTCTTTATAGACTGTTGTATCTGGCCAAAGATTATCACGCGTGTTTTCACTTTGTTACCGTGCGCCGCGTATCTAATGTAGGCGGTTAGTGTGCACGTGTGCTATTGTATCGCTAACCAATCGCATGCCTCGGTTGCACCCAAGGTTGCTGTATAAGGCGAAACCCCTGAATCGTTTGGATGTCAGGTTCGTGTCGCTGTCCGAATAAATACTTGACTTCAAGACGTCACTGGTTAACATGACGACGAGGATGGGATCGTTCGGGCCGAGGCAATGACGTAGCCTTCAGAAACGACGACATTAATGATGACCACCACTATGGCATCTCTGGCCTAGTTCTGTCCAGACTCCGACAATATCGACGTCTGCGTGGAAAGGTTCTACTTGTATGCAACCGCCAACGGAATAGACGCATGTAAGAAGTTGCAAGTCTTCTTAACAATCCTGGGTGAAAAGGCTTACGTGACTCTTCGTAGCCTGCTGCTGCCGAGGAAACCCACGGAAGTCAAGTACGAAGAAGCTACAGAAGCTCTCCGAAAGCACTATGCTCCAAAACGGTCTGTGGTTACTGAGCGTTATCACTTCTACCTGCGAAAGCAAGAGCCGAACGAGAGCCTGCAACAATTAATCGTCGAGCTGAAAAGACTGGCTGCAACGTGTTCGTTCGGAAGTTTTTTGAAAGAAGCGCTCCGGGATCGACTGATTGCTGGAATCGGAACGGATTCGATTCTATGCCATCTTCTTGCCTTGTCGGACGACGAAGTCACTTGAGAGCGAGTCTGCAAAATCGCCACCGCCTTGGAAACTGCCCAGAAATACACCCGAGAAATGCTACCGGAGGAGTCTACCGCTGGTCCTGCCGACGTTTACTGGCATCGGGAACACACCACGCCAGGTAAGCGACTCGCAACGAAAGACAATTCCGCCAACAACGAGCAGCGGCCCTCCAAAACAGCGCAAGGAAGCAACGTGGGAAACGGAGTGTTCGCACCTGTCATAGATGCGGTGGACTGCACGCGCCCGTGAGTTGTGCTTTTCTCAAAAGTACGTGCTTCAAATGCTCAAAGCCGGGTCATGTAGCGAAAATGTGCAAAAACAAAGGTTGTGCACAAAATTGTGGAGACCGTGTCCGCAACCGATTTGCTTGCAGTCTGTACAACGAATAAGGTTCAGAGCTCTCCGCCTATTGTGCTCAAAGTAAACGGCAGGCTGATTCCGATGGAATTGGACACAGGAGCCGCTGTGCCCATAATGTCTGAAAGAGACTTCGATGAAAATTTTCCAAACCACCGATGTTCCGAAGATGACGTCCGTTTAGGTGTGTATAACGGCACTGCACTCAAAGTGAAAGGCGTTGCAAATGTGTGTCTCTTATCCGAACCGAAGCTACAATCTGCCTCTGCTAGTTGCAAAGCAAGAAAATGAAGCTCGCATGCCGACGCTTCTAGGTCGCGATCGGATAACCGCGCTTAACGTTGACCTGCACAACGCTGTGCAGCATTTGCAACATGACGTGGATAACGTACAGGGTGGCAGGCAGATGGTAGCTGCGGAAGCCGAGAAGAGGTTAAAACAGCTGTACGGTGATGTGTTTGAGCCAGGCTATGGTTCTATCTGAGGATTCACTGGTAGCATTCAAATGAAAAGCGATGCGCAACCAATCTTCTGTAAGGCGAGACCTGTTCCATATGCTTTGCGTGACCTTGAGAGAGCTGGTGTGGTGTACAGAGTCGGGCACAGTGCTTGGGCTACACCACTAGTAATCGTGCCAAAGAAAGCAGGAAAAGAGACCAGGATATGTGGTGATTACAGAGCCACTGCAAATGGGGGAATCGAACTCGACCACTATCTCCTGCCCCTACCGGAGGACATATTCGCATCACTGGTTGGCGGAACCGTGTTCACATTATTGAATTTGTCCACGGCTTACCTGCAGCTTGAGCTGGATGAGCAGTCACAGGAACTGCTCACGATGAATACGCACATTGGACTTTTCAGGTTTCGGTGATTGCCGTACGGAGTGGCAAGCGCACCCGCAATGTTTCAGGCCGTGATGGACCAGGTTTTACAAAGCATCCCTGGCACTGCCTGTTACCTGGATGATGTGTTAATAGCCGGAAAAAACCCGACAGAGTGCTATCAGCGTTCCGAGCAAGTGCTACAAGCTCTCAGTAAGCACGGCATTCGTTTAAATTCAGGCAAATGTAAATTTTTCCTAGAAAGTGTTTGTTACTTGGGACACGAGCTAGACAAGAACGGCGTACACACAGCATGGAAAAAGTGAAGGCGATTCGAGAAGCGCCAAAACCAAATAATGTGACTCAGCTAAAGGCTTTTTGGGCCTAGTAAACTACTACGCCAAATTTTTGCCAGATTTAGCAAATGTTTTGGAACCTATCCACCAACTGTTGCGTAAGGGTAGCGCATGGAAATGGTCGAGCCAGTGTGACGCATGTTTCAATCGCTGTAACAACTTTATCAGTGATGACATGGTCTTGGAACTGCACGATGTAACGAAGGAAATACATCTGACATCTGACGTTTCTGCTTATGGCTTAGGCGCAGCGCTATCGCACGTGGTTGAGGGCGTAGAGCGACCGATTGCGTTTGCATCGCGAACTATGACCCCGGCCGAACGTAACTACGCGCAGGTGGAAAAAGAAGCCTTCGCCGTTGTTTTTGGACTTAAGATCTTAATTTCATAAATATGTGTACGGACGTAGTTTCAATGTGATCACTGATAACCTGCCACTTGACGTCATTTTCGAGGCAAATCGCCACACAATTGTGGTAGCTGCAGCTCGCTTGCACCGCTGGGGAATGTTTCTTGCAAACTACAACTTTCGCATGGTGCACAGAGCACGAACAAAGATAGCCAATGCAGATGGATTGTCACGCCTTCCACTGGCAGAAACCGATGATGAAGCAGAAAAAATTTTGTATTTTTCGCCTGTGAATAACATCTCCTTAACTGCGGAAGATATCGAGCGGGAAACCGTGAAAGACTGTTTTCAGTGCTCCTCGTGGAATGGTATGGCACGGATGCCCACGTGCTGTAGACGCTCCTTGTCAGCCTTTCTTGGTGAGGCGATTTGAGCTTTCAATAGATTGCAGTTGTTTGGTGTGGAACAACAGTTGTGATACCACAGTCGCTTCAAAGGGAAGCCATGTGTTTGCTGCATGAGCAACACACTGGCATTGCAAAGATTAAGGCACTAGCAAGGTCAATGGTTTGGTGGCCACCGATAGACAACTGCTTGGAACAAAGTGTTAAGCAGAGTGAAATTTGTCAAAGCACAAAATATCTGGGACCACTAGCACCACTGTAATCTTGGAAGTGGTGCACAAACTGTTGGGAGAGGGTACATTTAGACTTTGCAGAAAAAGAAAACAATATGTTTCTTTAGCTATCGATTCCTATTCCAAATGGTTGGAAATGAGGGTCATACGTCAACTACCGCGCAATGTACCATCGAAACGGTGCCTTCGTTGTTCGCAAGTCATGGTCTACCCACAGAGGTAGTCACAGATAAAGGGCCTCAATTTTGCGCAAAGAATTTCAGGACTTTCTGTTGGAAAACGGGGTTAAGCACACGCTTACTCTGCCGTATCACCCTCAGTCGAACGGGTCGCAGAACGTGCTGTCCAAACAGTGAAACAGTCGCTGTTAAAGCAGTTGCTGGAAGATCAGCGGAATAAAAGTTCCAGGTCACTGCAGCACAGAACTGAAAATTTTCTGTTCGCTTACAGAACAACACCGCATACATTCACCGGCCTAACACCAGTTGAACTCTTTGAGGAGAAAGTTGCGCACAAGGTTATCGTTATTGAAACGAAATCTGCAAGATGCAATAAATACCAAATCTGAGAGGAATGTCCGCAGTGCAAACAAGCGGAGAAGTTCACCTAGAGTATTTTCTGTTGGTGATGCAGTGTTTTTGCGTCCAGTACGTGAGGAACAGGTGAAGTGGCGTCCAGGCAAGGTCGTGGATGTGATATCTGCAATGACTTACCTTGTGGTTGTGGATGGACAGACACGGTTTTTGCATGCGGTTCACTTGCGACATTCTTGTGTAAAACCTACTGTTGTTGTAAAAGAAAATGGTGTCCCTTTACCACCTGCAAGTGACCTGCTGGAAAGTGAAAGTTTCCTTGCACCCGCCTCAAACCGGCCAGTGTTGGATCGAAGGGATGGTTCTCCACTCGCACGTGGAGCCCAAATTGCATCAACGTCGGAACAAAGCGATGCCGGTTCACCTGTGCTACACAGGCGCAGTACTCGTGATAAGCGGAGGCCAGACCGTCTGATGTATGACAGATTCTGTTCTTCTTGGAGGGGAAATGTTGTATCCGGCCAAAGATTATCACGCGAGTTATCACTTTGTTACCGTGCGCCGCGTATATGATGTACGCGGTTAGTGTGCACGTGTGCTATTGTATCGCTAACCAGTGGCATGCCTCGGTTGCACCCAGGGTTCCTTTATAAGGCAAATCCCCTGAATCGTTTGGCTGTTATGTTCGTGTCGCTGTTCGGATAATTACTGGATTCAAGGCGTCTCTGGTCAACATAGACTAAAGCCTGACGGGAAGCCACGACTCAACAAAACAATTCCCAGTGACCTCCGAGAGTTTCTGTCAAGGAGATCGCTATAACCTCACTTCCCCCAGGACAATGTTGCACCCCACTGACATCTATTCGCTGGTGCGCCGTCACAACACATAGCCCTGTTTTGGGCAGAGGTCGTTCCATTGGATGCCGGGAACAATTCATCACGCGCCCACTCGTTCGTTCGGCGCTGCTGTCGCTTTGTTTTGGCGTCTCACGGCTTCCTTGTGGCGGCCGTTCTTATGCAGGAGCGCTACGCGGTCACTGTAGAATCGGGGTTTTCTTCGTGCGGAGCGTTTTAGTGGATTGAGCACTCGCGAGGAATTCCACTTTGCTACGCGTGCATCGCCTCACGAAATGTCGATATTGGAACGAGAAAAGTTTCGAAGAACAATATTTGTTACTTTCTAGCTGTTTGTTTCTTCTTGTATTGATTAAAGCTACCGTCGTGGCCATTAGGGCGTTATTGAGAGAAGTGGTAGAAAGACGGCGATACATTAGAGCATACCAACTGAAAATGCAGTAAAGCCCTTAAAGAAACTGAGTTCCACAGTTTAGTAAAAAAAATAATTTGGAAAAGAAGCGAGTCCCCCAAAATGGTCACAACATTAACGCTATGAGAGGGGAGAAAACAAAATTCATTGTGTAATTATAAGGCACTAGTAAAGAAAGAAGTCATGCCGACTGCGAGTGCAGTACATTTTAAAGTTTCCTGAGAACATTCGAATTTAGTGGCATGTGTTAAATAATCGGGAAAATGATTTCATTCCAGTGAATTTGCTGAGAAAAGTATTAGTCAAGCGGTGGCATAATGCGGAAGAACGAGTTGTGATGAAATACGCATGAGCTGAAATACACCACCACCTTTAAAACAGGATCAAGGTTGTGAACTTAGTAAAGAAAAGAAGCAGAGGCACGGTAGCTTCTGAGAAGAGGAAGAAGCGTTAAGGACATTATATATTATATTTGTCGCATGTGTGGTGAAAGTTTTGAAAGACAAAGTATCTGGAAGGTTATCAACAATTTCTAAAGGGAATATAAGCGATTTGGTTTGATTATTTGGTTGGACGGCCAATATCGATGCGAACCGCGATGTTTAAACGGTAAGCCTGGCGAAAGAGGGTGCTCCAGAAAACGTTTCTTTTTAATTAGCCGAGCAAAGGCAAGGCACCATGCGCCAATTGGTGAGTTGGTGCTGGACTTTAAGAGACCACCACAGCGCTTGCATACAGTGAATGCAGCTTTCTATTTCTATTAGATTCAATGGTTAATATTTCCTAAATGCGGCTGCAAAAAGTTAGATTCCTCTCTCTCGCCTGCACTAACTTGTCAGTATGCCAAATGAGCGGTTAAGATTGTTTCACTGGAAATATTCTTATTCAAATGACGTGTAGAAACACTGAAAGGAGGCGAAAACCGGTCACAAGTTCTAATATTAAAAAAATAATTTCTTGAAATAATTTATATTCTTCGTCTTTTCGAGAAGCTAGCTAGTAGTGGTGTTCGTATTCACGGAAAAGACCATTTCTGCTTTGCGAAGAACAAAGCCGTCGGGTCGCCCTTGTAACACGAGCATAGTGAGCAAAGGTACTAATGGCTAGCGCCACTTTCTGAGGTCACAAGAGCAGTAATTTAGGCAGCTCTCTTTTCCTTGTTTCAATATCTTAGGAGACGACATACATGTGTGACTACTCCGAGTACCGGGTTGGGGATTATCTGATTAAGGGATTAACTGAGGACGTGCTACAACCGGTTAGGACCGGTCAATAAGGCTCTAGAATGCATTTAAGAGATCCGCTGAACGGGCCATTATCATGCTACAGCTGCTTAAGTGCTCGTCTGCTACATAGGCTTGACTGCGCGCTGAATGCCGGCCTGTGTAGTTACTAAAAGTACTATACTCGTTCGCAAAAAATGGTACTTTCTTAGAATCCTAGAAGCCGAATCACATTATGCATTAGCGCATTTTCCTATAGACGATTACTTAATTGTTATTGGTTTACTTGCTGCTACGTGATTCGCATCAGTTATGCGGCTTCTTGAAGGTAGGATGAAACAAGGTACTTACTAATGGCATATTTGTTGTAAGGATCAACATCCATGTAAATGGAAAGGAAGCAAGACGGGAAGATCGGTCACGCCAGAGGCATATTAATGGCTACTACTGTATGGCGATAAATTCCGCTCTCGTTTCAGTCCTGAGAGCAAGAGCTCTATATGGGGGGCTTCCATGGGTTGTGCTCTGAACACTTCCGAACACCAGGACAACAGAATGCCTTGTTTTGCTTTCTACCCGGCTGCTTCATCGGACAGTCAAGAGATCCGTGACACAAGCAACACATCGGGTGTCGTCCGACTGCCGAGGCTCTATGAGCATGAAATGACCCTGTTTATAGAGACCCTGTTTATGTTTGCGTGCTCTCCAAGTGCTAGACTTGCTGCACGTTTGGCGGAACGTGTTGAAAAGAGTATCGGGGGCACCAGGTATACTCCCTTATGAAAGTGCGGCTTCCTACCATTTTTTTTGCATTACTGTAAATGGATACAGCGGGTGATATTGGTCAGCAGAGCTAAGTGACCTGAAGTTCTTAAACTCCATAGTTGCTAAGCAGCGGCATGAAGCAGCGTAATATATACTTTCCGAATTGACAAATAAAGAAATAAAAGTCGGCTCCACAGCGCTTTACCAACCGCTTAAAAAAAAAATGTTGCACGGAAAGCAACTGATGGCTTTCAGAAGATCATTCCGATTAGACGTAAACTACTCACGTACTAGCAGAGCTAACGATGACATGTAATTATGCAAAGGGTCAGTTAGAGCTCTTAGGAAGATGGACTTTAATTACAAAAAGAACCATTTATGCATGCTACCTGCGCGGTCTACAGCCATAACACAAAGATGAACAAGGGCGTGTTACAGAGCGAGTGTGAAAAGAAACAGCAGCGTCGAGAAAGATTGTGCCCACTGCGATGGCTGCGTGGCTATGATATTGTGTAAATGCGCTGTAGCTGTATGTCGCGAGTTCCTGCCAGACCTCGGCGGACGCGCATTATGATTGAGGGGAAAACCCCGATAATCACAAAATGTGCGCATAAAGTCTTGTGCGATGCATACCGGCCGCAGCAGAAGGATACCGGCCGTATATTGAGTAGCACTTCGCAGGGCTCGCATCGGGCCACGCAAAACTCTTCTACGAACACTCTTAATGAATGAGCGCTGACGTCAACGCATCCATGAAGATTCAAACCTTTAGTGCGTTATGTGGGAGTTGTTGAGAGATCTTCTGAAAAAAAAATGTTTGAGGGGAAATGAAAGCGTGAGCGGGGCGACGTTTATAAAAACAACTCGGCTCGGGTTCTTGCGAAAAGCAGGCAGGCTCGCTTATCCACTTACTTAATCAATGCGCTGCCTTTTGCTGCTCCAAACAATTTACCTGATGCCGAAAGAGATTATAATCATCTTTATGGATAAGTTAATATACTCTGGCGAAAAAGAAGCAGCGTTTCAAGTCTCGGCACTTAGCGAATTGGTAGAAAGCAAAAAAATACTCAGCATCGTACAGCGTCATGTGAAACTCTAAGCCTGGTGCTTATTTTATATAGCATGCATACTACCCTGCCAGAGGATATCCTTAAGACTCCAAGACGTAAACTAAAACAAAAGAACTCGAATATTTTACGTATTCAGTTTTATATTTTACAAATTAAGATTCATATTGCATTAGATTTTGAGTAGCGCCACATTGGTAGTACAGAATAACATAGAGACGTCGCGCTGAGCTTGATGAGAACATATAAGGTAGATCAGTGCCTGTAAAATGACAGCTGCATCTATATTTACACCTGAAAAACTAACAAGAACCCACCATTCGCATGTCCATTCTTGCCATTCTTAGCAGGCGTCATGTCGAGTACTTGAAGAGAACCGTTGGTTCTTGCTGTGTTTAAGGCGACAGCACATAAGACTATCACGTCTCGAAGTCACACTTCTCAGCGCTCGTATTGCAGCTATAATGATGCGTAGGCCCGCTGCACCTTGCAGCTCTAGACGGAGAGTAAACTGCCCGTTGCCCAACCATTTGCAGAGAGGGCTGGCCCGAGAGGAAAACATACGCTCGCTCTTCTGAAAGGCGAAAACCAGTTTCAAGGCCCCCGCGGCCCATACGGCTAACGCCCTCCATCGAGCACATTATATCGCTTGCTTGGGCGGCATTGCGGTTCTTTGATAATGCTTGCGTTTTTCTTTTGTTCTTGAGAGTGTCGGGGAGACCCGTCGAGTCCTCCCTTAGTATACACGTACAAGCCTGTTAAGTACACAAACTTCCTCCCAGCAGATTACGCTCTCCACATTAAGCTGCTCAAAACAAAATTCTTCGCAGTTTGGTAAACATCCAGACAGGCGAAGGGCGAATGAAGGAGATGTCATAGGCTCTGTGATCGTAGACGGTGCTTCGCATACCGCCCTCGAATGCTAGCAGGTCAGCCTGCCTTACCTTTTTCGTGTCCACCACACTGGGTGAGAGCTTTGCCATTGAGATGGCCCTACGATCATTTAGGTCTTTCTCGAATCTGCCTGTGGTAGTTTGGAGGACTCCAAATAGGCCACTGAAGGGCTTAGAAATGTAAAACTTTCCCATCGAATGGTTATGCCTCAGCTCGATGCGTTTGGTGCAGTCGCTGCACAGTAACGTATTCCCTATATGATTCTAGTGGCTCCTTTCGCATATAGATGTCCAGGGAGAGACGTGGCTTACAGCCTCGCACATGAAACACTGTGTTCTGAGCCATCCAGACAAGTCTTTCTAGATTCCAAGTGGCTCTTCTGAGAGACAGCGGTAAGCCATTTCAAATCTCCGTGGTGCCCGCCCAATCAATCCTGCGTGACCAGAGGGGCCAAGAGATCCAGCCACAGCTGCCACGCCGCATACGGATTTTTCTTTTTTTGTCTTACCACAGCGTGGATGTATAAAACTGTACTGACATCGGCTCCGCTGTGTTCATCTTGTCGCGTTTAGGGTCACTTCTAAAATCATCTCATGACTTGCTCCAATCAGGAGGCGGAGCTGCAGGGTCATGCTCGCCCTCCAAAAGAGGGTAGGGACGCCACATGTCATCGTTTACCTGCGCAGCAGCCATTCAGTTTGAAGGCAGGTTTCCCGGCTTCGCCTACAATTTCTTGAAGTAATCGAACTGGGCTTCAAATGGTGACTACTGCCGTTTGATTCCTGTGGTGTTTGCCTAATTGGCTATGTCCGAGGCCTGTTCAGCAAACCCTTCTCTTCAATTATATTCCATTGTGTCGTAGGGATAGATCAATTGCTGGTGGATTTAACGCAACGTTAGCCCCACCTGATATCAACAGCAACTTCAACACTTCTCCAACTTTCCTTTTATCCTTCATCCTTCCAAGCGCCTTTGTTAAACTTCTCGGATTCGAACCAACTCGCCCAATTTCCCGTTCTCGTAAACTTAGCATCGTTGCTTCTCGAAGCATGAGGCTTTCTTTTATTTATTCGTCCATATTTTCTGCTTCCCATATTTCCTCCATTGTCGTAATGATTACTGCTTTGCGCCAAAAAGCTGCGTTTGAATAGCTGTCACTCTCGCTCCAGGTTGTAACAGTCTCTAATAGCGCAGTAAACAAGTAAGAAGACATTCCTGAAAGTTCCCGACACTTCCATTAAAACACTTATCTTTTTAGCTAGACAAAAACTTTACGTAGTGCCAAAATATCAAAGTTAGAAAAGGTAGTGACGAACACTCCAAACCCGGCCACTTCTGTCCCGTAGGCAACTTGCCAACCACCGTACCGTAGCAGTAAAGCCACCAGTAAGGTCATCTTCCATGTTCACGTTGTCCACGTTCATTTCATTGAGCGCTTTCTTTTGATTAGACCGTGCTAAGAAGCTGCTATATGTTCCCATGATGTTCCCAATTATGATTGCTCTCTGGTGTCTAGGGTGCAGCTGCCGCTATGGTACTGTGTCGTAACGTACGCTTCCTGATCTCGCTTACTGGCTATGGCGAGGTACACTATATTATACTTTGGGCCTGGAGATGCCACTTGACCAAGGAAGCGGGCACTACCAAGACTGCATTTTAAAAGATCATGTGGTCCGTGCAGCTCTACGTGAAGCGCCTTTGTGAGACTGCAATAAAGTTATCTCCGTCGCCCCTTTAGCCCCCTAGAACGACTAAAATTTTGGCAGTTTTATACGTCGTAAAACAAAAGTTGGTATTTTGAGGTCGCCACGATTCGGCTAGAGTGACGCGCCGGTGCTTAACCAGACAGATGTATGAGCAACATATTTAAAAAGGCAGCATGTGGAGCACGCTCAGTGACATCAAAGCGCTGTCCGATTGTGCACTGAGCGCACTTACTAGTTGCGTCCAACGTCCGTAAGAAGCTGAGTAGTGCCTCATTATAATAATGAGCATGTCAAGTGAGTGGCATATACGTTTGCGTGTCTTTCATTCGTTTCATGTTCCGGCTTAGCACAAAAGCTCTAAGTGCAGTAACTAGCTAAGATTGTCACGGTTGTGCCCCGCTGCAGTTCTTAAGACGAATAACTTTTCTTGAACCATGTAATGTATATCGGTAGTGGCTTTTTACGCAGCATGTGTTTTCTTTCAAGGGCTGTGCAAAAACGGCGTATTAGTGGGAAATACAGCCTAGTAGAAAATTCCTACTAACGTGAAATATGCTTTCAAAGCCTAACTAATGACCTAAACGTGACTCAGACAGTTTTATACAGACATATGCTAGAAAGAAGAAAGAAAGTGCACTGCCAGTGCCACCGTATGGCATAACGGGCTTATTACAAGGACAGAAATTATTGTGGGACTATAAAAAGAATGAAAGATAAAGTGTCCCTGCCCGTGCCACTTACTATTACTACCGATGCATGCTGCGTGCGCAGCGTCGTCTGCCGCGTCACTGTTAAGTACAGCTCAAGTACAGCTCGTTAGAAACGTCACTCCCAAGCCGCCGGGTTTCCGCTCTCAGTACAAGAGAACTTAAGTGTGCTCAAATGCTATGCAGGTTGACTGAGAGGGCCCCTTAACTGCAAGGTCATGCAGAAGGTCTCTAGCTTGCGCCCGCTCCACGCACACTGCAGGTAAAGCATGCTCCAAATGCGAGTTGGAAGGAAGGAATTCGGGTAAATGTTTCCGTTAACTCCGCGACACGAAACTTAAATACTTATGAAGCGTACAGACGACGGAGCTTTGGTAGTGTCGATTGCATCACCATTTTTCAGCGCAGATTGAAAATTTCTTTGGTTCTTTTGTGACAAATAATAGGTTGGGGCAACCTGAAAAGAATGAAAAATAAGCTCCTGCCTGCTCCACTGACGTACAACAGGCTTAATCCAATCTTAAAATAAATGAAAAGGCCCAAAGGCAATGGTATACTTTTGCCACCGGTAGGTGGGGATAATAGAAAAAAAATGAGGGGGGGGGGGGGGGGTAGAAAGCTACATAGCGACCCACAGCCGGGGGAGCGGGCCCGGGTAGACTCTACTGATCTACTGCAGGGACGTAGCGGAAGGGGTTGGATGACGGGTAATGGGAATTGGGGAGGGAATGGGGACAGCGAGTTGTGGCTCTGGTCGTTCACTTGTCTCGACTCCATTGCTGGCCGGTCTGGCTAGAACAGGGAGAGCATCGAGATTGCCCAGTGGTGCGGCTCCAGTCATGGGATGCCCGACCACCCACAAACGCAATGGGCTCCGACCGCCGGAGAAAGGAAAACCTAACCCGGGGTCAGCTGCCTCGGGCTCTTACACGACTTTGATGGTTCGTTTCGGACCTGCCAGCTACTAGCCGTCGAGTGCTTTTCCCGGTTTTTCAGACTCCGGAAGTATGTGTGGTGTGGTACCGCCAGTAAAGGCTTAGGTGCTCAGCCCATCGACCCTCCGGCCCTCGTTCCGAAGTGTCCGTGGTGTCCGTCTTTCTTTCTTCTGTCCTTGTCTTTAGCGCTAGTAACCATGTGCATTGAATCTAAACTTCACCTACATACCAGTTAACACAAAACAGTTAAATGTTGCCGCGACATGTCCACTGCATTCAAAAAGATTCAGTTTTTATTTCGCTATAATTTGATGTGCTGCTATCTGTTTGTGTTTAATTTTAGTGCACTTGTCTCACATCCCGAAACATTGACTGAGTTGCGCGATTCATAGCCTCGTTCTGATAATAAGGCATTCAGCAAGTATTGGTGCTTTGTGGAGAGTGCAATCTGAGTTCAAATGATTACGAAGGGTCATCGTTTGAGTACCGAGTAATATGCATATGTGGGCGGCGTGGATATTTGGAAGGGGGGCAGGGGTTGAAATATTTTTGAATGAGAGTGTTTTCTCGAAGAAAAAATAGGCGGCCTTATGCAAAGAATAGTGAGAAGCACAATCAAGAAGAGGCTTTTTTTCTGCCAGTACTCGGTGATTAGGCAAAAAAAAATGCGTTTTGGTACGTTGTCTTGATACATATATTGCATGGTTGAATAAGTAGAATGTAAAATGGCATTGCACTTCGCAAATGAAATGTGCTTGTATTGAACTAAAGAGACAGGGCCTGTGCACTGCCCTTCCTTCGTATCAGCCGCACTTACTTTTATGCTGCAGATGTACTGCAAAGGCAAGCGACAAGCTGCTGGCATTCACTAGCGTATCCTTCTGGAGAAGTTTCAAGCTGAAATAAAGCGAGTTTATTAATGTACGTGCTGCACTGTGGTCCAATATTGTTTCATATATGCTTCAAAGCCTAATGTTGGTTATGTTACATGTTCGCAGGCTTTTTATCATTGTGGCACATTATAGTGAAAAAGCAGATATCTTCGACCACGGGTTCAAGCCACTGCGATTCAGGTAATCTATGAAACATAGTTTTAGTTGGCTTGTGAACAGAATATACGGAAGGTAATCCTGAAGCGGTATTGTAGACCCATATTGTTACGTGACGGCAAGCTGATGAATGGGACGAGATGACAAATGGCTACAGAATGATTTTAATGGCGGACGCCCTGGCGCGAGCACTCTTGCCCACGCCACTGCACAGTTCGTCTTCTTCTAGTCCGTCACAATATTACCAACAACAGACTATATGAGGAAACACTTCTACTTAATGTTTGAACTTCTGCGAACCTCACGTGTTCAGACATTGCGTGTCTAGGGTACCCTGGTCTCGAGTTAACCTTTGCGTTACATTCTTCATTAATTTTTAGTCAACTCCCTCCGAATTTCTCTATCACACATCGTAGTGAAATGAAACTAAGAGGTTGGGTTTTGCATTTGAGGCAAATTTTCCTGAGTTTAAAAAAACAAAAACCTGTTGCAGTTATGCCCTGTACAGGTTAGCTTTTTTCCTATTTTGTTAATTCATTGTTAATATTCTTAACATCACACTTGTTTCGAATGAGTTCCAAGAGTCCCACAAGGTGTAAAATAGCGTGAATGTGAAAAACTGCAGCTATTTATTGCATTATAGAGATGTTTCACTCTATAACTCCGTGCATGTACTGCGTTCACTTCTCAATACCACTGTAGAGTTATCACGTCTACGCTCACCAGAGGATACCATAAATAAGGCTTCAGGGGCAGGGGAGAAACTGGCTAGGAAGCGCTGCAGCCAAGAAAGAAATCCGAAACTACGCTCCACTTGAAATATCCGGAACGCAGTTCCGGTAATAATATGTAGGGCAACATTCCAGCTAAAACTCCGATAATGCTGTTCCACATATTTTAGAAATGTCTGGATCACAGTTCTAGCTGCCTAGGTCGAACTTGTATACAAAAAAGTTCCACCAACTAAGTGGATCCGTAGGTGGAACTAAAGAGCGCATGTTTTCTTTTACTAAACATTGATCAAAGCTTAGAAAGTGGGCGTTCGTACACCGCCAGGCAGTGGCCATTTCGAAAACAAGAAAAGTGTCGGGAAGAAGTTCTTTTTGTAGAAAACAAATTGCTTCAGTTTAGCTAAAAGAGTGGTATTCTTTTTATCACATGTAGACTTCACTTTTCTTGCACAAGGCAGGTTATATTGAAACGCTCTCAAAATATCTGTAGCCATAACCTCTAATCATGCGTAGTAACAAATGTATTAAACAAAGCACCCCAAGCAAGTGGATTTAAGAGCACTGGCCACTCTGCGATGTGTAGTGGTAGCTTTTGCGGTGAAAACGAACTTGAGAGGAAAACCCGCGACAGTGATTTTATTCATCGCATGTTCTTCGCCGCTATTCAGAGTGTTTATGCTTCGACACTAAGCAGAATTCACAGGATGTCAGCCGCACGCCGTACTGCGCTCTATTCTTTTCACAGTGCAAAAACTGTGCTAGCCCAGTGAAACTCGTTTAAGAGGCTGTGGAAATGATCCGACTGCCATACCTTTTCGCGATCCAGCTAACTTGAGCAACTATTGATCGAATGCTGGTACTTGCGACATCGAGTTTTACTGTCGAAATCCACAAACTTCCTCCTGACAGAAGTTAACGAGACGGTGCGTCGTTTTTCACTTGCCGACTTAAATTTAAAATGCTTCCTTAACAAAGTGCAACGTTATTAGTACTTACGCGTCGAGCAGTCCGATGCGCACTTACTAAAATTTCTTTAGGCAGTCTATTGACTGTCTATAGACTTCTACCTATAAAGCCTATAGACTGTCGGTCGACAAATCCTATAGAACAGTTTATAGGCAATGCAAATCCCATAGACAGTCTATCGACAATCTCTATATTTATTGGCACGCGCATTTAGTAGACTTTTGTCTATAGACAGTGTATAGACTTCGAATACAGAAGAAATTCTACAGGAAGGCAATAGAGTTGATTTAAGTCTTAAGACTGTCTATAAACCATTTTTATAAGGGATGCTCCACCGGGGTTACTGCATATCTGCTTTTAGCTCACTTCAGCACTTGTCGCTTTGGCGCCGAAAATTATAATGGTGAAATTTAACACGCCTCAGCCCAGTGATTCGTGTTTGCGAACACTTGACGTGCAGTTGCTCTCTGCACAGGCGGAACACCATGCGAGGTCGTAACACGGCAACACGGGCGGGACAGTAAAGGTCAGATAGCGGACGGCACGGAGTGATTTTCTGCGCGCGCGCGATTAACGCGTGCTTTAGAATGCTCGCCAGCACTTGTGTTACTGTGCTGCAGAAATCTTTGTAGCTCAGAAAGTCAATTTGTAACAATTAGTGGAGAGCTTACCTAAATCAACTGGTGCGCTGTTGCAACCTCCATAGGTTACTGACTGCAATAGTTCGCCAACAATTGGCCTGCGTTTTTCTCTGAGAAACAATTTGGGAGTACATTACTTTTATTAAGCCTTTCATGTCGCACAACGGAGCACAAAAACAAAAATTGATTGCAATGTCTACTTGCTTTCAGAAAAAGAATTTGAAAATTCAGAATGCTTCATTTTCCTTCGCAAAGTAGGAAGTTGACTTCAAAAATAGAATTTTAACAGCAGTCGACAGATGCGTACACACTGTTAGGACCGTTACGAAAGTACCGACACGCACTCCAAAGGAAAATGACTTTTCCAACCACGTCCACATAAAGCAAGTATATATGAGGATATTCAAAATAAACATATGTTTGCGACCTCGCAAGATATTTTAACGGAGTGGCAAGCCGATGAATACAAGGTGAGATGACGACACGATGAATACGATTTTGTGGCTGTGTGTCGAAGGCGCGCTTTTCGTCACGCGACACTGGACGCCTCATCATCTTCTTGTCTATATAACATCATTACCACGCAAGAAAGCGATAACAGAATATGATTTTATGTTTCGATTCAGATATTGCAGAAACTTTTGCACAGAAACTCGGTTCTCTGCAAACATTTTCGGTCCTTAAGATTGTAAACACGCCTGGCTTTTTCCTTTTGTTTTGGATGATAAAGCTTTGTCGCCAGGATTTATGACAGCCTTACTGATCGTTTTCATTCTCTCATCAATCTAATGCTTCAGTCACCAAAAACCATTATGATCGATCGTTTAACCGCACCTTGTGAACGTAGCAACATTTAATGTATCGCACCACGACAATCATAAATGTCCTTCGCCCTTTAAGTCGTTTAATTTCGAAACTAGGCTGAATGCTGCGCTTAAGGTGGACACTTAGGGCAAATAAAAGAGGGTCTTTATCAATATGGTATCGCGTCCTCATCAAAAAGAGACTACTCTCACGGAAAACGAAAACCTTATAAGCTGAAAAAGAGAAAAATGGCTCCGGTTTAGCTCTGGTTAAACCTGGAGTGACGCGATAGCTATATCTGGCCGAGTGGAACTCGCTCAGTGGAATTGCAAAGTCAGTCTTTCGCCGCTCCGTTTCGCTGGGCGTTCCTTCTTCATCTTCGTCCCTGGACGTGATTCACTCCCTCCCTTCCCTCTCCCCCTCTCCATTTCCTCCCCCCAACTCGGTTTCGCCGGCTCGCCGCGCCGCCGGCAGTTGCTCCGCACCACGTGACCAACCACGTGACCAGCCACGGCGCCACCACGGAGCTCAAGGGGTGCCACGCTGAAGGCTCGAAGTGCGAGCGTAATGTAGCTATCGCTACAAAAAGTGACGGTTGCTCTGTGTAGTTCGTCCCGATCCTAACTAGGTGCGCTAGCGTCCAGTGGTTTTTACTTTCCATTTTTTATCGTCCACCTGCCACCTAGGTGACGTCACCTCGTGCCGTCACCGCAACCTCCCGGACGTATATATGTAAAAAAAATAAAATAGGGCACGTTATCAACAATTCAGTGGGCAGGTGGCCAGCCTACTTTAAAGCAGACTCCGGAAAAACAAAACAAGAAACGCATAGCGGCTGAATGCGGCGACTGGCAGCAATTATTTCTGACCCACTGAAAAAACGAAATAGAGGAGTGCTAACCACTGGCCGGCATGACAAATAAAATGGGCGCTTCGACGCAAATTTTTTGGGCGGATGTCAGAGTTTACTCTCCCCGCGATTTACTTCTGACCGGTGGAAACCTTCTTCTGTAAGGACGTCGTCGCCAATTTGAATCTACTGGCGGAAAGATTGTTAATTCTTAATTTCTCGGTGACAAATGAATCTTTGCGGCCGGACTAAAGTAAACTTTGCAGAGAAAACCTGAGAACCAATTTTTTAAGCAGAACAATTATGTATAAAGCTCTCATCATTGTCCATTTAATTCACTGATTCTGCGGCTATGTCTTTCTGTTCTAAAATAAGTACGGCACCATTCTGTACTTGGCGATGGAGCAGTACTCTTCCCAGTTCTTGCCGTACTTCTTGGAGCACTTTTCGTCGTCCCTGTACGTCCTGTGAATATGGAGGCCCACGAGGTATATGGTGTAGAAATAAGGCACCAGGCTGTGAAAGCCACTCGGGAGAGCCCAGCACAGTCCAGTGAGGATGTCAAGGACGTAGTTGGCGTGTCGGCTCAAGGACCAGAACCCGGAGGCCAGAAGGACGTTGGTCCTTTGCTTGCCAGTTGCGTCGACGTAGACAGCGTGGATAAGTTTAGGCGGCTGGCCCCATATCGTGCATTTTCCCTGTGTGGCTTTAACTAGTTGTTTCTCGTAGTCAGAGCGATAACAGACCGCTATGAGGATAATTCCGATCGTGGTTATCAGTACCGCTGAGCCGGGGCCTCTTTCGGGGCTGTTCGAAACCATGTAGAGGCTTGTGCGCGGGTAGAAGAGGCTGAGGTAGCAGATGCAGCCCCAGCAGATGTAGAATCCTGCAATCGTAAATATTTGGAGTGTTTTTCATTATACTCGTTGTGTCCTTGTCCTAGCGGCAAGAAAAGAAAAATGGATTTTAACGAAATCTCAGTTGTTATGAGAACGTCTCTCCAGGTTCGCTGCGGGATCTTCTGGTTCAAACGTAAGCAGTTATGTGCAGAGTGACAACATCAGCGTATACTTTGATTTTAGTTGTCTTTGTAATTTAACGCGACACATAAGGCGAGCTCGATGAAACATAGTCTTTTAACAAATGCTCGTCAAGTACATATAAGAGCCCGAACCTGAAATTCTTGATATAACTTGCGCTTTTACGGCTCAGAGAAGAAATCTATTTATGAGACTCTAGCACCCTTTCAGAAAATTAATTATAATAATGACCATTCTGCGGAGAAGCGTCCGCTGTAATGGACAGCATGACAAAGGTTACTTTTCAGACTGCTTTCTTCTGAGAAACACTTATTGCCGCTCTGGTGTGGATGTTCACAAGCAAATGATTTCATATATAGCAAACGCTAGTTGCTTAAGGACTAAACATCCTGAGGTCATTGAAATAAAGGGACGTAGTTGACGTTCACCTGAGTACAGCAGGCTTTTTCGCATAACTGGGGTAGCCTTAGGTGGTCGACATTTCGGGAGACTTTCACTAAAGCGCCCCTTAGCTTGAGTCGCTTTGGGACGTTAAACCCGTATAAACCAAACCAATAAATCTCTATATTTTCTAAAGCAGAACACGCACATTCATGACAAAGACGAAGAAGAACAACGCTTCAGCAGCATTGCCATTTAACCATCATCATCATTATCATTTAACCATCATCATCATCAGCCTGACTACACCCACTGCAGGGCAAAGGCCTCTCCCATGTCTCTCCAATTAACCCTATTCTTTGCTAGCTGCATCCACCCTTTGCCTGCAAACTTCTTAATCTCATCCGCCCACCTAACCTCCTGCCGCCCCTGCTACGCTTACTTTCTCTTGGAACCCACTCCGTTACCCTTAAGGACCAGCGGTTATCTTGCCTTCGCATTACATGCCCTGCCTAAGCCCATTTCTTTCTCTTGATTTCGACTAGGATGTCATTAACCCACGTTTAATCCCTCACCCACTCTGCCCGCTTCCGGTCTCTTAACGTTACACCTATCATTTTTCTTTCCATGGCTCGCTGCGTTGTCCTTAACTTAAGCTGAACTCTTTTCGTTAGCCTCCACGTTTCTGCCCCGTAGGTGAGTACCGGTAAGATAAAGCTGTTGTACACTTTCCTCTTGAGGGAAATTGGTAAACTGCCACTCATGATCTCAGAGACCCTGCCATATGCGCTCCACCCCATTCTTATCCTTCTAGTTATCTCCCTCTCATGATCCGGATCAGCTGTCACTACCTGCCCTAAGTAGACGTATTCCGTCACAACTTCTAGGCTCTCGCTGCCAATTGTGAACTGTTGTTCCCTTGCTAGGCTATTGAACATTACCTTGGTTTACTGCATGTTAATTTTAGACCCAACGATCTGCCCTGCCGGTCTTGGCTATAAACATCAGTCTCGATCTCCTGCGTGCGTTATGCATTTCCCGTTTCATTTCGCTATTCCTTTTTGTTTACTTCTTTCTTCTCCACATTCATTTTATTTTCGTCCAGGAAATATTTATCTGAAATACTCTCTGTGCCCCCCAATTCTTGGAAAATCCCCCTATGTGGACATGTGCCATTGTATGAGGGTAACAATAACAACAACAACAACAGCATTGCCATCCTAGCAAGTGTCTGTACCGTACTTCGCTGGCCTCTGTTTGTTTTCACCGCTACTCCCGTCGTTCCAGTTCCTTTAAATAAATCCCGTCTTATATTTTGTGGAACTGCCGCGTGCATCCCTGGAACTGCGCAGCCGCACTGTCGCGACACCTGCGATGCGCTAGGACGTTCAACATAAAGCCGTGCGAGTGGGCCCTGCTGTTGTCTTTGCCGGCTTCCTTCTCCAACGGGAGCCAGCTACCTTCAGCGGGACCGATTAGCATGATGTGGATGACTGTCTCACATCTCACGAACTGGCGAGCCTCAACAACAAATGAGACGATGTTAGAAAACTCAGTATTTGTATTTTTTGTTTCACGGGCTTGGCTAATCTGTGGTATCGGAACCATGAAGTGGACATCCGAAGTTTTTCTGCCTTCAAGACGAACTTCTCACAAGTGTTTGGTCGTCCGCCTCTCAGCAAATTCCGCACCGTACAACGCTATTGCGAACAGCCGCTGCAGGTAGACGGAAGCTTAAAATGTTTCATGTGAGAGGTACTCGACTTATTCAAACGTGGGAACCTCCATATGTCACAAGCTGACAAGGTGACACACATCTTGAAGGGTATCGATGACGCCTTTAAGATGCTGTTAGCGCGCGATTTGCTGCGCACCATTGCTGAAGTCGCACAGTTGCTGAACGAGCTGCGCAACCAAACAATACTGACTCTTCAGCACCCCCGGCAGGTTGAGTCGCTTGCTGGACTTACACCTTGCAGCTGATACCTCCTCGCCGCTGCAACACATAAAAGACTTTGCTTGTGAAGATGTGGGGCATCACCACTCGCTTCTCCCGAGCCCTCGAGAGCCACCACCATATTTTGCTCCGGCACTTCGAAGTGTCGTTCAAGAGCAATTTCCTGAGGCTCTCCTGCCCGCCCATCCGCCAACACCTGTCAACGCTCGGCTTACACAAGTCGATGTCATCGATATACCTCGGCCGCCTAGCTATCCTTCGCCTCAGCACCGCCGCCAGCGCCGGCACCTCATTTCGACCGGCTGTACGAGTCAGCAATCCCTGGCGCACAGCAAATACACTCGGTGATGGAAATGCTGGTGAAGCGCATGTTCATATCTGTCACGAATGTGCGTCTTACCATTTCTTTAAAAAGGTACCTTCAACACACATTCAACATGAAAAAAGAACAAATCGAAAGTTTTAGAACGCCAGTAAAGAAAAAAAAACAAAGGACGCTAAACTACAAAACCTCGCATCTGGTAAATGATTTTGCATATATTTCTCAATATTTTACTTCATGTCCTAATTGTAGTGCGCGAACCCATGACGGGGTTGGAAACAAAGCATATCAAGCTCAAGCAACATATTTCTGGTTTATCAATCTTTGGACCACCATCCCAGCACCGGTAATATCGAGCTTGTTGCTAGGCGTACGACGTCTGAAGGCCCGCTCTTAACGCTGTATTTTTCAGCGCTTTGTTAACAACAAATAAAAAACATTCGCTTCAAAGGTAGGAAAAAAATTGGCAGTGGCTTAGCTCGGCTATGCCAGGATATGCGAAGCGAAAGCTAAGGCATAGCTTGCTTAGCCTTGGTTAATCTTGATTGCAAGTCCAGGTTAGTCTGCCTAATTAGTTGTTGTCACGTGGTTTGTCACGCGGTTGGTGACGTGACCAGTCACGTGGTTGGTCACGTGGCGCGGTGCGACCACGGTGGGACTGCGACCACGGCGAAACTGCGAGTTCGTGGCCAATGTAGCTTTCGCTACAAAAATCTAAAGCAATTGTTTTGTGCGCTCTACAAAATTTATTTTCAAATTTCCACGGATCATAGCCAGATTACAAGGCAATTTATCAACAGCGTGTAGTCATTTTTTTTAATCGATACTCCTGCTTGACGTCAAACAGCGCTTTTAAACTTGTCTTTCACTCCGGCGATTTTTTTTTTCGTAATGATCCGTATTGCACTCAATTCTTATGCGTAGAAACATTTGTTTCAAAACGAAGGTGACACTTTGCAAGCGATAGCGACGCGTAAAAGTCCAGCAAGAAATATTTTAAAACTGGAGGGGGGGGGGGGGGGGTCCGCAAAAAGAAAAAATGGCAGTGGTTTAGCTTTTGTTGAACCTGGAGTGACGTGATAGCAGCAGGTGCCCGAGTGAAACTTGGTCGCGTGACCAACCACGTGACGAACCACGTGATGAGCCACGGCACCACGCCGCCAGCAGCTGCTCCGCACCACGTGACCAACCACGTGACAGCGTGGCGGCGCCGTCACGCTGAAGGCTCGAAATGCTACCGTAATGTAGCTATCGCTACAAAATCCGAGTCACATATCAGCTTTTCACATTAAGTAGCAGAAGAGACCCCCCCCACCTCATACCTCGCAACTTACCCGCTCTGTCATAAGTTATATCGATGGTGTGCATGTATCCGTCTTCCCAAAAAAAGCACTTTGCAATATGCAGAGTCTGTACCGTGGCCGTAGTTGCCATCGACCAGTTCCAACCTTTGGATTCGACTTGTGCTTTCCAGGCTACTAGGACCAATAGCTGCCAGGCCATCATCCCGAACCGGCAGTTGGTCCAAAGCTTTACGTCGAACCACTCGCCCAACCTTGGGCACAGTTCCAGACCCCAGTAGAAATCGAATATCACGCTTCCAGTGGTGCCGTGTTCTCCTGGTGAAGGGTGCAGTCTCCCTTTCAAATACAGTAGTATTGTTACAACGTAGCCTGTCACAACTAAGGCCACAGTAACTCCGGGTAGGCTCTTGTAGATAGGCCAGCAACGGATGTCCAGGATAAGAAAGCTGCAGGCGGCTACTGCCATTGTGAGCCCGTAGTACAACATCGACGTCTTCCGGTAGGCAAGCTTCTCCCCAGTAAGCATAGGCGGACCGTAGTAGATGATTCCGGGAAGAACTAAGACGCACGCAGCAGTATATGCCACGTAAAGTCCAAGGAACGTCCAAATTTTGACATTACCGGCGTTAGCATTGGCCCAGGAAGTGTACCAAAAGTTCAGAAAGCCCATCTTAAGGGCTTCTGATGTAGATGAACCGTGATTAACAACGAAAGAGACGCAGCATACCATGGCATTTGGCACGAACACCATGAGAAAAATCGGAATCAGCTTGTGGGCGAAGAAGTTCAGTGGCTGTGGTTGCAAGGAATCCAGAACCTTTGAACCTGCGTGGATTGTGCCTTTTATGAAAAAGAAAAATTGTAGATCAACTTGAAATATTAGTAATTTTGCTGAGCAGGGTGAATGCTCGTCTATTAAAACGTTAAGGATAATCGAGGAATGAAACTGTTGGGATTGGCTTTTAAACTTACCCGCCAGAGGCAGCCAACCACGTATCCTGACCTCTCCTTTGGTCTACTCTAGAACTTCCCCCGTTTTGACGCCATAACGAGATTTAACCGTACAGTACGTTTCACAGGGCTCCCGTTGGCTGCGATTGCGGGGGCACATTTTCCTCTTTGCGGGAAATGTTCGCGACACATCTCCAACAACGTAAAATTTTAAACTTGATTTGAACGACAGAACGGCGGTACCTCTCGCTAAAAAGGCAACTTTTTTGAGGACCTGTTTTTGACAGGCTTCGCGTGCCTTACGCAGCAACTTTGGGCTTACTTTATCGCCGCGCCATCAGACCGTGTCGCCTCAAAAATGAATAAGAAAGGTCATGCGACGTTCCTGGTTAGGTAATGTGAAAGCTCACTGATCAATACGCGTGGAGACTTGACGGATAATTTCGCGTTTCTCCTATTTACTGCTTCTTCATGAGGGATTGAGTTCTCGTTTTAACGCTTTGAATCCCAGTTGATAAATTATCTTGCGCTGGTGGAAAGAAGCGCGAAGAATAGACACATGGCGTCTAATTTTAAAACGGACCCTGGTAGAGAGAAAGCAATAGATTTCAAATGTGGGACATTCTGATGTAAAGTAGACAACGAAATAGAAACGTGGTTTTCGTTATTACTTTTTCTTTCCTGTATCATTGCAGTTCTATGGATATAGTATAAGCGAGACGGTTGCTCTCACTGATAGTTCCCGGCGCATCATTTTGCTGGAAATGTCAATAAAGGCAGGCGAAGAGGCAGGCAGTCCTTATGGAATGCTGGAACTTGCGATAGCGCGTTTTATTGGCGAAATCTACTTCAGCCTTACCGAACTCAAGTTTACTAGATGGAGCGTCGATCATGACTCGACTTAAATCTAAATGCTTCCTCAAGAAAGTACGAACACGCTTTTTAACTTACGCGACAAGCGATGGGAATCGATTCGCTGGGTTTGCTGCAAGTCCATTTTTAGTTGACTGTACCACTTGCCTCAGTGATCCGTGATTGCGAACACTTTGCGTGCAGGTGCACTGCGCACAGGCGGAACACCCTGCGAGCTGAACACACTAGATGCCTCCGCAGGACTAGAATGGCAAGTGGGATCGCGAAGCTGGCGGGCGAGCCAACTTCATCAGCGCCGGCGGCATCTAACCACACGCGTAGTGATAAGCGCTGAGCAGAGGGCACTTCGGCGGCGCTTTTTAATGCGAAAGCATTCCTTGTGCCAGCAGCAGCCGGGTGGTGCCTTCACTCTCCCTTTGTTAGCACGTGGCGCAGTCCGCCAGTAATTCCACCAGAATTGAACGAACAATAATATATCAATGAATTTAATTGAATAATAAATAATAACACTGATTAGTTATTACTAACGACTAATACTTATCTAATATAATTAATAATACACAATTGGTAATTGTTTCACCAATTATTTTATCTAGAGACTAATTGAATAAATAAATACCATCAATGCTGAATTACATTACTAAGTAACAGAGGAGGCAATGGAACTCGAAATTCTTTCGCATTTCCGCAGGTCAGGAGACTTAAGTGCACCTTTAATTTTTCAAGACATGAATCCCGCGATGCCACGAGGCGTTCTGCATTTTGGTGTCTGTGTTCGACATCGATATCTGTATACACAGTATCCGTATATCCGTACACACCTGAGACTTCACAATTTCTAAAGTTAGGCTTTTTAAAATAAAACAGCGATTTTTTTTTTGCCGCTGTATTGTCGATGGTGCAGCACATAAGAATGCAGCTAAGACGTGGTAATTAGCGGGTTGGTTAACTAATATGGAATAGTTAACTTTTTAGCTATTACTGCAAGGCGCCTTCATTATTTCGAGGCGTGTAGCCCACTGTGATTATTATCCATATAAGCTTTTAGAGTGGCTACATCGTGCCAAAATGCACGAGGTTTCGAGAAGCTTGCAGGTGAAGCAACATCTCCTGTGCACGTAACTCGTCGAAGAGGCGAAATCTTATTGGCCACAGCACCGAGGATAACGGCGTTTTCGAAAAAGTAAAAACTGATAAGGATGTTTCTTACGGTGGGCTCACGCCCCTCAATAATAGGCCCCTCAACCGGCCTGCTTGTTAGCACGTCTTAGCTATATTCTGAAGAACTACACCTCTGACAATGCTATGCCGAAAAAAACGCTCTTCTGATTAGAAAATGCTATATTTAAAAATTGTGTAAAGTCTTAGGTGAAACACCCTGTATAATATATTTACGAGGACGTATCCAAGCGGGGCGCATAACAAATGCTGGCCAATACAAGTCCTGTTATTTCGTCTGCAATCTAGGGTTCTAGAGAGATTGATAAACTTTCTATCTTTGCAAAGATATCATTCCGTCTTGTTTTGTTTGTTATTTAGTTGTCCTTGACTTACGCGTATGGGTGCCGTATTAATATGTACAAAATGGACGCATAATGGTTATGGTCAAATCTTCCATATCGTTCATTCCTCGGTTAGTATGTGCTGTTATTGTACAAGGACAGGTCATATGTGATAGCGATTAAATTGGAATAATCTCAGATGGAGGATTCCATAAAAGTGAGCTGATTGATTTGCTTATTTGTACAATAGATTAGCTTCCGCCGGCTTCTTTCACCTATTCTGACGTTTTCATTTGGTACGAGGGCCAACACGTGCAACCAGGCATCCTGACCGTAACAAGAATGCGGTAATTGAAAACATCAACTACGGCTCCCACTTAAAGTATTGTTCTAAATAGGCCATCTCCGTTTTCATATATTCCTGAATTCTTAAATTATTTTCTGTTTATTTCCTGCCGTGGAGAATCTGAATGGCGATTCATGGCCTCTTATGTAGTAGATAACGATTCAATAAAACAGACATTTAAATTCATGACATGGCAGTGGTCCACCGCTTTTGAGCTTATCCCTGGCTCAGTTGGCATTAAGATTTCTCAGGTGACTGGGAAGTGCTTCCTTAATACAGGCGGGAACCAAAGCAGAGAGGCCTTATAGTAAAGCGGCCCGCGGAAGCTACTATTTCGGGAAGACGTCTCTTAATTCACTAAATCCAGGCCGGGACGACCCACGACCTTATAAAGGAGATCGCTATAAAGCCACCTCTTCCACGACAATGTTGGTCGCCACTGACGTCTATTTGCTGGAACGCCGTGAGAAAACATGGCCTTGTTCTGAGCAAAGGCCATACTATTCGATGCCGAGAACAATTTATCACGCGTCCGCTCGTTCGTTCCGCGCTGCTGTCGCTTTGTTTTGGCGTCCGTCGGCCTCCTTGAGGCGGTCGTTATTAAGCAGGAGCGGAGCGTTTTAATGGATTGAAGACCCGCCCGGAACTCCGCTGTGCTACGGATCCGACGTTTAAGGAAGTGTCGATATTGGACTGGGAAATATTCTGAAGCAAAAACTTTGTAAATTTCTCGGTGTTTGTTTTTCTGTTCGGTAGAACTGCCGTTGTGGCCGTCTGGGCGTTCTTGGAAAAAGTGGTATAAAAAAGACGGAGCAATAGAATAAACCTACTGGAAATACAGTTAGTCACTTCAAGAAACTGTATTTTACAGTTCAGCAAAAAAAACAATTTGAAAATGAAACTGATCGCCGCAATTGTGCGCAGTATTTACGCGGTGACAGATGAGAAAACAAAATGCATTGGCACTAGTAAATCAATGGGCAATCACTCCAACTGCGAGAGCAGTTTAGATGAGAAATTTCGAAGTCAGTGGTAAGTACTAAATCACCAGGCAAATGATTTATTTCCAGTGAATTTTCTGGGAGAAGTATAGTCACGCGGTCGTGCAATGCGAAAGATCGAGTTGTAATGAAATACACACGAGCTGAAATAGAAAGATCGAGTTGTAATGAAATACACATGAGCTGAAACAGACCATCGCCTTTAAAACAGGACCTTGGTTGTGAACCTTGAAAAAAAAACAGGCGCGTTAGTTTTCTACGAAGAGGAAGATAATTTAATGGCTATAAATTTGTCGTATGCCTAGCTACAGTATTTGGAAAACAAACTAAGGATATCAACATTTTTTGAAGTGAATGCAAGGAATTTGGTTTGGCGGTCGGATATTAACACATTGTGTTCGAGTATCGAGGAAAACAATGATGTATAAGCGGTAAGGCTAGCGAAAGAGGATGCCCCAGTAAATGTTTAAGTGTCAGAGCAATAGTTAGTTCAAACAACCTTCTGGTGTGTTTGGCTTTCGCATCATGCGTCGAAAGGCGAGTTGGTGCTGAACTTTAAGAGATCGTAACAGCGCTATTACAGGCATAAAGGAAATGGAGCTTTCTATTCCTTTTTGATTCAACGGTTAATATCCCCTAAATGCGACTGTAATAAAGTGGTTCCTCTCTCTCACGTACACTATCTTGTCACTATGCCAAATAAGCGGTTAGGAATGTTTCAGCAGAATTATGCTCATTCAAATGACGTGTCGAAAAGCTGAAAGGAGGCGAAATCGGTCACAAGTTCGAATATAAAAAAATATTTTTCTTGAAGTAATTTATATTCTACCTCTTTCCGAGCAGCTAGCTAGTACTGGTGTTCGTATTCACGCCAGGCAGCATTTTTGCTTTGCGAAGAACGAAACCGTCGGATCGGCCTTGTAACACGTGCATAGTGAGCAAAGCTACTAAAGGCAAGTGCCACCTACTGAGGTCACAAGAGCGGTAATTTAGGCAGCTCTCTTTTCCTTGCTTCAGTACTTTAGTGGACGACGTACCTGCGTGACTACTCCTTGTACCGGGTTCAGGATTAACTGATAACGTGCTACAAGAGGTTAGGAACGGTTAAGGGCTGTGGAATGCCCTGGAGAGACCCGTTGAAAACGCCATTAGTATGCTGTGGCTGCTCACACGCTCGTCAGGTACATAGCCTTGAGTGCGCGCTGTGGACCGTTCTTCGTAGCACTTACTAAAAGAACTATACTCTTTCGGAAGAGACGAAACTTAATGGATCACATCATGCATTTTCGTAGAGCATAGCTTATTACTTGCTGCTACATAGTACAAGTCAGCTTAGTGGCTTCTTGAAGGTAAGATGAAACAACTTGCACACTGATGGCGGATTTGTTATCTGGATCGACATCCATGTGAATGGAAAGGAAGGAAGACAGGAAGATCAATCACGCTAGAGGCATATTAATGGCCAGCACTCTTGGGCCAAACAATGTACTCTCGGTGCGGTTCTGAGAGCAAGAGCTCTATATGCTTCTTTCGGTCGTGCTTCGAACACCATCGCAGTTGTTGTTGTTGTTGCTGCCTCAAAAGTGATGGCGAATACCCACGGTGGTGTATTGGCCAAGGTTTAGTGCAGATCCAAGCAGGAAAAAACTCATCCAGGTTTATCTCAAGCGGCTCATAAACATAAATAGAGGATTCTGTAAAAACAAATCACGAATATTCACAGATAGCGAGAAAATCGGAATGAAAATCGAGGAAAAAAACTGTGAGGGTTGAAATCAATAAATTTTAAAGCAATTATCAGAAGCAAATTAATTTTGACAATAAAAGTAAAGGCAAGGAAAAGTGAACAGTTAAAAGAGTAAGAACAAAAAAGGTCTTGCTGCCTATAGTAGGATACAACTTAAAAAAAAAAACAGCAGTTGTTAACGCTGAGCCGCGGTACGCGGTGTACTGTATTACTCCGCTAGTCAGTCACGAAAATAAACGAAATCATCTTTTTAACGTTTGTCTTTATTAAACAAGCCAGGAATCGAAATTCTAGAGCTTATAACATTTTCTCATGATTAGCTTCTTGTTTAAGTGAGAAGAGAAGTTTTAACAACGGACTACTTTTTTGTTGTGGAGGAAATCTGTGAGGCGGTCCTGAATGTGGGCGGAGCTTTACTGCAGACTTAAGTTGTATCCGACTATAACCGGCTGCTTCATCAATCAGTGAAATGGTGCGCGTTGCAAACAGCATATCGCGTGTTGTCCGACTACCAGGGCTCTGAACGCATGATGTGATAAGATTGACAGCGTGATACGAAGTTTGCATATGCTGACAGAAATTCTAGATAGCGAATATGAAATTGCAAAGGAGGATATGCATGTGTACGCTGCTTAAGGAGGGCCTATTTATTGAACAATGCGAACGTGCTCTTCACCTCCTCACCCAGCACCTCCACCACGTGTAAGGGAAGACTTGACGGAAGACGTTTATTCTCACCCGCTGCCAGAGACGTGCTTCCAGCGAACAGCGCCAAGCGATGACGATGGGAATTTACAGGTGAAAGAGAATGAAGTCGCAGGCAGAGAAGGCGATGACGACGAAGGCGCATAAAGTGCTCACATTATGTGTACATTCTCTCCAAGTACTCGTCTCGCTACACGTTAGGAGGACCATGTGCAAATAATTATGGGGGGGGGGGGGGGCAGTATTAGGTTTAATCCCGTTTAATATACGGCAGCCTACCGATTTCTTTTGCATCACTTTAAATGGAGACAACGAGTGATATTAGTGAGCAGAGCTAGTGACCTAAAGTTCATAAGCGCCATACTTGCTAAACGGCGGTACGAAGCTGCGAAAGATATTTTTGCTGCATTGGCAAATGGAGAGGAGTTCGACTTCACGGCCCTTCAGCGCTATTTCCTTCAGCGCCTGCTTAAAAAAAAAAGATGAACAGCAACTGATTGACTTTCAGTGGATCATTCCTGGCAGATGGATGCGCCTCACGTACCGTCAATGCTACCAATCAAATCGAATCGTGCAAAGTTTGACAAGTTTTTATGAGGACAGAGAACTCAATTGCAAAAAAAAAGCCACTAGGCTGTGCAACCAGCGTGGCCTACAATCTTTACAGAAAAATCACCAAGAGCATGTTACATAATGAGTGAAGAGAAACAGCAACGTACAGAAAGAGTCTGCCAACTTCGATGGCGGCGTGGCCTTGGATAAATGCAGTGTAGGTCGCGAGTTCGTAACACGCCTCGAGGAACGGGGATTTGGATCAAGTGGGTAAGCATGGTAATGTCAAAACGTGCGTTCGATGTCTCGAAGGGTGCGCTTCAGGCGATGAAAAAATCTCTATTTTAGGAACATTCTGAAGGAATGACAGCTTTTTACGTTTTAGTTTTATATCGGAGTGTATATGAGAGTAGTTCAGGGATTTTATTAGAAGATATTTGGGGGAAATTGGAATACTTACAGAGGCAAAATTTACAAAGACTACTCGACTGGTGTTGCGGAAACCATCAGGCGCGTTTCTCCTATTATGAACCGATGCGCTGCCTTTTGACGCCCCAAACCATTTATCCGATACGGAGAGAGATTAGCACCGTTTTTCTAACTTAAAAAGCATATTGCGTCGCAAAATAATCAGCATTTAAAATGTTTTCCTCTAGAGTGATGGTTGAAAGCAACAAGGGAAACTCGACGCCTGGCACCGGCCGCTGTGGCTCAGTGGTTAGGGCGCTCGGCTACTGCTTGGGAGCACCCAGGTTCGAACCCGACCGTGGCGGCTGCGTTTTTATAGAGGAAAAATGCTAAGGCACCCGTGTGCTGTGCGATGTCAGTGCACGTTAAAGATCCCCAGGAGGTAGAAATTATTCCGGAGCAATCCACTACGGCACCTCTTTCTTCCTCTGTTCTCTCATTCCCTCTTTTATCCCTTCCCTTACGGCATAGTTCATGTGTCCGCCGAGATGTGAGACAGATACTGTGCCATTTCCTCTCCCTAAAAAACCAAATTTCAATTTCAAACTCGAAGCCTGGTGGTAATTTTATATTGCATGCTACTAACCAGCGGAAGGTCATTTTACATCTCCATGACGTCAACTAAGCGAATCTGAATATTTTAGATATCCAGATTTATATATTTTACGTATTCAGATTCATTTTACATCAGGTCTTGACACTGTGCCACATCGATAGTAATGAATGACATCCGGAGGTTGCTATAAACTTGAAGAGAACATATAAAGTAGAACGCTAGATGAAAAAAAAAACCAACTGCATGCATATCTATGCCTGAAAAATTGACGAGCACTGGCCATTCGCATGTCCATTCTTGTAGTTCATAGCAGGCTTCAAGCCGAATACTCGAAGAGAACCGTTGGTTCTATGCGACAGCACACGAGGCTTTCTCGTCTTCGAGTCAGACTTCTCGGCACTCGGCCTAAAGTTCTAATGCCTAGGTCCACAGCGTCTTGCAGCTATCAATGGAGGGTGCACTGCTCTTTGCACAATCATTTTCAGAGCGCACCGACGAGACAGAAGTGACGCTGCCTCTTCTGAAATTATAAAAGCAGCTTCAAGGCATTTGAATCATATTCGGCTAACCCCTTCCATCGAGTTACGGGTCCAAGTTGGACTTATTTTTGGAAATGTGGCGGAGAGTTTGAAGGATGCTTCACTCCCGCCACCGGTTGGCCCGGTATTGCACTGCCTCCGGGATCGGCCTTGGTCTTTATACCGCGCGTCTTTACTATCCAGTCTTTCTATCCCATCTTTCAACTCTCCTTCTATCTGCACGTGGTAGCGATTGTTGCTCGGCTTGAGCCAGTGAGCAGGCCTGTGCACTTTTACTTTCTTTCTTCCTGGCAGCAGCAACAGAACATCGAGCACATAATTTGGCTTGCTTGCGCGGCGTTGCGGTCGGTCCACCATTCTTCCTTCTTAATTTTGCTCTTGTGAGTATCTGAGACACTTGGACTTCTTTCTTTGTATAGACGAACAAAGTTGACAAGTGCACAAATGTGCTCCTAATATTTTGAGCTCGCTTAGCATTAGCTGCTGAAAGAATTTTTTTCGTAGACAGAAAAGGTTTAAAAGTGCACAAGCTTGTTCCTAACATTTAAAGTTCTTTTCACATTAGCTGCTGAGAGATTTTTTTGTAATTTGGTAAGCATCTGGACAGATGACGGACAAATAAAGGAGACGTCGTAGGCGCTATGGTCGTAGGCGGTGCTTTGTATACTATCCTTGAATGTTAGCTGGTCAGCCAGGCTTACCTGTTTCGCGTCCACCGCACTTGGTGAGAGCTTTGTGACTTCGGTGGCCCAACGAAAATTTAGGACTTTTGCGGTTCAGCCTATGGTAATTCATCAGTGAACCTCGTCAGGCTGCAGTAATTTGGTGGACTCAAAATCGGCACTTCTGTCTTTAAACTATGGCTCCCCCTTCGATGGTGAAACTCCAGCTCACTGCATTTTATGCAGCAACTGCAGAGGAAAGGATTTTCTACTCGTTTTTAGTGGGTCCTTTTGTATATAGGTGTCCATCGAGCGATGCGGCTGATAACCTCGCCCATGAACCACTGTCCGCTTAGCTGTCGATTGAAGTCTTTCTAGACTCGAGGGCGTTTTTTTTTAAAGAGGCAGTGCTATGTCATTTAAAATCTTCGCGGTGGCCACCCAATCAATCCAGTGGGACCAGTTTCCTGGGGAGAGCTCCAGCCAATCTACCACACCGCATGCGCACGGTTCTGCTCGTACTACAGCAGTGGTGTTTAAGACAGGACTGGCACCGCACCCGCTGTTCTCATCTTGTCGCATTTACGATGATTTACAACATGATCTTATGACTTCTTCCGAGCTGCAGGGTGCTGATCACCTACCTAAATAGTGTAAGGGCGATAGTTACAATTGTTGAACCATGTGGGAGCGGGTCAGTAAGGGGGTAGGCTTCCAGCCTCCTTCTACAGTTTCTTTAGGAATTGAACTGGACTTCAAATGATGAATTTCACTGTTTGACTCCTGTGGTGTTTGCCTGCTTCGCTAAGTCCGGAGACTGTGCCGAACACTCTACTTTTTAATTAATTTTTATTGCGTTGCTTTGGTGTTTCAATTGGCAGCCGATTTAAGGCAAGGTTAGGCCCATATGTTGCCAGTAGCAACCTCAGCTCTCAACTCCACATCAAATTTCCGTTTTTCGTTCAACGTTTCCAGCGCTCTTCTTAATGTTCTTAGATCGCAATCAACTCGAGCGATTTTTCATTCTCTTAAACTGAGCAGAGTTGCTCCTCGAAGCAAGATGGCTTTTTTATATTTATTCATTAATATTTCTTGCTTCCCACAATTCCTAGTGTGTTGTAATTTGATTAGTGCTTTGCGCCAAAATGCTGCTTTTGAATACCTGTGTATCTCGTGCCAGGCTGTAACTATTTGTCTCTAATTGCAAAATTTGCCAGTAAGACGATACTTCTCGAAGGTAACGTCACTTCCTTTAAAAATTTTATTTTTTTTAGCGCAATATATGCTTTAGCTCCCCCCTGAGTATCAAAGATAGGAAAGGCAGTGACGAAAACTCCAAATGTAGCCACTTCTGTCCCATAAGCAACCTGGCTTCCACGGCACCATGAATCTGGTTATAAGTCACGTTTCAACGGTTAGGCCATCTTCATTACTAATCTCGACCACTTTCATTTATTCTGCGCTTTCTTCCGATTACTATATATGCCAATACATGACGGAATGGACAATCACCGAAACCATGGAGCATAAGGGATGTATCTTTTATTAAATAACATGTGGTATTCAAAATGGGAGCTTAATAGGGTAAATATTTCAAAGATAACTGATAAGAAATCAGAAGAAAGACACCCACAAGCAGCGCGTGGGATCCTAACCCACGACCTCTGAATATCGCGTCCGGTGCTCTACCAACTGAGCTACGGTGACGGCTGTCCAATCTGCTGCCTTCGGGGGTATTTATGTGCAGGGTAACCGAACATTGAGGGTGTTCACCAGCGCCACCCTTGTCTATAGCGGCGGACGTAGTACGTCCTGCTTTACCGCGAGCATGAGTGCGGAATTGTTGCGAAACACTCTTATGATACTTACGGCACGAAGACTGCCAGAATCGAGGCCCTCATGAGTGATTGTGCAGACAAAGGAAAGGAAAAGAGGGACTCGCTATGACATACATGACGGAAGCGAACAGTCACCGAAGGTAGCCATTGCATTAGGTAGCATCAGAGGGCTCTTGAACAGTTTCCGCCCTCAACGTTCGATCGCGTTCCTAAGTGGCACTCGCGGTAAAGCAGGAAGTACTACTTCCACCGCCATGAACGAGGGTGGCGCTGGTGAGCACTCTCATGGTTCAGTTAGACTACACATGAACGCCTCCGCAAGCAGAAGATTGGACAGCCGTCGCCGTAGCTCAGTTGGTAAAGCACCTGACGCGATATTCGGAGGTTGTGGGTTCGGATTCAGCCGGCGGCATGAGGTTGTTTTTATTTCTGCTTTCTAATCAGTTATCCTTAAAATAATTACCCTATTAAGATTCCATCGATGAATTCTACAAATTCCTTTAAAAAATACATTCCATGTGCTCCTTCGTTCATGTGATTCGTGTAGGTTTAGGTGAAGCGCCTTTGGGAGACTACAATAAAGCAACCTCTGCTGCCCCTTCAGGCCATAAAACGATTAAAGGTTGTGCAGTTTTATACGTGGAAAAAAAAGTAAGTATTTTGAGGTCGCCATGATTCGTGTAGAGAGACGCGCTGATGCTTAACCAGCCAGAGATATCACAGTACATTTCAAATGGCAGCGTCTGGAGCACGCTCAAGGGCATCAAAGCGCCGCCCGATGGTGTTCCGAGCGCCCTTAATGGTGCCGTCCGAAGTCTGTTAGCAGCAGTCGTACCTCATTATATTAATGAGCATGCCAAGTAAGCGGCACATACGTTTGCCCTCCTTTCATTCGTTTCATCTTCCAGCTTAGCCCAAAAGGTTTGAAGTGCACTAACTAGCTCAGACTGAAGTTACTTCACGGTCGTGCCACGCTGCAGTTCTTAAGACGACTAACTTTTCTTTAACCATATAATGTCTATCGGAAGTGACTTTTTACGCGGCATGTGCTTCCAAGGGCTGTACAAAAACGGCGCAGTATTGGGAAATGTAGCAGGATAGAAAATTTCTAACAAAAATAAATGTGCTTTCAAAATCTGACTAATCAGCTAAAAGTGACTCAGCCAGTTTTATAATGAGAGCCGATGCTGCGCGTACCGCGCGTTATCTTGCCTAGATGGCAACGTTCCTGACAAGCCCGCCCGGTTTCTGCTCTTAGTACAAGCTAACTTAAATGGGCTCCAATGCTGTGCAGGTTGACTGAAAGGGCCCCTTAACTACAAGGTCATGCAGAAGGTCTCTAGCTTGCGCACGCCTCGCAGACATTACGGATGAAGCATGCTCCGAATTCGACTTGTAAAGGTGAAATTATGCTAAATGTTTCCATTAGCTCATTGACACGAAAGTTTAATACTTGTGAAGCGTAGACGACGGCGCTTTGGTCGAACCGTTTCCCGCTCCATTTTTCAGCGCGGATCGAAAATGAAGCGCTGAACAAATCATTTTGTATTTTGTGTTAGGAAAACGTCAAAACTTGCTGCAACAGCCTGTTTTCTTGTATACTTTATCAAAATAATCGAAGAAGCTAAAGTGCCTAAAACCATGATTGTTTCGCGCTGACGGTTCACTGTGAGGCAACTCCCTCATCGCATAGCACTTGACTGCAACGGCATGATTTAGCAATTGTTCAACCGGTCCTAGGCTAGTAGGTGCAGCGTTCTGGTAAAACAGCGAAGTTGTGGCCATAACAATTAGTAGAGCGCAGGGAAGGGCGCATGCAGCGGATGACGTCAAAATTCTTATTGCACATTTGCATTTCTTATCCTTCTAAACCCGCAATTTACTTGCTGATTCGTGGAAAGGATTTCTTTCAAAAACCGGTGTTCTCGCAAATAACCTTTCTGCTCAGCGGCATATATCGTCCAACGGGAAGATTCTATGTAGAGAGAAGACGCAGTTGTAGTCGAAAGAAATCATTTAATTTAACAACGATGCTCTGGGAGTCACTTTTAAGAAGCTTAGACCTTCCTAATCATGCTTTCCGTCACATTTGGTGTCACGTGCGTAGCTTACAGGGTGAGATACCTCGTTCCTCTTAATAACGCTTCATATTTCTCCGCATGCAAGCTAGTTGATTTAGAAAAAAAAAATTGTAACAGCAGTCAACACATCCGTACACTCTGTTACTACGATTACCAGGCTACCCACGTGTACCCCAAATAAGGACTACATGACTTTGTCAACCACGCGCACTTACAACAAACATATATGAGGACTTACAAAACAAGCAGGCATATGCATGAGTCAACAAATGCTTGAGTCGACACCGATTTTATGGCGCGAATCCCAGAGTCTGCGCTACACTGCTATTCGCTTCAGAATGGTCGCAACCTTCTTTTTCTGTAAGGACGTCGTCATCAACTTGAGTCCACTGGAGGGAAGATATTTAAATTTGTATTTCTCTAGAAATACATCTTTGCTGCTGGACTAAACTCAGTATGGCCAGAAAAAAAACCTGAGAATCAATTGTTTACTGAGAACAATAATGTATAAAGCTCTCCTCATTGTCCATTTAAGGCACTCATTTTGCGGCTACGTCGTTCTGGTCTAAAATAGGAATATCACCATCCTGTTCTTGGCGATGGAGCAGTACTCTTCCCAGTGCTTGCCGTACTTCTTGGAGCACTTTTCGTCGTCCCTGTACGTCCTGTGAATATGGAGGCCCGCGAGGTATATTGTGTATAAATAAGGCACCAGGCTGTGAAAGCCGCTCGGGAGAGCCCAGCACAGTCCAGTGAGGATGTCAAGGACGTAGATGGAGTGTCGGCACAAGGACCAGAACCCGGAGGCCAGGAGGACGTTGGTCCGTTGCTTACCAGTTGTGTCGACGTAGACAGCGTGGATAAGTTTAGGCGGCTGGCCCCATATCCTGCATTTTCCCTGCGTGGCTCGAACTAGTTGTTTCTCGTAGTCAGAGCGATAGCAGACCTCTATGAGGATAATTCCGATCGTGGTTATCAGTACCGCTGAGCCGGGGCTTCTTTCGGGGCTGTTCTCAACCATGTAGAGGCTCGTGAGCGGGTAGAAGAGGCTGAGGTAGCAGATGCAGCCCCAGCACAAGTAGAATTCTGCAATCGTAAATATCTGAGTATTTTTTATCACACTTGTTTAGAGCTTAACATAGCGGCAAGAAAATGAAAACAGATTTTTAGCGAAACCTTTCCGTTTTAGCGCAGCTTCTTTCAAGGGTCACATCAGGATCTTTGGGATCGCACTTGAGCTTTTATGTGCAGAGAAAAAACAGCGGCTCAAACTTCGACCTTAATTGCCCTTGTAATGTAAGGCGACATACAAGAGTAACCCTATGTTACGAGTAGGCTTTTAACAAACCCTCGTAAAGGGCCCCTGAAGATCAAAATAATTACTTTGCGCTTTTTTAGCTAACAGGATAAATTTATTTCTGAAATTGAAGTTCCCATTCAACAAATTAAAAATAATAATTACCGATATGAAATGAACGGGATAAATCGGCCTGAAATGAGCTACTCGTCAAACTGCCTTCTTCACAATAAATCTAAATGCTGCTCTAGGGGGTATGTTTACAAGCACATCTTCTTATATGTAACAAAAGCCGGTTGCTTATGGACCGAAACATTTTATAGTAATGCGAATAAAAGAATCTATTTGGCTTCACCTGAACTCAACGGGATGTTTCGCAGACGATTCATAACAAATCTCAAGATTACATTTAAAAAAAGTCTTCAAACTTGAAAGCTATTTAAAAATAAAAAAAAAATATTCAAATCGAGGGTTGTAGAGCGCCAGAAAATACCAAAGACGCGCGATGCTCAGAATCTGGCAGTTGGTAAAACAGTCTGTAAATGTTTCTCAGTCTTTATTTCAAGTCCGTGCTGTAGCACGCAAAACCGCGGCGGAGCTGAAAACAGGGGCATTTCAAGCGCGAACGGCAACTTTCTGGCTGCTCAACCCTTGGCCCACTATGTCAATAGCCATTACTGAAGCGCATGTTGCCAGGCGCTGCCAAGCGATGTTCAAAAACCCACTCATAACGTCGTATTTTTCATTGCTTTATGGTCTCATTTTGGATAGGCCTGCTTTCTCTAAGTGACAGCCAAGAAAGACTTATTAAGTTATTTCTTTGACTCCCAGCGCATTTTTTTTTCGTGGTCATACGTCTCATTACCATCAGTAATGTAAAAAACATCAGTAAAAAAATTGCTTCAAAACAGTGGTGACACGTTGCTAGAGGGACACCTGAAACTGCTGCACGTAATATTTGCAGTCTGGAGCGTCATAAAAAAATACATATCACCATTTAACATTAAATCCCTTCAATAGACACATCCACCACCCGTACTCCTCGTAACTTACCAGCTCTGTCATAGGTTATGTCAATCGGGTGCATGTATCCTTCTTCCGAATAAAAGCACTTTGCAATATGCCATCGACCGTAGTTGCCATCGACCAGTTCCAACTTGTGGATTCAACTTGTGCTTTCCAGGCTACTAGGACCAATAGCTGCCAGGCCAGCATCCCGAACCGGCAGTTGGTCCAAAGCTTCACGTCGAACCGTTCGACCAACCTTGGGCATAGTTCCAAACCCCAGTAGAAATCGAATATTGTATTATTTTATTTTATTTACAAATACTGCGGTCTCAACGAGACCAAGCAGGTGGGCATGTCGCACATTTTCTCCCGATTAACATCAATTATAAATAAGCTCTTGCGTTTAACACGTGAAAGAGAACAAAACATGGGTAGAGAACAAAAGTGAACAAGCACGCATTTCAGTTATGTAGAATGATTTTTACGTAATCTCACAGAAATGAACTTGCATACGCTACTCCTCAGAATAATGATAACCTGCTAAAATTACGAAAAACAACGTCACAGAATGTCACGAAGCAAAATACAGCAGCAGCGCCTGGTCAAAATTATCAGTGAAAAAAATTTCAGAGGAGAGACCATTGCACTGACTAACTGTACGAGGAAAAAAAGAGTATTTATACAAGTTAGTATGGGCATGAAAAGGCAGCAAATTGTGAGCGTGGCGGGGCCTTGACACGCGTGGCAGGGAACGTTGAATTTATGGCCGTCCATTAAATTCTAGCGACTTGTCATACCTCGTGAAAAGAAATTTAAGTCGCGCTATAGTTCTTCGCAGTTCTAAGGTAGGGATATGGTTGTCAGCCATGAGTTCTGACGGCTGACAATACAAATACGCCTAGGTATTTGTATTCCATGACTTCCTTTATTTGAGTAATATCACGCTTCCAGTGGTGCCGTGTTCTCCTGGTGACGGGTGCAGTCTCCCTTTCAAATACAGTAGTATTGCTACAACGTAACCTATCACGACTAAGGCCACTGTAACTCCGGGCAGGCTTTTGTAGATAGGCCAGCAACGGATTTCCAGGATAAGAAAGCTGCAGGCGGCTACTGCCATTGTGAGCCCGTAGTACAACATAGACGTCTTCCGGTAGGCAAGCCTCTTCCCAGTAAGCATAGGCGGACCGTAGTACATGATTCCGGGAAGAACCAAGACGCACGCAACAGTATATGCCCCCGGAAAATGCAAGAAACACGCAAATTTTGACGTCACCAGCATTAACATTGGCCCAGAAGCGTACCAAAAGTTCAGAAACCCCATCTTAAAGGCTTGTGATATGGACGAACCGTGACTGACTACAAAAAAAGGCGGAGCATAGCAAGGTATTTGGCGCGAACATTATATTACAGAAAGCGGGAAGAGCTTGTGTGCGATCGAAGAAGCTCAGTGGCTGCTGTTGCAAAAACCCGGGAACCTCGGAACCTGCATGGATTCGGCCTTTTATGAAAAAAAAAACGTTAACCATCTTGAAATAGTCCTTAACATGCTAAGCAGGGTAAATTCTCACGTATTAAACACTACAGGCCTATGGAAGAACGAAACTGTGGGTATTCTCTTTTTGCATCACCTGTCGGAGGAGGCGGATCTAATCTCAGGCCCTATCCCATGGTCTATGCCCACAGACCTTCCCCCCGTTCAGCGCGATTTCAACTTTCGTGGAGCTCTTTAAGGCTGCGCTTGCAGTGCGCTCATTTTACTATTTGCAGAGAAAGATTAGGACACACTCTGACCAACGCTAAATTTGAAAATGGGACGGGAACCAAAGAACTGCAGTACAAATCGCTGAAAGGAAACATTTTTGGGACCTTTTCCCGAGGGGTTGCGCGCGTGTCGACCCTGGCCGTGTCGCCTCAGAAATGAGTAGCAAGCCGTATGCGTGGTTTCAGTGTAGGTAATGTGCAAGGTAAGTTAGGAGTACGCGTTGAGAATTGACTGATAATTTGGTGTTCCTCCTATTTTCTGCATCTTCATATAGGACTGAGCTCCCATTTCTCCACGTTGTATCTAAGCAGCTGCCGTAAAGAAGCGCGAAGAAGCATCCTCGTCATCAATCATTACATACCCTTTTATGCCCTATGGCAATAAACATCGCTTGAAAAAATAGTAGACAACGGCTGTTTAATCGTCTAACGTACGCTGGTAGAAGATAGTAATAGATATCAAATGTGGGAACTTCTGATGTAAGGTAACCCGCCACACAGACGCGTGGTTATCGTTATCATTATTTTCTGCTCCTGAATCACCGCAGCTTCAAGGAGAGAGTATACGCGAGATGGTTGCTTTCACTAGTTAAGCCGAAATGTGGCTGTGATGCTAATAGAGTGCTTAACGTACTCATGCGGCTTATCTTTACATGCAAGAAAAACTATGAATGATATTGCAACGTCGATTTCATGAGATGGCGTCTTCTGTCAATTGTTTGTGGATTTAACACTAGAATAGACAGAATATATTTTAGGATTTAAGACAGATCATGAAGTTATATAAATTCATTCTAGCTTAAACCCATTATTATTACCCGATGAATTACCATCACAATAAAAGGACAGCAACTCAAACAGTCACGGAGCATTAAGCCGGTACAAAAGAGAGCCAGCCTGAACACATAGCATAACCTGAACTCATAGCCTGAACTCATAACAGTTGTTTTTGTTGTTTTTCTAAATGTCGAGCAAAAATTGGCAAATGTGCGTTCATAGAGCTACAGACAGGAGAGATTGAGAAAAGAGCAGTGTTAGGCAGACGTTATATTCGTAAGAAACATGTAATGCTTAAGATTAGCTAAAAGATTGGTATTCACTGCTCGCCGTTTTATCTCACTTGTGTGGTGCAATTCCGGTTACACTGAAACGCTCTCAAAAGATGTGTAACCGTGGTCTGACGTCATGTGTAGTAACAAATGTACCAAACACACTACTTCAGGCCCCGTGCTTTTAAAAGCGTTGGCCACATTGCGATGTGAAGTGGTAGGATTTTTTTTTCTCTGAAAATGAGCTCGAAAGGAAATTTCGTGAGAGCGCTTGTATTTACTGCGTGTCTTCACCGTCTCTGAGAGTGTTTATGCTTCGGCCCTGAGCACAATCCACAGGATGCCACGCGCACGCACCACTTCATTCGTTTGCAGACTGGAAGCACTGTACCAACTTAGAGAAGCTCTTTCAAGATGCTGTGGAATTCAAGCCACTTCCATCCTCGTTCGAGATCCAGGTCTCTTGAGCAACTTATTATAGAGTGCTTAAACTTTCGACACCGAGTTTTACTGGCGAAATCTACAAAGCTCTACCAAACTCACGTTTAGCGGACGGGAAGTAGTTCTTCACATGCCTACCTAAACCTCAATACTTCTTTAAGAAAGTAAAAACACTCTTTGAACTTACGCGACAAGCGGTGCGAAGCGCCGCGCCGGGTTTGCTCTGTATCCGCTGTTAGCTGAGTGTAGCCCTTGCGGCTTTGGTGCTGTAAGGGACAATAATAACTAAAACACGCCGCAGCTCAGCGTTCCGTGTTTGCAAAAACTTTGCGCGCAGGTGCGCTCTGCACAGGCGGAAGACACTGCGAGCTCAACACACTGCAACACGGGCGGGACAGCAAAGGTCAGATAGCGGATGGCGCGAAGTGATTTGCTGCGCGTGCTCAACAAACGCGCGCTTTGGAATGAACGCGAACAAGAGTGTTACTATGCTGTGGAAATCTCTGTGCCTCGTAAAGTCACTTTTCAAAGTTAGTAGCATGTTGCCTTCAAAATTTGGTATGCTGTTGCAAGCACCTAAACAGTTTTGACCGCATTACTTCGCCAAGAATTGGCCTGCATTTTTCCCTGAGAAAGAGTTGGGAAGTACGGTGCCTTTATCAAGTCTTCTATGTCAAGAATTAAAAAACGACGTACAACAGCAAAATTACATGGCAGATTTTTGTTACTCTTAAAAAACTATTTGAAGATTCGTACCGCTTCATTTTTGCTTGCAAACAAGGGAGTTCATTAAAAAAATTGTAACAGCAGTCAGCACATACGTAGACGTTGTTGCGGTAATTACAACACTATACCGAAACGCACGCGAAATGAAACTACTTGACTTTTTCATTCAAGTCCAGTCAGAACAAGCATATTTGAAAGCATACAAATGAAAGCTATGCGTATGCCCTTGAAATATATTTCATCGAGGAATTTTTTCATCCATGTCCACTCAGAACAAGCATGTATGAAGGCATACAAAAGGAAGGTATGCATATCTCCTTGAAATATAATTCATGCACTAATTTTTTCATCCAGGTCTACTCAGAACAAGAACATATGAGGGCATACAAAAAAAGGTATGCATATGCCCTTGGAATATATTGTAATGGAGGGATGAGCTCTCCGTCAAGCGACACTGCCCGCCCCGTTGTCTTGTTGTCCATAATAATATTTACCGCGCACGAAAGCGACAATAGAATCTGATCCCACTGACCAAATTTGGAGGATATATTTGCGAAGGAAAGCGGCCGTTGACTTCGACGCCTGGGAACAAAGACCCTTAGATGCGGACTCTCATAAAACACCTGGTAATTAAGTTTTCTTCCTGAACCGTAGGCGTTCAGTGAAATCCCCAAGATATGAGACATTCCGTTGTAGTCGCTCTTCCTGTGCCTGGCTTTGTTGCTGGGAAACGCTGAACTTGAGAGCAACCACATAAATAGTTTGAAAGTACATGCTTTTTTTGATACATAACTGAGGGCGCATGCTTTAATGGATGCTGTAGAAATCGCCAGGTAAAGCTTTCGATGTTGCCTTTTGCAACGCAACACCCTTCCCTTTCCTTTCGTGTCACACAGTACACGACCCTGACTGAAACACCTAAGTCTCTTTGCGCCTGATGTGCGACATATACTACGATATGCGCTGAGTCATTGCATTTTCAAGCTTGCACCTCCGTCCGTGTTTAGGTCAACACGTCATCCCGTATATATTGACATTGTGGCTTGGCACATTAAGTTCATCCGTCTATTTCAGAAACCTTGTGCGCGCATGGAAAAACAGAAGCAAGAGAAAGAAAAAAAAACGGGAAAATGTAGAAGTGAATTTAATACGCAGTCATGACGAAGAAATTTCCTCATTAACTTCGCGGCAGCAACGTTGCGACATTCGAAATTTTTTTTTTTAGAAAGGAAATGGCGCAGTATCTGTCTCACATATCGGCGGACACCGGAACCGCGCCGGAACGAGAGGGGTAAAGGAGAGACTGAAAGAAGAAAGGAGGAAAGAGGTGCCGTAGTTGAAGGCTCTGGGATAATTTTGACCACCTGGGGATCTTTAACGTGCACTGACATCGCATAACACACGGGCGCCTGAGCGTTGCTACTCTCGAATGATATTGAATTTTTCATGAGACATGACTTAGCCCGCACGTTCTAATGTGTGGCGTAGTAAGAGAAGGCATTCGATATTGACTTTCCGAACACATTACCTACACCATCCCCCCCCCCCCCCCCTTTTTTTTTTCTCGTTTCCTGTAGCGCAGTAAATGAACCTTCCTCTAACGCTTAGTCTTTTTGTAGATGACGTGTAATGGTTACCACGATATGCGCTGGGTCACTGCATTTTCAATTGTGCACTTTCGGCTTTTCGGAGCATCAATTCGCCATCCTGAATATGTTGATATTCTAGCTTGATTCTTTAAGCCCATCCCTCCTGCGAAGAAACCTCATGCGCGCGCCAAAAAATAGAAGTAACAGAAAAAAAAAAACAAATGAAGTATTGGGTTTTAAGTGCAAATATGGCGAATAAACCGAAGGTTGCTGACCTATTCTTCGCTTTTTTTGCACTTGTCGCTAATAGCATACACTATTGATCTTTACTCGGCCCTGGTTTTAATATAAGTATGCAGGTATCAGGGTTCACCGCATCCAAGGCACTGCTTTTCCGTCGGCCTAGAGTGCTTTTTTTTTCATCACAAGCAACAGTATGAAAGATTTTGCGAAAACCTTTGAAGTTGATGGTGCCGTAAGCAAACCGAAAAATAAAAACAACTTTACGTATTCTGCGAGGACCTAGCCGGGACATTTTAGATAGCAACACACGGTATGCACAATCGGGGAAAGCACACTCACCACTCCTAGTCGGTGGATAAATTTCGAGCTTTTATGCGTTGTTCATAGAAGGAAGCTGGAATCTGTTAGATGCAACAGCATCACGCAGTATTGATTTGCTACCCTTCCTCCCCCCCCCCCCACCCCCCACATGAAAGAAAGCGAATATGAACCGATTAAGTCATATTTGGACGTTGGGAGAAAAGAGAATTTCTAAGAACTAGAACTCCGATCGCTTTTAGTCAATGCGCCTCTTTGTCGCAATCGGAGCCAGCACTGGGCGATAGCTAAGCCTATTATCTGATCGTCAGCGATTGTGTGTATTACCAGCGTACAAAACCTGGTCAAGATAGTTTATCTATCTTGTTTTTCTTCAATACCAAATCGAAAACCGATGCCCAATGATGTGCAAATTCTTGTTGCCTATAGACGTCTGCCCTGCGCCTGCTCGGGGAAAGAAGGCTGCGTCCTTCTTTTTTCTTAATGCTCAATGTATGAGCAGCAAGAGTGATTAATTAGATTAATTAGTGTGAATCCGTGCTGATAATCGAGGCGGCGCTGTCATTAGAGAAAAGAAAAACTTTGAAATGCGGATTTCTGCTTCACTATAACTCAGGAAGACTAGGACACAATATCGTTACAGAGTGGCAGCAACGTGTAAGTCCGATCTCAACAGGCATCTCAAAATAGTACCTAAATGGTAACACGTGTCCAGGGAAGAAAGTAAATATTTTATGAGCTGCTATTTTTGCTTAATCCTTTGCTCTCACTGGTACAGCACCCCTCAGCTCCCGGATCGTGTCGCAGCTTTTTAAACGGCGAATTCGACAATGAAGTATCAATGATTTCCAGCTACAAAGCTACACACAGTCACGGAATATAGTAATAGGAAGTAAAAAGAAATTAAAAAAGTTGTTTCCAACAACAGGATTGGAATTGCTTTATTTCGCGTTAAAAAATGCAACGCTAATCAACTGCATCACGGAACTTTTTTCTTTATTTCCTGTTCCGGGTAAAGAAAATTAGAACAGAGCAAAAAGAACAATAAGATAGCAGTAATTCCCAAAGTAACTGCCGCTTTTAGGCTGAGCTCTGATTCAACAACGATTTATGTCTGGTAGATTACTCAACACTGGCATTCATTCAAGTTGGTCGCTCTGAACAATGTAAAGTATTTTTTTGGTAAGCCACATTTTCCATGAAACACTCCCTCGTCGAGCGAACATCCACATCAGCGTGTCTTACGCCCGTTCTCTTTCTCCATCCACTCTGAAGGCAGAGCAACATCAATAAGTCGTATGGCAAACCCCCTTTCGTTATCCACAGTTAGGAATCTTATAACATATCGCGTGACTGACTGGCAGGTCCTTTCGTAAAGTCCGCTGGAAGATGTGCCAGAGAAATGCTGCGTCCCAGCTGTCAAAGAAAATGTGGTCTACGATTCCTGGTGTACAGAACATTGGCAGCAAAAGCGGTAATAACTTTGTACCTGTGACCCATTTAGTAGAAACAGTTGAGGAGGTACAAAGGCAGCCGTGTAACGCGTGAGGCATTACGCGTTTGGTGTACGCCACCACCATGTACCTCAAAGCGCGGTAAAGGTGTCAACTAACTCATGGAGCCAGTTATGCGCCTTTCCTTTCGTTAGAACCGTCGCATTGCTTAGGCTGCAGATAGGACAGCACTGGGAACTGGACGATTTGCTTCGTGCAAGCGGACCCTGGAGCCCGAATTGTGCCCTGAACGCGATCTAACTGAAAACCACAAGCGGAATAAGGCAGAGTATGCACAGAGCGTATGGACGCCAAACGGGCCTGTGAGACGGGTAACGAGGCAGTCGCCTGTCAAACTTCAATAATCAGCTTTCGCTGATTTATCAGCTAAACCAGTAGGCTTAGACTCCAGCACCTTTTTTTAAAATTTATTTTCAACAACATCATACAATATCTGCTCAAGAACGGCTTTCTACGTCAGTCACATGTTAGCTAGCGGTACCTGTGCCCATTACGTTACAGAACAGACGAAAGTTACTGCTTTTAGTGGCGCCCTTTTGAGTTTTCATCAAATATCTGCTATTTTATTGCGAGAACGTAATTACGCGGCAGGAATGCCTTCTCCGATTTCCACCGACCTTAAGGAAGCGTTTCGAACTTCATTTTCTTCCTTGACGATTATCTACAATGCATCAGAGAAAGCGAACTTAATCTAGTATTAGAAGGTGACGTTAACATATATTTTTTACTTAATTTGCCGAGTAAACGCAAGGTTGGCTACATATTGCAGCGCAATGAATTTACCAATGCCAATGTAAACCCACAAGGCGGCAGACAGCGACGGCGACTGATATCTTCATTGTTATCTACCTATTTGACTATCTTTCTTCAGGAGTCATTAACGGCCAGGTAAGGAATCATCAGCCCATGTTCATGTTTAAAATCTGTTTATTCTCATAAAAAACGCCTGCTTTATGGTTTACCATATTGAAGTATCAATCGTGACACTTTGAATTACTTTCAGGCAGCACTCGTAGGCTTGGACTGGAATGTTGTGCTCACCGAGGATTAAATATAGGGTACTTAAAGCCTTGATTACTACATATATGTCTATTTATGACTAAAGCTTTTCATTTGAAACGTTTAAAATACCTTTCAAGGCTCATAAATGCCTGGAAATAATAAAACAAATGCCTGGAATATTACAACAAAAAGTGAATCTTTAGAACAGCTTTATCAAAAGATCTCTCGATGCTTAGTATTTTTAAGACATGTAAATGTGTTTGAAGCTACGTCCTTCCTTCGCCGTACAAAACTAGGTTTGATTTTGGTTTTCTGGGGGGTTTAACGTCCCAAAGTGACTTAGGCTATGAGGGACGCCATAGTGAAGGGCTCCGGAAATTTCTACCACCTGGTGTTCTTTGACGTGCACTGACATCCCGTAGAAAACTAGACTATATTGGTAAACTATATCAAACCTTATTATAGAAGAATGACCTTGTATGGAAGACTATTATTGAAACCTTGAATCGGCGCAGAACTGCTACGGAATGCTTAAAGTTTTGGTTAATAAATTACTGATTGGGAAAATATATGCAGAATAATTCCATGATTACTTCGTATGTCTTGTAGAAGCCAATCATGGCCCACGGAGCGTGAAAAGCCTTGAATTTTTGTTCTTTTCATTGTATTCTTGTTACCAACAAAATCTAGTGAAATCAGTAGTTGCTCCAGCTCGGGGTAACAGAAGATCACGGGACATTGATGATCTTTAAATCTGCCTGTAAGATATGTTGCCAGTCTAGCTCAGTTTTAGAACAAATCTTTAATTTTGTTCTTGTGGCAGGAGGAACGCGGCACGAGACACAGAAGAGAGAGGCGGGACACGACGCTGACTAACAACAAGATTTTTACTGCACGTTCGTCAAATATATACATATCGCTCGTACAAGAATGAAAAGACAGAAGCTTGAAAAACGCATAAGATGTACATGTGGCAAATGATTAAGACAACGCACGCACATATTCAGTTTCGCTGTCACGAAGCGCTATCGAAGGTATGCTGACGCATACGTCGCTCTTTTGTCGGATGTTGACGGCTTCTTCAATCTCTCTAGTCTGTTAATCTAAGTTTTACGTGATGACGATTGTGTTGCTGAGCTGCGGAGCAATGTTTTGCTAATTCACTGCTGATGGCGCCCTTTAGCGTTATTTTGTGCTCTTGAAGCCGTTCATTCAAATAGCGCCCTGTTTGAGCAATGTAGCTGCGCCCGCATGACAGAGGTATTTCATAAACCACGCTTTTCACACAATTCACATGTTTTGTCCGGTGCTTTTTCTTTCATTGATTTTTTCTTTGTTCGTTGTTGACTTTAGAGCACAGATTTCTTAACGTGTTGGGTGCTGACATGAGCACTTTTACGCCAGCTCTTTGTGCGCACCTTTTTGAGGCTGTGGGAAATATCATGAATGTAAGGATTAAACGCGTACGGCTTCCTTTCTTCTGATGTGGTTGTGACATATTATCTGCCTCTAAGTGCTTGCAGAATCCCTTCTGCGACACTGGATAGCAGTCTCGTCGGGTAACCTGCTGCTTTCAGCCGATGGTTCTGGGCGTCAAAACTGCTTTGAACTTCATGATGACAGGATTTCGTCAATGCGGCTCTCACTTCTGTTTTTGCTATTCCCCGCTTGATGATCTTGGAGTGCGCAGATGTGTAGGGGAGCAGTCCCTTCTTGCTTCGTGAGCCGTTCTGTTGTTCCGGCGGATGCCGATATGGGTAGGTAGGGAAGTCTTGTTGCTTTGTTATTTTAAACTAAGGATAGGATAGCATACATTGCGTGGACTTACGCATATCCTCTCACCATTTCGCCGTGCATGTTTAGAAAATGCGACCACCACAAAAATAATCTCAATGCTGCTATTAGTAGAAGGAAGGCTGATTCGGTCGTATATTAAACCTTTATGACCACACATTAACTGACACAAACAACTATTTAAAGGTGAATACAGTATGCACAGCCGAGTTCTGCATGCCTTCCTAAACTGCATAAAACCTACATGCTCCAGATTGGTGAGTAAAGGTGGTTGCTTTCATGAGCACGGATTTCATTAGCCCGGCACGTCGAATGACTGCACATACCACGGCCGTGGCGTCGGCGCACCGCATTGTTTCCCCCTCGCGTCCTTTACACGTTTGTCATGGCTCCGGCAACAATCACTGACTGCGGCATGAACACGCTGAACTGTCTCACTCGTGCTTTTGATCAATTATTGAGCGGTGCCCGGTTTCACGCCTTTCCGAAATGTTCGAAGTGCGCTCGCTTCACGAATAAATTTTTTTGACAAAATATTTTATACTTAGATTATGCAGGCTGCGATAAGTTTCCACGAATTATTTTGAGAAAATCAGAGGTGGTCGAGCGCCACGGCTGGGACGTTTTGCGTTGTGTGATCTACTGTAAGTAATTTGGATTCAGCCAGTGAAAACAGGTTGTGTTGCTTTAGTTCATAAGTAGCAGCTTCTGTGCTCTTTGACGACATTAGGAAAACATCACTCATTAGCAAGCACTGAGGACTTAATAGATGTAAGGTATTGTTTTATACCTCACCAAATATCAGTATTCCTCTCAGTGTTTGGAAATCATCATTTATTAGCAATAATTGAGGGCCTAATAGTTGTAAGGTATTATTTTATACCTCACCAACAACGAGCAGTATTCCTCCCAGTGTTCGGAAATCATCATTTATTAGTAAGCATTGAGGGCCTAATAGATGTAAGGTATTATTTTATACTTCACCAAAGAGCAGTATTCTTCCCAGTGTTTGCCATACTTCTTCGCGCACACATGCTCGAGGCGGCAAGTCCTGTATGTCAAGAGTCCCACGAGAAATATAACGTACAGGTACGGCACAACACTTTGACCTCCTGAAGGCAGAGCCCAAAAAAGCCCGGTGAGAATTTCGAAGACATAATGCGGATGACGGCAGATAGACCAGAACCCCGATGCCAGCAGCAAGTTTGTACGGCTTTCGTCAGAAGCGTCTTCGTACGTCGCCTTGATGAGCACAGGAGGGGAACCCCATATGGTGCATTTGTTTTGCTTCTCTCTGGCCAAACGCTTTTGGTAGTCGCACCAGTAGGTGAGTGAAATCATCAGCAATCCCAAAGTTACTATAACGGCAGCCGATTCCACGCTTATGCTTGGACTGTGATCCACCATGTAGAAGCTCGTTAGGCTGTACATTGGTCCGAGGAAGGCGATGCCACTCCAACAGAGGAAGAAACCTGAGCGCACACGCAGAAAAAATAAGCAAGATTCAGTTCACTCAGCGCCAAACTGACACGTTTAAGTTCTTTTGTCATAACATGTATTGCTTTGGCAGACTACTGCGCTTAATATGATCTACGACGCAAAAGGTGTGGCAGAATTAAGCTTAGTTTTTTAAGCTGTGCGAGTCCTGTTGCGCAGGAAATTGATGTAGTTGTTGTAGTCCTCAAGAGAACAAAAGTGCATACCCACTGCGGCGGATTGGCGAGGACATAATCGGCCACTCAAAATTGCTCAAAAACGCTTTTCAAAGAAATAAAAATAATAATAAAATAATGCAGATTGGGTTATTATAATTGAGAACAAAATCGTTGCTCTGAAATTGGTGGCTCAAAAGAAGTTTTGCTTGGTTTGATGACAGATTAATTTTGAACATGAGCAGCCAGAATATTTCGATTACACGTCAGTAAAAACAACAAAATCCAGACAATATCTTTGCAAGATGAGTGCTTTGTATGAATGCGCACTGATTTTAAAGCTAAGGTGAATCATTCCGGTCGAGTTGAAAATTATATTGGGTTCGATAGTACATCTGAAAGCGATATGCGAGACACTAAAGAATTAAGCTTCATGTGGAGTTTCTTGAGCACCATTTCTTATGCTTCCTGTGCGCAGTCTTTTAAAATGTGGTGGAATCTTGACGTGAGGTAGTATACTGAGGATATGCCCTGGATTAGCTACCATTTCTTAAGCAGCTAGTTTAAACTTATATGTTTTATATCTATTTCCTTCTGAAACACGCATTCTTGCCGGTGAAAGATATCCGAGGTCACATTATTTCCACTTACCCGCTTTGTCTATACTGATACCAGTGGTCTGCATGTAACCGTCTTCCCACCAGAAGAACTTGGCAATGTACACTGTCTGCAGTGAGGCCGTCGCCGCCATAGCCCAGTTCCAGCCGTACACGTCTACCTGTGCCTTCCAGCTCGCCAGCACCAAGAGCTGCCACAACATCATACCAAACCTCGACATGACCCACTTCTTAACGTCGAACCTGTCGCCGATGCGAGGAAATAGTTCAATGCCCCAGAAAAAATCGTACACGATGTTTCCCGTGCGGCCGTGATCTCCTGCACTGGGTTCAAGAATTCCCTTCGCGTACAGTGCCACCGCCACGATTAGCGCCAAGATTACCAGGACCATGGTGCACCCCGGTAAGCCTTCGTAAATGCTGTAGCAGCGCAGGTTCTTTCCCAAAAGAAAGTACCCCGCGAATTCCATCGTCAAAACGTAGTAGGTGAATCCTGAGTGCCAGTACACGGGTGTGAATCCCGTCGATGTAGGGGGGCCTTGGTATCTGCTTCCTCCCAAGGCTTCGATGGACAGTGAACTGTAGATCATGAACACGATGAGGAACTGCCAAGAGTCTAAGGTGCCAAAGCCTCGTTTCGTCCATGCATCACAGAAGAAGTGCAGGAAGCCAGCATTGAATGCTAAAGATGGCGAGGAACAGTGTGTGATTACGAAGTTGACGGCGCACAGAACAGCACTCGATGTTCCGAAGATGAGAAAAAGTGGCACAGCCGTGGACCAGAAGGAGCCCAAGGGTGGTTCATCCGGTTCTTCAATCTCTGCGTGCAACAAAACATATGCATATAAATTTATACAAGTTTTTAAACAGGAGCTAACACTGGCTGTACTACGTACGCCGCTGAAGAGGAGAGAGAAAATAAACATTCAGTGAAAAGAAGTCAGCCGTCCTGTTCCCACGGGTAGGATCCTCAGTTTAGAATCTCAATGGTTTTAAGTGTCTGTGTTTATTATGGATTGTTTCGGTTTTCCTCTTGTCACTTATATCTCAGTCCAGTGCAGTTTTTGGAATTCTCCGGCTGCTGAAATGCAATCACCATGGCCGTGACTGTACCCATGAAGTTGTACTGAGTGGTACAACGCCACAGTCATTATCAATAACTCTTGAATGAAGAAAGAAGTGGCAGAGGTGCAACGATCTGTTCACTGTGCGAAGGCTGTCATCTATTAAGTGGAACAATTACGCAAATGCTTTAGCTTGCTAGGGTGCTGCCTGTCGCGACTCCCCAGCTTATGGGTGGTTGCCGATTCCAAGCCGTTCAAGTTTTCGAACAATATCGCGTACTAATTAGCGCATACTTAGCGTAAAAAGCGCTTTCATAATTCCTTCGCATAAAAACTTCGAGATTTTTCGCTCTCGTCTTGGCGTTGGCTACTACCTACCTCTATGCTCTAGGCGAGGATTGTGCTCCATAGGATTACAGGTTACTTAGGTGCATTACGTAACAAGAGGCGCGTTGCGTTCATCGTCAAACAGGTAAATAGAGTAATGATTCCTACTGTTTCGTTGGAACGTGTTGACGGCATCCCGAAGGTGTGACGTAATTAACTTACGCGTTCAATAGACATATCATTCATCCTTGAATGACGACAATGGCGCATACTATGAAACTCCGCAAAAACTTACCTGGTACGGCTGCGGCAGTGAAAGTCATATTTGCTTTAAGTGCGCAGTCGAGAATATCTTTCGCGCCCCTTTGCTCATGGAGTGATTTTCGAAATAATAGAAAAAAATTCGGATAAGGGCGCCATTAAAAGTACTTGCACGAAGGATTTCTACTGTGGCACGGAAAAGCCTTTGAAAGTGTCGTCAAAAGCGATTTGGAAAGGATAAGGATGCACCGATGTCTATATCAAGCATTAAACCTTTCAGCACGTGGAGCGCACGAAGTCTGTGCTGTTTTCGATGTGAAACACACGATTCTGTGTGACAAATAAGAAGCAAACTTTAACAGAAGAGAAGCCATCTGCTTGATGTTTTATGTATTTTGAGCTCCCCAGGCGTAACCTCTGCCTACCGCTGAGCGGCTCATTATTTCGCCAAGCACGTGTATTGCGCATCCTTTCTTTCCAAGTTTTCCTTGCTGAGACCAGGAAAGTCGTTATGCTCGAACCATTCTCAGTTCTTGAGCCCAGATGAAGGGTGCGCAAGTCCATTTCATGAAGAGAAATACTTTTATTATTTTTCCGTTCTACGTTTGTATTTCTACCTTCAACAGGGACATAACTGTTTCTAACCCTTTAAGGAATAGGGCATACATGTACTGCATTCCGTGTACCGTTTGCATAAGTAAAAGGCAAAGTCCAGTTTTTAATAACTCGTCTCTTCCTGCACCATTCGCTGAATTCTGACAATGCTCTTATTCTGCCTACGTTATTCAGCTCAGAACATGTGTGCTCCGGCTTAATTTCTGTCGGACCTTCAAGAACAGTGTTCTTGAAAAGAGGCAAAAAAGAACACTGCCAAAAAAATCAGATCCATCTCAGTCGGCCTCGTTATTTTAAAGAAGAGCAGTGTGTTTGCCTCAGCCAGGACGGAGACATTGTGTGCTTAAGCGAGCGAAATGACCAAGAAATAATTCCCACGATCAGCAAGTTAATCTCACGTGCGCGTGCATAGACACACCAAACAGAATATCGGTGCACTTTCCGCTGTTTGTGCAGTTCAGCACCTGTGCACATTATTTACTACGACGTAAACAGTGTGGTCTTAAAAAAATTTGTGCGCTGCTTATAAATTCATTCATATCCACAGAACAACATAAAGGGCAGGAAAATTTGCACACAACGAAGCGCAAATAGCACCTGGCTGCGCCACTGCACTGCCATTGACAATATCGTGGAGCACGCGAAAAACAGAGAAAACGCATAGAAGCGTGCGATAAACGCTGCTAAAGTCATGTCGGCTCATTGTGCTTATTTGGTGCCTAGCCTCCACCTGGAGTTTTCAGGTTTTGGGTATGTGGTGACGGGCGTATGAACCGAGGAATTGCATTTCCTTATATCTCACAAAAATTCGCGGGACTCTTAAGTATACACTGTGGTAAACGCTTCCTGCGTATTTTACAATGATTCGTAGTAAAGGACGCAAGAAGTGTGCAGCAGAGTTTCAAGACAAGTAACAGTCATTCATGTGCGTGAAAGACAGCCTGGCGCGTGGTACACTAGTAGCGCGTAATATAAGCTCCAGAGTACATGGTGCATGCGTCAAGGCCCGTCAATTGCTCTCACGGATTAAAAAATGTAAATCCTCGTCTATGCGCTCATCGCCACGAGGGAAATCGGGCCAAAAAAATGAAAACTTGAGGAGAAATAAACTGACACGACTTCAGTGGAGGTTTATTTAACGTTTTTGAATGTTTTCTTCGTTTCTCACGTGTCGCACGACACTCTCACCTGCGGCGATTTGGCGCAGGCAGTTCGAGTTGCACATCGTTTCGTGCGCTTCGTCCTCCCTTTTTTTTCTCCTCCTGTGGAGGAGGTTTTTTAAGCAGCGCGCAAACGCTTTTCAAAACGCAACCTTACACCAACTAGCACCAGTACAACCTTTTTTTGACGTAAGCAGCAAATAGTTCAGAGGAGGCATATGCTCTTCTTACCTTTACGATGGAGTGAAAACTTAGTTTCAACCTGTTTTCTTTTTTAAAACAATGTTAGGCTGTTCTGGCCACTATTCCATCGTGAGGAAACATTAATTGCTCAGGGCCTTGGTGCGTTCAAGCATGGACCATAAGAACCATTACAAGAGCTTCTATAGTGTGCTCAGCAGTGCGTGACGAGATAAGCTATTAGTCCGGGCCAGTGGGCGTACAATGGCTGACCCTAGCAGCAACACACTCAGTTCACTGCTCGCCAAATTTCGTCACATTTACATAAGTGTGCAATTTATTTAATAGGTTCTTTTTACCTCATGGTGTTGCATTACCCCTTAATTTACTTTTGTTATCGGAGACTTGGGCCTGGTACAACCTGCTTCAGCCGAAGGGCTGGGCCGAAGACGTGTTTCTTCATGTATTATAATTAGTACGAGAACATAAATATAAGGTTGACAATGTTTCTGAAAAAGCTGTCATTAGTGCCCGAGTGAAATGAAAACATTTCCTTTGCAACTTTTCTTTGCAGCTCTATGGGTGCACTTTGGTGGATGCGAATCAGTAATTACTTCCTTTTTACAAATCTACTCCGCTTTAGGGGATTCTCGTAAACATTTGACCAATTAAAAAGCACGTTTCGTGTTAAGAGTTTGCCAACGTTCGTAGCAGAATAACAGAGATACCTCTGTCTAAATGGCGCTTTACATCTATTTTCCCGTGCCTGCAGGAATGAACATTTAATGTAACCTCTAAACTTGACTTCACATTCATTTCGCACGTTACATTTTTCAAAGAAGTTTATCTCCTGCAAATTAATGAAGTTTTTCGCTAATGCAGACCACCATGAGACTTTTACACAAGCCAAAAGAAAGGCTCTTCGTGCATGTGTGGAACAAGACCTCTATTGTATTCGGCTTTATACAGAAAACTGCTGCCTACTAGTTAGCGGAGAGATTACCGGTCCACGATTGGTTAAACCGGTTTCAGAAAGTTAGTAAGGGCTTCTGGGGTTCTGCATGAACTGAGCCTCAAATCTGGGACTCTTTCGCGAACTCGCGGACATTTGCCTTGTAGCTCCTGCACTTAAAATGGCTGGCGTAAATTAAATAATTAAGAAAAAACTTCCAAGGACCGTCTCAAAAAGCCCTCTCAAAGCATTTGTTTGTGCGAGCCCTTTAATACACCGCACTCTTCTCAAAGGCCATCCTGATACCACTGTAAAACTTATTACCCACGTTACTGCGATTCCGCTCGCTTTCTTCAGCAGAGCGGTCAGCTACACACTGCTAACATTTGCAGAGCACACACGCAGCAAAGCCGACACACTTTGAACTTTTGTTCTTTATTTTTAGGATCAATCAAATGGGATCAAACGAGTTCCCTTAAGCCCATTAGCTTCATTAACGCTCTTAGTTAATGCTCAAAAGGAAATCCTTGAACGCGCTAAGCAGAATACGAAAACACACCTAGGCTCAATCCGCATCCAAAAATAATTAAAAACTGGAAGGGACACTCCAGCTCCGCCTTAAGGGTGTGGCCCATAAGCGATAATTGGTTCATTGCCATTTATGCGAAATTGGTCGTTCCCTACATTCATAGATCGCATGCATGGTTCCTCATACCACTCCTATGCAGGTGGCTGCTTGAAACACAGCCACCGGTTGGCCTGGTGAGACTCAGGTTGAGAAATCTCTCGCATCTAATCATTAATTCAAGTGCCACATGCTTCGGTAGGCAGTCTGCCCTCCATCCGGTGGGTAGGTTGCCACCTGCCATGATAAGCTAGTTGTGGTGACGTCACAAGATCACGTGACCTATGTGGCCGCTGAACCACCTGCCGACGACGACACCACCGACGAAGCTGGATTTTCAGCAGAACCGGAGCCTTAGTGCTATCGCGTTTAAACTGTCAAACTGGATGGAGAGTAGTTTCGGGGGGCAGGAGGTAGTCATTACTGAAGAGGTATGTCGCATAGGCGACGCGAAACTTGCTGATACTGTTTGTATGTCAGCATTAGTTAAAACTCAAGAACACAGCTTTGTTGGGGAGACTGAAGGCATCCTTTCTTCAAAGGTGTACCTTCAGAATCTTTCAAATCTTGTTCTATGTTGTCGGCCGCGCCTGAAGAGATAGTGAGAACAAATTGAAGTTTCCCGATAGGCAACCCGCGCTGAAGTTTGGCATGAATTTTTGAGCCGGACCCGCAGTGCTTTCCAGCATCACCTGACTGCGCTTATAAGCATCAGCTTCCATGTTCTGTCAAAACCGCACGTGGCGCGGGTCAGCGAACTGGACTTCATCGAGAGCACCTATAGGCAAAGAATATTATCAGTCGAATACACATCTTTAATCGTTCAGAATAAAGCTGGGCTTGCGTCTGTAGCTGTAGAAGCGGCCCAAAGCAGCAATCTAGGCGCGCAGTGAAACTATTGAAGCGCCCCTGGACACTGCACGTTTCCATTATCAATTATTCAATTAATCAAATTTTTTCCGCAACAAAAAGTTACGAGGAGGGCAGGTAAAAGCTGTGCGAAACAGCTTGAGGAGCCCTGACCCCCTAGCACACGGACAGCATAAAAAACGTGCGGCTAAGGAAGTACACTTGGACAAAACAAATACACGAATTAAGCAAAATCATTCGAAGAGGAAAGCACTAGGAAAAGATAGAAGAGAAAAAAAAATAAAAAGGTCAGTGTATGGCATCATTATACAAACACTTCACGCAGTTCTTTTGGTGATATACCAGATATGTCATTGTTAGTTTCTTTTAACACGAGATTTAGAAGTGTGGGAAGTAAAAATTTCAACATTTGATGTCCATAATTGGTTCTGCATTTGGTGACGTACCACACTTCGGGATGGCGAACATTATAAATAGGGAAGTGTTCCGCTAGTTGTGCTAAGCTTGTTATGGCGTCATTATTTTTTAGTAAACAGAGTTTATACAAACGACATAGCTTGTAGTCGTACATTGATGAACCCTGAATTATATGTAGCTTCTTAAATAAACCTGCAGTGTGAGACCGATAAGGGACTTTACAGGCTAGGCGTAAAGCTCTTTTTTGTAAGATGGAAAGTTTACTAATATTTCCAGCTGTTGTTGTTGACCACACAAGAAACGCGTAACTTAATAAAGAACAAAATAATGAATTATATATGAGTATGTTAACAGACGTAGGGAAGAAGTAGCAGTGACGGCGCATAATGCCGGTTGTCCTGGATAGTTTATTGATAATATAGTTCACGTGATGATCTCATGTCATGTTTTGTGAACTATACGCCCAGTGATTTAAAGTTTTTGACCACTTCAATTTCATAGTTATTTAACAAAATAGGAGCCAACTGGACATTTGTATGGCGGCGGCGAAATAAAACAGCCTTCGTTTTATTACTGTTAACTTTAAGACAGTTCATTTGTGCCCATGCATTAATTTTTGACAGTGCGCTATTTGCTCGACTAGTTAAATCTGCACATGATTCACCTGAAAAGAACAAACTCGTGTCATCAGCATAGATTATGTGATGGGCCGTTTCATCGATGCGGTCTATCTCATTAATATAAAGGATGAACAGAAATGGGCCCAGTAAGCTTCCCTGCGGGACACCTGCTTTAATGGATTTTATCGAGGAATGTTCTCCTTCAATGACGACAAATTGAGAACGGTATTGCAAGTAGGACATAATTAATTTGTTCGCGATGCCTCTTATGCCATAATAATAATAATAATAATAATTGGTTTTTGGGGGGGGAAAGGAAATGGCGCAGTATCTGTCTCATATATCCCATAGTGATCAAGTTTTTGTAGCAGTAGTTCATGATTAATTAAGTCGAAGGCTTTTGAAAAATCCAAAAAAAGGCCAAGTACCATATTTCTGCATTCAAATTTTTCTGATATGAATTCTTTTTGGGCGAGTAATGCGAGTTCTGTAGATTTGTTTTTGCGAAAACCATACTGTGAGGAGCTTATCAATTTAAAGCGGTCAGTGAATGAAGTAAGGCGTATCCGTAGAGTACCGCCTCCTAACGACAAGGAGGACACTTTCAATGTACACAGTGCTTTCTTTAACTATAAAAAGTCAATAAATTAAATGTAGATGTCGCCACCACCTGCCGTTTTCGGCAGCAAACTGCTGTGAGTCAACATGGTTCTTGCTTTTTTCTCCTTAATTCCTTTGGCAAAGAAATTACACTATGCACTTGCAAATCGTGAGGATGATTTTCTTTTCGACATTTATGTCGTTAGTTGGAATCGAGTTGAGGAAAAATTTTAAAATCCGATATCTCGCCACTAAATGCATGTTTGGTGCCAGAAAAATATCAAAAGAGCGGCCAAGACCCACAGAATTGAATTTTGCTATGGATTTATCTCGGATTTACTCGGATGGATTTTTCCTTATTGATCCTTTAAATGCTCAGCGCTACAAAGAAACGCGTGCACAGGTACGGCTAGGAAGATACACACTCACGAGTGAAATTTATTTTTACGTGTGGACTGGCCTTTAAGAGTCATTAAGGGTATCATGCGCGCCAGAGGGAAGGATTTAGAACAAAAAAAAACGCAGAAGTCACCTTCTATCTGCATGAGGAGAATAATCGCTTACTGCGTGATTATAAATCGTTCACTTGTTTTTTTTTTGTATACCCGTATTTTCTTGCGATGTTCGTTAGTAAATGCACTATAGTCGTTGTTCTTCTCATTTTTATTTTTACTGGTATCCCCATTGAAAGTAGTATTCTACCGCTTAGCAAAAGAAAGTCCGGCTGTTCAAAACATTTATTTTCGTTGCTGATTTAAAGAACATGCCAACGTCTCGAAGAACAATCACGGTTGTTGAAAGTTCAGACTAAACATCTAACATGACTGATTCAAAGTTGCTTTTATATCTCGCGCGTGATAAAGACTTCACTCAGGTAAAATAGATAATGCTACCGTAAAGAGCCAAGTTAGAAAGGCTTTAGAAAACCACTTTGGTTTGAGTGGGACAACAGAGACACAGTTTAGGAAAGTAATGAAAGGAAGGTATCTTTTTAAAGTGGCTCTTAGAAGATACGCCAGGAATTTAGGAAACAATGAGTGCATACAACGCGGTGCGCTCCGAACATGAGTTTCGCTTGTCTATATATAAAAACGAAGTTCCTATCCACAAGCGCTTAGCAGCAGTACTTTAGCAAGGTAAAAAGTTGGGCTGGTTGGTGCATGATCTTGTGGCAGGAACAGCGCAGCACGAGACAAAGACGGGACAGGCGGGACACGCCGCTGACTAACAACCAGATTTTTAATGCACGTTCGTCGAATATATACATCTCGATCGTGCAAAAAGGAAAGGACAGAAGAAAAACCCAAAAGATGTGTATGTGGTAATAATTTACGACTATATACAAGAAGAGACTGCTCTCCTACACATCTGCGCATTCCAATATCATCAAGCGAGGAATAGCAAAAGCAGCAATGAGAGCCGCATTGATGACATCCTGTCATCATGAAGTAGAAGGCAGTTTTGACACCCAGGGACGTCGGCTGGAAGCAGCAGGTTACCCGACGAGACTGCTATCCAGTGTCGCAGAAGGGATTCTGCAAGCACTTCGAGGCAAGAAACACATCAAAATCACACCAAAAGAAAGGAAGCCGTACGCAGTCGTTCCTTACATTCATGGCTTTTCCCACAACCTCAAAAAGGTAGGCGCAAGAGCTGCCATTAAAGTGCTCATGTCAGCACCCAACAGGTTAAGAAGCCTGTGCGCCAAAGTCAACAGCGAGCAAAGAAAAAATCAATGCAAGAAAAAGCACCTGACAAATCATGTGAATTGTGTGAAAGGCGTTGTGTATGAAATACCTCTGTCATGCGGACGCACCCACATTGGTCAAACTGGGCGCTGTTTAAATGAACGGCTTCAAGAATACAAAAGATCCCTAAAGAGCGCCATCAGCAGTGAACTAGCAAAGCATTGCAGAGAGTATGCATGGATGTGCTCCGCAGCTTAACAACGCAATGGTCATCGCGTCATATTTTGATCAATAGACCAGGGAGATTGAAGAAGCCTTCAACATCAGAAAAAAAGAGCGCCTTATGCGTCAGCATACTTTCGACAGCGCTTCGTAACAGCGAAATTGATTATATTCGTGCATGGTCGTAGTCCATTACCACGTGCACATCTTATGGGTTTTTCTTCTGTCCTTTCCTTCTTGCACGAGCGAGATTCATATATTCTACGAACGTGCATTAAAAATCTGGTTATTAGTGAGCGTCGTGTCCCGCCTGTCCCTTTTTTGTCTCATGCTGCGCTGTTCCTGCCACAAGAGCTTAGCAACAGGTTGGTCCATGCTTATGGAGCTGCTGTCAAAGAACTCAACATAAAGAATGCATTAATTCAGTTGTCGAAGAGGACGACTTGAGCCGATTAGCGGGTGCTATGCTAGCGGAGTCTGGGGGTATTATGCTTATGGGGGTATTTTGGCATCAGCGGACATTATGATAGTGGGGTCTGGACGCCACGTTTGCGAAAATAGGAAATTCGTTTGGCTGCCCTATTGCGATAACGCTCAAGGGGACGCTGAGTAAAGCATCCGCACAGCTGCTAATTCAGTTTTTTTTTTCTGTGCTAATCTGCTACAAAGCACTTCACGCGTACATCTATGACACAATGGTCAATTTGGACGTGGCGGGAGGAACTAGTAGTTACGGCTTTTCACTGATGAGTTCCAAGTCGAGTGTTTGAACCCGATTGTTGGTGGCGTTGAATGAGCTTTAAGGCTAAAAAAAGGCCACTCATGTACTGTATTTCAACCTGTGTTTGTCCCCTGACCTACTCTGACGGTTAATGACACCCTAGTCGAAATCAAGGGAGATAAATGGGCTTGGGCAGGGCATGTAATGCGAAGGCAAGATAATCGATGGTGATTAAAGGCAACGGACTGGATCGCAAGAGTAGGCAACATAGCACGGTGCGTCAGAAAGTTAGGTGGGCGGATGAGCTAAGTTTGTAGAGACAATGATTGGCTGTGTGGTTTCTGCCACAAGCTTTCATTCGTTGTTGGAATTTGCTTTGCTCCCTCTTCCCAGTGTTCCGTAGGAATAATTGCAAAGCGCGTTCAAGACGAATTAGGATTTCAGTGTAGTCTAAGAGCGAACAACGCCGCCTATGTAATAAACGCGATGACTAATCCTACTGGAGTGTTAGAGCGAAGAGAGCTACACTTCGTTTCTCATAGATGGCGCTCCACTCATAACAAGCTTGTGGTCTGTAGATTTTTTTCCCGCCGTACGTGCTGCCTAGGGGCAGTTTTCCATTTTGCAGAAAGACTTGAGAATCACGAGGAAAAAGTATTATTCAATAATATTGCGCATCGAATTCACGAGCTGGGGTGTCTCGCTTATATTTTTGCAAGGATTTCTGTGAGAAATAGGCTTCAACCTACCACAGCGATATCAGGGTGGAGAAACTATGCTTTTCTGCTCTCCACATAATTTTTAACACTATTAAATGCAAGCTTCGCCGTTCTTGCAAGTGCCACGCTAGGCGCCCAATGAAGAGATGAAAGTCTCAGTACACAGCCAGACGAGCACGTTGAAAAAAGACAGGAGCACACGAGCGCTAACTTGCAACAATTATGAACCGCACAGCGGAATATGTAGGCAAGTGGTGGCCTGACAACACTCATGCGCAGACAGAAAAATAATCAATTACAACGCAGGTTTTAAAATATTTCGAAGACAGAGCGATGGACGGCTTGGGCACGCAAATACCCCCAAATGGTCAATCAACACCTCCTGGATGATTTTGCGTATCAATTGGCAGCTGCCTCTTATGATGATGGAGCAACCCTGATAGACTGGTGAAGAGTTCGATGGCGCACTTCCGTTGGTGTTTTCCGTTAGACCGGTACAGGATAGAGCACTAGGAACTTATTTGATTCACGTCTCCTGCAGTGCACATCGAAGAACCCCTTGAGCTCTCCCTCACATTTATGCGGTGTTCACGGAGGCCGATCATTGAGACCTCCCACTCTAACCTACATACGTCTTACCACTAGAAATATTTACACTATGGACGACTGATTCCGCACGTTTGACGAACTTGTCCCTGCGGTTGTTCTTCCACCCGAGCTTCTGAGAGGCGCCAGTAGTGTGAATCTGCACAGTTTTAACATTTGCCCTATACCATTTGCCCTTTAACAAAGTTGTTTTAGCATTTGCCCTTTAACAACTTTAACATTTGCCCTTTGCCCAATCTTTTTTAGTCGGTGTGACAAGCCGTTAATATACAGAATCACCGCAGTTTTTCTTCATCTAGCAGAAGGCTTTTTTGAAGACTTCGTTCTTAGGATGCCTTTACAAACTCTAACCTAGATACAGTGGAGTACCCAGACGCTGTCAGCTGGTGCGTCATTACCACTGGCAGCCATTAGTTCCGGCCAAGAATTGTGTAAGACGAAATTCAATTCCGTAAAATACAAATTATTCGGCCTGAGTTTTATTGTATGAGGTGCTATTAGCTCTGGCAATAGTACATGTGATCGTGTTGTGCAGCATTAATAAGATATTTAGTAATTTCAAGATCGAGAAAGCAGCACTATCTTTGCTTTAGCTGGGAACCACTACACCATGTTACAAATTAGGAATAAAATTAGATCACATAAAAATAACAATTTGCTTAAACGACGCACCTTTCACCTCAACAAATGCCACAGAGTGTAGCCATCGACAGTAAAGCAATGATAGGAATACTGAAAGAAATAATGAAATGCATGAATGTAATATTTCTTGCATCAGATGAGTGCTGTATGTCGTACTACCTACTACAGGATATCGAGAAAAAAAAGCCATTTTCATTTCAAAATAAAGAGCAGGAGCCTAATGCTTGATTTTGTTTCCCTTTCCTGAACGTCGCCTCACGCCTGCCTACCAGCACGACCAGCTGCACCTTCAGCGCGTCTTGGACGTTAAGCAAAATAAAAAAAAAATGCAGGCTTTCCTATGATATTGATCCGGCATCTCTCTCGCAAAATGTGTGACGGCTTTCGGAACTCCGTTTTCCAAGCCCCAAAGACAAACTTCCTTCTCGTTCCCTCGTCTCACATTCCGCTATTTTCCTATAGAGGTGCAGGATGCCTTTCGAGTCAGACATCCCCGCAGGCGTTCAGAATTCGCCAAGGCATCATGCGAACACTTTTTTGTGTTGTGCTTCTTTCGGGACCACAGAAATCCTTCTCCTCTGGGGCAGGTGTTCTTGAACCGCTACAGGAGAAGTATGAAGAGGGCCTCAGGGCGGCAAACTTGCGAACAAAAAGCGCATAGGCAAGCTTGTAGGGACTTACCGGTACCTTTTAATCTTGAAATGCTTTTAGCTCACATTCTCGGAAAACTCAGTCGAACACCACCCGGCAACCCCGATGAACCTGCCGCAGAACTTAGGGCCGCGCATGAAGGCGAGTCTGACACCGAACAGGAAGCCGAACATGAAGTCACTCTTTTCGAAATATTCAAAAATTTTTCGTCCGAGTGATATTCAGCAGGCAAAACCTTACTATACTATAGTAGCGAGCGTGATTCAAACCAGCGCCAGGAGGAACTAAGTACTTTCATTTACCTATGTCATACACCACTCAACCATCGCCGAAGATTATCACGCTACGTGTCCTGATTGCAAACTGCACACACTATGTGTTTTACGTCGCCGTCTTCATCATTTTTCATACGCTCGTTCTGGGCTTCTAAGTGCTCAGTGCCAGCAGGCTGTAGCCGTCCTGGCCGTGCACTGAAGTCGGATGCGTCAGGAGATAGAAAGCCTCGTGTGTGTTGTAAACAACGGATCTATATAATCGCACACGAAGATGAGAAGGCGGCCAAGGAAGCCGAACATGTTGCTAAGATAGCGCACGAAGGCAATGGTGCGTCAGAAAGCGAAAGCAGTGATGGAGATGAGCGTGCACGCACTGTACGAATAACAAAAGCGGCAGATGGTGGCGACCCGTAAAACACCGAAAGCGGCGAGCCAATCCGAGTGCACTGTTCAGCTGAAGGAACAGCGGCTAATGGCGAAGAACAATGAAGCCACGTAAAAAGCAGGGAGGCAGTGAGCGCTGCCTAGCCCACAGAAGAGCGGGCGAATAGAGGATTGGTTTATGGAGGTTTAACGTCCCAAAGCAACTCAGGCTATGAGAGACGCCTTAGTGAAGTACCACTGGAAATTTCGACCACCTGGGGTTCTTTAACGTGCACTGACATCGCACAGCACACGGGCCTCTAGAATTTCGCCTCCATCGAAACCCGACCGCCGCGGCCGGGATCGAACCCGTGTCTTTCGGATCAGCAGCCGGGCGCCATAACTACTGAACCACTGCGGATTCAGGGCAAAGAGAGGAGTGCGCGCAGCAGTCAAAGACTTTAGAGAATAGCAGTGTGCGGCTACCGCCATTCATATGCGGTCATGGAATCCGCTATGCCCTTTCCAACAATGCATTTCATGCTTACAGCTGCTCCAGATGGTGATATAAACTATATATTATTTGTTTCTTCATTAAATACGGCAAAGACAAACACAATGGGAACTTTAAAACACAGGGCGCTTTTATTCGCAAGTCACCGCCTAGTACTACCATATTGCCTTCCTGCTGAAATGTAAAGAACCATGGCGGCTTGACATGTGATTGAGAACGCTGAGAAATATTTCTGGAACAAACACAATTGCCTGTCCTTGTCATTAAGATATTGAATATATTATGGTACACTAAATGTGGAGAAGGTTGCTTCATACTTGCAATCCGTCTGAACTGGAAAACCGTTTAGTTACGGCACACCCTTAGCGCCTTGGAGAGCTTGAAATTAGCACGACGAGTGTACTATCGGCATGAAATGAAATGCGAACAGCGCAGTGCGTTGCCAAAGGTCCAGTTTAGTACGTCTGCCTGTCGCCATCTGAGATAGGCGGCTGATGCTGTTCGCGATAGTTTTACTTCTTCTCTGTGACGTTCGCTTTCTTTGTCACTGGCGCGTCAAGTTCACCCTTTCCACCGATTCCAGCTTGCTCGGGGCAATTTCACCGGCGGCACAGGCTCTGGCCCGCGTGGGTTGAAGCGTGCGCTTTAAGCGCCCTGGTCTGCAGCGCTTCGATTTCGCCTCCGTCATCTCCCTGTTCTCGGCGTTTGGTCGCGATGCCAGCAGTGGAAAAGACCGCTAGGTATGCGGTCGGTGCCCAACGCGACAGTTCTTGAATCGCTTGTTTCTGGTAGTGAGCGCAACTTTATCGCCTCCAGTAACTTCAGTTCATATACCCTACTTGCAATCGAGCATTCACGCGTCAGCGTGCAGCCGAAAAGAGAACGCGAATCATTTCTCTTTCCTATCACGGTGTGCAGCAGTGCGTCTTTGAAAAGGAAACACGTCTCCGATTGTCTACAATTACTAGAGTTTTCAAGGCATCTTTCAGTGACGGACGGCTTGGAAACTTGCACTGCGAGCACAGATAGGGGGTTACCGGCAAGGATGAAGACCTACTTGTTGTGGCCGCTGCAGCAGATACAACCAACATTACGGCTCATGAGGTAGACACTTTTGAGATGTGTGCCAGCACGTCAACCGTTAGACATCGTCAACACGAAGCTTCGCTGCGAAATTTCTGCCGTCGCAGTCTCAGCGGTCTCAGAAGCAACTAGAAAAGCAAGGCTTGTGTGTGCACAATCACGATGCGTCATGGACGACGGAAAATTGGCGCTGCGTGATGTTCTTTAATTATTCAACGTTTCAACTCACTGGGACCAGCATCAGCGAATTTTGAGAACCGGAGACATCAGGTAAGCCTTTCATGCAATATGTGCATGAGGATTGCTTGAATGCAATGCCTGTCCTATTGAGTATTTCGGCGCAAAAAGAGCCCTTCGTTCTTATTTTAATTCACGCAACCGGTCGGCCTTTATTTGTTCAAAGCGCAACCAGACGCTGGCAACACGTCCAGGATGGAAGCAAAACATTCAGGGGGGCACTTTGTTAGGCACTTTGTTAACCTAAAGTGCCGTGAGGCGAAAGCCTTTAGCGTGGCGTTGCTGCTTGTGTCGCTGATGTGCGGAGATGTTGCTTAAAGACTACAAAGAGCGTTTAGGCGGCATCCTTCCAGATCTTCGTTCAGGAGGCGTCCGGCAAGATTGCGTGGCGAGCGCACCTCTCGAACGATGGTGGCGCCACTCAGTGACGTAACACGCTCATCAGTCCCACGGCTTTATAATTTTCATTGCAATGCCACCAGACTAATCTCGATTGATCGCGGCTGCACGCAACTGCGTCCACATTTTTTTAGTCCTTTACAGTGATTCACAGGTGGGTCTGACACTTCCTGCTCGCGAACACCTTGGCGAGTCATGAGCCATTAAAGGCATTCACCTTAAAACGCTCTCGTTCCGTCGGACTAGGTAGCCGAGTGGTTAATACAATGGACTGCTAATCTATTGGGCTCGCCTCACCTGGGTTCGAATCCAATCCTAGTGCGATCATTTTATTTGATTTACAGGTGGGTCCGACGCGTCCTGCTCACGTACACTTTAACGAGTCATGAGCCATTGAACGCTTTCGCCTTAAAAATCAAAGCGCTGCAGACCAGAGAGCTAAGAGCACCCGCTTCACCCAAGCGGCCCACAGCCATAGGCGCTAGTGATACTGCGCTGCGCACGTTGTGAAAAGAATTCACGGGGCGTTCCAGTGGCAGAACTAAGAAACGAACGTCAAAGAAAACAGAAGCAAAACTATCAAAAACCGGATGAGCGCTCCTATCACGTATAGAGAGGCAGACGGCGCAAAATGGACCTTTGTGTCTCAGACTCCGCTGTTCGCATTTCATTTGATGCTGATTGTACTTTATTGCGTTCAATGGCTGTGTCGTGTGCTTTATGATAAATCAAAAAGGTGTAAGCAAGATATTGAGTGAAAGATTAAAAGGCGGCGTCCTTTTTTGGTGATCTGCGATATGCACTTTGAGCGTATTTCATTCCACTGTCGAGAAACGAGCATGTACTGCAGGCTTCACCTATTACGATAAGGCTGCGGCATATATGAACGGCCCGTGATGTGAGTAGTGTCCGTATAATAAATTCGCATGCCACGTCCGCCTCATCCAACCCCCCCTCCCACGCCCCCTCCCTCCCACTGTTCTTTTTCGTGGCCAGAGTCGACAATGATATCCTATAGCCACCGTTCAGACGTAAGTACATCTCGGTCTATGCCAACTCACACCATTTTCATGCTTTTTGAGGCTACGTTCGTTGGCTTCTTTATTTCTTTTATCAGTAGACCTACACTGCTTCAGTACGCTGACGTCCATGGCTATAATTAAAAATTTTAGTCCTATAAAATTCTTGTTATAGGAAATAATTAATGACAACTTTAGAGAAATATATTATCCTCATTAAAGGCATCATTTCTGCTGGGTATTGCATGAAGAAGAACAGCTTTGCGAACGATGATATTCGCTATGTGAAAGCTACCTGGAAATGATGCCGGCTCAATAAAAAGAAACAGTTCCTATTAACCCCTCATCATCATCATCATCATCATCAGCCTGACTACGCCCACTGCAGGAGAAAGGTATCTCCCATATCTCTCCAATGACCCTGTTCTTTGCCAGCAGCGGCCACCGTATCCGCGCAAACTACTTAATCTTATCCGCCTACCTAACTTTCTGCCACCCCCGGCCACGTTTGCCTCCTCTTGGATTCCACACCGTTACCCTTAGGGGCAAGCGGTCATCTTGCCTTCGCTTTACATGTTCGTCCCAAACCCATTTTTTCCCTCTCGATTTCGACTAGGATGTCATTAACCCGCATTTGTTTCTCACCCACTCTTCCCGCTTCCGGCAGTGATGGTGTAGAGGTAGAGCATCCGCCTCGCATGCAAGAGGATCGGGGTTCTAATCCCGCTACCAAGCAGTTCTCCATGTGTGTGAAAAAAAAAACTGTACGTGTCGATGGAATTGCATAACCATACCTGGGGTGGGGCCTGATCTCGGTTCTCGGTGACCGCCAGCCCCAACGCACTCCCTCACCTTGATCACGATTTGGCTACCCTGGTGTAGTACTTGGCCACAACCTTCTCTGAACAAACCAAATTTAAATACTATTGCATCCCGAAGCGTCCGTGCAGTCTCTAAATTAAAGGGCACCACCAATCTAAAAGAATTTACTTCAAGATATGCTGTAGAGAACTAATAAAAGTTACAATCGATGCCACTGCGATAGAAAGCATAGAATAGTAAGACATTGTGGGGATAAAATTTCCACACATCATTTATCTTCACCTAGCAGCTGTATGCCTGTCTTTTTGAGAGAGAACACTTTCTCTCCAAAACGGCTAAACTTTCCTCGTGCCACCCGCCGCGGTGGCTCAGTGTTTGGGCGCTCGGCTACTGATCCGGGGTACCCGGGATCGAACCCGCCCACGGCGGCCGCGTTTCAATGGAGGCGAAACGCTGAGGGGCCCGTGTTCTGTGCGATGTCAGTGCACGTTAAAGATCCCGGGTGGTCAAAATTATGTCGGAGCCTTCCACTACAGCACCTCTTTCTTCTTATTCTTCCATCAGTCCCTCCTTTATCCCTTCCCTCACGGCGTGGTTCAGGTGTCCGCCGAGATGTGACAGATACTGCGCCATTTCCTATCCCCAACAACGAATTTTCATTTCCTCGTGCTTAACAAGAAAGGCCTGAATTAGCAGCGAATAGCACTCAGATGGTCGCCGAATAGAGAGCGAAACAGCCTAGAGCAAGAACAGGCATGTGTGCAGCGAGAAGTTAAGCGACGCTGGTATGGAACGGTAAAAACTTGGCCGAGCCACCTAATTCCTTATGAATTCTGCAATGGAACTGCCGCCGCTTCCAGGGCAAACGCGCACCCCTCCAACTCCTTCTCCCCACACTTCCCACGCCCCACATCCTCCTCCTTCAGGACACACATGCCCCTGCAACACTTCCCAGCTACACATCCACTCACTCGGACGCAACGAATACACCCAGGGCTTCCACACTCATACATCGCTCCATTACACACCAAACGCATCAGATCACTTCCGAGACGTCCTGCGTGATCACAGAAATCATAACAGATGCACACTCCACACCATCTATTTTTATTGCAAATATATATCACACACTGTCTCATCCGATGGCTTCATTGGAAACGCTACTGCGCGATCTCCATCGTATTGCAGGCAAGCATCCATTGATTATCGGAGGGGACTTCGACAGTCGGCATACTGACTGGGGCTACCGCACCACCAAGGGACGAGGAAGGCGAATCTGGTCCTTGGTACAACAGCTCCGCCTCACAATACACAACAACTTTAACACTCCCACGAGAATTGGCAGCAGTGTAAGCGCGGACACCAGCCCGGACTTGACACTGAGCCGCAACCTTGCGGGTATTACGTGGAACACAACACACCACACATTAGGGAGCGATCATTACATCATCCCCGTTACAGTACCGTACAAACAAAGAACGACCCTTCACCTAACACACAAACTCACCAACTGGGATGCGGTCCGCGCCGCACGGGCGGCCCTTCCTAACGCCCCCATTACAGACATCCACCAGTGGGTGGCATCACTCATGAACGATGTCTCCGCACATACTCGAACGCTTGACACCACACCAGATACGCCCACCCTCGACACTCGCCTGGCCCACCTATGGGAGGCCTACCATAGCATCCTAGAGCGCTGGAAAGGGCAAAAGCTCAATCGGACCCTTAAAAAGCGGCTAGCCGCACTGCAAACACAAATTACTGAGCACTCTGAGGAGCTCTGCCGATCCAACTGGGGACAGATTTGCGACAGTATGGCTGGCAATCTCTCCTCCAAACGCAGTTGTCAACTCCTCCGTCACTTAATTGACCTCACGCAATCCAAAACAGCCACACAACACCACGTCACACGCCTTATACACAGGATCGACCTTTCTCCCGACGCACTCATCGACACATTAGGAACACACATACAACTCCTGGTACCTAAAACCTCCTGCCCCTTATGCCGGCACCCCGAATGCGAATCTCGACGCGGAGATTACGGAAGCAGAAGTCAGAGCGGCCCTCCTGACTCTCCGCTCTAACTCCACTCCAGGAGTTGACCGTATCTCATATAGCATGCTCCGCAATTTGGACGATCAGTCGATTGTCCTGCTCACGGGGTACTTCAACACATGCTGGCAGGAGGGCACCCTTCCGCAATCCTGGCGTCACGCCAAAATCTTATTCATACCCAAGCTCCACAAACCCCTTACACCTGCAAATCTTCGTCCCATCTAACCTAACCTAACCTAACCTAACCTAACATCATGTCTGGGCAAGCTTTTGGAGCATGTCGCACTCGCCCCACTCACCCAACACATGACGGAGCAAGACCTCTATCCGCAAAGCATGGTGGGCTTCCGTCCCCACCTGTCGGCCCAGGACGCCATGCTCCAGCCCACACAGGATATATTTAACCCCTAATACCGGGCCACACAAAAGCTGTCCTCGCCTTGGATCTCTCGAAGGCCTTTGATCGCCTAGACCATAAAGCGATCATGGCGGCGATCTCCCCCTTGAACATAGGTGAACGTATGTACACCTATATTCAAGCATTCCTTACTAACCGCACGGCCAAAATTCACTTCGGTCCCCACACATCCCGCCCATACACCCTTAGTGGAGTTGGCAACCCCCAGGGATCTGTCCTCTCCCCTTTCCTCTTCAATGTCACACTCATCCCCTAGCCCGCAAACTACTATCCCTCACCTTCGGCATACACTCTATGCTGATGATATCACTCTATAGACCACCCATGGCAGTGATGGAGACATAGAGAACACTCTGCAGTCGGCAGCTACCCTCATCCAAACACATGCGGGAGTATCGTACTCTCATGCTCTCCGGAGAAGTTGGAGCTCCTCATACTCCGCCCCACAACTCGAAACTGCCCCATAGCCCCCATAACCGTGAAACTGGAAAACCTGCACATCCCGGAGGTACACACCCTCTGGGTACTGGACCTTCACATCCAGAACAACGGGAAAAACACTCTCAACATCCAAGAACTCAAGCAGACGGCGGTGTCGATATCCCACCTAATCCGCCGAGCTTCTGGACACCACCGGGGCATGAAGGAGCATGACCTATGTCGTCTCATTCATGCCTTCGTCCTCAGCCGCTTTCTCTTCACGCTCCCCTACCTGAAACTCCAGGCCACAGAAATCTCCACCCTGGATGTCATGATCCGAACCGCATTTAAGACAGCACTACACCTACCCCTAAATACCACAATGCAAACCTCACTACGGTTGCTAACACCGGTTCACCCATCTAGGGCGGAGCGGTAAGATTAGTTTGTAGCTACATGCGATGTTGAGAAGCCGACCTCCCAAGTTTCATAAAAGTTATTTTCGCGGCAGACGCCACAACTGTACTGAGGGAACCTTCGCACGTCGTTGGTGCGCGTATGCGTGTTCTACAGGGCAAGAAGCGCAGGCAAGTCTCATAGCAACCGGGTCGTTTTGTAGTCACCATGCGCGTTGCGCTATGTATTCTCTAGTAAAGTGATCCCTGGAAAAGGGATGTGTGCGAAGAATGTTCTGAAATTTCGCTTGTCTATTAAAAGGAAACGTCTTGAGCCGCGGTGGCTCAGTGGTTATGGCGCTCGGCATCTGATCCGGAGTTCCCGTGTTCGAAACCGACCGCGGCGGCTAACGCCAAGGCGCCCGTGTGCTCTGTGATGTGAGTACACGTTAAAGATCTCCAGGTGGTCGAAATTATTCCGGAGCCCTCCACTACGGCACCTTTTTCTTCCTTTCTTCTTTCACTCCCACCTTTATTCCTTCACTTACGGCGCGGTTCAGGTATCCAACGATATATGAGGCAGATACTGCGACATTTCTTTTTCCCCAAAAACCAATTATTATTATTACTCACTTCCGCCGATATAGTGCCGTGCAAGCTTAGTACGGTGGTCTTGTTAAAGTTGAAGACGGGGGGGGGGGGGGGGGCGTTCGAAATTAAACTGGAGCCGTCTATGACTCATTTCATTCTATGGCGCACTTGTAAGACTTATTGGCCATTATTAATGTTTACTGCCTTTATGACCTGGAAAAAAAAACGCCGCACTGCAAAGAAAGTCTATAGGGAAGTATCTAGCACTATAGGTAAATGTGTATAGGTACTAATCGAGCGAGAAGTCTCACTACGCTAGGTAAACCACTCTTTGAGTAGGCAGAATAATAATAATAATAATAATAATAATAATAATAATAATAATAATAATAATAATAATAATAATAATAATAATAATAATAAAACGATTTTGAGCGACCTTGAGCCCAACCAAGGATCCCCGAAGTCGCGGTGTCTATCGAGGTGTGAGGCAGATACTGCGCCTTTCCTCAAAAACAAATTTTCAAAAAGGTGACGTAGCAAACGCGGTCGCCGCAGTCAGATTTGAATCCTTATACTCCAGCTCGGTAGAAGAGCGCTTGCACCTCTGAGCCAATAATAATAATAATAATAATTGGTTTTTTTGGGGAAAGGAAATGGCGCAGTATCGTTGGACACCTGAGCCGCGCCGTATGGGAAGGGATAAGGGAGGGAGTGAAAAAAGAAAGGAAGAAATAGGTGCCGTAGTGGAGGGCTCCGGTATAATTTCGACCACCTGGGAATCTTTAACGTTCACTGACATCGCACAGCACAGGGGCTCCTTAGAGTGTTTCCTCCATAAAAACGCAGCCGCCGCGGTCGGGTTCGAACCCGGGAACTCCGGCTCAGTGGTCGAGCGCCCTAACCACTGAGCCACCGCGGCGGGTCAACCAACTTTTTCATTTTCAGGACGAAATCATCAACATAAAAAAATTATAATAGTAGTTTGGAGCATGCAGGCTCACGGAACTCCGCACGGCCCCACTGCACTCAAGCGTGTTCTGCGGTCCATAACGCTGGCAGCCACGTCGATGGCGATGGTCTGCATTACCGCGTATTCTGAGCGCAGCGGAATCACCCAGTCCTCTCAGTTCTTAAGGTACACTGGGCCCCACGGGGGAGGATCCGCCTTACAATGAGAAAGGAGATTGAGAGCAGAAGAGACAGGTTCGGGACAAAGAGTACAGGACGAATTGAGGAAAATGGGATGATAGTGAGAAAGATTGAGAAGAGAGGGGAGAGTGTGTGTTTGTAATTTGCGCCAAAAGGTTGCCTGTCTATTGGTGAGGGACTTGTACATGGGGGGGGGGGGGGGGTTATGGGTAAGCGCCCTAAACACTAAGGCTTCCGTGTGCTGGCGCTGCCAGTTTACGTTAAAGATCCCAAGGTGGAGTGCAGTGGGGTCGTGCGGAGACCCAGGGGCATGCGCCGACTTCCTCTCCAACAATAAATTTTTTCTCTCTCTCTCGAAATTATTCCGGAGCTCTCCACTACGGCGCCTCTTCCTTTCTTCTTTCAATCCCTCCTTTATCCCTTCCATTACGGCGCGGTTCAGGTGTTCGCCGATATGTGAGACAGATACTGCGCCATTTCCTTTCCCCAAAAACCAATTTTCACGGCCGCCCAGGTGTGCTCTGCTGTGCAACTCCCCCGCCGCCCTCAGCCGCCTGCAATCTAACGGCCGCGGTGCTCCACTATTGCGGGAAATTCGCTCGCGCATCGAGCGCCTCGCGCAGAGAGGTTGTGCCGTGCGTGCACAGTGGGCGCTGGAGGACGTGCCTGCGGCCATCCACGACCATCTCCGAAAGCAGCACCCCGACCCACGCATGGCGGGAGGTGAGCGCATCGACAGTATCACCGACTGTCGCGGACTTACACGGTCACAACGTGCAATGATCCTCCGCGCGCGCATTGGCTGCGTGTGGCCCGGGGAACGACGGGTGCTTCACGGAATCGCGACGAGTGATGTGTGTGACGGATGCGGTGCAGTAGAAACACTAGAACACCTGCTCCTTCACTGTGCCGCGTTCGCCGATGCTCGTCGCGATATGCTCGCGGCCTATAGTGCGCAGGGCATACTACCAGACTCCATCAAGACGCTATTGTGGCCGCAGGGCAGTGCGCGCACTCGTGAGCGAACATTGGTGAGCCTCTGTGCATTCCTCGAACACACGGGCTTGACGTCCCGTCCGTTCTTCGTCAGGTAGTTTGTTACACTCAGTGACCGAACGCTCCGCGAGTTCTATCTTGAACGATTAATAACTGGACGCCCCACTCCAGTTGTAGCCAACACAGTGCTGTGCGCGTCTGTTTTAATTCCTCCAACATGAACTAATCACGCGCACAACCTGGACACATTTCTTATTGTGTAAATAATTCGTATATACTTCTTCTCACCCTATGCTCTCTTCCTCTCCGCTCACCTCTTTCATTTCATTTCTCCATTCTGCCTGCTATCCTTTATTTCCGCTGCCCCAGCTCAGGTGCTTCAGTATCGATGGCAGATGCCGGGGCTAGCAAAAATCGTTTCCTTCCTTTTTACTATTATTTTAATAAACAACCACTACCACTACCACCACCACCACCCAGCACGTGTCACTAGGTACTCGTGAAGGACAGGCAGCCTGATCTGAAGTACCAGGATTCGCCCTGTATCAGCTCTTTCCGCTCCCTGATCCGGAGTACCCGGGTTCGAACCCGACCGCGGCGGCTGCGTTTTTATGGAGGAAAAACGCTAAGGCGCCCGTGTGCTGTGCGATGTCAGTGCACGTTAAAGATCCCCAGGTGGTCGAAATTATTCCGGAGCCCTCCACTACGGCACCTCTTCTTCCTTTCTTCTTTCGCTCCCTCCTTTATCCCTTCCCTTACGGTGCGGTTCAGGTGTCCAACGATATATGAGACAGATACTGCGCCATTTCCGTTCCCATAAAAAACAATTATTAGTTATTTTTACTATTATTTTAATAAAAAAAAACACTACCGCCACCACCACCACCACCCATATCAGCTCCACCTGACGGAGTGGGGGACTTCAAATTAGTGCACAATGCAAACCTCACTACGGTTGCTTACCCTGGTGCACCCAACTAAGACGGAGCGGTAAGATTAGTTTGTAGCTACACGCGATGTTGAGAAGCCGACGTCCCAAGTTTCATAAAAGTGATTTTCGCGGCAAACGCCACAACTAATGACGGAACCTTCGCTTGTCGGTGGTGCGCGTACGCGTTATTCTACAGAGCAAGGAGCGCAGGCAAGTCCCGTAGCAACCGGGTCGTTTGGCAGTCGTGACAGATATTCTCTACTGAAGTGATCCCTGGGAAAGGGATGTGTGCGAAGAAAGTTTTGTAGGCAGCCCAACGACCTTAAGCCCAGCCAAGGATCCCTTAAGGCGCGGTTCACATGTCCACCGGGATGTTAGGCGGATATTGCGCCATTTCCTATCCTCAAAACTATTTCACAATTTTCAGTTTCCTCTTTCTTGCGTTCTTTTCCTTACTCCGTTATTCGTTCCCTTAGGCTGCGATTCAGATGTCCACCAAGAGGTGACGTTACTGTGCCATTTCATTTCAAAAACCAAGCAAAAGAACTAAGCTGCCGGCGTTCGTTGGCGTTGACAACGTTGTAGAAGCCGTTGATTCTAACGAAAATAAAGGCACACAGTTGGCTCCCTCGGTCAGTGGACACCTCAATGTCGCTTTCATGGAGGTGGCGTTAATTTCCAAGTTGGTTGTTGGGGAAATGCAATGGCTCAGTATCTGCCACATTTCGGCGGACACCTGAACCGCGCCGTAGGGGAGAGGAAAAATTGGCCGTGGTTTAGCTCATGTTGGCCCTTGTTGAACTGCGAAAGGTTCGCCTCCTCGGCACGTCGTCTGCGCAGCGTCTCATTCCAACGCTCTCGAGAGCTCAAACCGGCCTTTTTCGCAATTGAAGAGTCACTATGGGACGTGGCACGACTTCTAGCCGCATGTTCGTTACGACGCTTCTCGAGTAGTGCGGCGCGTTCTTCTGCCGTATCTTGAGCGCGTTGTCTCTTCTTCGCTTCGTTCTTTCAAACGTTGATGTCCCGGAGGCTCATGACGCTGGCAGCCCAGCCTGTGGAGATGGCTTGCTTGGCCGGGTCCTCAGAGCGCAGTAGGGTCTCCCAAGCCTCCTAAGCGGTAAGGTGCTCAGGCCCCGCGGGGGAGGATCCCCCGGGCACAGGAAATGGATATGATGGAGAGTGGCTTTGGGGTAATGGCAGAGGGTACAGGAGGGGTTTGTGTGGAATTGGTGATAGCGGGAGAGTATATAAGGGGAGTTTAAGGTGTGTGTTTGGTGATGGAAACATTTATTGCCAAATACAAAGGGGGGAACCGTCTAACATGGCACGAGGCAACCCTTAGGGGACTGCCCTTACAGGGCAAAGGATAGCCCTTTGAGGGCTATCCGCTTCAGGGCGTCGGTAATTATCCGGCGCCGGTCAGCAGCGGCGGAGCTGGCCAGGAGAGTCTCCCAGTATGACTCCGGCGTGGTTGGGGATGGAGGGTGTGGGAAGGTATGACATGTTAGGAGGACATGAAGAAAGTCTCCCGGTTTCCCGCAGAGCTCACAGGAAGAAAGGAATTGATCGGGGTAGCGGGCATGGAGGAGAGTAGGGTAGAGAGCAGTTCGGGTCGAGTCGGCGCCAGTGGGAGGCCTGGTTTAAGGTTAGCGAGGAAGCCGGCGGTTCGTAAACGTGCCGGGTATCTCTGTAGTAGTTAAGAATATCTTTGAACGTAAGCAGACACTCCTAGGATGGTGGACGAGGTCCAAGTCCGGCAAGGAAAGTGAGACCTCGGGCGAGGGAGTCGACCTTCTCGTTACCCGGGAGGCATGCGTGTGCGGGGGTCCAGATAAGGGTTACGGGGTGGGTGGGGTGCCAGAAGCGTAGAATCCCAGCCGCGGTGCGGGATATCAGGCCTTTGGCGAAATTGGATAGGGCGGATTTTGAGTCGGATATAATTTTGGTAGCAGAGGTGAAGATGAGAGCGAGTGCAAAGGCCGCTTCCTCTTCAATTTCCCATGAGTCTGTGGTTACGGATCCTGATGCGATTAGTCGGGTCTGACAATTAGAGACGGCGAGAACCATGCGGGAGCTCGACGAGTACGCTGCCGCGTCCACGTAGGCTAACTCGGAAATGTTGGCGTAGAGCTTGTGCAGTGCTTTGGCGAGGGCTGCCCTGCGTTCTCTGCCGTGCTCGGGGTGCATGTTTTTAGGGATTGGAAGGATGATTAGATGGGAGCTTAGGTCTGGAGGTAGGGGAACCCCCTCGGAAAGATGGGTGATCGGGGTGATGCCTAGGTGACAGAGTAGAGTACGGCCTTTGGGTACTCGACAGGCGAGTCAGCTGTGCTGTTAGGGTGGCTTCTACCAGCTCCTCAAACGTGTTGTGGGTACCGAGGTTGAGGAGCCGGGCAGTAGAGGTGCTGCGGGGTAGGCGGAGGGCAACCTTCGTTCAGCTCCTGAGGAGCGCGTTGATGCGGTCCCGCTCCTTCTGCTTTAGGGGGAGGTAGGGTAATGAGTACGCCGTGCGGCTCATGATAAGCTTGGGCGAGGCGGAGAGTGTTCCGCTCTCGCAGAGCAGCGCGCAGGTTCGCCACGCGCCGAATGACACGGGTGGCTTGCTGGGCTTGGGTCTGGAGAGTTTGGATGGTGTTGCATGCGCTTCATGGCAGTGAAGGACGAGTCCCGGGATGCGAATCTTGGAGACCAGGGGAATGGGGTGGTTTCCTAGAGTGAATGAGATGAGAGGGTTGGTGGGGTCGTGCGGCCTGTGGCGGTAGAAGAAGAGTTCTGATTTAGAAGGGGATCAGGCTAGGCCGCGCGCGCGAGCGTATGGGTCGATGATGTTGAGGGCCGACTGTATAGGTTGTGTTCCATGTCGGCATCACTGCCTCGATTAGCCCAGATAGTAATCTCGTCAGCATAGAGGCTGAAATGTATGTTGGGTATTTGGGAGAGTTGGCGGGGGAGTTGGAGAAGGGCTATATTAAAGAGGATAGAAGAGAGTACAGTACCCTGAGGGGTTCCCCGCGCTCCCAGTGAGACACCGAACAGCCGGTGGTCGCCCATGTTGAGTGTGGCTGTTCGCTCAGAGAGGAAATCGCGGACGTAATTGTACATCGGCGTGCCTACGCCTAAGGCTTGGAGGCCTTCTAGGATGGCTGAGTGGGTAACGTTATCGAAAGCTTTTGTTAGGTCGACGCCGAGGATAGCCTTGGTGTCGCCCGCGGGGGAGTCAAGGATGTGGCGCTAGAGTTGTAGAAAGACGTCCTGGGTGGACAAGCCCGGGCGGAAACCTAATTTGTACGACGGCATAAGGTGGTTGTTCTCCAAATACCGGCTGAGCCGGGTCTGGAGAACGCGCTCCATGAGTTTTCCAACACACGACGTAAGAGAGATGACGCGGAGATTAGCGGGGAGAAGTGCTTTGCCGGGTTTGGGAATAAAGACTACTTTGGCGTCTTTACACTGAGGTGCGAGGGCGCCGCGCAGCCAGCATTCGTTGAAGTAGTCGGTTAGGGCTTTGACAGAGGGGGAATCGAGGTTGCGGAGTGCGTTGTTGTGCACTCCGTCGGAGCCAGGAGCTGAGGACGCGTCGAGGCGCTGAAGTTCTGCCCTCACTTCCGCCTCGGTGATCGGTTGGTCGAGAAGGTCGTTAGGGGAGCCTGTGTAGTCAGGGTGGTGTGCAGAGCGATATGCGGGGAAGTAGATATCACGAAGCTCCTCGAGGAGTTCTTACGGGGAGGCCTCGGATGTGTGTATGAGCTTTATGAGGTTCTGTTTCTGGTGTGTCTTGGACTGAGTCGAATCAATGAGATGGCGGAATAGGTTCCAGGTCTGGGGCCGGCTCATGTTGCCGTCCAGCTTGTTACAGAGAGATTCCCAATTTTGGCGAGACAGAGTTGCAGCATGCGTCTCAATCTCCTTGTTGAGCCGGGCCAGCTGGCGTCTGAGTGTTCTATTACAGCGCTAACACCGCCACCTACGTTCGAGACCCGCCTTGGCCTCCCATGGGTGCAAGAGATGGGAATCCATCGCGTCTGCAGGGCAGTCCTCGGGGAGTTGGCGAGTCACAGCGCGGACGTCACGCTGGAGTTGGTCGCACCAAGTAGCTACGTCTGAGATGGTGTGTAGAGTGCGGGCTGCTCGGGAGGTGCGAAACGAGTCCTACTTCGCGATGGTAGCATCACGAGAGGGTCTACGTGTTGGGCCTGCTTGTAGGAGAATCTCGATAATGTAGTGATCACTACCCCAATTCTCCTGGGTGTTACACCACGCAGCGTGAGGGAGACGGTGGGTGAAGGTGAGGTCAGGAGTAGTGTCTGCGCAGACGCTGTTCCCGGTGACAGAAGGGGTGGTGGGGTCCATGAGAAGGGAGAAGCCGGCCTGCTGAGCTTCGATCCATACCCTGCGCCCCTTGGGGGTGTCGGCCGTGTAGCCCCAGACCGTGTGCGGGGCGTTGAAGTCCCCTCCAATCAGCAGGGGGCATTTGTGTGCGGCTCTCTTGGCAAGCGTGAATAGTTGGTCGAAGTCGTGCCGCAGGCACTTCGGCTGGCAGGATGAAGAGACTAATATCCGGAGTGCACTGTGGCACGAGTTCGATGAGGAGATGATCTATTTCGGGGGCCGTCTAAGGGGTGGGAGATAGTAGTGGGCGCACGGCGTACAAGAAATGGAACCCGAGGGGGTGTAGGTGAAAAGGGGACGATGGGCTCATAGCTGGGTAGGGTGAGGGGATTGAAGGGCTCTTGCAGCGCGAGCACGTCGGGGCCATCTGCCCTAGCTAGGAACTGGTGAAGCAGCCCCCACTTGGAACCAAAGCCTCGACAGTTACACTGCCAGATGGTTAGGCTAGTGCGTGGTCTCGCCATCACTGAAGCTGTCGTTTGCCGGGGAGGAGTTGGAGACGGGGTGCAGCCGGGCTTTCTTTTTAGGCCGCACGGCAGCACATGCTGTCACGTGGCGAGCCTCTTGCTCCTTAAATCGCTCGTCAATTTGGCGAGCAAATTCGTCTAGACGGATAGTGAGGTGGGCGAATTGATTTGTGAAGGCCTGGGTGGCCGTCTGCACCGTGGCCCGAATTCTCGCCCCCATGAGTTGTTCGAAATTAGGAGGCAGGGCTGGCGTTCCCTCGGTCGGGGTTGGTGTGGTCAGGGAGGTAGTGGGTGTTGCCGCCCGTTTCTTGGTCGGCGGTTCGAGAGTAGGGTGAGGTGGCGGTGGAAGAGTGGGGGTAGGAGCGGCCGGGGCTGCTGGTGCTGGGGTAGGGGTAGGGGTTTGAGCCTGCTGGTGGGCGTGCAGCTGTGCCTGGAGGCGGAGGTTGGTGGTTTTGAGGGAGGCGAGCTGCGCGGACACGAGGCAGCTCTTCATAGAGGGGGTTGGCGGAGGGAGTCCTGGGAATCTACGGCTGCCCAGCTCACCTCATTGGTACAGCGGCCGTGTGCCTGGGCAGGTGGTCTCGGTGGGACTGGAGGTGGTGGTGGCCTGGTTTCAGTCCAGGAGCAGGACCGGGCCTTGGGATTGTTTGGGGTGGACGGCTGTTTTGGTGCGGCAGGCTGCAGCACCGGAAATGACTTCGATGTGAGCTACAGGTCCTGGGGCTTGCGGGTCGTGTAGCGGCTGCGGTGTTGTGGTGGAGACTGACTGGTGGGAGTGTGGCTGGCGTTTGCCTCGGCGGCTTGCTTGGCATCCCAGTACCTCTTTTTGACGAGGTATGGGGTGCGGAAGCGCGCCTTGCACGTTCTGTCCGCCGTCAGGTGTGCTTTACCGCAGACCTTGCATTGCGGCGTGCAGGAGTGGTCCTCAGCGGGTTCGACTTGGTCGCAGCCGGGACAGCGGCGTTAATTGGGAGCCGGGCACACATCGGCACGGTGGCCGAATGCGCCGCAGTTACGACAGTGCTCGATCTTCTTTTTGAAGAGGTAGCACCTATATAGTACATAGGAGTAGTAGATGTGCTTGGGCACCCAGTCTTGTTCGAAGAGGATGATTATGGACTCTGTCGAGCCCATGCGTCTAAAGTCGAGGATGGAAGGGTTCCGCTCGTGACTGAGACGGTCCTTGATGCCTTCGTATGAGTGGTCGAGAGGGACCCCGTAGACAACGCCGCGAGCGCAGTCCTCCGGTGTCGCTTGGAAGGAATATATGTCGTAGGCGGTGCCTTTGATCGGCATAGACTTGATGTCGAGGTAGCGGAGTCTGCGCTGCGGTTCGGGAGTATTGATGATGATGAGGTGTTGGAGAGCGTTAATGATGACTGTGTCGGGCTTGGCCATTTGAGGTCCGAGGCAGGCTGCTTGCAGAATGGCATCGCGAAGAGCAACGCCGTTCACGGTCGGAAGGTTGAGGCCGCCACAGGGACGGAGGATGATCTTATGGTCAGGAGACACTGCGCTCCGAATGACTACGTACAAGATCCAAGGGTACTGCAGAGAATGAAGAGCCTTATTCGGTCGCAGCTGAAGTCAAGCGCTCAACCGAACCTTCATAGCGAACATGCCCTCTAAGTACAGGTTTTGTGAAGGAGTCCCACCTCTAATACAAGTAGTATCAAAAAGCAAAAAGAATAATTGACAAAGTGAGGGATACAACATAGACATCTGACGTAGTCCACCAGATAGATCTCTTTCTCCGGCTAAAATTGGAGGAGTATGCAAATTTTGCTCGCGGAGGCTATTCGACCAAGTGGGAGAGATAAAAGCTCATAGAGAGAACGTAAGGTGAGGAGCATGGCGAGGTCATTTTTAACGCGACAGCGTTAAGGGCCACGTATGACAGAAAAGCCCATGTCGTCGGCGTCGGCCGTGAGCGAAAAATCTCAGAAGCAATAATAAATAAAACCCAGCAGGAATTTGGTCGAGTTGGGGAATCGAACCATGGCCTCCGTGGTGCGAGACGAGCACGCTAACCACTCCGCCATGCCAGCTTTTTTTTCTTGTCTTTATTGCCTGTTTTGACAGTTTACAACAGATCACAAACATGTTCTGCGTTGCACTCTCAAACATCAAGAGCGGACATGCGTTTCACTCACGTGAGAAAATCAAAACTGTTTCAAGGTACACAACTCTCTCATCAACTGGATAACTTCATCTCCAAAACATAGCTCCGTGTACACTTCACGCAGCTTAAATCTGTTTTTTAAGTAGTAGTAGTAGTAGTAGTAGTAGTAGTAGTAGTAGTAGTAGTAGTAGTAGTAGTAGTAGAAAACATTTATTCCAAAAAGGTAGGATAGAGAGGCGAAAATACAGATTTTGGTTGGAGTCCTTATTTCAGGACCCCAATGTCCACCGCAGTTGCTCTTGCTTGGGATATCAGCTTTCGCAGCGTCGCCAAGTCAGAGCTGAGCAGGGCAGACTCCCACTGTTCCTCGGAGTGATGTTTGTCTAATTCGGGGGCTTGGTAAAGGAGCAGCCCCAAGTTACATGATATGTTGTTGGAATTCCGCCACACCAGGGGCAGATTCTGTCATATCTGTCGGGGAAGATGATGTGGTACTTGTGTAGGTTAGGAAAGGTCTTCGTCTGTAGTCGCCATTCGCTCGCCTCTGTCGCCGTTAGCTTACGGTGTGGTGGGGGATAGACTTGTCTTTGTGTTCGGAGAAGGAGGGGGCGCTCGCCGTACGTAGAGGGGAGAGGAGTGAGGTCGGGGAGATTAGTCACTCGGTTAGTATATCCTCGAGCTAGACTGTCCGCGGCCTCGTTTCCCTCGAGCCCCTCGTGCCCAGGAGTCCAAGTGATTTGGTGCTTGCATGTGGAATTTTGAACTTGTGGGGTAGTCAGAATGGGAGCGACGGAGTGTGGAAGTCTGCCAGAGAGGAAGAGGCGACACGCGGACTGGGAGTCGGTAATAAGTTTTAGCTCATTTCCCGTAACATCGCCGTGCTGGATGGTGAGGGAAATTGCAGCAGTTTCTGCTACTGTAAGAGAGCAGTTGCTTAGGGAGGCGCTGGCGATTTCCTTGAAATTGGTGTCCAAGACGACCGCCACCGCGTTTGTAGAATTGGGGTACATGGCTGCGTCGACTTATATAGCATTTCGTGCCTGTCGATGTGTGCGGCGCAGATAGTCCACTCGCGCCTTTTGTCGTCCCTTTTGTGAGTCCGAGTGCATGTTCTTCGGGAGTGGAGCTACATACACGCGAGTTCGCAGAGTTGAGGGTAGGTCTCGGTTGTCCTGGACGGCGCGTATGTCATCCGGGGAACCCACTCTTTCCAAGATTGCGCGCCCAGCTTTGGTGGTGAGGAGGTGTTCTTTTTGCGATGCTAGGACGGCTTCTCGAATTTCTTCCATTGTGTTGGTCAGTCCCAGGTCCTGCCCGTTCTTTCGGCGCGGAAGCTATGCTGGCGTTCGTGGCATCGGGTATGTCGAGAACGATGTGCCGACGAACTACAACTGCAAGTTGAGTCCCGCGCGTTTCGGCAAGGCGCCTGGCAGCGCTTCTACGTGGTTTGTCGCTCCGCGCGTCCATTTCACCGTACGTAGCAGAGCGATTTCTCTAACGGGCAAGGCGTCGCGCCGAACGGGAGATGGCGTTCCGTGGGCTCCCTGGCAACGCTGCAACATGCTGTCGCGTTCCACTCTGAAACGCCAAGCTTAAGCGTCCTCCAATTTTATTCCGACCGCTGTACCTGTGCTATTATTCAGTGTTTGAAAAAAAATATTCCTGCCGCGCGCTCCGGGGGCGATGCATATTCGAAGGGAGGGGGGGCTGTCGGTGGCCCTTAAAGCACAGAGCCATCTAAAAATAGGCGCACCTACAACAAAAGGCTGCAGCCCCCTTGCACCCCTAGCTGCGCTGGTCTGCTCGCGTCCGGAAGCCTGTTAACTAGTACGGAATATAGAAACGCAAACAAGGCGCAGTTGGTGCCCCAGCGCTGTGCAGCAGGCTTAATAACGGAGGGAGCAGTGCGACGATTTCCGAAAGCAGAGCACGTGACGGACCACGCGAGCGCCTTCTCATCGCAGCCCATCTGCTCGGGAAAAAAAAACGGGAAAATGGAGAAGACAATAAAAGCGCCCTCCGCCTTTAAAAAGAATGAGGGACCAATCTGGTTTCCGCCAGCTATGTGTGCTCTCGGGGCGCCTGTTCACGTGCCCTTCTTTGAGCACTGTGGTGTCCAGCTTTGAGCTCTCAAGGCTCGCTCGTTACAGTGGCATAGCAGCTCCCTTTAATTTTCAACTTGCATTCTTTAGTCTTCCCCCTACCCCCGCAAGAACAAAATCCATTTCCCGCTCATTTTACAGACAATTTCGCTCTCATTTAATACAAAATTCAATTTTAGGAAGTGCCATTAAATTTCACTTCTTAAGAGAAACGACGGACATTAATCTTTTAGTATTACATTGGTTTTTGTCGTCAACAGGGGCCAAGTGCTTCCTAAATCTTGCTTAGGTAACCACATAAGCCTTAAGAATTAGCTTTCGAATGCTCGCCGTAGACGAGTTCCTTAGTCAAACAGGGATCCCTATCCTTACTTGCTTCTGCCCCGCTGACGCCGCTTCGCTTGCGTTCCTTCAAGTTCGTGAAGGAGCGGCAACTAATAAATGTAGCGAGTGTCGTACTCTTCGGCAAGCAGGAGTAGGTCGAATTGGAAAGCTAAACATTACGAGTTACAGTCCCGAGCTGAACTGCTGCGCCCTATGTAGGCAAACACGGGAGCACCGAGCCGGAAACGTGAGCTGAGGACGAGACGGGGTAGTAAAAGGCGAACGCAGTTCGCTGCGGCCTGATTGCCAGAATATCACTGTACCGGGAAGGTCCTCCTTGAGCCAATTATCTGCGCGGGCAGTTGTTCGTAGTCAAGAAAGCAATAGTATCGCGTACGCACTCTTGCTCGAAGGGGCGATAAGCGCGATGTAGGCTCTACTCAGGTCTCCTCTTGGCATAGGGCTCAATTGTTCCCTGTGAACACCCTTGGGGGTGCCAATCGTGAGCATGGGCGTCATTTTTACTTTGCATGTCATCTGGAGTAGCATGCCAGTGACATTACCAGCGAACACTTTCCGGAAATTTTAAATGCTGCCTCTTCCCGTGCATGTATTTTCCTGCCCGTTAACTGACATTTCAAGCCTCTCGCAATGACATGCATTTCTCCATGGGGCTCCGCACCACATTTCAACAAATGCCTAAAGCGTCATGGTCGTGAAAAGGCACTGTGAAATGAATTGCCTGAAGTAACTTTTTTGGCAAGTGTTTTATGTCAACGGTATTACGAAAAGCATAAAGTAACAACTCGCTTATGCCCAACTTTTTATTCGCCTTTATTCATAACACGCTTCCTATACGCTTCTTCCCTGGCAGAGGCAACACTCAAGGCAGTTGACTGATCGGCAACATTGTGCGCATTATTTTATTCCTTTTCTCACCAAGCTACGCGCGACTCAAGTACTCGGTTAGCTGTCATCGTCGCTGGTTGGAAACGCACATCTCTGGCCGTAATGCGCCTCGTGTATCTCAATCAATATTTATTTCCTCTCTTCCTTTCCCCACAGTGACCGCGATTGTAAAGCAATGTGCATGGAAGAACTGTACGTTGGTGACAACCTCGCTTGATATGGTTTATCGTATCCTGCCAGCACTCTGGCGGCACCAATAACACTCACTGTCTACTAACCTACAAAACGTTTGTGAATCAATGAGCCCTCAACAAATTCCCTAGGTCGGACAAGCCTGCATGCTTTTCGGGAGGCAAAGTACACTGCTTTTGTTAGCCTATGTTCCTCGCTGTTTCTTCCATTCCATTGTTCATAGCCATGCGTGCCCAATTTCCTTTGATCATTCGGGACGATTGAAAGGAGGCGGGTGTATAATTGGTTTTGGGGGGAAAGGAAATGGCGCAGTATCTGTCTCATATATCGTTGGACACCTGAACCGCGCCGTAAGGGAAGGGTAAAGGAGGGAGTGAAAGAAGAAAGGAAGAGAGAGGTGCCGTAGTGGAGGGCTCCGGAATAATTTCGACCACCTGGAGATCTTTAACGTGCACTGACATCGCACAGCACACGGGCGCCTTAGCGTTTTTTCCTAAATAAAAACGCAGCCGCCGTGGTCGGGTTCGAACCCGGGAACTCCGGATCAGTAGTCGAGCGCCCTAACCACTGAGCCACCGCGGCGGGGCAGGAGGCGGGTGCAAACGCAGTTTTCTGAACGCTAAGGCGCCCGTGTGCTGTGCGATGTCAGTGCACGTTAAAGATCCCCAGGTGGTCGAAATTATTCCGGAGCCCTCCACTACGGCACCTCTTCTTCCTTCCTTCTTTCACTCCCTCCTTTGTCCCTTCCCTTATGGCGCGGTTCAGGTGTCCAACGATATATGAGACAGATACTGCGCCATTTCCTTTCCCCAAAAAACCAATTATTATTATTATTATGTACAAGCCCATGCTGCGTCTCGCACTTAGCTATAAGTGCTGAAGCTATAAGCTACAAGTGCTGAAGCTGAGGGTTCAGGTACGATCAGCCACCCATGAGCGCGGTCATATACTGGCGCATCGTATCGTTACATGACGTGTCCCCTCCGCATGGAGTCTTCAGGCGGAAAAAGAAATAAGGCTGGTCAGACTGAGGTTTTAAGGCTACCGAGATTGCACTCACTAAATGAGCAATGAAAAGCTTAAAGAACAGTATGATGTTTTGCAAATCAGCGAAAAAATTTTCTCGCGTGCGGAGTGGAACGACAAGGCCCGCCTCACAGCTTGTGCTTAAACTCTGAGACGGGTTTTAAACATGCAGCGCGAATGACTGTTAAAATTTAAGGGAGCTGCATAAAAGGCCAAGCGAACGTTTGAGCGATATTGAACGTACTCTACTGTACGAGAAGGCGTGATATTTGACTCAGGTGTTCGCGACAGCACGGTCTGATGAATAGGTGGGTGTTGCATCACACCTTAAAAAGTGTTTTATGGCCTCTTTTGGTTCGCTTTATATGGCCAGTTGCAAACTTCTTTCCTCTCCTTCTTCTTCTTCCTCCTAAAACATGGCACGTACCCACATGAGAGCATTGGGACTTACCTTCTTCTTCATCCCGCTGAAGATCCTGCATGCCTTTGCAGTCGAGATCGCTTGGGGTTTCAGGCGTTTCCAGTGTTTCTGTTCGGAAACAAGCGTAACACGCCTCTTAGCAACCATGTTCGTTTAGTAACGTATATTTCCCTCCTCTGTTTGCAAGCCTACTCTAAACTAAGCAATGCTTCTTTATCCCAGAGCAGGGTCTTGGAAGTGACGAATGATTGATTTATATATGCATTACGTTTTACAGGGCGTCCCAGCTAACTTCAGCCAGGGTTTTAATATACACCGAGGCACTCTAAGACGACGTTACCAAATGCATGCTGCTGGTTATTGTATGGAGCAAGTCACGCTATTTCTGTATGTGCCTAATTGAATAATTAATCGAGAATTAACCAACTTCACAAGCAGCGGAGATAGGCGAAAAAGGCCAATGAGAGAGTTGTAGAACGGTCCGCGAAACGTCCAACTGAACAGTTTCCAACTTTCCATCTACTGCGTAGGGCCATGATAATCTCTGTATCGTTCCAATTTTAGTATATGTACTTTGGAAGCTCGGCTACTGGTCCGGAGTTCCCGGGTTCTTGACCCGCCGCGGTGGCTTAGTGGTTAAGGCGCTCGACTACTGATCCGGAGTTCCCGGGTTCGAACCCGACCGCGGCGGCTGTGTTTTTATGGAGGAAAAACGCTAAGGCGCCCGTGTGCTGTGCGATGTCAGTGCACGTTAAAGATCCCCAGGTGGTCGAAATTATTCCGGAGTCCTCCACTACGGCATCTCTCTCTTCCTCTCTTCTTTCACTCCCTCCTTTATGCCGTCTCTTACGGCGCGGTTCAGGTGTCCAACGTTATATGAGACAGATACTGCGCCACTTCATTTCCACACAAACCAATTATTATTATTATTATTATTATTATTATTATTATTATTATTATTATTATTATTATTATTATTATTATTATCTACTGCGTATCAGCTTTTTTCCGCTCGCTGCAGATGCCCGCGAAATACAAAAAAAAATACCACGTGACATGCCCGCTTGCGCGTCGCGATAGCAGCGCTCTCAAACGTTCCGTGTAGGAACGAACAGATCATTTAGCCCGGTGTGTTATTGCTTAAAAGGTGACCGGGAAGCGACGCAGCAGCTGGCTGTGCGACTTACGCCAGCAGTATGCTATCCCTTGCGGCGCTCGATGATAGTGACCAGCAGACAGTCCTTACCGCTTGTGCTCGCGTAATCGCACAGCCAGAGCCTGCGTCGCGGCCCTGTCACCTTTAAAGCAGCAGCACACCAGGCTAAATGAGCTGTTTGTTTGGTGGGCAGAGCGTTTGAGAGCGCTGAAATCGTGACGAGCAAGCGGACATTTGGTTGGTTGGTAACAGCTTTATTTAAAGTCCTGCAGAGCTTTCGCCGACGGGGTCTTTGGTCTGCCACGTGGGGACGTCGAGGTGTTGCCTTGCCGAACCTTTCCTCCGCCCAACGACAAGCTGGACAGGGCGCACGCGGTGGCCCTCAGACAACTGCAGACGCTCACGCACCCGGCGCAATACCACAGACTCTACCCCGGAACATACCCGACAAATATATGCAAGGTCTGCCACACTGCTATAGCAACTTTACCCGACATGCTTTGGGACTGTAGCAAAAACCCTGACGGCGCTAACTCCAGAACCCTCCCGCCGCGGTGGGCCGCTGCCTTGCGCAGCCCCAGCCTCGGTGATCAACTCTGGTCCGTCCAACAGGCCCGCGAGACATCTCACGTGGTATTTTTTTGTATTTCGCGGGCATCTGCAGAGAACGGAAAACAACCGGTACGTAATAGATGGGAAGTTGGAAACAGTTCAATTGGACTTTTCGCGGGCCGTTCTACAACTTTCTCATTAGACTTTTTCGCCTTTCTTTTTTTCTTGCTAAGTTGGTTTATTAATCTCGACTAATTAAGCAATTAATCCGAATATAAAAATAGTGTGAGTTGCTGCATGAGCAACATGCATTTGATCTCGTCGTCTTAGAGTGAATAATAATAATAATTGGTTTTTGGGGAAAGGAAATGGCTCAGTATATGTTTCAATATCGGCGGACACCTGAACCGCGCCGTAACGGAAGGGATAGGGGGGGGAGTGAAAGAAGAAAGGAAGAAAGAGGTGCCGTAGTGGAGGGCTCCGGAATAATTTCGACCACCTGGGGATCTTTAACGTGCACTGACATCGCACAGCACACGGGCGCCTTAGCGTTTTGCCTCCATAAAAGCGCAGCCGCCGCGGTCGTGTTCGAACCCGGGAACTCCGGATCAGTAGCCGAACGCCTTAACCACTGAGCCACCGCGGCGTGTCGTCTTAGAGTGCCGGGCACATATTTAAACCCTTGATAAAGTTTGCTTGTTGCAGCCTGTATATATGACCTTATAGAAACCTTGTTAAGGAAGGGCAGTAGAAAATTGATGCATATTCCGTGATGCGAGAGATGCAAAAGCAACTGAATGTGAGGAATCCGGCATGAGCTCTGGAAATATAAAAAACGGTGTTGATGGTGTTCGTCTCAGCTGTTTTCGCTTACGTTGCCTCGGGCATACCAGACATCAGGTGTGCAACAGGCGGCGCGTTGCTTTGTAAAACATGTGCACTGCCGTCGGCCTATATGAGCGCTACTGCCCTCGCAACGTTGCGCCCAAGCCACCGACCGCATGGAATGATGTTTACGAATGTGTATGCACATTGGGTCAAGCACATGCAACAAATTTAGCGAGCATGATTAATCCCTGCACTTATGGTCCGTTCCGTGATGTGCTGCGCCATCGCCAAACGTGTTAGTTTTTCTCCTTTTTTGCCTTTTTTTCTATTCGCATAAGAAAAAGCGACGATCTGCAGGCGGATTTCTGTACACATGCCATCGTGGCACTAACAGTTGCTGTGATTGCGGCCAAGGCAGCAATACACTTTGGGAGATGTCGCCTGCTATTTAGTAAACTGAAATTTTTCCACAAAATGTTTGACACATTGCTCCACTCGAAGTTATTTTAACGCTGCTCAAGTGAATGAAAATAGAGTCGGAAGAAGTGCTCCGCTATGTGGATTTTGAAAATTTCGAGAGAGCGTAAAGAAATTCATAATCCTCCAGCCATAAAACTGTCCACATCGTGTTGAACACTTAAAGGAAGGCCTTCGTGGCGGACAAAATTCTTCAGAACTATCCTAAATTCAAGAATTAATTTGAGATTCAACATCTAAGGTAGTTTCCCACTGATACGCACTACTTCTGCCCAATGGCAGCAAATGACACCAACTCGCCTCCAGAATGGCAAAATGCACTCAGAAAATCTACGTGTTAAAAGGATATTTAAAGATATTTAGCATTTGGCGACCTGTGGAACACACTGGGAGGTGTTTGTTGTGTGCGTCCATATTGAATCTTCGTTTTTTTCTTGCAACATATGGAACTATACACTGCTATCATTCTAAATGTTGCTTAGGTATTGTGATACGGCGTAAAGCGAGTACTCTTTGCAATCTAAAATTAGACCGCTGAGAAAGTTAGTAATAATATGTGCACGCCGTTGATTGTAACGATGAAGAAAAGGGTGCTTAACCGGCTTTGGTGGCCGCATTGTGTTCCTGTATGAAAAACAGGGCCTTCAAATGTGCGGCCTATGAAGCATATTATCCGACAGTTCAACTGAATGTAGCACTTGGTATAATCCACCAGTCTTTAGAAGTATAGTTGAGCGCGGCTATCAACGAAATGTAGAAACGACAATGTAGCGCTCACCCTCACTTTGGCCCATCACGTTTCGCAGGAAAGAATTTGGAGAACGCTGTTTGTGTGTCTCGGAGGCCAGCTATAGTCCAGTTGTTCTCGGCAAGTCTCGTCGTTATCCCGTTGTGCGAGGTCGGCCGCAATACAAACTGTCAGCTTTCGAAGTAAACATGAAAGGAATAAATGCATTCCTGCCTGAGCGCTTCACAAAGGCTGAGCCGTAGTTTCGATAATAGAGTTCCGGTCTCTCCGCGTTCTGCAGCCGGCGCCACATGTTGTGGGGGAATAACACCGGCACTTAGCAGCTGGCGAGTCCAAAGTGCGACGAGTGACGTCCTCCTTTACTGCTCGTGTATGCCGACGTGACGCCATTCGATAAGTGAACTGCTTCGGCCAGTGGAAGTGCAGTGAGCAGAAGCGCCAGGTAGCGCACACAAAAAAATTAATTCTTATCTGAGCTGCGTTAGCGCAACTTAGGTGATAGAGAATTAAGCACTGGAAGAGAATGTGGGGTAAACATTAACGATGCTGGGGAAAATTTGCAGTACGCGAGTGCGTTGAGCACTAAAAACTTTGTCTACGTACCACACTGGGAAGAGGATATTCGACAGGGTCAAACTCTATGTAACGCATGGCCACGCTTGTCCAAACTGATAGCGTTTTGCATGAGTTGAGTTTTTTAAGCGCCACATGGTACCAGGTTATGGCGTTAGGCTGCTGACTTGAAAGACACAGGTTCGATCCTGGAAGCGCCGGTCGCATTTCGGTGGAGGCGAAATGTTAGGTGACCGTGTACTGTGCGATGTCAGTGCACGTTAAAGAACCCCAGGTGGTCGAAATTTCCGGAGACCTTCACTACGGCGTCTCTCATAGCCTGAATCGCTTTTGGACGTTAAACCCCATAAAACCATGGAGTTTTACAGCGCTAGGTGTCATCGCCTACATTCCCCAGTTTCTCGTAGTCGCCTACGTTGGCAGTGTCCCGTGCACAGACTCGCCCGTGATCACGTGGACACCCCGTGAAAGCAGCCCTTGCATCGTGCTTCGCGCTACCTTCGTGGTCATCAGGTGAGGCGGCCAGATGTGACCAGACACCGCCAAATGACTCGAACCTCCTCTCTCAGGAAAACATCCACAAAACTTGATAAGTCCTACTTTCCTGGTTTCTGCCGCATTTCGAGAATCGTCCTTTCTGTCGACTTCACCGTAGTCATCATTAAGCGCAAGTAATTTGTCGACTTACTTACTTCGTCGAGGATATTTATCTCTCGAAGCCGATCCAACCCGATCGATAACATCACAAAACACAGCGAATTGGAATTCATTAAGCGAGTGCAGTGTGGAGGTGCTACTCTTGAGTAGAGATAAGCGCGTCATGAGATTTTTTGCAGACGTGCACTGTAAAACAAGTCTCGCAGGGCATTGGCTCTATAGCCATCTTTGATCGACTGTTGATTTCAGAATTCTTCAGGGGCTCCCTCAAAAATTCTGTGTATAGGTGTGAAGGTGGAGAACGTGATAACACGACTGGCGACCTACCTTACAAGGCTGCTCTAAGCCGTCAGCTTCGTAGACCAAGATTGTCGCTTCTGTAATAGAAAGAATGAGCTCAATCATGACGTATACGTTTTCCGCGAAACATCGATTTATTGGCGCATGTCCGTTGTTTTCGCGGTACCTCTCGAATACACATCATTCTCTATAGTGGTATAGGCAAGGTCTCCCTTCTTAGAGCTCACACTATAACCTATCTACCTGCTTATCGAGCGCCCGTAACACAAGCGTTAACACGTGGTCTCTCATCGGACAATCCGGATTCTTATATTGCCAAGACACAGGGTACATATCATCGTTCACTACTTGATTTCATTAGATCAGCCCACTTTTTTCAATTTATTTACGCATCCCATTCATCTCTTATTTCATAACTTTTATGCCCTGAGGCAATAAACATCGCTCGAAAAAAAAATCCAGCGTGAATTTCGAAACGCGAGTGATGTTCCTGGCACGCAGAAAATTGAGACTCATTTCAGACAGACGGCAGTCGCAGGAAATATCGTTCATCTGCTGTCACAAGCCGCAGGTTGCATGCTGTTGCATGCTGTCACACGTTGCATGCTGTCACAGGTTGCATGCTGCCGCAGGTTGCATGCTGCCGCAGGTTGCATGCTGTCTCAGGCTGCATGCTGTCGCCGTTCGTATAAAGCAGCTAGCTCGCATTGCGTTTGCTTTTGAAGCGAACGTCTTCTAAACAGTACTTGAGTGAGAACAGGGGTAGTATTCTGAGTTTGTGTCATAATAAAAAGCGTCATAATCTGCCGCCGCGCCCACACCTTATTGGTCAAAACGCCGGAAGCGGATGTCGGTTCGATTGCGACTGTGAGCAGCGGCAGGATGTCACTACGTTGCGGTTGCCGCAGGTAAACGTCCAGCGGTGCTTTTGCAATTTGCCGACTAATGGAATGAGACCAATACGACAGCAGAAACATTCAGCCACAAGCTTATGTGCTCATCGGGTTCCACAGTAAAGGGGTAATATGAAAGCTGCTTTATTTGCCCAATAGGCTTCAAGAAATAGAAAGGATAGTTCAGATACTCGCTTGTTTGTGTTCTCTTTTTCTAATATAAACTGTTACACACGGTGCCACTGAAATAGAACTTTATTTGCCCAATATGCTTCAAGAAATAGAAACAATACTTCAGATACTCTTTTCTGTACCGTAAAGGCATGAGGTGTGCTTAAAGAAGAAAATATTATACTCAACTACGGATGGCTTTTCAGCGATAGAAGGCGGCCGCTACTGCCGTCAATCGCCTATGGTAAATTGCAGCTAGCTTGTTCGCATAACACGGCGTTTTATATTTATCTTGAGGAATTGAGAATTCTTGACAATTCTTGAACATCAATTTGAATTGTGAGGAAAAAGTGAAATATTGGAAGGCACTCATAAGAGAGTAATTTCTCATTGGCATCCACCCGAGCGCAGCCATACGGCTACAAAGAAAGGCTATACAGCTTTCTCAGAAATTTCGTAGAAAAAGACAAATTAGACTTGGCCCCGGTTTGAACCCCAGAAAAGAAAGAACTTTTCTTTAACTAAGAAGCTTTTGAGAAAGCTGTTCAGCTTTTCTTTGTCCCCCTATGGCTGCGCTCGGATGGATGTCAATGAGTAATTACCCCCTTATTACAAATCTACTCCACCTCGGGGGTTTCCTCTAAACATTTGACCATTGCAAGGTACTGTTGACGAAATATTGAAGGTAATGGTCTATTATTCCGATACGTAGCAATATCTTTCTTTTAACGTTTGTCCATCGCTCGCCTCGAGTACTGAAGCAAACCAATGCAAAACGTTTTTGACGGTAGCGAATGCGCTGATAGCAAAAAATGCAAGCCTGGCAAGGCGAGATCTGCTGCTATACTAACTCTGAAATTTTACATTGTTGGAAATTCATATATTATCACTGTCTGACAAAGAATAACTAGGCGCCAGTTCAAGGCACTGTTCTTGTCATAGGCTGCAGCGGGGAGGAGAAATAAAGTAGGAGACTGAAGCTCTCTATTATACTCCGCTAATCAAATGTGTTTCTTGGTTGATATATATTACCGACCGGCCGATAGCAATACAGATAGGAGGGGCAATGCAACAAGACAGTAAGTTAGAAATGATACCATTTCGAAGAAAATAATTTCCCACCAACAGGTAACCAAAACATCACAGCATATTAAGACCAAGAGCAATGACGGACTGAGGCAGACTCTCTGGAGTTGTTAGCCATGGCGCTAGGTGAGATGCAACGAAACTTCGCAGCTTGAACTCTTGGTGTAGTTTATCTGCACCTCTTCTAATAAAACATAATGGTAACAGTGTTTGGAGACAACACGGTGACAACGATGCACGAATCATTGTTCCCGGTGAAAACAACACGAATAATGCGTTTTAATTCTCTTCAAAAATCACGTCACGACTGCGAAAGATTATCGGTCTTTGCAGGCCCAATGATAATTATGTCAACAACTACCACTCGTATACGAAACAAGTGGATTCGTGCAGACGGCTTCATATATACGCAAATTAAAGCCGTCGAGCGAAAACAGAACCCCTGGACGCGGAAGTTTATGTGTAGATGCGCACGAATCGAGGATGCTCTTCCATTTCAGCCACGCATGAAAGAAGTTTCGTGAAACAAGTTTCCTCGAGTCGCCCTCGGCCCCAGTCTGTTTTCTCCATCTTCTGCAGACGCAATTTCCGCAAACGACAGCGGTTCCTCTCGCAACACGTCATCGTGTGGGGCGCTAGCTATGTCCTCATATCGCGAGCATGGCCCGTCGGGAGCGAATCCTTGCTCATTATTTCACTGGCCCGTGAAGAAAGGCACATCAGATTCCGCCCAGGCTCTAGTCACAGCTTAAATTCTGCTGACTGTGCCACTTATTTGCATGTAGCGACCGAAAGCCGCTGATTTTTCTTCCCTCCAGGATAGGTAAACAGGAGACAAGGGCAATGCGGCTCTGCTTTATTTGGGAAGCAATATGCCCACGCGATATGGTCGAGGAACTGGAAAGGCAAAGGGGAAGGGTGGGTCTAAAAAAACTAATATACAGAAAGCTAAAGTAATGAGCGATGGCCTCGGAACAGAACAACAGGTTACGATCGGCAGCGGTGCTCTGGAAGTTGAAAGGGAATGCGTCTATATAGTTAAGGCAGGTAGTGATCGCAGATCTGGAACATGCGGGTGAAATAATTAGGAACATACGAATGGGATAGAGTACATACGGCAGGCACTCTCAGGTTATCAAGAGTGACTTAGGAGTCGCTCAAGAGGAAAGTATAGCAGATGTAGCTTGGCGGTACTCACCTATGGGGCAGAAACGTACAGCCGTCAGCAAGCTTAACACAAACACTCGAGCGCTCGTCTTCCACTGACGTTAGCGGCGCTGGGCGTCGGCCGCTGGGTCTAAGACAATGTTAGAGTGGAAGCAGGGCCCGAGCTGCCTCCAGCCTCCGCAAAACATCGTGCAGCATGGTCTCGGACTCAGAGCGCAGAGCTCAGGGGCTGTAAGATCAGCGCACGATGCACAATGGAGCGTTCATGTTAAGCGTGCTGACGGCGGTACAGGCTAAATAAAAAGGTTCCGCAAAAATTTATGGCAACACAGGGAGCTATAGAAAGGAAAATTATTGATACCTGATGAAATATCTGTGTTGCAGCCATTGATTTTGCCGTGTCATCTGTTTGCCTATTAGCAAATATGTGGTTTGTGACAATGAATTGCATTAGTTGTGTACTTGGCATGTTATTACTCTTCTAATTATTTCGTTTTTCACGATGTGCATGTATTTAGGTTCTCAAGTGTAGTGCCCTGTTGCCGAATTTTATTCATCGATCTTTTGCGCTACATAAGTATGCGGGGGGGCCGAGATCCCGCCAGGCGTTCCTATGTTTTTCCCTTCTCTTAGAAGTGTTGTAAAAAAAGATACAAAAATCCTCAAGAGACAGTAAAAGAGCCGGAGGAGTCAGGGGGAAAATGCGGGTTAATGACGCATCTTGTAAAGCTCGCCTCATGGAGCTTTCCTCTTTAGAAAACAGGTGGCGTGTCCACCTCCCTTGAGCGAAAACCCGCTGTTGGCGGTTCAGTTCCCCAATCTCGGCGCAGACGATTACGGGTTTGCAACATACGCGGCTGAATTATGTAAGTACGGGTATCAAACTTAAAACCAGACAAATTTTACCGCAATGCTCAAGCTCCCTGTGCAGTTTCACCGCAATCGAATCAGCGGTTGAGGCGGAAAAAAATGTTAGTCTCCACGATAAAGATGCAAAGTACTGTATGTCATCAGTTGAGTAAAGGCTTACAGTGCTTCCTTGTCGTCTCAGTTCAGGTCACCTGCAAAGCAAACACAAGAAACACCCCGATTAAAATGGGATGAAAAATCTTGGAGAGCTCTTCAGTCTCCTGCATTGGAGAAATGCGAGAGCATTTGAGTTTGAACGTCGCCAACTTTTTTTGCAAGTCATCGTTGTCACGTGACACTTATCACGTGACCCTTGGATGACGCCAGCACTTTATTTTGTACGTCGTCGTTGTCCAACATAAGTACACATACCCAACACACTAACATCATACACACTGCAACGTGCTCACTTCGGGCCCTCTAACACGCTTGAACTAACGACTCTTGGTGGGATATCTGCACACACATAACCTCATGTAGTGAATACCATACTGGAAAGAAAAAACCCTTCGTGGCATATGCGTTGCGTGCTCGTCTGGCGCGCAGAGGGCTTGAGGTCACGTGAGACGCTTCACTTGCTGTGGACACATTTTTCGGGCAACATCTGCGGACAACTTCCGGTGACGGGTTTTCCTTCGCATGAGGCATATAACGCTTTCGCATTGAATCACTCTGTAATGCCAATGAGACAATAACATGGAAAACGCATCGTTCCTGCTTCTGCAGTGGCCAAGCGTCAGCATGATTTCAGCTTGCGGGTGCCCGCATGAACTGCGCTGTCATTTCCTCAGGCAAGAGCAGCAATCAAGCTTATTGGGGCGATACAAAGGACTCCACCAAAACGTAGGTGACCTGCCAGCCGTGATGACGCTGAAGTTTCATGATTTGTTTCGGCAGCGGCATGGCTCAAAACCATCCCACGTGTTCGCTTTGGAGGATGGAAAAACAAGCGCTATGCAAATCCACGTGCTTTCGTCCGCAATCAATTATTTACAGATAGTGCACGCCGTCCGCATTCGACTGTCATTCTTGTTATTTTTTCCGGCAGGATTTACTAAGGTCGCGCAGCCACTTAGCAGACGTCTGGCATTTCAAGAAACCTTTTGTGTGGTCTCATTTATTTCCATCGATTCTCAGGCTTCCCTAAGGCGGTGCCGCAAACATGCATAATGGATGTAGCGTCCGTCTTCTTTTGTTTCTTTCCAAGCAAGAGCTGAAAAGAATCCCCAGATTTCCCTGATTGAATTCTTGCAGAAGGAAGACTGCAGACTCTCCAAAAAATTTAACAGGGCAATACTTAGAAAGCTTCTCTAAACTGTTTTGTATTTTCGCACTTTAAGGGCTGAAAAACAAGGACTGTGCCGCGGGAAAGAAAATTTAGAGCTGAAGTCAAGAGCGAAGGGAGGCATTTCTTTAAAAGCCACTATAACAAAAAAAGAGGTGATGTTTGTGCGTTGAAGCCAGGCTATGTATACACCGCACTCATTGCTAGAAAGCCGTCCGCTAAGGGCAAAACTTGTTGACGCAGGCCAAACCTGGTAGTATAGCTTTTGCTGGCTGCCTTGCGGCACCGAATGTTCTGACTTAAGGAAACCATATGCAGAACTTGTCCACACATATGCTAATGCTTACATGTGCATGTTCAGGGCTTTTGTCTGGTACAAGTGACCTCAGATTCCGGAGCCACCGCGGTGGAGGGCTTGAGCGTCCGTATCCTAAAAGGGACGTGCTGTCTTCGACCACAAATGACACCAGCTACCCTCCGGTTTTCAATAGCGGTGCAAGCTTCCCCTAATGGCACGCTCGGATTTTCTGCGAATCCCTCTGCAACCCCCCCCCCCCCCCCGCCCTTTTTATCAATATTCTTTTCTTCTCGCAAGACCTTAAACACGAGGTGAAATGCTTTGAAAAATGGGACTTTGGCACCACTTTCTGCAGACCAAAACACGTTAGCCTTGCAGCTCTTTGGTTAAACTGGCCTTGTAATATTGAGAGAAAAACAAAGAACTCTGATCTTGCTAATTTGTTCTGGACGCGCTGGTTTTCCCCACTGACGTTTTCCGGTTTGCATATTACTCTTGAAACCTGTCTGGCTTCAGTTCTTTTTTATTCAGCCCTATATACCACAACGATGTGTTGTAGCTTTCACTTCACCTTTGTAAAATGCGGAACTATGAAGATGCTTGTTCTCCCGAAGAGGCGCTGGTTTCGGCCTGATTTAGTTGGCCAGACAAATGGGACACGTGTAGCTTCCCCTGTGGTTAAATTACCGTTTATTGAACCCGTACCAAGATCGATGTTAAATTGCGTCACCACTGCCGTTGAGAACAAATTATCGGGGCCTCAATTGGAAAGGATTAGTAGGTCGCTATTGTTTCCCAAATACGGCACGGGTACGACGCATGACGCAGCGTGCAGTGATAATACATAATGATTGTGCAACAGCGAGTCTCTTCTCGTTCAAGGACAGGCGAACAGGCGAGTGCGTTGCACCGACGAGAAATTAAAATCCCGCTGCTTGTGCCAAAGGAAATCAGTACAGAGGATTCTTGGATAACCATGTTCGGTTCTAAACGTTTGCGCACTGGTTCAAGGACGAGAGATCAGATGAGCGCGTAAGAGCAATAAAAAATGAAAATAAAACTCTGCGGCTAGCGCCCAAGGATATCAGTCCAAAGGACGTCTTGGCTACTCATGTTCACTCGCTAGAGGATAAAAAGTTTCACCGCATACGTGCCTAGACCCAGTAGAAGCGGCTTGAGAAGCATATAGATTAATTTATTCTTTTTGTCTTTCACTCGCTCACTCTGTCAGTCGTTCTGTCTCCCACTAACCTCTCACTCGCGCAATCAATCGCTTTCTGGCTCGTTCTGAGCTAGCTAACTCGTCTGCTCACAGAAGGGGGAGGAAAGCGCAAGCCACTTCCGTCCCGGCTAATTGGAGAAACCTCCGCTGAAGCCATAGCTCCGTAAAACATCCGTTGTGAACGTAACTGAAGGTTGGTTTGGCGCTAGCGTCGGTAGTAAAGAACAAGATCTAACCGCGAGAAGGTTCTGAAAAGAGAAGCGGTGTCTCCCTCACTCTATCGTTTTTGAATTTCTGATCCGCGCGGCCGCTGCAACCGCCACGCATCCGTTGCGTCTGTTTCGCGAGCTCCGTTATAGTCGCGCGTTATCTCGGGCCCTGTCGCCTGCTTTGCGGCGCCGGTGACAGACACTTTGGCGTCTTGTTAGTGGTGTCGCTGCTGCGACAACTACGATGGTGTTTGAATTTATGCTTGTGACCTTCGAAATTGCGAAGAGTGCAGCGAGACCCGCACGGATACAAAGGGAACCGCTGCCTGCGCTCGCTTTCTCAGGAGCCACCGCTCATTTCGGCACCGTGGATCATGAACAATGGTTCAGTTGGTCACTGCTGTTGACGAAGCAGTAATCGGGTTTCGTCCACAAGAGTCGCCACATTGCTGGAAGCGATTATGCAACTGTATGCTAATTGAATTTTATTGCGGTCGTATAAATCAGCATGGAGAGGGAAGGTCATTGCGTGATTGTGATTTTCTTTCACGCGTCTACGTAAAAACAAAACAACATTTTGAATTTGTCTGTGAGTGAGTGTGTGCACGCATGCAATAAATTGTGTGCACTCACTGTGCACAGACTGGTCCTTGTGTATTGCGTGAAAATTAAGCAAGAATAATCGCGTATGTATTTTGTGAATGATGCACGAAATGATGTACTGAAAGTGTCAGTTGCGCCATTTGAAATAAAATTAACCCCTCTGGCGCGTCGACACACATTATCTGTATTGTACGGAATGGTGCAACGTAGGCATGCGGTGTATTTTGAGAAATATCTCGTTTTGACTGAAAGCAACGGGAAGGATTTATGTGTCAATAAGAGCCCATAAGTAACAGCTCATTGTGGATCGTCTCTGAGTTTTGTAGGAAAGTGATCCATATGAATTGTGCGCATAGATTGCGTCGAATATGTGCATATCGTATAGCCGGAGGAATCAGCGGATGCTTGGGAGAGGTCTTGTATGCTTGCGGTTGTCGAGAGGGTTTTTGGAGTAGCGTTAGGAGGCGGACCAGTTTAAGGATGGAGGGTTTTATATGTCACGATCTGACTGTCACGCGCAATGAATTAAGCAGCAGCTCAGACCTGAGCTGGGGAAGCGTCTGTGTTGACACGATCAGCGCGTCTACAGAGGTTTCAATTGGCCGCAACGCGTTTTCAAATCGGGGTTATGCGGAAGTTATCTGGGAGCGGGGAAGGGGCACAATTATAGGGAGATCGAAGGGATTGAGAGGCAGCCTGATGAAGGATCCAGTGGCCCTGTTTGGGGCTGAAAATACGGGCGCTCTGCCGGTCTCGCTGCGGTTGTACAAGGCGTCCCAGGGGTAAGAAAAGCCCCGTGGAGTATATGCGTTCAGTTTAACTGTGCTTTGTGAATATTGTAAAGGTCCCTAAGCAATTTTTCATCCGTTACCGGGCTGATGACATCTCGGGACCCCCGCCAATCGTCAGTACTAGCATTATTCTCTGGTGGTGTCTGTGTACCTCTAGATTAATGGAATTCGGAGTATTGTAGACTGTAATTTCGGCAACACCACCGCCAGCTCCGACGCTCAGCGCCCGCAAACGAACCCATGACGTGCTCGTCCCCACGACCTCCTATCTCAGCCTTCAAAGACCAAACGACCAAGAATGCGTGAGAAACGCTCTGGCGGCGTTGTAACTGTGCTTGGGGACTGCTTATTTAGTAGTAGCACTGAAAAAGGGTTTAATGACTCAAAAAGAACCATGCACTGAGTAGCGTTTGTCTGCCGTCAGCGGTCGTTCTAAAGCCAGCCAGCAGCGCGCGCTCAGCGATAGCACCGCCGCTACTGCGTTACACATCTTCGTCGTTACAGTACTAATAAACTTTATGGTCGTTTCGGGTTACTCGGCCGGTCTTCCCAGGTCCGGGGTCTCGTTGACGAAGGTCGTTTGCCAGGCTTGGTGAATGAGCTGGCGATGTAACGGCAGCCCTGAGTGAGACAACTTCGTCCCCCTCTGCTCGTAACTTTAAATGACGCCGCGGATGAGTTCCCTTTAATAGCTTTTGGCTGTAAAAAATAAATGAACAGCAGGTAAGAGCACGAGCAAATAATTTAACCACCCATCGTAGCACATGTAAAGGAACACTCGCATTAGTCTTGCGGAGTGTCCTCTCAGTGAGGGATATACCTTTGGCGCCTGCGTATGGGGCATGCGCTCACCCGTGATCACGTGACCAGTACCAGCACGTAAAACTGAAATGAAAGTTGGTTTTGGGGGAAAGGAAATGGCGGAGTATCTGTCTCACATATCGCCGGACACCTGAACCGCGCCGTAAGGGAATGGATAAAGGAGGGAGTGAAAGAAGAAAGGAAGAAAGAGATGCCGTAGTGGATGGCTCCGGAATAATTTCGACCACCTGGGGATCTTTAACGTGCACTGACATCGCACAGCACACGGGCGCCTTACGTTTCGCCTCCATTCAACCCCAGTACTCCGGATCAGTAGCCGACCGCCCTAGCCACTGAGCCAACGCGGCGGGATTGTGTAAGGGTTGCAAGTAGCTGAAAAGAAGGGCGTGCTGTAGGTGGACATGGGCTGTACCATGAAGGAAGAGAATAAGGAAGTGGTGAAAGTTTTAGCGGCTAATAGATTTTGAAAAAAAATGGCGCAGTAACTGTCTCACCCCTCGGTGGCCGCATTCACCCAACACCCCTTTGCGCGACCCCGCCGCTTCACGGCGGCTTTCCCCATCGTGTCGGGGCCGTCGACGCTAAAGTAATCAGCCAACGTTTCTGGCTCCCGCAAGTCTCACGTCTTCAAACACGCTGGCAAAAGTGGAGGACTCGCTGAAAAGAAATCTACGCATCGGTGATTAGAGTGTGAGGGTGGCGGGAGAATATTCAGAGGCAAAGGCAGCTTGCTGCAAAGCAGAAAGCGAGAAACCTATGCGTGCAGATAGGTTTCGATTTTTCTTGATTTCTTTCGTTTTCTAGCACAGCCCTGGATTCAAGGCTGTGCCCAACCCTCCGGTGTAGTGTAAGAACCTCATTCGTTTATAGAAGCCTGGAGCGGGCCTCAGTCAATGACCCCTGGAACTTGTTTATTTCCGAGGGCTTTAAAAGCGCACGAAAAAATATTCATCAGGAATCTAGGTAGAGGCCACGTGCTTAGCACATACTACATCAAAAACGAAAACTTTTAGTCGATAAGTAATGTGCTGTAATTTTTTTCTCTGTAAGATTTTCTGTAGATTAGAGTTTTGTTTTATTTTTGTCGGTGACTTCACTTACCTAGCCTCCAGATGGGCTTTGTATTTTTATGTAAATACGTCTTCTTATCATCTGCAGCAGCGCCTCCTGTTTCATCGCTGCGTAGTCATCACTTTCGGAGAGGTCTCAGCCTCTCTGAAGAAAGGGCGGGAACCACCCTAAATACGCTATGACCGAGAGCCTGTCGTCTGGAAGGCACTTGAGAAGGGAGGAACATTTGGAAGGGCTGCCAAATATCGTTATGTAGGCGAAGGGAACACTTCGTGCCCAGTGGAATGAAAATAATTGCAATGAAATGCCTTATTTTTGTGTACATTTCAACCCAGTGCATCACAAAGCTTTTCTCTTTAAAACACTAGTGCGTTTAAATGGGGGTGGTTCGCATGATACACTAGTAAGTAAATCGCGGCAGACACCGGTAAATTGTGTGTCACCATAGTAAAGAGGTTTACAATGTTTTTGCCACTACAAGGTTTTAGAGGGCTCCAATAAATGTCTTTCGGTGCATTTGTCACGACTGTTTTCAAAGGCACGTGAAAAAGTATCCGACAACAAACATGTGATCGTTGCATCAATAGCACAAGAGAACTTTTTCTTAATTTTCCTTGCCCATAGGCAAGCAACTGTGGCACGTATTACACTCATAACGGGCTACATATGGAGGGCGCTGTCGAGTAAGCAACCCGCTAAGATATCGTCATGTCAAAGAGAATATTAAACACAAATTTCTAAGTCTTAACACGCCCATACGCGATTAATGGTGAGCCCAGTCTTATTAAGCAAACCCACACGAAAAGAAAAAGGAAGCCATTATTACCTAAGGAAAATAGTAAGAGAGAAATATAACTTCCTTGCATCGTATAAAGCTCGAAATCTACGAGACAAATCTCCATTCACGCCACATTATGTTCTCTGGGCAAATGTCACTAAAGCGTGAATAAAGTTTTTGTTTTTAAATCACCGAAGTAAAAGCCTATTTAGTGAAAGCCTATTCAAAACAATAACCAAATTTTAATCATAATAGAGCCGGATCAGGAATATTTATTAAATCCACTCAGGCGGGAGCCGCAGCATTCATTGTCATTCAACTTTAGTAGTGAACTCGAGGAGGAAATTATTTTGCTATGGTACTTAACCTCAAGCCAAAAACTTATATTAAAGTTCACTCCACTGATTCACGCTTAGGCGACGTGATTGCATAATGCTGTCTGCAATGCTGAATACAGAGTTGGGTTTCCGTGGAGATCGCAATATATAAGACGCTTCCTATGCGGAATGTCGAATATGTTCGAGCCAGCGCTGGTGTAGGCGAGGATTTAGGTCTCATAAACTTTTCTTTGTACCGCGTTTCGACATCCGTTACTTCAAGCATAGGGAGTACAGCGATTACTTAATGCGGTCACGCAGCAACAAAAAAACGATGAAAGCATAGAAATTAACTCTCCCCGGGGAAACAAGATTCTATAAAGGTTATAACAACAAGAGCTTTAAGCTGGGTGACGTGAGAAGAAAAAAGAAAAGAAAGCGCTGCAGAGCTGCTGCGCCATTTTGTGGGAAATATAAATGGCCGACTGTCTACGACTGTGGGCTGACTAGTCTCCTTGAAGCTCTCGCTTAAATTTCTTTCGTTTAAGGTGACTGGGCGACCTTGCTTTACTTTACAGTTGGCGATGTTTTTCAACATGTCGCTGCTACCGGCCCTCCCAAAACAAATGAAGAAACACGATTTGTAGGATGTGTGTTTGAACCACAAACTCCTATGATGATCGATAAAAAAAAAACCTTGTCATGGTAGTGGTTTTCTGGTTACAGCGCGTCAGAATCTTCAGGAGATAAAAGACTTTGCTTAATGTTCAAACTAACAGCTGACTAACATTCAAACTAACATTACCATGGCCAGCTGGTCACCGAGGACCACGAAACCTAACCACACCCTTCAGTGCAAAGGCCCTCCACCCTGCGTAGCTTCCGGACCATCCGCACGGAAAGCTTTCAGCTGCTCACGTCTGCAAAAGGTGCACAAACAAGGGACAATGCAGTCTCTTCAGTAACTCTAAACTTCTGCCTCACTCATAATAATGAAAGACAAGTGCGCTTGCAGAAACAGTAGACGCTAAGGTAACTGCCAGTAACATCGGCGTTTTTATTTTGTTTCCTGTTCTTCTAGAACGACTGAAAAGAAGAGAGTGGAGAATATTTTATTTGGGTAATCAAGAAAGCGCGTCGTCCTCATCGTTCTTTTTAAACCACTGGAATTTATGTTAAAAGCTTTACAGAGGACTCGCGCAAACTTCAGTGATGAGAGTTGCGTAACTGGGAGTAGTTTTGACACTAATTTGTAAACCTTAGCATTAGCGGTTAAGTTACTGCACTTCTGAGTGTTTTCAGGTCGAGTTTTTTTACCTAGTGAACAAACACTTAGCACAGACAACGTTGTAGAATAACGACGGCTCTCTCTCCTCTAGAAGGTCCTATTAAGAAGCAGCTTTGTGGTTTTTTTCTTGTCACTGTACAATCAGCACTAGTGAAGACGATGTCGAGTGAAAGTTTCAGAGATTCTATCATGACACTACCAGATCTTGCCTTCCTTACCAAACTATTCTTCCGTGCTTACTTTTCCTTAGGAACAGTAAGCACGGAGGAATCCTAGTAGGAAAGCTCCATTTACGTATTTCGGAATGGCTACTATTTACTAGGACAGACTCAAAAGGATGCTATTTCACATACAACTCAATATCCTCGAGTGGAAATGGGAATTTTATATGTTTGTCTAATCCTCTTGCTTGTATTCTTGCTGTCAATAACAGCATTGTCAGCGTTGAAGATATGTTTTCAGTGCTACTAGGTAACACTTACCTAGAAATTCTACATGCCCGTGGACATATCGAGAGATATGACGTTTCCTTATTGTTTTTTTCAAACGTCATAGCGCACAAAACAGAGGAATGCCATCAAAACGGACAATCACGTACAGTTCATTTCATTGGTGTTTTTTTCGCGGCCTCCTTATAGTGGAACATTTTTCTCCCGCTCAACTAACTTGCCCAGTGAAAAATCCGAAAAAAAGTTCTACTATGGGTATATTCACGTGCACCAACTTGTTCAAGACTACAAATCAGTTTAATTGTAACTCGAAGCAGCGTGATAGTACCGTAGCTTGTGTTCACCTCGCCAAGTGCACTTAGATTTTTTTGTCAGAAGCTCACATCACGTTCGAAGCAATTCATTTGTTAAAAGCACTGCGGGCCGTCGCAAAGCGCTCCTCGACCACCTGTTTGCTTGTAAACATCTTGTAAAGCTTGCTAATGTCGCATCGTGTGCTGGCTGTGCGTATTTTGTTAGGGCCGCAAACGATGCTTTTCACGAACGCGCATATGATGCGGATGCAGGTAATCCGGTGCTGAAGCGTCAGCTAAACGACGGCCTCAATCCGTTCGACCCGCAATTTCGGGTAAGTTATCATTCTTCGTACACGACAGTGGCTAGCCTCCTGATGTGTGTGCCTGTCTCTAACGCCGATCACGGATAATCGGATCAGTCGATGTCTCTAATGTTGTAGCTATTGATCGCACTACGCTTATACTGCGCCGGATAATTCCAATTCACCGGCAACCTGAACAGCGTTTCACAGCCCAAAGTGTTTGCAGAGAGCTTTGCTCTTGGCCCGCGTTCTGCGGTTTCTGCAGGTGGGTGCACATGCAGGGAACGGCGTATTGCACAGCGGGAGCTGAAGGCTCCGGAGGCGCGGTTGTGAAGTGCAGACATCTGTGCTGTAGGCATCAAGCCTTACCCAGTGCATCAGGGTACGTGCGCCTTCAAACGTGATGCGGCGTTAGGCGAAGGTCCCCCGAGGAGCTCCACGTCGGAGCAAACGCCGACTGGCGTTCTTGAATCCCAACCGACCCTCGAGAAGAGAAATGGCTGTTTCCGCCACTGCACGGATGAGGGGGGGGGGGGGGGGGGGGGGGGGGGAGCACGTCGTGACCAGTCGCATTGGTGAATTCGCCGGTTTCTGCGAAAAGGCCTCTTCGTTTCTTGTATCGACTGGTTTGCAAAAATTCTTGGTGTCTTGCGGCAAAAATATTTTTCTCTCGACACCTACAACTTCATATCAAGAGAAAAGAATGTCCCAGGTTGATGAAATAAGACACAATTACGTCTTACTTATGACACATTAACAAAAGGTGCAAATCAAAACATAGAACTCGAGATCATGAAGTAGCTGCTGCGACGGGCTGCATTTTACCAATCTTGTGAGTCTGTTAAACATAGCGAAAAAAAAATAAATGGAACAGAGTTGGTCGGAAGCATTCGAAATTGCTCGAGAACGCCCCAGTAGGCGTGAAATTGAATTAGGCCTCACCGACAGATATCTCTTTAGGCGGGTTAGTCTCGCGCATAACTCTCAGCTCAGCAAAGCAGAGTTAATGGGTAGCGGCTTTCTAAACACACTGCCTGAGCCGGCTGTGGTCTGCAAACTTGGCTGTCTCCGCAGTTTTGAACACGCCAGAGTTCGTGTAGGATAGTGCAGGCAACATCTTCACAATTCCAGTTCGCTGCTCTCCAAAACTTGCGATAAGGACAGTTGAGCAACGGAACGACCTGAATTTTTATATTTGTCCTGAGAGAGAGAGGGGGAGAGAGAGAGAGAGAGAAACAAAAGAACGGAAAGGCAGGGAGGCTAACCAGGCGATGCCCAGTGGGCTAGCCTACACGTGGAGAGGGGAACACAGGGGAAAAAAGGGAAGAAAGAGCGGCAATGAAATGAGTTTTTCACGTCTTCATCGAGCACTATGAGAAGGGGAGAGAGGGTTCACACTTAAAGCTTGAAATTTATAGTCTGCAAATCAACCTACAGTCCTTTAAGAACTGCATATTTGCCCCGATTGTTTCTACACAAGTCTACACTGCATTCTGGACACATTAGGCTCTCATAAAAACGGCACTTTATTTGTGGTAACAACCTGAATAACCTATGAATAAGCCTGAATAACCTATCGCCGAAGGCTGAAATTCTCTTCAATGGCCTTCAAGAATGGCCTTCCGAAAACGTCATGAAAGCATCATAAGTCATATAAAGCATTATAGGTGTATTTTAGCCATATAAATATACTCTAAATAAAGCATCATGCAAGCATTATAAAGCAAAAGTATTTCAAACCTCTTGCACGAATATTCCCTTCGTTCTTGAACTGGCGATGCCACCAGGTTGTTCACTCTTGAGCAGGAACCCCTAGGAATGTTTTTTAGGCATGCGTCAGCGTCCTAACTTGCAGACGCTCTGCATTTATGCTTCAAAAAGTGCTTTTGCCACCATGCCACGAATATATATATATATATATATATATATATATATATATATATATATATATATATATATATATATATATATATATATATATATATATATATATATATATATATATATATATATATATATATATATATATATATTTCAACTTAGAATTTTTGCCTCTAGCTACCAAATACGTTTATCTTTCTATATATATATATATATATATATATATATATATATATATATATATATATATATATATATATATATATATACTTATGGAGGCAGCCAACAGTCGCCCCTCATTTTCTTTACCTTGTCTGCTATATATATATTAAACAGGACGCACTACTTTATTCCATCATGTATGGAATGCGAAATCATGTCCTCCCTTAACGCCAGTGCAACATTTATCATGCAGCCATGCTGTTCCACCCACTCACTCCAAAAGCTGAGTGTACTACGGAGCTTTGAAACTTTTCTTTGAAAAAATTGCTATTTCAGTAGCACTCTAGTGGGAAGTCGTTACCGTCTCGGGCATGCTAACACTACGTTGGAAGATGTTGGCAACACTAAAAGAAAAATTTATGGCCGCAAAGCTTGTGGGGCCACCAGTCTCTAAACACATGTGGAAAGGCAGGTCAGTCATACACTTAGCGTTCTCCTCTCGCAGAACTGCTCTCAGGTCAAGGAACCATATGCAATTTAGAAAAGAGGTAGTTTCCTAATGTGCGATAAGAGAAGTTAGCTGCTGCCAAAGCCCTTGGCCACTTTTCTCGTTTTACGTGCGCCGAAGATGACAGCAAAACTCCTGAGGTCGCGAGTAGCTAGTTAACGGAGAACGAGCACTGCATAACTCCAGACTCCAAGTTTTCTACTTAATCAAGTTAGTCGGTGTTCGTCCAAGCCAACTATAAATTGGAGCTCATCAAGGAAACACAGCGTGCCGAGGCTAAAAAGAAATCGAAAAGACATTCTCAGCACCGTTCTATGGATCTCTAAGCATGAAATAGTCCTTCTTCATTTTGGAACGTTAGCATGAAATTCATTTATGCGGGAAACGTAAATATTAACCGTGCCTTCAAGCTCTAGTTGAGTAAGTAGTTCTCTTAGTTTCTCTTTTCTTTATTTGGTTAGTAATAGTCAGTCGGCTGTTAGAGGTAGTCTTGTGGAGCCAGGCAGCGGTTGAGTTGTTTAACAAGAGCATGAAAATCAATACTTTCGTTAGCTAAGTTATGGCGCAAGCAACACAGGAAGCCGGAAGACAGAAATGAAGTCAAACAAAACTTGGGCAAGGAGGGACAATTGAAGTTTCAGAAGAAGCCTCCGAGCTGACTTTTTTATTTATTAGCCACTTCGTCACGATGAATAGTGAACACTCTCGCATTCCTTTAATGGCGTCCGTGTGAAGCTCTAGACGCTTTAGAGCAAGGAAATTCGATGGGATTTTCTGATGAACTTTTGTAGTCTTAAAGCAGCTTATATAAGCTGATGAGTCAGCTGCCAGTTAATCAAACCGCCTGGGGCTTATGAAGCCGAAAAAAGCAACCCGACAACTATGACAGGAGCGCCTACTTATTAACCAGCTTTATCTCTTCTCCCAAACTGTTCATCTTTTCATCTTCCAAGTCCACCAATGGCGGATGCTTGAAAAAAACTAAAGGGACCTTTTTAACTCGAAAATCATTTATAAATGTGGAACGCTTGTCAATGTCAATTTGTTCGTGATTAGCGGTAGAAAAACTTACAACTTCTCGTTCAAAACTTATCTGAGGGAACTTACATTGCACTCTTTGATTTTTCTGTCCTTTTCTCCCGCGAAATGGTGATCAACGTACGCGTGGAAGCATTACAAAACGTTGCGCTGCTCTGACAAGTTAGCGAAAGCGATTTCTTTCTTTGGGCAGCTCGCTGCGTGGCGCACATGAACAATGCGCCGTTTTCGCATTTTTTCAGTGCGCCTGCGCATCTTGGCACTGTTCGTCAGTACACGCAAGTTAGGATAGCAAGAGTGGCACGTAATTTTCAGTGCTTCTTTTGAATTCCTGGTTTGCTTGGTTAATGCGAAAGAAATGATGACGGATGGTTCTTTAAACTCAGGCGTAGAACTTCACGCGAATGCCTCGTTCTTTACCTGGTTAGCGTTTGCAGCGTTTATTGTGGTTTTTTTGTGACGCATTAGAGGGTTCTGCGAAATCATTCATCGCTCCTGACGCTTCGCACCCTCCATAACTAACTCGTTGAGCAAACTCCAGGCGCCGATTTTCGGCCTTTTCATGTGCAAGGGTGCATCCTCCGGAAAGTTCCCCAGCAGGTAAACATTCTCGGCGCTCTCTTCCCTGTAAGGCGCTGAAGGACGCTCGGGCCTAATCTTCACGCTTCCCTCGTATTCCCCTCTTTCATGCTCGGCAAGGACTACGCCGCCCGCAATTAAAGGTGGCGGTCATCGCTAGCGCTCTCTCGCCCTGTCCTGATGGGTTAAACGCGTCGTGTCCCGCGTTCACGTCAAACGTGCGTAAAGCGTCAAGTCAAGAATAAAAGAAGCAGGACCACTTCGGAGAAAAGCAGGGCGAAGAATCACAGAGTTTCCTAACTGTCGGTCGCTATATTTCTATGCCCCGTTATATATCAGAAAGGAAAAGTTGGGCCATTTCTTTTGAAGCGAAAAGCTTCACAACGCTAGGTAAAGCAGTCGTCGCGTACGCCGGAGAATGACCTTGAACGACCTTCAGCCCAACCACGTTAGCCGTGTATGACCATAAGTGGTATAGTTATAGTGTCGAACCTTTAACCCCTGACCTTGATTCATGACCTTTAGTTGAGCTTTGACCTTAAAAATCCACGTGATGACATCGATGGGGGTGTCGTAAGACCATGTGATACCATATCATAGCCGCGTGGTCATGTGGGTATATATTGAACAGCTGTCGCGAGCGTGTAGCCGAGCTGCCATGAACGAGCCTCAGACGCTTAGCAGGCGTCCTTGCTTTTCACTGAATTCCAGGGTTAGTCAAGTTAAGCCACTGCCAATTTTTTTTTCAATATTCCTTTGACTGATTTCTTTCCCTGTACTCATCCACTCTTAATAGCTGCCACCTGTGATATGAGGGCTCATAGCCCCTTACTTCTTTCTCTGGCTTTGTTAGTGATGGCGTCCGCAGCAAAATGCGAACTGGAAGCAAGAGCAAGGATCAGCAAAAAGTCACTTCTAAGTAAAATATCAAGCCTCTGAGCACAAGCGACTCGGCGCAGTGTGTTTCGCTGTTCTATAGTAGATTAAAACAGCTTCAATCACCCGGAATGCAGTTATTACCTTCTGTTCGCTATCTTTAGCCGAGTAGCATTGCTTTAAAAATATGCATATCTTTCAGTCTAAGCAAACCTATAAAAAACGACCGCCGAGCCGGTGGTAATAAATTAGCTCGTTTTTAAGTTTATTTCGTTTCAATTTTTATGGACCTCACTGCATCACGCAGTCTGAGTTGACTCAGTGAATAAAATTGGGACAGCATAAAATGAAAAGAACTGCGACTTCTCTCCGTTCAGGAACCCTTTCCACAAACATAACGCAAAGTTTTCGCACAGACTTTCAGCTAATACCCGTGAGAGCACACGTGTGCTCTATTATCACGATATGCGAGTGACCGAATAACGAATGCACCCGTTGGTCGATAATACGTGAAATGCGCAGAACTGCTTTCCAAACAGCGCTCCTTCATTAGCTTCGAATCAAACGATGAGAGAGAAACCTTCCAATCCCTGTCCAATACGAGGCCGATCTTCCTGAAGTCTTTTGTGGTTGTTGAGTGCGCGCCAGTCCGCAAGATTGAAATCACCGTCATTAAGACAAGTGTCACTAGTAAGGCAAAGAGATATTATTCCCACGAAAATGTTTGACAGAAAGAATGATGACACAAGATAAAAATTTGGACGAGTTGATATTCTGTTCTTCAAACAGAGAGAAATTACGGGAAACAAGAGTGCGATGTTGACAGAAACATTGTTTTACATCGAGCTTGCTTACTTGACATACACTGAGTTATTCAGTCATCGGGACTATCTCTCCTACAACCCGGACCCTCTGATAGTGGAGTTCTACGCTATCCGTGATAATATGGAGGCTGTAAATAACGGCGTCTGTAAGAGAAGCTCATATTTGCAAGGATAATTTAGCTGCTATTTGGCAACTGGAAAGAGTTTCAAAAGGCACTAGGCGTAACTGAAGAGATACATATTTTTAATAAGAAAATAACGAAACACATCCAGGTTCACTGTACACAAGGAGATGCGCAGAATGTCCATTAGATGAGAGCAGAGGCTCCTACACACAAAGCACCAACCATCAATGCCTCTCCAACTACCCACCCTTTTGACCTCCGCTCAGCTATTCTTCTCTTGATATCCTCTAGGAAGTGCACTGATTCTCCCGTGCACCTACCCCTTCCCTCATAATTTAACAAGATTGAAGGAGGTGTCCCTTAGCTGTATTAGGGCCGGACTGACCCTTACTCCGTCGGTGAAATGCTGACAGGGCTCTCAAGAAAAAACAGTCCCTAGCACATGCCTTAAATGTTCCACGCCCGCTGCTGACGTGGATGTTCGCCACCTGCTGTGGACGTGTTCCGGGACAAGGGCTTTACGAACAAGACGACTCCAAGAAGTTAGTCTGACGGCTACCAGGAATAAAGACTTCACCGTGTGGCTGATGGACAACACTAAGAGCTGGAGCCTGCTCAAGTTTATGAAAATAGCCTGCACGACCTTCTAGCATATTGATTGCGCCATGTTATGCCACGTGGCAAGTCGTCGAAATAAAAAAAGAAACTTAAAATCTTGCTGCATTCAAGACAAAATTTAAAAATAGGAATCGGGAATAACGGCGACAAGGGAGAATGATATCTCCGAGTGGCTGACGAACAACAATAGGAGCAGAAGCCTTCTACAGTTCCTGCACGAAAATCCCTTACATGATTTTGTATACTATACAGCGAACCCAAACTATGCCTTTGTGGCAAGTCTGCGAAATATTCAAATTTCGGTAACTGCGCGGGCAAACAAAAAAAATTGACGCTATAGATTTATTCCGCGATTAAAAATAAGACATTCTGGAAAAGTGATATTTGTCGCTCAGGATTACAGCCGCTGTAATGTTCTGGCGCGTTGTCAGGTTCCTAATACGACCCAGAATGCTGATCGTGGAAAAAGGGCATGTGCCGAGCACTTACTTAGCCGGAAAAGAATGCTGTTACCAACCTTGTTCATTACCACGTAATCCTCAGGGATCCTGTCATTTCAAACTTGCGAGCCTTCTTGCCTTCTTGCCTTGTCCACTGGATGAAAGCCTCGCTTTGTACACACCGCACTGCGCAACAATCGACGGACGAGTAGGAATGGCTGGTGTTGAAGCCTTTTTTTTTGCCCTTCTCGGAAAAGTATTTTTCCCAACCTAGCTTCGACAGCTTATACTTGGAGCGGAAACGCCAGGGCCAACGTCAGCAACGTGGGTAATCTTCCTTCGTGTGTGGGAATTGCGGTACACAGAGGAGATTACAGGTGCTTCTTTTTTCTCTCGTTACGTTACTTCTACCTAACAGAATTTTCTCGGCCTTGCTCAAAAGCTCGATTAGAGAGTAATATGCTCCAGATACCTGGAAGAACGTAAGTAGTTATCTTGCGCCGATAAATGTGTGTTCGTATTGAGTTGCATGATTTTTTGTGCCATTGGACAGGCATAGAGTCACAATACTTTTCTTAACCGTCTGTGAGCGCGCTGGCCGATGCGGGAAGGAAAAACTGTCACCTCGGCTCGGGCTAAGTGTCCCGGGACAAATGCCCGAGAGAGAAACTGTCTGCTCGGCAGCTTAAGTCGCGTTCCAGAAGACCAGGAAATGTCATGAGGTAGATGGAAAAGAAAGGGGGAGGGAGAAATTACAGTCCCTCTAACTCCAGGGCATATCCTGTGTACTAAAAAAACATTGCCTTAAGTAATGACGTAAGGCTTGTCACTTTCGCATCAAAAGAGAAAAGGAAAGCTGTCAAAGCTTAGTAAGCAGAGCAGTGCTTCTCTAAGCTTCCCCGAAAGGCTGCATTGAGCTGTCAGAGAGGCCGTAGCACTTGCCCACCTGAACGCTATATTCATTGCCACAGTAAGCCGTATACGAAATTCCTCGGCCGTCCGATGGGAGTAGTACTATATCTGGATAACACGCAGGTCCTAGGATGATAGGCTTCGGGAGCATTGCCGGATATAACGCGGAAGGTGAGAGCAACATTGACGCATCGTAAGGACCATGCGTGCACGCTGTCAGCATTCTTGTCTGCAATAGGAACCAATTGATCTCCACTAGTCGTACATAACGCGAAGCCAGTATATTCTTCATGATGGTCATGTCATTTTGTATCTTGCTGTTGTTTTGTTATTATGATGTTGCAATTTTTGTTGTTCCAAAGCTTGCAACAACCGTGTTCAGAATTTTGTCATATTTGCAATCTTTGTACCAATTATTTTGTGTCGGCATGTACGAATTATTGTTTGTTGTATACTGTTATTTTTTAGTTACATGATTTATTTACCCTTTTTTCCCCTTCTTATTTCCCCCAGAAGATTTTGGTGTGAAACTTCTTTAAAGCTACGTTTAACGTTTGTGCCAAACTGTATGCGGGACCAGAGCCATCGTCAGGCGTTTCGCCTTTTGCTCTTGCTCCTCTTTCTGCATCAGAAAGAAACAAATAAATCAAATAAAAAAACACGCGGAAAATCATAAAGGCAGCTTCGGTCCATTTTCGAGAAAGACCGATGCTTCCGGAAGAGCTCGGAACAGAAGACAAAATACCTGAGGCGAAAAGACAGCAGAAGAGCGTTTGTCCTCTCCACTCGCCGTATTTTGAATCTTATGTTCTGTCTTCTCAATTTTAGTTGCTTCCCGCTGACACCGTACAGTGTCGTCCCAAGCGGACTGGATGGATAAATGAAATAAGAATAACAAAAAAAAACAAGCAAACCGCTCTTTTAAATATTGCATACTCCTATAGTCAGAGCACCTTTTCGCTGCAGAGATTAACATGTTCTGACTTCACATTTTTATTAAAGAGCATCTGATAGTATTCCTTTTTTGTAAGAACGTGCGAACAGCAATTCTCCAAAACCGAACTGAATAAGGATAATGTACCTTTTCTGCCCCGGTCGAATACGAGTGGTGCAGGTAATATCGAATCGTAGATGAGTCAAATGTCATTAAGGATGCTCACTATATGTTCGAACAATCCTACAAGACGAACAATAGAGCGAAACAGCGAAGCACTACCGAAGGCACTGAACTAAGGCGCTATTAATTGTGAAGTTCCAACTTTATCTGTCAAAAGACGCAAAATTGATCACCACTAGGCGTGCATAACGCGAAGCCAGTATCCTCTTCATGATATTCATGTCATACTCAAGAGACAATTACCATTTGTTACTGAGAGAAAAAGCAAGTAAACAAGCACCAAATCTCAATTGATAAGATGGCTAGATATCCATATAAGTCACAGTCTCTGAGACCACGGATAAAGCCACGGTTTGTTAAACCTGCCTAAGCACTGCTGCGTAGCAGGCTCTTGGTGGTCATCTATGAAAACTGTCAACCACGCCGCACGAATGGACCGCATCTTGAGGCCGAACCGTCTATCCAGTGCCGACCAATCGGGGCAGCGTGCTGTGTGTCGTTGGATTGGGCGCTATTCTTGAAAACAGTCGTCCAAGAAAACTAAGGCGTTACTTATTCGAACTTCCTGGAAGTTTTTCCAGAACTGTTCGAGAACTTAGAAGCATATTAGATTCTTTTCGAATAATTTCGAACCTGCTCTATGTGATTTGTTCAGCTAATAGAATAGCTTGGTTCCGAATCACTATTGAAAAATTTCGAGCTTTCGCACAATCCTTCTCGATTACTGCGCCTATTTCTCTTTCTTTTTCTTCGTAATTATTACACCTGATTATGTCTATATAACGCTTTCATGCTTAAATAAGTTTCAGTAAGAAAGACAGCTTATTTTCGTCGATATGTGCCCTCTGTCCCGTGCATTTGGTTGAGTTTGCTTCAATGGCACACATTAAATACATGTAGGATAACTCGGCTTACTGCGCGCTATTCAGGCATACACAACGGAGGAGACAAAAATGGACTTTCACACACGAAACGCAAACTCACAACTGCTTATTAGACGCGTTTTTTTAATGTGTATTTGTTGAAGCGCACGATTCGTCTTTGATTTTGCCTATAACATGTCTAATAAACTATTGTGAGTTCAAGCTTGACGTGCGAAAGTCAGTCTTTTGTCTCGTCCGTCGCGTGCGAGTAGCGAGCAGTAAGCATAGGTCCGGAACCAACTAAGCCATGTATGAACACTGTTAGCAATTAGGACAGAATGAGCATGCGAGAAATCGTCCATTCAAGGCGCAGCAAAATTCCTAGCATCAGTACAAGATGAGGAGAAGAAGGAGATGGATGTAAAACTGGGCTAGCCGGTAACAGCTAAATGTAGATGCAACAGCTCGAAAACAAGACGAACGCTCGTTCAGTTGCGTCCACAGGGTGTATGAGACGATAAAAAGAAACAATAAGGCAGCTTACCAAATATGCAGTGTCCGGTTCACTATCTCAAACTTTCGGTGACGTCCTCAGAGAATATCGCAGAGCCTACTATTAGCTGTGAAAACACTTTGCTGTGAAAAACTGCGTTTAATAAAAATAAGCACAAAAAGGGAAACCATTCCACACAGGCTCCAAACAGCTTTCCCGCTTTTCCATGCGACATTTCTCAGGATTCGTTTTTCCTTTTGTCCTGAGGCCTTTGCTATTGGATCTAACCGCTGCAAAAACGTACAGAAGCACTCGTGATTACAGACAACGCTTCACGCTTGTTCTCAACGTTTTCTTGCACTATTTCTGCTCTCATGTCGCTTCATATTACCGTGAGCGGAAGTCAAGAGCAAGTCCTTGGTTCTCCTACCTAAAGAAGCCATGAGAAAAAGAGAATACGGCATATGAGATGGAGGTCTAACCAAGCACGCATGCCGGCTCTTTTTCTTTACTACAATTCAATTCCATTCAATTTATTTCGAATTTTTTACAAGAGTACAAAAATGTGAGGGCAAGCAACAAAAAGCTGCTGGTTAGCAGCTTGACGAAGGTTGCTGCCCCTATATTTTACAGGTTGAAGGGCGCTAACATACAGCTTCTCATTAAACAATTATAGGTGTCCGGATTAAAAGCAGAGATCACTTATACTTGTGTTGTAGACATTCGCATTGGACACAATCAAGCTCACTTTTCATAGGCGAACATGGAGACGTTTTACAAGCAATACGACAACTAATAACACTATTGGACATACATGGGTGCATATTTTACACACTGCAATGCTACTCAAGCACTTGGCATGTCATGTTACCATAATATACATAATAAAAAACGCACCATGTTCATATTGCTGTAATCTCACAGCAGCAACAAAACTAAACAAAGTTGCATAAGACTTGATACAATGAAATGTAAGGGAAACCATATAAAGCCACCACAAGACGATGGACGCAGAAATTATCGATACAATCGCAACAAATTGTCATTGAAGACCGGAAGTTAATTACATTGCTAGGCTAAGTTGCAAGATCTGTTCTAGAAATGAGATATCTTTCCAGTTTTTTTCTTGAGATATCCTTTACATCTAGATTTACATCCTCTAAATTATTTAACAGTTTTGGAAGACGATTTGCTATCCTCTTGCATCCTTGCTTAATTCTAGAAAATGGCAGCGTCCAACTCTTTCTGTGTCTGATGTCGTAGGAAAGTTGCGATGTTTTTGTCAGGTCGCGCAGTGTGAGAAAGTAGTTGAGAGAATTTTTCAAGCTGTGTTTGTATTTTAGCAAAAGGTTGAATTCGTATATATGCTTGACAGGAAGAATATCAAGAAGTGGAATTAATTCGCTTGTGTGTGGGCGTCGTACGAAACGCTTGCGATGTGACGGATATCTCTTTTTTGCATAAAAATAGTTTGTGAAAGTTCTTTTGGGATGTTGTGCCCCATACAAGGCTGCAATAATTTGAATAAAGAGAGAATAGGGCGTTATACAATAAAACATTAATCCTTGGAAAAATAGTGTACCGAAGTCGAGATAGTATACCGCAAGTCTTCGCGAGGCTTGTACTTATCCGGTCTACAAGAGCATCCCAGGTTAAGTGTTCATTAAAAATCACTCCCAAGATTTTTATCTCTTTGACAAGGTCTAGCCTATCATTTCCAAGGTATAAGTTTATGTTAAAGTTTAAAAGCTTTTTTGATGGTGCAAATAAAACGGCCTGTATTTTTGATGTGTTAATTTTTAGCGAATTAGTTGCACTCCAATCAGACAACAAAGTGAGCGTATTATTGGCTAAACGCCTAAGGTGTACGACATTATCTGACTGTAGAAAGATACTTGTGTCATCTGCGTAAACTATGAAATGTTCGCTGTCACTAATGTTAATTATATTCTTTACATATAAGTTAAACAATACCGGCCCTAAAACACTAGCTTGCCGGACCGCCGCTGTTAAGCCTTGCAGAGCGCTGTTGCCGAGAAACAGCCAAGGGAAATACGGGGGTTAATAAGCGCTGGTGTGCTTCTTCACGTGTTCCCCAATTTCTTTCGTAGGAACTGTACTACCCGCAGTGTCTTTTTAGTGCTGTTTTTTTTTCACATAAAATACATAGAGTTGTGACTCTGACGTTTATTTTACTTCTTACTTCCACTGAAAGCTGAGCCCGGCAGACCTCCTGCTTTCAGATGAAACCGTGTGCTTAGGAGACTATAGCGCTATTTCCTTTAGCAGCGTGGTGTCTACTTGCCTTGCGTCTTGTGCAGGCATGTCGAGATTAAAGTGCAGACTAGCTGGCATCGTGGTCAGTATTTGTTCTCGGCGCCAGGGGAGGACAAATGAGAAGTCGTGAGCAAGGCAGGTTTGTGGATAAACGATCAATAAAAAAAATCAAGTCTCACAGTCCCTCGTAGCGGCTCTTTCCGCAGCGGCCGACATGAAAGAACGCATTACTTCGCGGTGTCATTTTGTTTTTTTTTTGTTTTTTTTGTGCAGCAGGTTTCGGAACACTTATCCGGCTCTGACTCGCTTGGTGCTAGTAACACCGCTATATCCTCCAGTGATATCGGTTCAGCTGCCGCGTTAACGGCACTGATTGCTTAACTTCACTAGACTGCCGAACTTCCTCCATTTACTCTCTCTATTCTTTCTTCCAGAATAACTGGTGCTACGCGGGCTCACGTAACACGGCGGATATAAATCCTCCTTTCGGTCCACTGCCTCGTGCGGGTCATTCCGGATGTTAGAAGGGCTTGGTTGTAGGCCAGTTGTTAGGACATCGTGAGGAGCAAAGCCGCAAATCAAGACGGGACTGAGGCAGGCGACAACACAGGGCGGTACTGACAACTGAACATTTATTGAAAAAACAGCACAACTTATATGGATCAGTCGCGCGTGTATTCTGGCAAACGGAAGGGCCAAGCATGGCATTTCCACAAAATCCGATGAAATTTCGTCTTCGACAATTTTTTTTCTTGTTGTCATGACAGCGTACTGGTAATTTCACGCAGCTGCCGTTTGATAGCTCGAAACTGTTATTTACAGATGTGTTAACGCTTTGTTGCTGCAGCGAAAGCGTTATCACTTATCCGGTATCTTATATTGTGTTGCGATTAAACTACTTTCATTTTGAAGCGAAAAGCTTCACTACGGCAGGTAAAGCAGATTTCAGGTAGGCAGCGCAGCGACCTTGAACGACATTCAGCCCAACCAAGGATAGCCGTGTATGAGCATATGTCGTACATTTATGGTGTCGAACCCTTGACCCTGACCTTGACCCAAGACCTTTAGTTGAACTGTGACCTTTGACACTGGGCGAACTTTTGGGTGACCTTTGACTTTAAGAACATCCGATGGGGTGATGCGAAGCCACGTGATGGAATTCGATAGGAGTATCGGAAGACCATGTGATTGCACGATATAGCCACGTGGTCGTGCATGTATATATAGAACGGCTGTCGCGAGCGTGTAGCGGAGCTATCATGGTAGCAAGCGAGCTGCTTTTCGCTGAATTCCAGTGTTAGCCAAATTAGGCCACTGCCAATTTTTTTTACCTTTGCTTGGTTTTGCAAGTTTAGTCAGTATCATAAACTCTGTCTAGTGGCTGTGCCTACAAAGCTGGAAGAGAAGTTAAACAATTTAACAGTAACGCCACTGTCGCGTGTCGGAAAAGTCGTGATGTAAATAAGGAAGGTCCTGAACACAAACAGTCTGCAAATCAAGGCTTCACGGAAGAGAAAGCTCCACTTTGCAGACTTCATGTTTGGGTGTGTTTACAGAGGGTCTAGTTTCTAGTCTGGTGAATACGGCTGGTATTGTGGGGGATGGCCGGAGCTTCTGGTTTCGACAATTCAATATGTTTGCGCGGAGCAAAGTCTGCGGCGAAGCTTCCCCGCGCGTTGTGTAACGCAGTATTCAGCCGCCAGATACTAGTCGAAAACGTCACTTGTCTTTTAGCTCCGTCCCCTACTGTGCATAGCTTAAACGAGTTTATTGGCACAATAAATACGTTTCAGTACACAGCACAAGGAGGCGTCATGCTACACTGCCCCCCTACTACCATCAGCGCATGAAACGAAGCAGTGTTCCAGAAAATGGGGATAAAATTAGATTTCCCTCTCAACGGCTGTCCGCGTTTTCTGCCAAATACACGGTGCCGCGTCAACGTGTTTGCCTCGCCTGTCACCGCTCACTGTGTACTTTTCTCGGCTATCTCCCTAAACTTGTCTCTGTAGTAATCTCATTTTCTGCAGTCCCGAGGCGGGATGAACTGAGCGGCTATGAGTGAGCGCCCAGTTTCAACACATAGGCTAAACAGCGTGCAAGTTCTTTAGAAATTTTTGTTGCTTGGATGTTCTCGCTTGCTATAGCGGTAAAGCCTTTCTTAAAGCAGAAGCGCAAGGTTCTCTACCAGTGTCATAACGCAATGAAAGGAATCAGCGGTGCGAAACCAGGAGAGGTCATGTACGTGCTGTCTTGGTGACGCACTGAAAATCCTTATGCCCTTCAGAAATTGGATTCTTGCGAAGTCGAGAAAGCAAGGCCCGTACATTCAACGCCAATCACGCGGAACGAATGGTCATGAGACTGAAGACAGACTTTCGCGCAACAATTAAGGCGATGTCCTTAGTATAAATAATAATAATAATAATAATAATAATAATAATAATAATAATAATAATAATAATAATAATAATAATAATAATAATAATAATAATAATAATTGGTTTTTGGGGAAAGGAAATGGCGCAGTATCTGTCTCATATATCGTTCGACACCTGAACCGCGCGTTTAGCATCAACACAAAGTCGGTTTTTTTCAACAGCCTTATGAACAAGCACTCTGATTGGTTGCAACTCGAAATTGATAAGCTTAAAAAGAGTGTTAGAGATCTGCGAGTATATAACTTGTTGAATTCGAAGCGGCGACGTCTGAGAAAAATTATGGCAATCTAGGCAAAAGTTTTGAATGCGCGGCAATAATTTCCATTGCATCCGTTTAACAGCAGAGATTTGTCTTGGCCCCTATCCCGCCATAGTTCACTAAGCACCCAACATTTCCACCTATTATAGGACTTTTTTTGATGCCCAGCATTAACTTTCATTACTACCAGCATTACTACCAGCAGTGAGTGCGAACTATTCGCGTTTCTTGAATGAAACAGTAATTTAATTGGGTAAACTGTTTTTAAATACGTCCCAGCGCGCGTTGCATACAGGGAGTACGTCGAACCCAGAGCATCGAGGGCACTGATTTTTACCGATATGTGAGGTTATGTCGTTAGCCATAGCCAACTTAAACGGAGATAAAAATTATGAGACGACCATGCATCGGATGCAACAATTTTTCGAAAGTAGTTGCATTTTCCCTCTATAAATGCTTTCATCTTTTTTACTCTGTTGAATATTCTTATTCTAAGCCGAGTCACACAAGCGACACAATCTTTCGGGAGAGTGAAGATGAGGCGAGGTGGGTCGAGGGTGGCTGTGACTACGTGCAGAAAACGTGCGTGCAGAAAACGTAGTGGAGAAGACCACTAGGACGCCGAAGCAGCACAGACAATCTCAGAGAGTCCACCATCTTCTTGAAAGTGGCTGGAGCATTCCTTAAGCCAAGCGTCGTGAATTCCAATCACGGATCGTATTAGGTGCCACGAATGCGACATTTGTCAGGCCATTTCTGCCCCAGTGGTCTATAAATAATAAGCGGATTGATAGGTCGATGCATTGCAAAGGCGAGATAACCATTGGTCATTAAGGGTAACGGACTGTTTTCTGAGAAGAGGTGTGCGCAGCGGATGCCGCATAAAGTTAGGGGGCCGAATATGAGTAAGAAATTTGCGGGATAAGTTGACCGCAGCTGAAACAGAACAGAGAGAAAGAGAGAGAGAGGGCTTATTGACGGGAAAGGCCGAGAGGTCCTATTGTCGTGAGAATATTTGGGGATCTATTTCTGGACGAGGTAGCTTCATGTAGGCTTCAAAGGCAGGATTTACAAAGTTACAACGTACGTTTTGTGTTATTATAATGTCTGGCTTGACAATACGAAAGTTACCTGTGCGAGTAAGCTGTCACAAAATGAACATTCAGCGCGTATTAAAACACATACATCGATATGCGTAACAATCTTCTGACAAATCGCAGGGTGTTTTATCGCCATATGCAACGTTCTGAACAAGGAAGCCCCTGTGAGAAGAGCAGCTTCGCAGGCCTGGTCATCCTCTCTCCCTTCCCCCTGCCTTTCTTCTCTCCCCGGCACAGGAGGTGTCCCCCCCATCCCCTCTCCACAGGCTCTGCATTCGGTGCGGTGCATTCCCCTGGTTATAGGCTCCACCTGAGTCGCTTCCGCAAGTGGCATTGGTAGAGTCAGACTGACCACAATGATGCCTACTAGACTTTCCTCCAAATTGTGGGAAAGGAGGGATATGTACTGAGATGCGGTGGGAACCGTGGTAGCAAGGCTAAAGTACACGACGGATATTGGAATATGGTAGTAGTAGTGGCGGTGTTTATACACTGACTTGATTAGCCTTCTAGTCGTCCGCTTACAATTGCGTACCCTGAGTAGCATAATAGAATGAACGTGTCTCTACCGTTGTCCGATTAGGCCTGCGTCCTATAAGCATTTCAAGAGTATTTCTCCCGCTTCTCTCTGCCAGATTAGGATCCGCAAACAGCGTTTGCAAGCTAGGAGCCTTTGACGAAGAACGCAACATTGCGTGAGGTGCGCTGTGGGAATGTTACACTTTGCACTTATTCATCGGAGACCGCACCTTGCCACTTTAGGAAACCGCATGGGCCGAAATGTAAAATACGGTGAGTTATGTGTTGAACTCTCAGATCTTAGATACTGAAGCTTAATATCGAAAGTGTAGGGTACCACCACGCCTGGGTAGTGCCGTTTTTTCAACGCGTTTCAGCTACACTGATAAGTGAGCGTGCACGCGATGCATTTGGATAGAGATTATATAAAAGCAATGCGCTCTTTGAAGTCGCATGTTGTTTTTTTTCTGTTGCTACAGCATTGCTCGTTCGCGCAAGAAGGGCAAGGATTAGGCGCGCTTTCGATGGGACAGGGCTTAATGCGCCTATTAAGCGTCCCCTTTACAGAACTCTAAGCCTAATTTGACCCTTATCAAGGGTCAAGATGCGAGTGGCACCATTCGCTCCGCGAAGGGACTGGCTCCGCAGGGCGAGGACGCAGATTTAATTAACTCGCACTCCGCGCCGCCTCCTTTCCCTCCGAGCGTGGTAGACATTAAGAGTGCCGAGCCTCTGCTCGTGACCTTTAATTGCTGAGCTTCTCGTGTGCGCTAAGTAGTATAGGCACTTGTATGCAGTCGTCCAACAGATCTTTCCTCGCTGACAGCACTTAGTGACGTCGAATAAAGTTGGAGGAAGCCTTCTGATAGCCAGCTCGTTTCCTGAGTTCCCATGCAGACTGCTCACAAGTTGTGGAAGATTCGGCAGCGTTGCACTCGCGAAATAGTTTTTCGTTTTCTATTTTCGGCAGTAGCGTGAATTTAAAATGGCTCTAGTGAGTGGGAAGAGTATTCGTGCCTTCCGAACTAAGGTCGAGGCAAAGCAGCTGTATTCACCAGACGAACAAAAGAGGTCTTAAAACTAGGCAAACGCATGCCGAGTGTCACTGCCTGTTCTTCTTTCCTGATAACTTGCGCGCTTGCTGAAAACTTTAATTAGATGCAACATCTCTGATCAACTGGCGCAAACTACCACGGCAGACAAGACAAAGTCGCTGCCAAAGCGAGAACAACTTCATTTCAGGAAAAAACTAGTCCTTCGTGAAGGGATGCTCTACCTGTGCCAGAGCACCTGTGTGATGGTCCATCAAGTCTAAATAAAACAAAGCTCTCGAAGAGGGAGAAGTTGTGACAAATGAGCAAAGGTAATGACAGCTTGAGAAGTACACACAATGTATTCTGTATATGCTCAGATTTCCTTCTCTGAAATCAAAGCCTATACAGGGCCGTCGGGGAAGTCAGATGTTTCACGACTTGAGCATGTAGAGTAACGGCAGGCAGAGTAACACGAATTTAGGGAAGAGCTTATAAGAGCTAACGCTCTTGCTATCTCTTGCAGAACCTATGCTAGGAAATTTTGCGCCGATTTTGAAAATTGCAAGAAGGAAAATCCGAACAAGAAAATGACCATGGTTAATTGTTTCATAGATTTTCATGCAATATAAAGGCGGCCGTGAGTTGGGCTGACATTGGCTGTGTGTTTTGGGCGCCTGAAAAGCTGCATAAGATGTGCAAATCTATGGCGACTGCGAACAGGATGGGCATTAACTGCACTAAAAGCGAAGAGATCAGTTTGCACGCTGCATGAATTGCGTCGTGTACATTATTCAATAATTATGTTGTAAGCAGCAAAAAAAGGCGAAACTTGCCTGTATTTAATAACATATCGCAAAACCGCGTGTACAATGCGCGAAGTACCATATTTGCGAAAAGCAACAAAGCAATGGGGTTTGTTTCTTAGCCGCGCTGCGCAGCACTTATGCAATCCCTTAAGCACTAAATATGAAAAATATTCCTTTTACTCACGTTAGGGATGCTCTAAGAGCTCCACCACACGGTTGACAAGCATATCCAGTTGCCCGGTTACTTTTGGCACAAATGGTAGGTTTCAGTTAGCCTGAGCATGCACTATTGATATTGCGGCTGCCATGCTGCGTTTTAAAAGTGCGAGATTGCACCCAAGGATAAAAAAGGTCTCAGCTGGTAGACAATGACGGCAGTTAAATAAGTAAATTTAAAGGATACGTAAAGGTGTCAGCATCCAGGCCTTGCTCATGCCGTAGAAAGAACTATTATTCAGCTTTATCAGTAGAAATTATATTTCCATGATTCGGTTTCTTCTAACTTCTGAGCATTTTAGCTCCTATTTTCTCTTCCTTGACGTATATAAGTATTTGCTAGTGAGATCAATAAATTTTAGTAGTAGATAATAAGCGATGCCATCATCCCGTGCTTCTGTCTCTCGTCGTTCCTTAATCCTTGTTCGAGCCGTGATATTCAAAGCCGCATTCGCCAGAACACCTGTATAAGCATTATTGCTTATGAACACATGATGTTTTTGCTGTCGCGACTGAAGGAAGAATCAAATGGAAAGTGCACGGGCCTGCCCATTGGCTCAAGCTGTGCCGCAATCGCTGCCACGTGCAGACAGTGGGAGAGTTGAAGGAGATGTGAGAGGGAAAATATAAAGAGAGGACGCGCGGTCGCAACAACCGTGCCATCTGAAGCGATGACGACGGTTTAGCAACAGATACACCCGGTGACAAGGACGATAAGTTTCATTTTTCGCCCATTTGTTTTATTTCATTCCTTTATCCTATTTGAGTGGTTGAAGGTTAATGTGTTGCATATTCTATTCCTTGCCATCATTTTAACCCTCCGCGGTGGCTCAGTGGTTAGGGCGCTCGGCTACTGTCCGGAGTTCCCGGGTTCGAACCCGACCGCGGCGGCTGCGTCTTTATGGAGGAAAAAGGGTAAGGTGCCCGTGTGCTGTGCGATGTCACTGCACGTTAAAGATCCCCAGGTGGTCGAAACTATTCCGGAGCCCTCTACTACGGCACCCCTTTCTTCCTTTATTCTTTCACTCCCTCCTTTATCCCTTCCCTTACGGCGCGGTTCAGGTGTCCGACGATATATGAGACAGATACTGCGCCATTTCCTTTCCCCAAAAACCAATTGTATATGTCCATCATTTTAATGATGCAAACTATGGAAAGGCTGTCCCTGGATTCAATTATTAAATAATTAATAATTGGTTTTGGGGGGAAGGAAATGGCGCAGTATCTGTCTCATATATCGTTGGACACCTGAACCGCGCCGTAAGGGAAGAAATAAAGGAAGGAGTTAAAGAAGAAAGGAAGAATGAGGTGCCGTAGTGGAGGGCTCCGGATTAATTTCGACCACCTGGGGATCTTTAACGTGCACTGACATCGCACAGCACACGAGCGCCTTAGCGTTTTTCCTCCATAAAAACGCAGCCGCCGCGGTCGGGTTCGAACCCGGGAGCTCCGGTTCAGTAGCCGAGCGTCCTAACCACTGAGCCACCGCGGCGGGGCCTTGGCTTCAAATGCGCTCGCAATTTTCGTTTCTACTCAAACCCTCGGGCACAGACTGAACGGCTGACTAAAGCATGTCTTTGTTAGTGGGACGTTGGACCCCACGGGGTAGCGCCAAGTCGTAACGTCAGCGTGTACGCCCACGCGTCAGTCTATGAGAAGGCATCATGCGACTTTTTGAAATGACAGATCATTTTTCTGTTGGTGAAGATGACAACACTGCCAATTACGGTAGGTTTCCCTCTTATAGCTGTTGAAAAATGTGCGACTTAATCTTTACTTACATCGATCGGGGTTATCGGTGGCCAACCTTTGTGAGTGTTGTGGCGAAATTGAGTCCATAGATCATTGTTTCCTCTTCTGCTGGGGGTTCGCTTCTCTGAGTAGAATTTACTTGGAGATCTCTCTCGCTCGAATACGGCTTCCAGTATCTATTCCGACTCTCCTCCTCCTTTTCGGGGCAAGCGCCAAGGGTTATGCGCTGAAACCAGTGTGTGGTTATATTCATGACTATATAATTACATCGGGTAGATTCCTCTGCTCGAATGAGAATTCACAACTTGCTTTTTCTTTCCCGTTTTGTTTTTCAGGTTTTTGTACAAATTGTAGTCAAATATACAAAATTATCCAAATACTCCACTTTTTGTTATGAGTGCGTTTGTATCCCCAATGTACCGTAGCCAATCATCTGCCGTGGGTATGTGCCATTAAGCCTGAGGAGAGCATCATCATCTTCAATAGACGGCTGCAGTAAATACAGTGGTGGTCACAAAAAAATAAAAAGCAGCGTGCCGACAAAGGGCAGGACGAGTAGACAGGATCGCCACACTCTATAAACTGGAGCTTAACTTCAGAAAAATAAAACGCAAACTATACAATCTTTTCTCAATCAGGTGCGCATGTGCTGGATACGTATCGAACACTGATACTTCAGCCGGATGCGTCAAGATACGTGAGATCACAGTGAGATCACCTTTACGTGACCAACAGCGCTCGTCTCAGCTGCTCGGTCCTTGCTTTATTGCTGCACTGTATTTTTTTTTTGCGGAAAACATGAAGCAACTAGCTCAACTTTCCGCTGAACTGTGGTACGTAGTTATTAAATATTGTTAAGACTTTGTGATTGTGCCTAAGGAAAATGGAAAAGTGTGGCAGTCTTGTTATTTACTAATTCTTCTTTTGAAGAGTAGATGTACATTTTTTTTTTGGGGGGGGGGGGGGGGAGGGAACAAGAGGAGCTCAACATTCTCGCTATATAGTAAAGTATGTAACTTTCCTACGGAAGCCAGTACCTGCATCTGCACCGATGTAAAACATAAAAATGAATCTCATTTATTCGTTTACATTTCTTCGCAAAGCTTTCGAAAAGAGAAGCTCTAGTGAATGGCGCAATCCTTGCGCCGTGCAACGGGACACAATTGCTTGAATGATATGATTGTAGAGGATCAGAAATGAAGTCAATGTCACTTTGACAAACCAAATAACAGTACGATTCTCTGTTTCATAAAATCAACAATCTAGAAACTTTGCTTTGATTAACACAACATATATACGAAACTGAAAGCGCCTCTGATGGAAATCTTTTTTTAAGCACTTCACACATTTGTAAAGTTTGCGTGAGAGTTCTGTAATTCCGGATTCGAAAGAAGAAGCAAGCTCTGTCAGGCTATCTTGCCCGGTTGAAGAATATGGAGCCGGTATTTCCAAATCAATTATGGTTGGATCAAAACTGTTTCCTCAGTTTGCTATTCTTTTTTCGTGATCGTGGATCTCTACCCACGGTATTAGTCGGCACCGTCTGGGAATTCTTTATTGCTGCCCTTGTCGTTTCATGAAGCCTATGTCTCGACATCCTGCATTCCTGTCTCCCTGAAAAAAACAACATTCAGTGTGTTTGTAGAGCTCTTTATGAGCTTTCAGGACGGCCGCATGGTATCCTCCAATTTTCTTAGTGAAGTGTTGTATTTCCATCCAACAGATTTCGCGCATCGTCTTTCATAGGAGCCAAAGAAAAGCATTTGGGCTTTGGGTATTAAGAAACATTTTTATTCATATATTAATAATCCCTAGAAGCCCAAAAGAAATAAACGTTTTTCGCAGAGCGTCTATCAAAACTTTTCTGCATTTTAGTGAAATACTAGTATATCAGCGACGCGTCTTTCTAAGTTATGTAGGCTCGTTATGACTTCTCCATGCTGGAAACCTACCAGACGTGGCGCATGTACTTTTCATTATGCTGTACATCTGCAACCTCTTTGGAGCGTCGTTAATGGTAAGCTGGGGTGTTCGGCTCCTGTTTCCGTCGTTACCAGTATTTTCTTGCGTTCAAAATTATCAAAAGGTTATGGTATTATCTTTCCTTTCATCTCATTTATTTTACCCTTGGGGCTTTCGCATTACAAAGGGCTGGGGCAATGAAAAAAATGCATAGATCAAAAAGAGCGCGATATATACGAATAATATCGAAAAATGCTAAAGACAGAGGACCATTACATTGAGAACAAAAGTAATAATAATAATTGGTTTTTGGGGCAAGGAAATGGCGCAGTATCTGTCTCATATATCGTTGGACACCTGAACCGCGCCGTAAGGGAAGGGATAAAGGTGGAAGTGAAAAAAGAAAGGAAGAGAGGTGCCGTAGTGGAGGGCTCCGGCATAATTTCGACCACCTGGGGATCTTTAACGTGCACTGACATCGCACAGCACACACAGCACATGGGCGCCTTAGCGTTTTGCCAGCATAAAAACGCAGCCGCCGCAGTCGGGTTCGAACCCGGGAACTCCGGATCAGTAGTCGAGCGCCCTAACCACTGAGCCACCGCGGCGGGCAGAACAAAAGTACAGAAGCGCATAAAAATATTACAAAAACAAAACCTTAATGATAATCTATATATAGGTAAATAATATATCACAATTCGTCTGACTCCAACAGTGTGACTAATTTGTTTCTAAATCGAGCAGGATCGTTAATACAAGTGGCTGTGGGTGAAATATTATTCTAGTCAGGACATGTATTAGGGATGAAGGAATTAGAGCAGGTCACTGTGCCGCAGTGCGGAACAGCTGCTTTTTGATTTCGGTCTATGCGAGGTGAGATAAAAGATGGTGCCTTTACACAGATGGCTTTCAGGTAAAGATTGTTGTAGTAAATTTTATGTAAAAGGCAAATGCGTGAAAGCTTACGGCGAGTGGAGAGTAGGAAAAGTTTAAGATTAGATTTCATTGCTGTTACGCTGGCGGTGCGATGGTAGTTTCCAACGATGAAACGATCAGTAGCCGAGCGTCCTAACCACTGAGCCACCGCGGCGGGTATAAGCTTGGAACTTTCGGGTGTACACTGGAAAGCCATAGCCACTGAGGCAAGGCGGAGAGTAGCTCAACTTCCCAGAAGCGAATGGCGCTTGCAGTCAGAGCACGGCAGCTCGCATCTCTAATTGGAAAGGAGCTGAAATATTCCCATCGTGCCGCCTGTCATCGATTTCCTCTGCGCGGGGCGAGCCAAGAGGCGCTTGGGCCGCGTCGGAAGAGTTCACTCGATGCGCGAGCCAAACAGGGATGCATGTGGCATGGATATTCGCACTGGTGTCCAATTCCATCGACGCCCACATTTCCACACCTCCCTTCATCTGAACACTTAGCACTCTTGGAGGGTTTCATGGAATCACCTCAATCCTCGCCCGTATTTCTTCCCTTACTCTCAATATCCTGCCCCGTTTTAGCATAAGCGCGGGGAAGAAAACATGGCCGATTCGTGTGTGCCTAAGGCAAACAGCGGCGCGCAAGGAAGGTTCTCAAGTGTCAAATGGCGTGGATTTCCTCGAAATGGCTCGCGAGGGCGACAGAAAACGTCTCTGATTAAACAGTTGTCAGTCAGCGCTGCGTCCGTCCTTCTTCTTTTCCGTCTTCTTTCGTTGGCTATGTGCCATTGCGCTGGTACACTATGAACGTGAATCAAGAATACCAACTAGCCCAAGAACTGAATGTACTGAAGAAAACGTAGAACCTCTCGCGTCCGCATTTCTTGCCTTTTTTTTATTCTCTCAGGTGGCAGCGCTGTCTGATTTCTTTACAGCATGAGCGTAGTGTCTGAATGGTGAAATTGTGCGTCGATGGTAAATCGATTATTCGATGCGCTATTTATAAAGATCAAAGCGACAATAAAACGAACACAAAAATAACAGGAAAGAACAAGACGGGGCAAGGCTTGCTTGTCCGGTGGTGTTCGTTGTTCTTGTTTTTGTGCTGTCTTTTTGGCCGTAGCGGTCACTTGAAGTTACGGATTGTAACTACTTAGACTGGTCGGGCATTGGCCACGAACACGCAATTTCACCGTGCTCGCATTCCCACCCTGGTCGCACCGCACCACGTGACCAACCGCGCGACGAACCATGTGACAACAACTAGCCAGACAACCAGACTAACCTGGACTTGCAATCAAGATAAACCAAGGCCAACCAAGCTATGCCTTTTCTTTCACTACGTATATCCTGGCATAGCCGAGCTAAGCCACTGCCAATTTCTCTTTGACTGCGAAGTTTCTGAGAAAGCTATATAGCTTTTTTTTTCGTAGCCGTATGGCTGCGTTTGGGTGGATGCCAATGAGTAATTACTTCCTTATTGACTACTTGGACTAACCAGTCGTTCTGTTACAGAGTATGAGATGCTGCTTTTACGGTGCCATACCACAGCTATTTGCTACGCAGTTTGTTTGACGTCTACGTTACGCAGGGCTAACATAACAGGCGTTTACAGCACCCCTTTGCTTTCGGGGAGTACTTATTTCGGAATTCAGGCTGCGAAAATTGGGCGCTATTTCGTGACCGGACATTCGAGTGCAAATCATGTTATTAAATACCATTTCTCGTTAATAATTTATTATTAGTTATTAATAAATTAATTATATATTACTTAAGAGTTAACCAATTTATTTATTTATAGAACTCTCGTAGCCGAAGGTATTAACGTGGGGAGTGGTTATAAATAAAAAATACGTAAACAATTGCAATGAAACCATGGACTGTGATGTCGTTTTTGTTTTCAATTCTTGTGATTATTTCGTCGCGTTCGTTACCATTCCCATGTGCAGAACTGTAGCGTATCTGCTTGACTTGCTGCCTCCGTTTCTGCGTTGTGATAGCATTCAACATCAGAGCAGTGATTGCAAACCCGCCAAAATACTTGCAGCGTGGCGCTGCTATCGTGGGTAGCGCTTCACAGAATCATGGTAATGAGACTTCGCTAAATACGTATCTTTGCTCTGGCCCTAAGCTTCTAAAATGCACTTTTTGAACTTAATGCGGGACTAGGCCACGCCGTAGGTAGCAAGAGATAAAAAGCGGGGACCAGTTTTTATTCACAATTTGTGATTACGGATGACTGTTTTTAAGACACCATTGTTTGGGAACCAAACATTTTTCCAGTAACTACTTTTCCAGTAAAATACTTTCCCAGTAACTGGCAAGAAGTTCGAATAAGGCCGCAATGTAGTTTTAACGCGATAGAGTTAGGGAGCTCAAGTGGCAGAAAATCCAGCGTGGGCGTTGTTGACCTTGAGTGCAAAATGCCTGAAAAATTCCCAGAGAAGTAACTTAAGACGTAGGTGGGCCAGATAAGTCATGCGATCTTGTGGCGTCATCCCAGCCTGCCCACGGGATTGGGATCAAAGTGCCTGCCGTGGCAGATGGCAGTTAATTTAATTAATGATTGGTCGCGAGACGTTTCTGGGAAGAGCAACCTGTATAGCACTAATAATGACCGGTGGCAGCACCTGTCATTGCAGGGCAGTGGCGTATCGCTTAACCGCTGCACCACTGCGCCAAGAGTGGTACGACTCCCAGGGATATATGAATGTTAAGTAGAAAATTCCCAATTCCGCATATATGGGCATTATTCAATCACCTGCCATGCAATGCCCTTAAGACGGAGTTTAAGTGTCCCCTCGAATTTTTCTTCCAAGGCTGTTTCTGTAACAGGGCACACTCCGACGCCGCACTCAATACTTCCGCCACCAGTCAGGCTGGAAGGGAGGTTGCAGTGCAGCTTTGCGGTCGAATGTTGCGGCGGCATTCAATTTTAAACGCACTTTTTTCTCCGCAAGAAACCGGCCATTTACTGCCGTAAAAACACCAGTACGCCTAAATAAGCCCTAGAAATCATTTGTCCTAAGATTTAAAAAAAACAAATGGAGTTTACCTTCCGTTCTCTTTAAAAAATTGAGATTCAAGGCATTTCCTCACTGACTGCTGTCTTAGAAGCTTCTGTCTAAGACCGCCACCATGTCGCATTTCGCTGAAGATGACTGCATTTCTAAAATAAAAAAAATGGCAGCCGAAGCCCTGATGAGTGATTACTGACTCTGTTGAGCTCGCAAAAATGAATGTTTAATCAAAAGCTCAGTAACTTTTTAATTCGGGGTGAACACCTGACCCGAATCGTGAGGGAAGCGATTAAGATAAAAGTATAAGGAGGGAGAAAGAGGAATTGCTGTAGTGGATTTCAACCGAATGGGGTTCTTTGCCCTGCACTGGCATCGCAAAGCTAGCGCGCGGACGTTTAGTCATTTAACTTCAAACGAAATACAGCTATCATGGCCCCGACTCGAGGTCCCGTCTTCGTTGTCAGACGTCAAGTTTAACAACCACTTAGCCACCGGGGCGGTTCTAATGAGATTGGGTACTGCAGCTTTTCCGTAGTGACACCAGCACAGTTACAAGGAAGCCCGCTCACAAAGGAAACAGCTTGAGGTAGCATAGACTACGGTTATACAATGCCGTCTATCATCACACGTGACGAGAGAGCCTTGCAGGATTTGCGGCATTCATACTTTTCTCGTACTGCGAACATGCCTGAGTGTGGCCCGGGGAACGACGGGTGCGTCACGGAATCGCGACGAGTGATGTGTGTGACGAATGCGGTGCAGTGGAAACACTAGAACATCTGCTCCTTCGCTGCACCGCGTTCGCCGATGCTCGTCGCGATATGCTCGCGGCCTATAGGGCGCAGGGCATACTACCAGACTCCATCAAGACGCTATTGTGGCCGCAGGGCAGTGCGCGCACTCGTGAGCGAACTTTGGTGAGCCTCTGTGCATTCCTCGAACACACGGGCTTGACGTCCCGTCTGTTCTCCGTCAGGTAGTTACACGCAGTGACCGAACGCTCCGCGAGTTCTACCTTGAACGATTAATAACTGGACGCCCCACTCCAGTTGTAACCTACACAGTGCTGTGCGCGTGTGTGATTTAATTCCTCTTAAATGAACTAATCACGCGCACAACCTGGACACATTACTTATTGTGTAAATAGTTTGTACATATTACTTCTCCCCCTCTCTTCTATTCCTGTCCCCTCACCTCTTTCATTTCATTTCTCCATTCTGCCTGCTGTCCTTTATTTCCGCTGCCCCAGCTCAGGTGCTTCAGTATCGATGGCAGATGCCGGGGCTAGAAAAAATCTTTTCCTTCCTTTTTACTATTATTTTAATAAAACCACTACCACCAATCAGTGCCCTCTTCTCCCTAAACTGAGCTGTTCCATCGGTTTTGTCCTCTTCCTTCCTGGTTGTGCTCGTGCCCTCTACGGAGTATACCATTCGGTGTCCATCTCAAACACCGTTATTCCGACGTTTTCTATCATTCTAAATACTCGTTAATACCGACGTACATCTGAAGATCTAATAATAATAATTGGTTTTTGGGGAAAGGAAATGGCGCAGTATCTGTCTCATATATGGTTGGACACCTGAACCGCGCCGTAAGGGAAGTAATAAAGGAGGGAGTGAAAGAAGCAAGGAAGAAAGAGGTGTCCGTAGTGGAGGGCTGCGGAATAATTTCGACCACCTGGGGATTTTTGACGCCCGGGTTCGAACCCGACCGCGGCGGCTGCGTTTTTATGGAGGCAAAACGCTAAGGCGCCCGTGTGCTGTGCGATGTCAGTGCACGTTAAAGATCCCCAGGTGGTCGAAATTATTCCGGAGCCCTCCACTACGGCACCTATTCTTCCTTTCTTTCACTCCCTCCTTTATCCCTTCCCTTACGGCGCGGTTCAGGTGTCCAAAGATATATGAGACAGATACTGCGCCATTTCCTTTCCCCAAAAACCAACTATTATTATTATATGCACTGACAACACACAGCACACGGGTGCCTTAGCGTTTTTCCTCTATAAAAACGCAGCCGCCGTGGTCGGGTTCGAACCCGGGAATTCCGGATCAGTAGCCGTCAAACTCTCCAAACTCTCCGAAAAGCTCTCCAAGAAATGCACTTTCAAAGTACTTGTTCGCGATGACATACGTGCGTTTGCCTTGGCTCTCTTAGCTCTGTCGTCCCACTGCCGCTGCTAGCTCACCGCTTTTTGCATAATATGACGCTTGCATTCGAGACGCTCCCCTTGTACATTTCGTGGGGCATCTGTTTGCGTTCCGACCCTACATGTGCATGCGAATGCTACTCACGTTGCTCCGGAACCGCTGAGGCACTTCGTTCCCGCACGCACGCTTGCGCACGAGAACTGCCTCACGCGACACCTGCAGTCGCCTAGGCGGCATATTTTCATCTGTGCCGCCACTTCTTGACGGTGTTTGGAAGCAACCACACAGAACGCACTTCTGGCTTGACTTCGGCTTGGCATAATGCACCACGGTGTGCTAACGGAGCGATGCGCGGAGCTTGCGAGGAAGCGTGACGACGTCCTGCCAAGTGGCACGTCTTGCCGTCCATTCTGTATTAGATTCGTGTTTTTTGTCACGTAACGCTGCCTTAGGCAGTCGCCTTTAAAGTGGCTGCTCTTAATACCAGCTGAAACCTATTACGAGCCTTTATTGGCTAACGAGAGTGCAGCCTAGTAGGATCGTTAAGTGGGCTGTGCGTAGCCAAGTGAGCAAAGTAGCGGTGGTCGAAGTTTATGTAAAGGTTTTTAAGAGACTATATAATTTTTGCCCTCGTTAGGCCTAACGACGGACGACGCCGCGTCTTAGCGGCAAGGCTACCACCGTTCTTTCATTGCGCAGACTAGGGTTGTCGCGTTTCTTCTGCTACATAATCTTCCATTTTTTAATAAACATAAAGAAACTACTGAATTTAGTTGGAAAAAATTGAGAACTTACTTTGTGCAAATTTAATATGTATCCTTTCATCTGTTATTACTTCAGTAATTATCCACGTCTTTATGAAGTGTTTTCATATATTTGAACTGCTTTTACTACGTTTATTATTGACAAACTTTTGTTACCTTGTTTCTTTTGTGTACACTTATGTACGCATTGTGTAAATTTTTATTGATGTCTACTTCTGTATTGTTCATGAATTTTTATTTCATTCTGTTTCCTGCTGCTATACCATGTAATGGTATCCTCCACCGTTGTCGAGGGTTTTCCAGAGCTTTTAGCCCATGTGACCACCCAGTTTCTGGAAAATTTTATTTGATTTGAATGCGCGTAACATAAACTTATATGGTAGAACTCTTGTGGTGGCTTCTGCAGTCTGCGCCGGGACAAAAAAATGTGGCAGATTTTTTTAAAAAATCAAATGTAGGTTTTAGCGGTTCGCGTGGGTCCTAAAGTAAAACGACAGTTCCGGCACCTTCGATAGATTATTGTAGAAAAGTAGAAATGATTTCTTGTGCGCGTGCGCCAGTTTTAAGGTAATATTTGTTACCGTACTTTGCGACAACCCTTTTGTAACTGCAATGCAGAGGTAGCCCAATTAACTCTCCTTCTTCAAGATCACCTATCTAATAATAAAAACCACTCACGTTGTAGTGAGCCAACACTGTATAGCTAAACATAGCGATCACTGCATATACAGGTTGTTTGACCTAAGACTAGAAAGATTAAAAAATAGGCATTTTGATTTGAACAGTGCGTTTTCTGCAAAGAATTGCCAGTGATGTAGTACATCAGAATACAGCTAAGACTTGCTAACTAGTAGGCTCGTTAAATAAAATGGGATAATTAACTTTTTAACTATTACTGTTTGCTCTTTAGTTATGAGAGGCGTGTAGCCCACCGTCAGTAATATCTATATCAGGCTTTTAGAATTTCTGAAAAATGGTTACCCTCGGTGCTGTGGCCCAACAAATTGTGGCTACATCGTGCCAAAATTCATGCGCCTTGCGAGAACCTTGCAGGCAAAGCAACCTCTCCAGTGCACGTCGGTCGTCGAAATAGCCAAAATTGGTAAAACCACAGCACCGGAGGTAACTGGCTTTTTGGAATTTTAAAAAGTAATATGAATACTACTTACTGTAGGCTACACGCCTCTCAATAATTAAGGAGCTTAACTCTAATAGTTAAAAGGTTAATTAGCCACAATTAACTAGTCTGTTAGCACGTGAGGTGTATTCTGATGCTAGGCCGACAAAAACACTCTTCAACTCAAAAGGCATATTTTTAAGAATTGTGTAAACTCCTAGGTGAAACACTCCGTATAGTATAACTGACTTCGTGAAAAAATAGCATATCTATGTCATTCAGGTTAGCCTAGATGTACCGGAGGATAGAGAAGGCGTAAAAGTAGCCGACAAAAAAAAACCAGATAGCGTTGACAAAACAAAGAGTGCTCTCAATGTGCGATCGATGGGAATGGACTTCGGCAGCCGTCGCACCAAGCGCTGTGCGCTTGTAGGAGAAAATTGGCTTTTGACCTTGAAAAATAGATTAACTGCTCAGGTCCGATTAAAATGAAAAGCTAAAAGACCAAATGTATTCAGCAGGATGCAGCGGAGGGAATAATCGAACGAGATATTATGTTGTTACAAACTTTCTGGTGCAGAGCCGGCGGGATGAAAAGCAAACACGAAATGCACGCCAAGCGGCCACTTCTACAGACATTTATTTATCAACGTTTCGACCGCGGTGCGCTCTTCTTCATATATATATATATATATATATATATATATATATATATATATATATATATATATATATATATATATATATATTCCTTTTTTGCTACATCGAACACGTCATCACAAGTACTAAATAAATGACTGGGAAAAAAAGTACTTGTACAATTAAAATCCGTTGTTACTATTAGGAAGATTAACAGACTAAACAATCAAAAATTAAGAGGGACGTATATGACAGGGGAAAACGGTTCTGCGGAACAGGCAGTATAGAAGCAATGTTTTTCTTTCTTCAAGACAACAAACCTTTGCAGAAAAGAGTATTTTATTCGTAGCTCAGGTGGCTCTAGCTGAACGTTACTTGCAAACCTTTAGAAATCTTGTGATGCAGCGATTCGTCACTTGATCACCGTAAGATGTAACATATATTTCTAGACTACGCAACTACGCTTTGTGGTCAACACCACTGCTGCTAAAACTTCGGCATCGCCCATCAAGGAAGAATCTCCAGTAGAGAAACCTGTATAAGAAAAAAACATGGCAGAAAGTGAGGCTCTTCGTCATGTGTGTTTTCAACTCAATTGGCAAAATACCAGCAGTATGACAGGTCACGCGCTTTGAGAAGGTCGTGTATCTGACTTGCAAACCTTTAGAAATCTTGTGATGCAGCGATTCGTCACTTGATCACCGTAAGATGTAACATATATTTCTAGACTACGCAACTACGCTTTGTGGTCAACACCACTGCTGCTAAAACTTCGGCATCGCCCATCAAGGAAGAATCTCCAGTAGAGAAACCTGTATAAGAAAAAAACATAGCAGAAAGTGAGGCTCTTCGTCATGTGTGTTTTCAACTCAATTGGCAAAATACCAACAGTATGACAGGTCACGCGCTTTGAGAAGGTCGTGTATCTGACATAAAAGTGTTCTCTGTATGTGTTTGTGGCTTTACAGAGTTCTTTTTTTTCCGGAAATGAATATTGGAGTACGCCATTGCATGGCCTCAGCTAAGGCGATTTCTGCGGAAAGAAAGTGTTTTCTTCGTCCTGGACGTTATTCAAAATTTAACTCCCGTGCCGCCCACGGCAAGCATAAATTGGAGCATTCGTCGATAATTTCAGCTATTGTTCTCACTAGTTAACGAGCCACCACGGTGGCTCAGTGGTTATGGGGCTTAGCTGCTGGCCCGAAAGACGCAGGTTCGATCGCGGGCGCGGTGGTCGAATTTCGATGGAGGCGAATTTCTGGAGGCCCGTGTAGTGTGCGATGTCACTGCACGCTAAAGAACCCCAGGAGGTCGAAATTTCCGGAGCCCTTCACTACGGCGTCCCTCATGGCCTCAGTCGCTTCGGGATGTTAAACGTCATGAACCATAAACCAATAACTATTTCAGGCGCACGCGAGATTTTGGCAGGTAATGGTTGCGAAGTCATCTCTGCATCCATCGAAGCACTGCATACTGCTACGTAGCCAAGTTATGGCTTGCTATCTTTTTAACGCGAGAGCGTGAGTGGCACCGCAGCGGTTCCCTAGCGGTTTGAGCATCCGCCTCACATGCGGGAGATGCGGGGTTCGATCCCCAGTGCCACCGGGATCCAACGGTGATACAACGGGTACAAGCTTTCCCTGGCCTGGTGCTCGGTTTATTCAGGTTTGAAATACTTGGGATATGGGTCTGTGGCCCAACCTTGAGTGAACGAAAATATCTTGTGCCATGGCGCTATTTGGACGCAGATGCCCTTGCGCCAAAAACATTCCCTATGATCATCAGTATGAGTGGCCCCACGTCGGAACAGAGACAAGTCATTTTGTCGAAAACACCAAAAAAAACGCAAGAAAAAGAGAACAAGGTGTACTGATAGACCAAGCACTTGAATCGACCAGATTACGGCTTTTGGAGTTCAATGTCTTAAAGCGACTGAGGCTATGAGCAACACCATAGTGAAGGCCTGACTGCGGGTAATTTCCACCACCTGGTGTTCTTTATCATGCACTGAAGTAACGCAGTACACGGGCATCTAGCATTTCAGCTCCACCAAAATATGACTAGAGCGGCCGGGGTCGAACCCGTGTCTTTCAGGTAAGCAGCCGAACACCATAGCCGCGGAGCCACCGGGGCGGCGAATTGACCGGATTACGACAGTAGTCGCTTCACATTAGCTCATCTACTTTCGCCCGCAAAAAGCGATATTGCAGTGTGGCTAGTGCAATCTTTTACCTCGTCGTTTTTTATTCAAATTTGGCGGTATATTCCGTGCTATGCTTCGACCTCCCCACCGCGGAATGCAAGCTGGTTTCGCCATGCTTCGTCGCCATGCACACACAACAATAGTTGACCGCAAGTAAAGGTTAATGCACTCGTTTGGTTTCGATTGCATTGTGTGCCGTAGGCCAGGACGGAAACAAATTTATCGACGCCTACTTCAAGCGTACCGCCCTCCACCCTCCGAGTGTCCTTCTGGGCTTAGTGTCGATGGGCACCTTTAAAGGCTTAGCCGCAGTGCATGCGGGAGACGCCAGTGGGCAGGATGTTCCTTGGTTCTCGGCTTGCGTTTCGGCTGACACTCTGCCGCAACGAAACGTCTGCATCACCGCTGCTTTATCCTCACGTTCGTAGCGCCTGGCGGAACTGCTCCACAACCTTCTTTTAATTTCCTCTGATGCCCTCTTCTTTTTTTTATAGCCACGGCCAACTTCTTTTTATCGTGGTTCATAAATCAACCATACTGAATTGGTGTCTCCTGTCTGCGTTTCTGATTTCAGCGCGATGCTTTTCTCCTGTGAATATGATTTCGCTTCGTTCTAGCATTAGTACAGCATGGGGGCCGCCGCGGTGGTTCAGTGGTTATGGCGCTCGGCTGCTGACCCGAAATACGCGGGTTCGATCCCGGCCGCGGCGGTCGAATTTCGATGGAGGCAAAGTTCTAGAGGCCCGTGTGCTGTGCGATGTCAGTACACGTTAAAGAACCCCAGTTGGTCGAAATTTCCGGAGCCCTTCACTGCGGTGTCTCTCGTAGCCTGAGTCGCTTTGGGACGTTAAACCCCCATAAACCGTAAACCTTAGTGCAGCATGGTCAAATTCTTCCACGAACTTTGTTTCCGTCTTTTCTGACCAATTCGTCCACTTCTACTTTCATCGACGCGGCAGAGTTATTTTTCGGTACATCTAGCGTCTACCGTGTTTTTGTCTCTCTTGGCCCCTCTCCTCGTTTTTGGGCGGTGATAATCGAGCTGCTGAAAAGGTCAAACACGGTTCCCGTCACGCGCCCAAACACCATGGGCTTGAAACCCGGTGAAACCTGATCTTCTTTTCGGTGTGTTTTATTCGTTAGCGATCGGACGTATAGGAAAAAAATAAAAAATACGGCGCTGTGTACGTGTTAAGTTCGCTCCCGTATTAAAACGCTTCCAGCGCTTTTTGCGCAAGATTGTCTCTGAGAAATTCAATTTTTCGAGGCTCGCGTCTCAATCGTACAAAGGAAAATGCTAGGGAAAACACAGACACCCTTATGCGCGAATTCCTGGAAGCACTTTTCATGAAAATACTTCCTGAATGTGGCATTGGTGAAATTTCGATGGCACTTCTAGCTGGCGAAGGGAAAAAAGTTGATGAGATACTGGGGCTGCCGTTTTGGGCACTTTTTTTTTGTAAGTTCAGCGCCATTTTTGTCATCTTCTTTGGCTTGCAAAACTTACGACATGGCAAAAATGCTTTCTTCTAACCTCTCCTGAGCGACAATAAATAGTTATAGTGCGCCGTCCATCCAATATAACGAGTGGTTGACGGTGTGTTTTGCGTTTACGCTGATGGATCTCATACTAATACCAGGCACCAACTCTCCCAAAAATAGTTCGTTGCATGACTTTTCCCATCGCCACGTTAATAAAAATGCCATGTGTGCATCATCGCGTTCTGGGGCCGCCATGCTGGCCATCGGGTTCTCGTTGTAGTTCTGGTTTTGAGCCAGGATACTGCGAAAGGCGCATAACGTAGATAAATTTAATCTGTCATGAAACACCAAGAAATATTAGAACCACAGAGGCGCGTAATGAAAGAAGTTGGCTTTCATATCGAATCAAGGCTTATTGAATCCAGAATTGCAAAAACATGCATACTATGCAAGCGAGGGTACCAAAGTCGACGACTGTGCAAGGAATTTCGTTAGGTCATTACAAAATAAAGAAACAATAGCAACAAAACGAGTGGATTGGTTGCAACATACAAGAAGCCAGGGATGAATAATAAGACGCAGAAACACCCACTTCCTGATGACGCTAGTGAAAAATATTCAGCTTATATTTATCAACATTTGAAGAGAACCAGGATTTCAGTGCAAAAGGCATAGTGTTCCAAAATAAAATGGTTGCGATGATGTCAATCTTTTTTTCACACACAATGGATGCCCAATTCTTGTCACGTGACATGTGATTGCCTTCGCTGCTCAGGTACACGGAACGGCACATTGGGCAGAATGGCAATTATTCAGACTTCCATGTTTCAAGACGGCCTTTTGTTATATGCTATGAAGAACACCATGTTTTGGGTCCCAGCACGTCCTAAGTAATCAGATCTCGCGGCTCGAGATTTACGGCGTCTGCTTCCTCGGTGTCGCTTGCTGCAGATGGTAAATGTTACTGCTCGGCGCAGAAGGAAACAATGTTCAACATAGGCGCAGCCAGAGTAAATGATATTTTATTGATCACCTGCCTCCTGCAGAATACCTTAATTGAATTCGGAGCCATCTACGTGATTAAGCCTCTATATAGCACAATGTGCACGCCCCAGCTGTGTGTTAGCGTTGGGGGTATTGCAGGTGCCCGCCTTTCTTGCGCGAGTTTATAGACACCGTGCTTGCATCGAATGAAATTACGCTTGGTTTCAAATTAATGAAGCAAGGAAAGAGAAGAAGAAATACGAAAAAAAACTCGTTGTGGACGCAGCTCTAGTGCTTCGATCATTCTTCTGTTTGCCCAGCGCAGTAATATTTTCTCGGACTGCTCTATTATATTAAATATTGATTATTTGACCTCTTTTAAGATGATTCCATCGCCTTCTCTTACAATTCCAGGCTTTTTGAATGCCAAAGCATTACGTCACTCATCACCAACGAAACCTGGCGTTGTCCGCAAAAGTAGCCAAGAAATGTGTCAGATAAGGTCATTGTGGTACAAAAAAATTATTCCGTAGGTACGGGAATTTAACCCAGGACTTCCGGATAGCAAGGCGAGCACGCGAACTACAGGTCACAAAAGCGCTATTTTTTGGGCATAGTATTTATTACACTGAAATTATAATCAATACATATGAACTATTTCAAAGCGCTTAGGAAACGCCACATAAGACATTTCAAAACACAGAGCTGCTTATTGGCGAATAAAGGTGAATCAAGTATATGCGTTTCCTTACCTATGTATGCTAATGAGTGGGCGTGTCACCAGAAAGGAGGAGAACAAATGAAAATACAAAATAAAAGCAACTAAATATAAGGGCTATGCTTTCGCATTCAAAGTACGTAGTCTCAAGTGCCATTCATAAATTTTGTCTTTTACATAATATTATTTGGACCCGTACAGCACATTTCCCAATTCCATTCGCATGTTCGAACTAGGGTAATAGCTTCTGGCTTGCTGACTGGAGGTGAGAGACAATTATTTTTTCATGTCCAGCACCCAGCAGACAGCAACAACTCGTACTTGAGCACAAATTCCTCGAGCGTGCATCACTTGCAGGTGAAGGCGCATGACCTAACCGCACAAGAAGTGAGGCGTCTGCTCTAAACTCTAAATTAAAAAAAAAAAGTTATCCCGCTGCAACGTTCCACACTCAGCAATTAACTGGGATCAAAATATTTTGTGGTTTATGTGTGGTCTTGAGCAACAGCTCACCTTTAATGTCAATACCAATCCTTAAACAAATTACAGATGCCACAAGGATTTAAACTAAGGTTGTAATAGACGCTGTGGGTAGTAAAAACATCTCTATGCGAAGCCTTTGACCAGCATAGGACTAGAGTTTTCGCTTACCTTTAAAGCAAAAGCGTTAAGGCTCGCGTTCTGCTGAAAATCGCGTGTCGTGGCCGCGGTGAGTGAAAATTCGGAATGTGTAGGACGGCAGAGGTGGCCATCATATGCACCGATGGCGGCTACCCTGCGGCCAACCTGGGGCACAAGATCCTGCTGTGCTTCGCGCAACCCACCATGGTAGAAAAATGAGCCGGTTACGTGGCGTCATGACAACCTGCACACCAGAATGTGAGCAAACTGCTCAGCACGGCAGGGGCTAGTAAATTAATGTTTGGTCGCGAGTGGTTGCTTAGCAAAAGCAACCTGGGTCTCACAAGCTGCACCAAATGACAGCACCTATCATCGCCGGGCAGTGACGCATCTCTTAACCACTGCACCACTGCGCCAGCAGTGGTATGATGAATACTGGGGATTTATTAATGTAAAGCAGATAATGTCCATATCCATATTAATGGTCTTGAATTCATTAAGACTATCGCGTCATACCCTTAAGGCGGAGTTCTCCTCCAATTGTCCTTCTCATCCACCAACTTTTGTTCGTGTCTGATGTGGTACGAACTAAATATTTTTTAATCCGGGCACAATATATGGCAGCTAGTGGTGTTGTTTTGAAACCTGTTAGTTAGCGAAATAACAAAGAAGCCGTCCTCCAGAAACACCGCGGTTCCTTTGTATTGCTGTTCGTTCTACCCTGCGGCCGGTGCTTGTGGCTGAGTATAAACATGTACAGATTGCTATTTTATTTGTTTGATTTCGATTTGTTATTATTGCGGCTTTCAGAGAAAGAAGATTATAACACACACAAGCTCGTATGCTTTATATATAAATAATCAAGGAAACATAGCTGGACTTCAAATATTTACAAATGAGAAAAAAATTGAAACAGTGAGAATGAGGAGACCAGCTAAGTAAAAAAAAAATTCCTGAGTCCTGATTCCACTTATCGATCCAAGTGCGATATGCAAATGCTTCATATGGGGTTCAAAGTTTTAATTTGGTTCGAAAAGTTTAACTTCGTGGCGAGACCAAAAGCGTAATTTTCCTCCTTTTAAACCTGGCTGGAATTCTTAATTATTGAAAACGTCGTAACTTGAGAAAATTGCATGACCGCTAATCATCGACTATTCGTGATTTAAGTATGAGTTATTCATTCCTGGGAATAGGAGACACCTTGGTAGTTTGTTCAAAAAGCTCTTCTTTATGAAAAGCAAAAAATGCCTTTGTTCCGGTGAGCCCTGGAACCATAGAGAGCCGAAATTTCAACGCTATGCTGAAATTTCGGTGGTCCTTTTAGAGACAAGAATGTATTCCAGTGGACATATACGGTGATGAAGCAGTTGCCTGAAAAGACAGAGTATATTTGCATATATTTTTTGCAAGTTAATAAGTAGCATAACAACGCCTCTTCATATTGCTCGAGGCTGAGTACAGAACACCTGGGACTGTGCCTTTTTCACGATGCACCGCCACGCATGGCTTGCTAAGCTGCACTGAGCCCTCGACATACCGCGGGAGCTGATAAGCGAGCGACCACGAACAGCGGCTGCTCGAGTCTTTCTCCGCGAGCTCAGTTCTTGGAATCCACAGCACACCCACGCAGTCCTTTCAGGGCACCCTGCCAGCGGCTGGTGCTCGCGAGCATCTACGTGCCTTGGGGTGAAAGATGTCGCGTTCCTCGGCCAACACATTACAGGAGCCAAGCCCTGCGGCTGTAAGCTACAGCAGAGCAGGTCGACAGGCGTCAGCTGGCGCGAGAATATTGATTGCTTTGTTGTAGCGAAGTGGCTTCACAGATAACGCAAGTGAAAAAAAAAAAGAAGAAACACTCTGAAATTTACTACAGAGTGGCTTTCTACTCATACAGGTCTGCTTTTGATTACTGCACATTGCAAGATGTTGGCAGACACTGATATTTATGTACCAGTGCTCGAAACGTGGTGTAAGTCTTTTAAGAAGCTGCGCTACAGTTTGTGTCCAGATTTTGTCATCGATACTGACCTGGCTCTCAAAAGAGAGGACGCAGTATAGTGCAAATAAATAAAGGAAGCTGAATCAACAGCGTATAGTCAAAGTCATAGTTATTCAGTGCAAAGCTTTCTCCACTGACTAATTAGGTTCTACTAGATCTTTCCAATTATGCTGAATTTTATCAGGATCCAGATAAGTATACTGGCTATCAACTGGTACTGGAGCTTGTGGCTATAGTCGCAAACACTGCAATTCTATTCGCAGAAAAAAATATTCAACGTAGAACTGCGTAAAGATACTTCTCGCATACGGAATCGTCCACTACAAAGCCAAAAGGGCTATTTTTATTATTATTTTTTTATTTTATTACTTATTTTTTTTATAATCATCTATAATAAAATGCATAAATCTGTCATAAGCTCACATATGGTGAAATCTTTCTATCAGATATTCTAATTATACGCGGCATGATATATCCGCAAAGAAAGAACTGAAGTTCCACAAGCTGTGTCCCTTCTCTAATGTCTCAGTTATTGTTATGTATGCGAGCTAATGCCTTTTCGTATTTATTCATTCCCGCCCCATCCTCGTATATCTAGGGTCATATAATTGGCAATTTTGCGGATATTTCAGAAAATAATTGACTGTTCACAATGAACGCCGATGCATAATTTGGGAAACAAAGCAAACCTTATATCAGAAAGCGGAAGTGTTTAAGAAAGCGGTTGTCAGCTCTAATAGCGTAATGTAAAATAAATTTCTCCTTACTTTCGAATCTCAACTTATAATATAGTAACGCAGACCAACAGATTTTATTTCACACAGAGATAAAGTAAAAACTATGAGATCACTGCGGCACCCGCATTGGAGGAATGCGTAAGCCCTAATTAATTGTCGCATCATATGACGTCACACCACATTTTTTTCCAGACCTCAATGCAGTCCACCCACACTTTTAACGTCCACGGTAACACATGACCCCGGACGCCATTTTTCTCATTGTTTGCACTTAATTGGCTCTAATTAATTAATTAATTACCCCACACGTACTTCATGATTTCCCCTGCGAGTCGTTTTGATGCTCTATCTAATGCAACTATTTGTTTTCTTATAACTCGATTCGTTCGAACGTTATTGCGATGACAAGCTCGTGACGACACGAAACCGCAAACATAGCCATACAGTGCTTACGCATTAATAAAGTAATGATAGGAGCCCTTTTTTACCGCTGGTCTGTACGCCTTGTCAGTTAGCGCTGCACGGAGATTGTTTTTCAATGCTCAGTTGCCAAATGGCAACTCAGCGCTGATCCTATTCTCGCGCCTTCCTTGTCTCACCGCAAAAATAAATAGAAAGCATTGGATCAAATTGCTGCGCCCTGCCCACGACGGGAACAGGTGCCCTAGTTGTGTCCGCCGTTCCTATGCAGCACGTACCTGGACAGCCTACACGGGAGGCCACTCTACCAAACACGTGGCAGCAAACCCGTGCTAATGCCCCCGGCGAAACCAAAAAGGGGTGTCGAGGCTGGCCTTTACACGGCACGAGGAAGCAGGATAGGCGAAACTTGCACAAACGTCGCCCATGTAGGTTATGTTCCCGTTCTAACAAACCCCATCGCTAGCAAAAACTTACACAGCCTGCAAGTGCAATCAATCACGACACGTCAGATCCCGGTTACCAGAGGTAGTTTACTTCCCAAGCAGGTGTTTTGAGCGAAGCTCAGAGGAAGTGAAGTTCTTGCGTAGTTTGCTCTCGCCATGCTGGCATTGACAAGTTCACCATAGCTCAGAGAATGCTGGCGTTATTGCACTAGCAGAATGCCCCTAATACTGTCAGGAGAGTTTACATTGTTCAAGGAAAAACAGAGTGACAATTAAAGATCACCCAGACTGGTGATTTGCATGGAATATCTGTGAAGTTGAGGGAAATTTAAAATTAATGCATCCGCATCAAGACGGCTACCTTTTTTGGCACCCCATCGCTCACTGCCCGTATGATGCGCGGTTCCTGGTACATCTCTGCCGAAAGCATGAAAAAAAATAATTTTTGATGAAATAGTAAACTAGCCACTTTCTTCGAACCGAGAACACGACAACCCGAATCCCACGCTGCTGTGTTTTCACATTTTTTTTTTGTTTTTCGAGAGATGAGGAATAGTGTTTCGTGAAATGTATTTCGCAGTGCATTCTCACCTGCGTACTATTTTGGGTGCGTGGTAGTCTTTAATCTGTTGAGCCAGCTTTAAAGATCATTGCCATAATTTCGCGCTCCGCGCTGTCAGTTTTCCGCTTTTGCTTTGATTCAAACATATAAGAAAAAATTGGTCTTCTCCTACTCTTTTTTAAATTGAATCTAGGGCACGCTTTGAAACATTTCTTGCGCTTTCACGAAGAGCGCCATAGAAAACGCCACTTCTGTTTTTTTTTTATTGATCGCTTTTGCTGCAGAAAAGGTCGCATAGCAACTGATAGGAAATCCAATCACCTTCCTTTAAAGAAAATATAGACACTTTAATCACGGAAGCCAGTAAATAATCTGCCTAGCTGGAAAGGTCACCGTTAGCTCGCTTTTATGTGCCTTGCATGGGTTCTTTAGCTTCCGTTCAAAATGATGTGTGCTTGAAAAACTATGCTCCTCCCGCTTACAATCAGTACTGCTTACGTCTTGTCTCTTGCGGTACAGAAATGCAGTGGGCAGGATTATCTTTACAAGCAGATTAGGAGATTCGTTCCTTTTTTTTGTATGAAGCCGGGAGATATGCAGTCCTGGCAAAGGGTCATATCTCATAATTTCGCCTATACAGTTCACTCAGTATACATGCTTAAGTTTTAAATTGCGTATAGTTGCGATAATCTGCTCATGCAACATATAAAGTATATTTGTTTTCAGAAAATGTCTTTTTTACTTCAAACTCTCTCTCCCCGACCGTCCCATTTGTCCAGATGACTTGTCCTGAGCGTGCTTACTGACCCTCAATAGCATCTTAACTTGGAAAAGTATAGATTGCTCAACTCGTTCTTGAAGTGAAACTCGCATGGCTAAGCATAGCGCCTGTCTTTAAGAATGGATCTGCTGCTGGGAGTTTTTCACTGCATGTAGGAGGATATTGAAGTCAGTGAGTGCAGAAAATTGATCGCGGTGTCTTTCAAAAGAAAACCGTTTACTGGGCAATGCCCTGCTTAGTGCTAATGTAATTTATTTTCAAATGAGCGGGCCCTGTGGATTATGGACAGGTTCCAATAAATAGTTTGGAGCAGATTTTTTCTTTCTCGGGCGGTATTGAGCCCCGCGAACTCTGCAGCGAGCGCAGAATATAAGCTGAAAAATCAGAAAATTGCGGTATCACTCTAATGTAGAGGTGACTATAATGACTTTTTTATACAGGCAGCTTATTTTGCAATTATGTACGGAAATATTTTGCTGTATGTGGCTGTTTTTACATCGTTTATATCTTTAACGCAAGACGGCAGCTATGTTTTAAGCAAACTTATCAGTGATATAGAAAGCCTAGCAACTGAGTTCTGAGAATCGAAATAGCAGCCTCTTTATATGTTTGCGCAGCTTTAGCGGCCCTTTTGTGAAACTTCACTTGCTGCGGCACAGAAAACGCCTAGCAGCGTTCTTCCGTTTTCACTTCTCGTAAAGCTAAATCCTCAAGATTCAAAAATTTTGGGTACGTTTCCAACGGCCGAAAATGTTTCTGAGGAGACAAACACAAAAATGTTAATTTTTTCATGATAAGGCAGCACTGAAGCAAAATTTCTGGTTTCATAGAAATGCCACCAATATAAAAGGGACAGCGCAAGATGTCATTAGAGTGCGCCGCATTTCAGACACAGGCAATTCACTTAGAGGGGGTTTTGTTTATATGAACAAAAACGGCAATTATGCAGAATTTTCATGGGGGCACCTATCGTTTAGCAATTTCAGACTCACGCTTTGCCTTTTTATTCTTGCTTGGATGTTAGCAGTGGTAATATGGAACAATGCATAACGAGATTATTAATCTGCGCATCAGGTTTTTTTGATTTTCTGACTTTAGATAATCTGATCCGATAAACTTATTACAGAACTGTCGAATCGCAAATAGGAAGCAGAAACAGTTCTTTGCCATGATGACTGATATGTTCGAAACTAATATACAATTACGTTATCGTTCCCCACGAACTTCTCGTTCTTCTTTCCAAAAGAAAGCTGACTGAGGAGGTTTGCGGCCACTTTATCGTGTTTTCTAAATATTTTCTTCGTCTGGGAAGCGCCTCGATTATTGTGTTATCTTAATAATCTATTCGGCGAAGTCATCTTTATAATCATGCAACTGAGTGATTTTCCTAATGCAAATTCGACTACACATAAGTAGGGGCAACAATTTTGTCTGTGCAAGTGCACAGAACACTTTTTTTATTGCTACCGTAACGCACGAGTATACAGCTGTAATAACGACCACAGAAGATATCTTAGCAACATGGTCCTACATTTCAAAGGAATGAACTTTGCAATTTTTTTTATTCTGTACCTATTTTCATGGTTATTACCGAGTGTTGCTAAACGCTTCTATAAAACGGTGTTTCTGGAAACACATAACACATAATTTCTTCAACGTGGATGTCTGTTCTAATAACATATTTCTATGAAGAAAAACAAACAGCATTACGCTGAAATGATTATTGAGTTTGTGGATGTAAACACTGTTTTTTTTATGTTTTTGTCCGCTTAATGTCCGATAATATGCACTACTGCGCTCGGTAATGCGCTGCGCTCGCTTTTCCAAAGAATAAGATCTTGTTTCTTTTAATCAGCAATGGTGCACTTAAGGCGTAGGCATATCCAGTATTCTAATGTTCCATCGTTTTGCGAAAGTAAGAGCAAATGTATTCCGCACACGCTCCTAGACTCCGGTGCGTGACCAGACCCGTTAATATTCACTTAGGACAGCGCTGCAGTAGCACCGACAATATTGCTATAGGAAATTTCAGGTTGGGTCAATAATACTAAAGCAATTTTTCATCTAAGCCATGCGCTTCTACAAGCCAATTATCTAAACATACGCCTGAACACGCCGCATGCTTAGCCCTCTTTAATTTTGATTTCGTATCAAATATGACCAATGCGTGGAACAACGAAAACGTGCGGTTGGAATGCTAGGAAGACCAGGAGAATGCGTTGGTTCTATTGATTTTTGATACAGCGGTTTTTAACGCTATTTTCCTCCAGCAATATCAATATCATTTAAAAGCTTCGCTATGGCGATCCGCGAAATGTCTAAGATCTTTGTTGTCTGGAAAAAACACTTAGGGCGCTCACGCGTGACCAAGTTCTTAAACACCGCGGGAAATCTAATCGGCCAGAAGTATTTATGAGCGAAGACCTGAAACAATTTTATAGACGAAGGAAATTTTCCAAACGTTTGCTTTCTAATGAAGGTCGCTCGTCCTTTCTTTGAACTCATTTAGAAGGCACAAACAAGTTCTCAACGTACTAGTGTGCATGGTCAATAATTAATGCAAATGTTTCTATACCTGCAGCTGCGGCCTCGGCCGGTGCCATCGCTGCAATGCTCCTTGACATCACTGCTGACTGGCCAACCTGGCATACTACAATCCTCATGACGTCGGCGTCACCGGTGAGTTGGTTCCTCCTGTGAACAACAGACATTGGGTACGGTGCCGTCACAATAATTGAGGCCAGTGCCCTCTGGAGACGTTCGATGCATGTGTGTATGCCGAGCGGCTCCTCAGACAAAATTCAAAATCGTATTATGTTCTGCTCAACGCCTGCCTGTGAAGCTTGCTAGAAGGCATCTCCTTACGCCCACGATACAAATAACATTGTTTGTTTGCGTTGGAAATTTTGGGTCGCGTGTTTCTCACTCAAAATTCCATAGATTTCCCTAGATGCGAAAACTAATATTCAGGTATGGAAAACAAGGTGCGCAGTTGAATCGAAAACTCTTTTTAAACCCAATATATAGCGGCCCGCGTCGCACATTACCAGCGCAAAAAAAAAAAAATGAAAGCCATGTGGAATACAAAGTGCTATTTTTAAATTTAAAGATTTTTATTTTAAAAGCTGTAACAAAATACGTCGCTGCAGTCTGTTGAGGTGGATTGTAAAGCAACACAGACATTATATACCTGGTATGGGTTTAATCAAACAACTAATTGTAAAAAGTTAGCTAATAAATCTCAAATTCTGATTTTAGGGAGCATGGTTATATTGCGAAATTGATGGCGCTCAACATAGAAAGTGAGCTGTGTTTTTAATTTTTTTTAACAAGTAATGTGGTTTGAAATATCGAACGCCAATATTACGCATTTCAAAGCGCATTCAGTTGCCTTTCCCGCATTGGATATCATGAAATGGCGTCTCTCGCATTTCTCCTGCATTAAATAGAGGCCCAGTTGGTGTATTTGATCATGCAGAAGAAGTTGACTTAAGTGACTATACCCCACGCAGAGACGCCATTTTATAATTTGGTATAATACGGGAAAGGCAGTGAACAAGTTTTAAAATGGGTATTTTTGACGTTCAATATTTCGAACCACATTGTTGGTTGAGAAAATCTTTTGAGGTTTTATCTTCAATGTTGACAGCTATCAATTCGCATTATAACCTTGCCCCTTATATCAAAAATTTATTATTTAATATAAGTTCATTAATTGTCTGATTTTTGATCCATATCAGGTACATAATGACCGTCCTGCTGTAGAATCCAGCTCAACAGACCACTCTGTCGTATCTCTCACAGTTTTGGTAAGAAAAATCTGTGAAGAATAAGAAAAATCACCAAGGATGAGAAATGATTACAAATAGACAATTTTGTTATCGTAGACAATTTTCTCAACCGGGTTGTGCTTAAAGGCTCGATAGCGTATTTCAACGTCTTCTAGCGATTCCAGAGCAGTGCGTCGTACACAAGAAGGTATAATCGTCAAGAAAAAATGGCTTGAACCTCAGCACTCAAATTAAAATTTAGACATCACCCTAAGGATTACGAAATAATCATCAGCATATGAAGCTTGACGAGGAATGTCTTCATCGAAAAACACTGCAGTAAACTGTTTTCCCAATGTGATTTATTTTACCGAATTTCGATAGCGCAGGTAAAGCCCAGGACGACAAAACTGGAGAACTGGAGAGGCCAAGCGCCGCGCTTTCCATTTCAATATTCGGTATGCTGTGCTATAAAACTGGCGCAATAGACAACTTTGTTGATTCATTTTATCTCCTTCGAATTAGCTGACCATAAAAATATCAATGTTGTAGAAGCCGTACCGAGTATTTAGATAATTAAAACATTCCAATTTCGCTTCTACTCACGCTCTTTTGCTCTCTGAAATGTTTTTTTTTTTCAGGTGGTTTTCTTGAAGTAAATCATGTCTATTTACTTCTCATTTTGGTTAACCTACTCGAAATATTCCAAAAAGACAGTCTTTGTCTCGTTCGTGCTTAGAAGCCGGGAAAAAGGTTCGAAGATACTAGTGGTGTAGGTGCTGAAAGTACGTCCATAGCCGTGCTAACAAAACAGCTAAACGCTAGCACTAGGCCTGAACTTATCCAGTTAAGTATTTGCGGTAATTAGTCGCCGAGATTATTATTTCATGTTCACCAAACTAACACGCAAAGAACCCACTTATTTACGCGACCAATGCCTGCCTATTGCGTACTGCACTGCACAGTTACGAGAAGATAAATAGGCTGTACGTTTTTGTAACACATGCACAGTACGCGTCATTAAACTTTTCTTGTTGGTTATCATCTCGAGTTTCAGTAGACTTGAATGTGATTGCGCTCTCCCGTAATTAAAGTCTTGCATGCAATTTTTATGAAAGAGGATGCTAGGCTTAACGAAAATTATCAATCCATTATGTCGCAGTGATACGGTTGGTGCTTTCTGCAGTGTTTTATGGAAGATGAAAGGATTTTCCTCGATATAATTGACGTTAGTGCTAGTACTTCGAGCCATCATGCTTACGCATTTTATGGTACGCAATCGAGAGAGCTTAGCAAAAGTGGACTACTGAATACGAGCTGAGTAAATCGCGTCTGCAAAGTTTTCCCAGAGGTACGTAAACTTTTGCGAACAAAAAACTTCGAAAGCGGCTTCAACATTGCGAGTTTAGAACCCCTGCGCGTACAGCGTGTCTTCCAATCATTTCGCCGACAAAAAGTACAAGATAAAAGTATACAGTTCTGTGAAATGTGCTAATTGCGTTATTTATTCGTCTACAGTGTCCTCCGACGTCTAGTTAATCTAGGACAGATGAGAGTAATTCGGGGTTCCAGTTAGCAGAAGAGATTGATCTTTTTTGGCCTCTTGTTTATGGCCGAGACCCACATGCTTTTGCGAATCGTTCGGATGTTTAGTAGTGCTAAGGACCTGTTAGTTCTTACATGCGTTCGTACATTTTCAAATGATAATACGCAACCCACATTCAGAAAAATATGGCTGACCAAATATAGGAAAGCAGATAAAAAAAATTAGGCAGCGGCTTAGCTCTGGTTAAGCCTGGATATACAAGTGAAAAGCTTGTAACGGCGAGTTTGGGGATTTTCCTCTGCTGACTCTCTTGTTTCCTCTTCCTCACTTGCTTGGCTGCTGCTGGCTGAAGATGCGTCCAAGACACGCTTTTCGGCTTCTTTCCGACGTCGTTTATCAAGGCGTATTTCCCGTTGTTCGGGCGTTTCGGCTGCACGCTTAGCTTTGGCTTTATAATTTTTTAGCTGTTGTGCAGCCAACTCCCAAGCGAGTACTTCTGGATCGGGTGAATTTAGTTTCTCAGGTTTTCTGCGTAGTCTAGCAGCAGCCGCACTCTCCTTCTCTTCCATGTCGAGTGCGCACGCCTATTCTCTGGCGAGCGCATTATTTAGCCTCCTTGCGCATGCACATGACGCACATGTGCAGTAGCGTGCGGCTGCGCCGAAAGGTCAGGCGACGGAGTTGGCGGCGGCGAGGAGCGACCACCTGCGCGGCGCGTGACGTCACTCGTTTTCGCGCATGCGCATTACTCACGAGTTCGGCTCACGCGAAGCTCGGCTGTGACCCGCGTAGCGAAGCTTCTCGCTTCAAAATTTTACGTCAAGAACAAAGACCTACTTAGGGACATATTGTACACATTGAAAGGGTAATTTCATTCGTTGACACTAAAGAATTGACTACAAGTAACAAAAATACGGGCAAACAGAACAATCTCACGAGCTTTTCTTACTGATACTTTTAAGCCTACTCGTCACGATAACGTAAATATTATGAGATAAACAAAGCCCAGCAATACAACCTGTGCAAAATGAAATGTCTACAAGTACCAGGCGCAAGTACAGCGAAACCATGTAGGGGAATCTAGAAACGATAAAAAACGCTAACACACTTAAGGAGGCTCAGTATCTTTCCGGTGAACAATACGTTATTGAGCTGGGCTATTTTCTGCTGGCTCAATAAACATCAAGATAAGAAAAACTGAAAATATGGGCTCATGTTAACGATAATGTTATTAGTAATTGCTCCTTATTGTAATTCTAATGCTAATAATTATCTTTTCTGCTGTTGGTACTGTTACTGAGAAAGAACATGACAATAAAATCACCTGTTTTTAACGAGTAATAGCACCATCTGTATTTTTCTCTATGAAACTTGTTAATACATCAGGAGATCGACTATTAAATTCCAAACGTGGCACTAAAGAAAGTGATGCATTAGCAACCAGCGAGAGTATTTGAAATGTCTCTCTAGAAACTAGAATGACGTTTTGATATCGACACAGGCACCACACTGTAGCGGCTGTTTAGAGCTCTTTTAATAGTCAATGGTTACAGTGCTTTCGAGAAAACCATCATCTAAAATTTCGCCGTTTTAACAATTCGAAGAGAACAATGAATAGCTCTCTTCCAAATACAAGGTTTTGTAGCCAGCGGTCATCGCACCACGCAGGTAACATGAACGCTCTTTGTGAAGGTGCTTGTCCACTGGATTCAATATGTTCATTTGAAGCGTTTCTCTAGACGCTTAAAATTTGTCACGAAAAAGAATAAAATTAATACTTCTCACGAAGTACCAGCTAATAAAAACTACGCAAACCGAGAAATGGCACTCATAAATTGTTGGAGTGTTATGGATTATTAATAAGAATTCAATTACTCATTAGCACCCAGAAAAGATTATCCATACAGCTAAACGAAAAAGCTATACAGCTTTAACAAAAGCGTCCCATTGAAGAAAGATTCGTTCTCCTCCGGAGTCTAGGGAGAATTTTTCTTCAACTGTGAATCTTCTGCAAACCGTATGCAGCTTTCCATTATAGCTGTATGGATGCGCTTGGGTGAATGCAAATGATTAATTGCTCCGTTACAAATTTGTTTCACCTTTGGCGATTCCCCTAGACACATCGGGCTGCCATAGATTTCTGTTGTAAATCTAAGCTGTGCTTCGTTTGAAATCACGCAGTAGGCAAGAATCCAACATGCTCGTGTCATGATCACAAGCTTTCTGTTTTTAATAGTGTCGAGTTATTGAGTGGTAAAGAAACACTTATAGCCATCGTAATCATCATCTGCCTAAATGCGCTCACAGCAAAAAAAATGTCAATTTCATATCTCTACAATTAATCAACTCCAGCGCCACCTGCGCTCACCTTAGCTCTGCAAATTTTTTTTATATCATGTGATTACCCGATGTTTTGCCGCCCCCGAAGACGCTTGCATTCTTTCGGAATGCATTCCGCTTCTGTAAGGAAACATCCCGGCGTACTCCCGGCATACTCCCGGCTGAACCCATTACCCAGAAACCCAATTCCGCAATGTAGAACTCCAACCTAATTAAAAAATATATAGTTAATAGCATCTTTGTTACAAGATATAAGACACATGTCGGGCAAACTTAATTTGATTTAAAGTATCAGCACTGGTTACGTTACTGAGTCCATATGAAGAGGTTTCCAAAATTATTCCTTGCGAAAATTTGAGTTCTGTGCATTGGTTAAGTGTAAAGACTCCACCTATATTTAAATATACGCCCTTCAACTCGCGTTTTTCAATTCGATGGTCCTTTTTCACACGCCGACGCTGATAACGACAGCATGTGAACATGAGCATGAAGCGATTAGTTTCCTGGTCCTCAATTTAACAGGCACTTTAAGGAATATATGCAATAGTTTACATAAATCTAATTGAAGATATGACTTCAAAGCACGCCAATACCTACATGATAAGCGAGGCTGGAAGCAAAACATCTTGAGTATTAATAACCTCTTAACTGTGTTGCGGATACTTAAAACTGTCGCAAAGAACTTTCTTATAAAAGTAGTGCAGTCTGGTCATAGCAGAAAAATCAGCTACGTTATTTAAAGCCTTCCATCATTTCTTAAGGAATTCGGTAACAAACCTTATTTTTACGGTTTAACAGATGATAAAGACTACATAAGAAATTACTCTATAAGACAATATTAATATATTCTTTATTTGGCAGCATTTCGCCTTGTTTTTTTTTTCTCACAGCTTGCACTCAATTACTCGATAAAACATTATTAATATATTCTTTATTTGGCCGCATTTCGCGTTGTTGTTTTTTTCTCACAGCTTGCACTCATGGTTGCAATTCATGAGGCTTTAGTCAGTATGGTTAGATGCAACCTTAGTTTCTGAGCAACGACATCTTAAAAAGGTTAGTGTGTTTGCTCACAGCAGAACCATTTCATTTCGCGTAAGATCTCGGAACGGGCGCTGTCAGCAGTAGCGATAAATGAATCGCGACCAGAGTAACAATACAAGTTAATAAACTGCACCTAGTTTTTTTCTCCCATCCTGTAAGACTTTACACTAGATCGCGTGCACATTGCGAGCTAATTGAGAAAAATGGCGAAGCATTTGTTTTGTTATGTTGTGTGTGTTAGAGATCTGCCAAACAATGCTTAAAAGTTATCTGCCTGTTGGAAATCAATTTTTTTCAACACTATTTCTCTGTAGAGAGTTTGCCATTTTGCTGATGCATTAAAGGACATCCTACAAGAGAAGAATTCAGATCCCTTAGAATTTGGATAGGTAAATGAAGTTCTGGTATGTAAATGTTTGCATGAAAAAAAACTAACTACGTCCTATCCTCGACTGAATACATTGTGTCTCGATTGAGTTTGTAGAAGTCGATGTACTAAGAGAAAATTTGCGATTTGCTTCGTTTGCCGCACTCGATAAACGGAAATCTCTTTATCATTAATTTTTATTTTAACACTTCGCGGCCTCTCATGAGACTATGATAGAAGGGGATAAAAATGCAAAACCTAACAGCTACAGTCATCAGCATGTGAGGCACTGTGAAAGCACAAGCGAACGCGCAGTCAAAAAGCGTCAGCCACAAGTCGCAGAATTTAATTCTTTTTCTCGGCGCAAACTTCTCCAGCATTCGAAAGAATGCAGAGTCGTGGTATTTTCTTACTGCAACAAAGATTTAAAAGCTGCAACATATCAAAGCAATCCGAACGGGTAAACTTATCAGCCTGCCTTTCTCGAGACATTTATTTATTTTATTTATACAATACTGCAGTCCTTCGCGTGGCCAGCAGGAGGGACATACGAATAATAATAATCAATCAATCAATCAATTAATCAATCTTTATTTTTCGGTGCCCAGGAACAACCCAAAGGTCTTGGTGCTGGTACACCATTCACACGCACAAAATGTAAATTTATTTCACTACAAAGGAAGACACTCAGGGGAGGTAATGCAGCAGTCAAGGCGATAGAAAAAAAAAAGACATATAAACTAGGCGTGACAGCAAGCATGAAGCAAAAAAGCGAAAACAGCGGTAAATGAAAACAGCTAGAACAGGCAACAGACATATAAATAACTAATGAAACAATAAACAAAGAGAATGAACGACCGATAACAGCCAAGTACAGCATATAGCAAAATACAAACAAGAATAAAGCCAATACTAATATGAACGAATATGAAACCTCTGAAATACAAACTAGAAATACAATCATACACAATAAGAAACGTAATTAGTGAACGCGTTACAGACAATCAGGCGTGAGTATACAGTATTAAAGAAATAATATTAATGACAACAAGTACACGTGATGAACAATTAAGGAGAGAAAAAAGCAATATAATACCAGTGCAAACGCACAAGTGTAGTAAAGACAAAATGCATGAAAGGGGAAGTTATGTATGAGAAAAAGAGTACTCAAAGTGGAACGTCACGGACATCCAATATAAAGGAAGGGAGAGAATTTTCGAATATATCTAGGTGAGGACAAAGAGAATTAAACAACTTTTGCATTCTGTCCAGAGGGGAGAGGGAGTGCAGGAGCGCAGAAACTTGGAATGGTCTGAATTCCCTTATGCTCTTTCGCGGTACACGCAAAAGGATACGCGCTAGGAGCTGAGGGCATAGAATGTGACCATGAAGAAGTTTATACAAGAAAATTATATCTGCCCTCACGCGACGGCAGCTAAGAGAAGGAAGCTGCAGTGAGTTACTCCGTCTGGGACGAGAGCTGGAAGTTTTGCAAGAAAACCGATGTTGAAATATGCGTAAAAACTTAAGCTGAACTCTATCGATTTTTTCACAGTTCGACTGGCAAGTGCCGTTCCAAACAACAGACGCATATTCCAAAAGCGGCAAGCATATGGAGAGGTAGAGCTCTAAGAAAGGAAGTGGGGATCGAAACTCTCTCGAAAGCCTGCAGATGAAGCCGAGTGTACGCATAGCCCGTAGAGCAATGCGTTTTGTATGAGAGGAGAAGCTGAGGCTACGGTCGAAAAGTACGCCGAGGTCATTAATTTCATCAACCCTGGGCAGCGGCCTACCATTCACAGAATAAGAGTAGAGAAGACTGTGCGTTTTACGCGTAAATGAGACAACCTTGGTTTTAGATGAATTGAGAGTGAGCCCATTCTTCAAGCACCAATCAGAGAAGGCGGATATGTCAGATTGCAATGACAAGCAATCGTGAAGAGTATGTATTGCCTTGAACATTTTTATATCGTCCGCATAAAGGAGAAATGAGGAGTTTTTGACCACGGAGGAAACGTCATTGATAAAAACAGAGAACAGAAGCGGGCCTAATACCGAGCCCTGAGGAACACCGCTGGTTGGAGTGTAAACAAATGAGGTCTGTCCATTTACACTGACAAAGCAGGACCGATCAAGAAGATAGTTGCGTAGGAGGGCTACAATTGAAACGTCGATCTCAAACAGCAGAAGCTTTTGAAGAAGTAATGAGTGAGTAACAACGTCGAAAGCTTTGCTCAAATCACAGTACACAGCGTCTACCTGACTCCTCTGAAGGACTTCAGCTGATGTATACGTCATAAAAGTCACAAGGTTAGTTGTAGTAGAACGACCTTTTATGAAACCATGCTGATTATGAATGATTACATTTTTGAGGTGGAAGGAAAGTACTTTGTGCAAAGCTAATTCAAAAAGCTTAGAGGTTGCACAAAGAAGAGAAATGGGGCGGTAGTTCGAAACATCAGATTTGTTTCCTGATTTGAAGACAGGGAAAACACGCGCCGTTTTCCACACGCGGGGAAAGGCAGAATTTTTCAAACAGTTATTAAATATTGTGGTTAAAACTGGGACGAAGGTACTATTGAAGGCTTTTATTATGGCGGCTGGAATGCCATCAGGTCCAGGGGACAAAGATGGTTTCAAACACTTAAGACTCTCACTTACTAACTTCTCGTCGAGAAGAACTAATAATAATAATAATAATAATAATAATAATAATAATAATAATAATAATAATAATAATAATAATAATAATAATAATAATAATAATAATAATAATAATAATAATAATAATAATAATAATAATATAGTAGGAAAAACGGGCATAGATATACAAAAAAGAATATTGCACAGTGCATAGAGTACCAAACCAGTAATCAGCTGTAAAAACAAATCACGCTCTAAACACAATATTTCTGACAGTTTTCTCAGTGAACTTTTTCAATGCTATTAAAAAAATGGCGCTGATGTGTAAACTTGAGTCACTACAAGAAAAGCTTGGCAATGAAAACTTCTTTTTCGTTTTTTGTGCATGCGTAAGGCCAAGATGTTTTATAGAATGCGGCGTATTGATCACCTAGGGTATTGAGCATCGTGAATAACCTCTCCAACAATTAACACAACAAGTAACCAAAACATAACTCCACTGTTTTGCAGTGTAACGCCAGGTTTCAGGTTTTCCTCAGTAGGGAATGGGTCGGAAAGACGTAACGGAAACTCAGGTATCCTGCCGGTTGCATTTCACATAAAAAGCCATCATTTTATTTGCTATAACATTGCTTTTACTTCTTTTTATAGGCACGCGGCTGCTCGTTCTACCGCGAGAAATTTGTCCCGTCGCGCACTATAGAAGCGCTTGGCTGAATGGCTGCAGTATTTCAAGTGGCGACTATACGGGCTACGAAATGCTGCACGCTCTTTTACACAAGCAAACGGGCTGTAAAAATTCTCTTTCTCTCACGGTTAAATAGCCGTCCATGCAGAGCGTATTTGCCTACTTCGCTGTCTACCCATCTGTAGAATACTTACGATTTATAATACCTGTAAGAAAATCGTCAGCCTGCATGAACCACGTAGGATTTCAGTTGCGCAAGCAAGAGGTGGCTCCGAACACCGGCGCTGCAATCGATTTCTCTGAGAGCACAGGCACCTTTGTCTAAAGCATATTTGAGATAGAGGTCATTAACTCGCTAAGAGACCGCTCTGAAGCAATCTTGCACACTATAAAGCAGGATTGAAAGTTGTGCTAGTTGGGTTATGTTCATTTTAAAGGAAAAATACAGCGCGAACAGATATGGCGGACGAAGAAGAGGTGCACAACACAAGCGTTTGTGTTGTGCACCTCTTCTTCGTCTGTCGTCTCTGTTCGCGCTGTATTTTCCTTTAAAAAGAACACTATACAGCTCCTCTTTCATGTTCATTCAGGAACTGCGTCGCCCACGCATGGTGACCGTAACAGTTAAACTTTCCACAATTCTGGTCACGGCACCAATTAAACTTCCCACAATCCTTCTCTGATAGCCTGGCCGGATTGGGCTAGTCGGTTGCTCCTCGCGAGCGGTGAATGATGATGGCACGCTGGCCGGTGATCGAATATACACAGCGGTTAGCGGTACGAAGAGCACTTCGGGTCTTCGTCCGCTCGTCCGGCGACATGTTGCCGGTTGGGGCAGCAATTCCAATTTTTTAAGACAGAACTTATTTACTAAAGACGGGACTGAAATTCAAGGCAGTGAGGATGAGGCAGTTAAAACGAGGCTGTTTAAAGCGGCCGAGACTGCGACTCGGCGCGCTCCTCTAAGTCTTTGTTTGCAGCGGGTTTTAACCCCTTCGATAATTGGGCGGAGCTTTAGTAAACCAGCTCTCGCCCAATTTGAACCAATAGCAGTGCAATGGAACTGTATCAGTGCTGCCAACCTCGAAAGCCATTTCTCCCCCAATTTTTCACTCAAAATTCCATATATTTCCCTAGATGCGAAAACTAATATTCAGGTATGAAAAAAAGGTGCGCAGTTGAATTGCAAACTCTTTTATTTCTCGCCGCGGTGGCTGTGTGGTTACTGCACTCGGCTGCTGGTCCGAAAGACGCGGGTTCGATCCCGGCCACGGCGATAAAATTTCGATGGAGGTAAAATTCTAGAGGCCCGTGTGCGGTTCGATGTCTGTGCACGTAAAAGAACCCCAGGTGGTCGAAATAACAGGAGCCCTCCACTACGGCGTCCCTCATAGCCTGAGTTGCTTTGGGGCGTTAAACCCCAATAAACCAAAACAAAACTCTTTTATTTAGCAGATACCCTTTTGACCACACTTTGGTAGCAACATTGAATACAATAACATATTAATTTCCCATGCAAACTCGCGTACCACGATCACGAGTAAGAAAAGCATCCGAGTTATCAAAAGCTAACAAATCCCGGGCTAAGCCCTGTAATGAATGAAAATCTCGCAGTGAAGACTTACGCTCACCGACTGCTATCAAAGAGCGAGGCAAATCCACTTTGTGCACAAATGTGGGCGCGAACTAACATACGCTAAAACATAGGAGACGTCATTCGGGTGGCATTCCGACTGCGTTTCACTCATGCATATACATGTCTTTTTTCATGAGGCCAGTTAAGCGTTCCTTCACTGCAAAGTCATAATAGTTGGCTCCTCCTAGAACTCGCTTGGCGTGAAGGGTAGCTGCCAGGGTTTGCGTCACCAAGCTGTTCCCAGTCTTTGTTTTCATCAGGTTGATCTGAGAAAAAACTCTATCCACTTTTGCACTGGGGTGCGGCAAAGAAAGAAGCTTGTAGAGGCAAAGCCCTATTTCAGCGCGCCCGGCCGCCTCATCGAGTCTCTAGAGCTCTTCTCTCCAGCGCTGCTTTCATCATCTCTGTACAGTCCGTGCATTTGCTTCACCATGTGTATAGAATGTATTGTTGCCCCCAGAGTCTCCCCGAGTCCCGTCATCCTCGTACGTTCTCCCAGCCCAACCACGCTGCCTCGATCCCAACAACGCTATCCCCTCGAGCAGATGGCGCATTGACAGACTCTCGAAATCAAGGTGGTGAAGAAACGTGAATAAGGAGCCGATTCTCACCGAAAAATAAAAATGACCCATGAAGAAAGTAAAATTTCTCTAGATTACAACAAAAATCTATTTTCCCCTAAACAGCGTTTAAATTCCTTAGATCTAGGGGAAAACCTCTGGGGTTGGCAGCACTGCACCGTATGTACAAGTAAGCGGAGTGCAGGGATCACCGGTCCGAACCCCGTGGACCCCGCACCCCCTGGAACGTGCAGGGCACGCTGTTTCGCGTACGTCGCTCGCTGCAGGTGCAATCTAGCGAGGCGCCATCAAGGCACTCACGCATCGGCTTTGCCGTCTCCGCTGACAGCAAAAAGAATTTCGTTAGCAGGAAAAGGTCGTCGGCCCTTGCGACTCTAACAAGGCAGTTCGGAGTCTTTCCCCCGTTTTCCCACGGCTTTGGGCAGCGTCCGGAACGCGCGATGCACTCACCGTTCCACCCCTCGTGCACTGCCGGTCAGCAGGGGATGAGTCGGCGCCAAAGCCGAAAGGATTAGCGCGGGCAGCTGACATCAAGGCACCCAAAGCGCGGGCGTCGCGCCTCTCAGTACACCCCCTCTATTTCCCACGGAAATGACCGCTCCCGGAAAAAGGGGGGAGAGGGGGAGAGGAACGACCCATCGGCGCCGTAGGCCTCTAACTTAACAGTAACCAAGATCACTTTTTACGTAAAAAAAATATTTTAGGGGACGTTTCCTACTTGCCTTGCAAAAGCTCTCCTACAATGTCTTCTCGCGACACGCTCACCCTGCAGCTTTAGATATGATCCATTGTAAAAATAGCGCGAAAAACACGAATACAGCACAAGCGCTGTCTTTCGACTGATGATTTATTACGAACAAGTACACGTACAGTCTTGGACAAAAGTCTTAAGGCCACAGCGTTCCGCTGCAGCGAAATGAATGTTCCTATAGAATGCTCCATGTAGCGGATCATTCAAAGCACAAATGAAACAGGAAGCTTCTCTGCGGCAGGAATCAGCCTTTTTCTAGCATTTCAAGGTAACTCAGTCTTTAATCGTGCCGTTATAGCTCTGTTATGCGGCTGAAGAGAAAAGCATTTTCGCCTTAAGACTGTACATTTATATCTTTTTCATAAGACGTGCGTGATTTTAATAAACACAAGGATCAAACAGTAAGAGATCTAGTCGGAGCGTATCATATTGATAAAGGTGGTTCAGCATGAGTTAGCAAACGTTCATTAATGATGGTTAGACGAGAAATTGGTCTTTTAGATGGCACATTTTCAAAAATGTAATGTATGAAACCGTGATGAGGGAATGTAGTAGTAAGTGTTTAATGTAAAATAAAAACAGAAATGAAGGTAAATGATTTTTGCTAACCCCGGCATCTGCCATCACTACGGCGGCGGCACCTGAGCTGGGACAGCGGAAATAAAGGATAGTACGCAGTTTGAAGAAGTGAAATGAAAGAAGTGAGGGGACAGTAAGAAAGGATAGAGGAGATAAGGAAGTGTTGCTCTCCGGTTTTTGGTTTATGTTTTGTTTGTCGCGAGAAAGGATATAAATGAACGTGCGCGTAAAAATCATCAGTTGAAAGTCAGCTCTTGTGTTATCGGGATCGATCCGCTTTAGCGTTTTTCGCGCTATTTTTAAAATGAATAACAGAAACCAACTCGCCCAGTTTTAAATTCTTATGTGTACATATAAGCCTAATAGCTTAGCGTGCGCTCCGATGAGTGCTTCTATGTGTGGTGCTGAGGCGCTGTGTTCCTTTCGAAATGAAATATTCCATCTCCAGAAATAACTAAATCATTCAATCGGGTCGCGTCTATTTGGAATGCAATTGAATAAACCATGGTTGTTGTGAAATTCCTTGCTCTGGTTGCATATTAATTCGTTGCTCTTTAAGAAAGCTGCACGTAAGAATGAGAAACTTTTCTTTCTCCTTTTTCTTTAATAATTAACAAAATTACTTTGTTCTGTGCGAGGAGTCTTATTCTTCTGATCTTATTTGCAATCGGAAATAAATTTTTTTGCATTGGACAAATGAAGAATAACTCGTATGAAGCGCAACATAAAACACTAAATGACTCGGCTGCATCTTCCGAATGAAATAACGATTTCTATTCAGACATCGCACTTTTGTTGCGGCCACAGATTTGTTGACGATCTAACAACTTTAAGGAAGTTGATAAAGCACATTGCATTTTGCTAAAATGAGCGCACGTAGATAAGTAATTGGCGTCCTCAATCCTTAATTAATCTCACACCTGGCCCTTTACATCTTCTCTCTGATTCCCAAGATACGGGGTACCGAAACGGAACCATCCACTGGTTAACACTATATCCATCCCCCTTGCTTTTGCTCTCAAAAACCTGATGCGCGCCGTAAATCGAATCAGGTGACTTGTTGCGACATCAGTTTCCCGTCACTCCGCAGCAAGAATTTACGCTGGACACACAAAATGGACGACATTCTGCACAAAACAATTGGACCACACCGCGTCAAGACATCAAGATTCATCGTGATTGCTTCGATGAATCAAAATATTTATAGGAAAGACTGCGAAATACTCATAAAAGGTTACTGTGCAGCCCTCACGCTAAGTCAAAACCAGGAGTGTTCTTCAAAATTAAAAGGCTTCAAGACCAGGAAGCGAAAGGTAAAGATGGGGCGTTACCTTCGGTTGTCAGCATAAAACAGTGCTGGTGCCTAATGTCACCACCTATCAGCGGACCGGACCCAATCTGAATCTGCGGCTTCCTTGTGTTGTGGGTTCACAGTTCGCGATGTCAAAGTGTTAACCCTTCGAAACATATCTATGTCCTTCAGCTCTACATAATCTTTATTCTTTATTTCGCTGCGTCTTGCTGCAGCCAGTCAAGAAGGAATTTCGCAAGATTTGTTTTACTCGTATAGCAGTAGGTGCTGCAGGTAGCAGCGTTGTTTATAACATCAATATAAATTGTTGTTCAAATGACGAGAAGGCGGGTATAATGTGCCGAAATATCGAACATTTCAAATTATTTGTCAGACACGCACGCTACAAATATCCTAAAAAGTAAAACTAAAAGAAAACAAGGAAATTCAGCTACATTCACTATTACATTAAACTGACAGCGCTCTACCATTTTCAGCACACCGTTCACTGTAAGGTGAAGCGTCACGTCTGTAGCACTCAAACGGGGAAATACACGGAACGCTCACATCGAGGGCACCTAGCTTAATAACCATGCCAAGAGAGAGAGAGAGAGAGAGAAAACCTTTATTCATGAGATTAATTCGCAGGAGCCGGGTGGGGGGAACACTCACATCGAGCACGCCTAGCCTAATAACCATGCCAAGAGAGAGAGAGAGAGAAAACCTTTATTCATGAGATTAATTCGCAGGAGCCGGGTGGGGGAACGCTCACATCGAGCACGCCTAGCCTAATAACCATGCCAAAAAAGAGAGAGAGAGAAAACCTTTATTCATGAGATTAATTCGCAGGAGCCGGGTGGGGGGAACGCTCACATCGAGGGCACCTAGCCTAATAACATTGCCAAGAGAGAGAAAGAAAACCTTTATTCATGAGATTAATTCGCAGGAGCCGGGTGGGGGGAACGCTCACATCGAGCACGCCTAGCCTAATAACCATGCCAAGAAAGAGAGAGAGAGAAAACCTTTATTCATGAGATTAATTCGCAGGAGCCGGGTGGGGGGAACGCTCACATCGAGCACGCCTAGCCTAATAACCATGCCAAGAGAGAGAGAGAGAAAACCTTTATTCATGAGATTAATTCGCAGGAGCCGGGTGGGGGGAACGCTCACATCGAGCACGCCTAGCCTAATAACCATGCCAAGAAAGAGAGAGAAAGAAAACCTTTATTCATGAGATTAATTCGCAGGAGCCGGGTGGGGGGAACGCTCACATCGAGCACGCCTAGCCTAATAACCATGCCAAGAGAGAGAGAGAGAGAGAAAACCTTTATTCATGAGATTAATTCGAAGGAGCCGGGTGGGGGGAACGCTCACATCGAGCACGCCTAGCCTAATAACCATGCCAAGAGAGAGAGAGAGAGGAAACCTTTATTCATGAGATTAATTCGCAGGAGCCGGGTGGGGGGAACGCTCACATCGAGGGCACCTAGCCTAATAACCATGCCAAGAGAGAGAAAGAAAACCTTTATTCATGAGATTAATTCGCAGGAGCCGGGTGGGGGGAACGCTCACATCGAGCACGCCTACCCTAATAACCATGCCAAGAAAGAGAGAGAGAGAAAACCTTTATTCATGAGATTAATTCGCAGGAGCCGGGTGGGGGGAACGCTCACATCGAGCACGCCTAGCCTAATAACCATGCCAAGAGAGAGAGAGAGAGAGAAAACCTTTATTCATGAGATTAATTCGCAGGAGCCGGGTGGGGGGAACGCTCACATCGAGCACGCCTAGCCTAATAACCATGCCAAGAAAGAGAGAGAAAGAAAACCTTTATTCATGAGATTAATTCGCAGGAGCCGGGTGGGGGGAACGCTCACATCGAGCACGCCTAGCCTAATAACCATGCCAAGAGAGAGAGAGAGAGAAAACCTTTATTCATGAGATTAATTCGAAGGAGCCGGGTGGGGGGAACGCTCACATCGAGCACGCCTAGCCTAATAACCATGCCAAGAGAGAGAGAGAGAGAGAAAACCTTTATTCATGAGATTAATTCGAAGGAGCCGGGTGGGGGGAACGCTCACATCGAGCACGCCTAGCCTAATAACCATGCCAAGAGAGAGAGAGAGAGGAAACCTTTATTCATGAGATTAATTCGCAGGAGCCGGGTGGGGGGAACGCTCACATCGAGGGCACCTAGCCTAATAACCATGCCAAGAGAGAGAAAGAAAACCTTTATTCATGAGATTAATTCGCAGGAGCCGGGTGGGGGGAACGCTCACATCGAGCACGCCTAGCCTAATAACCATGCGAAGAAAGAGAGAGAGAGAAAACCTTTATTCATGAGATTAATTCGCAGGAGCCGGGTGGGGGGAACGCTCACATCGAGCACGCCTAGCCTAATAACCATGCCAAGAGAGAGAGAGAGAGAAAACCTTTATTCATGAGATTAATTCGCAGGAGCCGGGTGGGGGGAACGCTCACATCGAGCACGGCTAGCCTAATAACGATGCCAAGAAAGAGAGAGAGAGAAAACCTTTATTCATGAGATTAATTCGCAGGAGCCGGGTGGGGGGAACGCTCACATCGAGGGCACCTAGCCTAATAACCATGCCAAGAGAGAGAAAGAAAACCTTTATTCATGAGATTAATTCGCAGGAGCCGGGTGGGGGGAACGCTCACATCGAGCACGCCTAGCCTAATAACCATGCCAAGAAAGAGAGAGAGAGAAAACCTTTATTCATGAGATTAATTCGCAGGAGCCGGGTGGGGGGAACGCTCACATCGAGCACGCCTAGCCTAATAACCATGCCAAGAAAGAGAGAGAGAGAAAACCTTTATTCATGAGATTAATTCGCAGGAGCCGGGTGGGGGGAACGCTCACATCGAGCACGCCTAGCCTAATAACCATGCCAAGAAAGAGAGAGAGAGAAAACCTTTATTCATGAGATTAATTCGCAGGAGCCGGGTGGGGGGAACGCTCACATCGAGCACGCCTAGCCTAATAACCATGCCAAGAGAGAGAGAGAGAAAACCTTTATTCATGAGATTAATTCGCAGGAGCCGGGTGGGGGGAACGCTCACATCGAGCACGCCTAGCCTAATAACCATGCCAAGAAAGAGAGAAAGAGAAAACCTTTATTCATGAGATTAATTCGCAGGAGCCGGGTGGGGGGAACGCTCACATCGAGGGCACCTAGCCTAATAACCATGCCAAGAGAGAGAAAGAAAACCTTTATTCATGAGATTAATTCGCAGGAGCCGGGTGGGGGGAACGCTCACATCGAGGGCACCTAGCCTAATAACCATGCCAAGAGAGAGAAAGAAAACCTTTATTCATGAGATTAATTCGCAGGAGCCGGGTGGGGGGAACGCTCACATCGAGCACGCCTAGCCTAATAACCATGCCAAGAGAGAGAAAACCTTTATTCATGAGATTAATTCGCAGGAGCCGGGTGGGGGGAACGCTCACATCGAGCACGCCTAGCGTAATAACCATGCCAAGAAAGAGAGAGAGAGAAAACCTTTATTCATGAGATTAATTCGCAGGAGCCGGGTGGGGGGAACGCTCACATCGAGGGCACCTAGCCTAATAACCATGCCAAGAGAGAGAAAGAAAACCTTTATTCATGAGATTAATTCGCAGGAGCCGGGTGGGGGGAACGCTCACATCGAGCACGCCTAGCCTAATAACCGTGCCAAGAAAGAGAGAGAGAAAAAACCTTTATTCATGAGATTAATTCGCAGGAGCCGGGTGGGGGGAACGCTCACATCGAGGGCACCTAGCCTAATAACCATGCCAAGAGAGAGAAAGAAAACCTTTATTCATGAGATTAATTCGCAGGAGCCGGGTGGGGGGAACGCTCACATCGAGCACGCCTAGCATAATAACCGTGCCAAGAAAGAGAGAGAGAGAAAACCTTTATTCATGAGATTAATTCGCAGGAGCCGGGTGGGGGGAACGCTCACATCGAGGGCACCTAGCCTAATAACCATGCCAAGAGAGAGAAAGAAAACCTTTATTCATGAGATTAATTCGCAGGAGCCGGGTGGGGGGAACGCTCACATCGAGCACGCCTAGCCTAATAACCGTGCCAAGAAAGAGAGAGAGAGAAAACCTTTATTCATGAGATTAATTCGCAGGAGCCGGGTGGGGGGAACGCTCACATCGAGGGCACCTAGCCTAATAACCATGCCAAGAGAGAGAAAGGAAACCTTTATTCATGAGATTAATTCGCAGGAGCCAGGTGGTCAGTGCACCTTGTCCAGGGCTCCGCTGGCGGCAGCTGACCTGCGGGATGATCCAGGCTTGCTCATCCTGGTTGTCGCTGGTCAGGGCCTCTTCCCACTGCTCGCGTGTCAGGTGTGGCACTATTAAATTTTTATCCTGCTAGTCCTGGCATTCCCACGATATATGGCAGAGCGTGGGGCTTGCTCCGCACCAAGCACAGTAACTTGGGTATTGTGTGGGTCTAATCGTGTGTAATATGTGAAGACTTGGATATGTGTTAGTTTCTATCCTCCTCCAGTCAATGGCATCTGAGGAAGACAGTTGTTTGTGTGGGGGTGAGAAATGTCGTCTTTCTAGCCTACAGTGTTCTAGCCTGTCACCATACGGTCCTAGGAGAGGGGGGTAGGGACATTCCAAGTTTAATTAAGCCACTCGTAAGCCGCACGCCATGCTCAGTTATCGCATTCTTTCCTCATGTCGTTTTTCAAATCTAGCCTTTTTTTTTCAAGATAACTTAGGGATGTCGGCAAAATTTTTGGTTTTACCAATGAAAGTAAGAAATAAAAACCACTGCTTTCATTTGATCTCCGGTGCGTTGCCAACCGAATCATATATGCACATTTCTAATTGGAAACAGTTAATTTCTTTCAAAGCAGTTCACCTAGCAAAGCTATTTATGCGTGCTTTGAACAAATGGGGTATTATTTCGCTACAGATGTTTCGTAATTAAACGGGCACTGAGAATAACTCGAACCAATTATTTTTCTCAGTAATTATTGACTCCCTGTCTCCTTTTTTTTGAGAGCTTTGAGCCACATCAAACCACTCATCTATCGCCGAGGCAATTGAATTTAGAGATTTTCCGACCAGTCGATCGAAACACCTGACGTTTTTAGCGAAAAAAGTGGGTTTCCATGCTTTAGCGCTGTCGCGTAGTCTCCGGGATCAAAGCCCAAAAATCGGTGTCGACACATAAACATTACTAAAACATAATCGCGACCGGTGATGCAGCAAGTTTTATTCCTGTTCTTTGGTTTTTCTAGATTATAAAAGCTCCGTTTTTCGGTCAGAGACGTCGCTTTGAGATTAGAACGCGATAATCTTTTGATCAGGAAAATTTCTGTGTGTCCTCAGTCTTCCATTAATTTTCCGCGTTCAAAAATTAGCGAAATAGATGTTGTCTAGGTATAAAATACAACAAATGCCCCATTTTACTCATAAAATGAAATATGAATAGAAAATAGCGAAACTTCTATTTGCCCCCAGTGTCCCTTTAATTTTCCCGGTTCAATAAGCAATCAAGCAAATGAAGTCGGGGTGGAATTCAATAAGAATGCCAATTTAAACCACAAAATGAAATGGGGATCGAATATTTCGAATATAGAATTAGATAAGCATCGTGCCATTTTGTAGACTTCGATTATAGTTTTTTTTTCATAGCTAACTTCGCAGGTGCTCATAACTACAATTCTGATAGAGACAGATTAAAAAGTACAAACCATTTCTCGGTAGATATGAACCATGTTGTGAGGAACGGATAGTTTACTGCCAGTGACGGTGCCGAGGAGAGACAAGCAGCGGCGGCTGCCAGGCCGAAATATTTTTTTTCCCGGAAAGACCACCCTAAACGCCACCCTAAGCGGGCCTCTCTGCCGGCTGTAAGTGGATAAAAGTTGTGTGACGAGTCCCAGTCTGAAGGCAAAAAAAAAATGAGGGCGCTTAAGCTTCGCTTTTAAGAGTGGAACGCGACAGAGTGTTGCAGCACTGCCAGGGAGTCCACGGAACGCCATCACCCGTTCGGCGCGACGCCTTGCCCGTTAGACAAATCGCCCTGCTACGTACGGTGAAACGGACGCGCGGAGCGGCAAACCACGTAGAAGCGCTGCCAGGCGCCCTGCCGAAACCCGCGGGACACAAGCTGCAGTCGCAGTTCGTCGGCACATCAGTCTCGACAAACCCGATGCCGCTAACGCCAGCATAGCTTCCGCGCCGAACGAACGGGTAGCAAGCCGCAAGCTTAGTGGCGAACGCGCTTTGGATGTGCGCTGCGTTGTTCGCCGCTCACCGCGTGATTCCTGCGTGCCCGCACGGCCCCACTGCTCCCGAACGAGAGATATTTCAGACGCGTCACTTCCTTTCCTTAAAATCAATTTTCAGTCCTTTTTCCTTCCCTTATTGCGCGGCTCAGGTGTCCACAGAGATATATGAGACCGGCCTCACTTGCTTTCCTTAAAACCAATTTTCATTTCATTTTCCTTCCTTTGCAGTGTGGTCCGGGTTGTCCGCCGAAATATGTGACAGGCGTCCTTTCCTTTCCTTGCGCTGCCGTCGCGCGCTATCTGTTGGGGCTGTGATGTGGAAAAGTAGTGGAGATAAGACTGACCCATGGGGTCAGTCTTGCCTTATGGACCACCATGGACAACGTTGGGACCATGGAAGAAACCTTTCAAGCAGGTGCGGGCGCGGTGGAGTGCGCGGTGGAGGTAGTGGAGTGCGCAGCTATATAGGCCTCGCATGCTCCTCTGCTAAGTATGCACTCTTGCTACTCCACCCGACCCCTAACCGCAACAGGAAGGAAGACCCCTCCATACACGTCGAGGTAAATGGTCTGCCAATGCCAGAGGTTGAAAAGATACGCATCCTAGGCATGTTCTTGCAAAACAATGGACGCAACACGGAGACCATCTCCGAACTAACAATCACGACATATCAAACCATCCGACTGATTAGAAGAATAGCCAACAAGCACCAAAGCATGCGTGAACATCACCTGAGGCGGCTGGTGCAGGCATTCGAGATTAGTTGGATGGTTTACTCCCTTCCCTACCTCTACCTCACAAAGGCGGAAGAGGAGAAGGTAGATGCACTAATAAGACAGGCATACAAGTCAGCCTTGAATCTCCCACAACGAGCTCCCACCACCCATCTCCTGCGCATGGGAGCACACAATACACTACAAGAACTAACTGAAGCTCATCGCACGTCTCACATTGACAGACTCTCCTCCACAAATACAGGTCAACCCATTCTCGCCTCTCTAAAGATTCAGCCAACAGGCGCGCTGGTACCTGAACCCTAGACCCCTAAAAGACGCCCCTGAAACATCCGCACGGTCTCTTTGTGGATTTTCCGTGGTTGTCTGGTGATATCGGCAGACGAAAGCATTCAAGACAGACAGGTGACTAAGTGTTTTGTTATGTGTTCCATTTCTTGCATTGGTTTTCTGGGATTTCGTTACGTGTAACTAAATTGTCCAACTCAAAGTCTGGACTGAAACGCACTTACAGGGCTAAACATATCTGCAGCCTACCTCGCCAACTTCAAGTTTGTTGCTAGGATTATAAGATTTTTCTTCACGCTCGTATGTTACTGCGAATTCCTGGCCAATCACCATTGTGGTTACATGCTGTGGACCATGAAAGGAAAACAAAGACAAACATCCAGCCCACAACTTAGCTACAGCACTAACGAACTGCATTGAGGCAGCAATGGACGTACCTTCTCCGCCACTTTTTCTTTGCGATTTCATACGGAGCTTCTAGAGAAAACTGCCCAACCTGGCGATCCAGTTTAAACACTATCACACTTGCAAACTCTCATTTGCGGCGACTGGGCATTTCGGCCTTCCGAACGGACTGGACCGAAAATAGGCCTTTTCATGCGTCGACCAAAGCATTGGCGGAAACACCTAATTCAACAGGAATCTTTTCTCCGTAAAAGCTGAAAATAATCAGCAAAACAATGCATGCCGCAACAAAAACTCTGTTTAAAGTTGCGATTCGTGGTGCCGGACACCCACGCCCGGCATGATATGCTTGTTAGTGATAATCTATTGTTCAAGTGAGCCAATCTGAGCTCACAGCTATAGTCAGCGTTAAACCGGACATGACAATGAATTGTCTAATCTATTCTTCTGAGAGAATAGCGTGCGCAGAGCACTAAAGCACAAAGAAAAAATTTGCTTAATTAAAAAATAAATGTCAGCTGCACGCTTCCGCTGGAATGTTTTCGTTCAAAGCAGTTTGCAGCCCTTTAGACATAGGTTGCATAGGCGTGGATTAAAGCGACAGCGCTGTAAGTTGGGTACTGGGACTTCGTAACTAAACACGGCTGAAATCTCCGTTGATGAGCGATGTTAATAAGACAGTTTAAACACAGACGACAGGCAGACAGGCGTCGGTTGCTTTCAATAGGCCCGAAGTCCGCCAAATTACACAATCCATAAATGTTCACAGATCGGCGCACCCTCCCCTTTGGGTGGCGTAAGCCCAACGATTTCATGTCGCTGAAATTAGCGCCTAGAACAATCAGAATCAAATTTCGAGGCTAACATTGTTCAGACGCATTTTATAATGAAACACGGCTGTTATAATCTCAACACGACGTTGTGAGGACACCCCCAACACGCATGTATCACATTTTTCCGTGAAAATGTTGAAGCTCTCACATATACTTTTTTCCCCTCTTGCACATTACGCAACAAAAGGAAAACAAAAATTGGGTGAGATTTAACTTTATTTCGGAGTGTATGCTCGATCTGCGATGAGCGATTCATGAAGCGCAAATGATTAGATAAACTGCAAAAACAATTAAATTTCATTACAGGAAATTTCGCTTCCTTCCAATTACTCGTCGAACGCTTTTGACGATAGAGAAAATGTTAATAGCAAAAAAAAGATACAATCCTTTCGCCAAGGTTACTGCGGATATAATGATTGATATAGTGAAATCTTCCAACATATGAACGAAATGCGTACTAAAATCTTTCCCGTCAAAAAAGTCTTTAGTTCAGAATTCATGGGTATGAGCACACCATACAGAAGATGGGACGACGGCACACGGCTTTTTTACAGATGTTTTAGAGCTGGTACTGTTAGTGCTTCAACCTCAAGTACTACTACTATTGTTACTGCTACTGCAGCTACTACTGGTACTGCGAGTACTGTATGGTAGTGGTTTCGGCTAGTTAGGGGTGAAACATGAGATGGGTTAAATCGTTTGGTCCTCACGCACCGTGTAACCCATACTATAATTACTAATACTGACAATTCCACTACTACTACTGTTAGTGCTAACGCTATTTCTACAACAGCTACTAACACTACTGCTTCTGCTAGTACTACTACTGCTAATATACTACTGTTTTTAATACTAATACCAAAAAAGTTTTACTACTATATTAGTCATTGGTAGTCCTAATAATACTGCCACATGATTTTACCAGTTCCTGTTTAGAATTCAAAAGGCACTGTTATTAGTAATCCTTTATATTGGAGAACTTAATCCCTTCAGATTGTTTCCTGAACTTTCGAGCCACATTTATTCCAAAAATTCAATTCGGTACCTTTAAGGTGCCAAAAGAAACCCGTCCATTACACAGCACAAAGGATAAAAAACATTGTGCATATAAAAAAGCCATTTGCAACTAAGCGACTACCGACACTGTCAATTTAAACTTGCTGCATTAAAGTTCCGAGTCTCTTTTTAACCCTTCGCTGTTGTGTCTTAAACACCAAGGAAGGTAACGCGACGAAAAAGGCCATTGCAGTGCGTGAATTTTCTGCATATCTTCCTGCCTAGCACTCTATATCTTCTTGTATTCACGCAGGCTACTGCAAATATCACTGCGTACATCGCAGTGGTGTCGTTATAGACTACCGCTTACCGCAGATTCACTCCTTACATTCCCAAACAGGATTTACGAAAGAGGAATGGAATGCAAGTTTTTAAAGCAGGAGGCCGAGATTTGCACTTCTTTATGCAAAATGATATCATATAGGCCTCTAGAATAGACTCATAATAGTCGTACACTTTTCTTTCAAAAGATATGAAGAAAAGGGCGACCATTTCACCGCTAGATTGAACCGTGCTTCAGAAAACACTGCTGGGCTTTAAGTAATGGGAAAAAATATCAAATTATGGTATTTTCTTTAATAGCTTCCTACGGCTGCAATCTTCCTGCTGTAAAGAAACTTTCGTCTCCAGCAGCTTTCCTTGTGCACACATCGATTCTTCAAGTACATTTAAGCAATGTAGAATGTAGAGACTGCGCAGTTTGTGAAGTTTTTTCTTGGTAGTCGGCAGCAACACGTGCAACCTCTAACCAAAAACAAAAATGTCCCCCTGCTACTTTGTTTTTCAAAATTTTCTCCTTCACCCCTTTTCTAGTGGAGCCGGATGAAGGTAAATAAGCACGTCCCTTGATGTACCTGCATGGCCCAGTTATGCAGCCTGCAAAGTGCAGCAGCTAGATTGAAAAATAAATTACTTCAGACTGACTCAAGCATAAGGATGTTTCCCAATATTCGCTACTAGGCTGGTCAATGGGATTCAAATTCATTTCAAAAACATATCATCTCACCCACTTTTGCGTGCAGTATTTCAACTGCGCTCGTGAATATGCACCTGCTCCGCGCTTACCAATCTTTATCGCCCGATCTTTAACTGAACACGGAAATTGGTGGGTAATGAGAAGAAATGTGCCTAACACTAAATTAGCACGAAAGCACAATATGCGATATCTGAACGCACCCAAAACGCATGAGGTGCACTTGCTTCCACAAAAATATGCCCTGGCCACTTGTAGGTTTGTCTAATTCAGCCCCCATTATAGTGCCTTCGCTTGATCTGGTGACTAAATCATGAGCACGAGCGTCAATTTTACGGCAGCTGACGGCTGGTTTTGGAAGCATTTCACATTTAAATGAGATTACGGAGAAAGATTAACGAAATGAAGGCGACCATGAAGGGTATACGCAGTTCGCACCCATACTCTTCGCTATCGCATCTGATGAAACGTGGGAGGGGGGGGGGGGGGGGGGGAGGGGGCTAGGGAGAATAAAATATGGTCGTCAGGAGTACACACTAAGCCAGAGAGGAACCACTCACGGGCCATAGACAGGCATAGAGGCTCCTGTGCTCAGGACACCATCGAAATAACCGCATATCAATAAGGATGAACCTATTCTTGAGGCAACAGGGCGATTCCGGCTGAGTTTGTATTTAAAAAAAATATAGACAAGTAAGCGCAAACAGAACCCTGAGAGTGCAACTGTTTTGCATTTGATGAAAAAATAATGCTAGAATCGTGTTCCGCATAAATTTATGCGATGCGCATTCGGAACCGGAACTCGTAACCGCGGTGAAGGAACGATTTGAATTTCGTCTCAGCGAGAGAGAGAGAGTGCTCTGGAATAATCCGTGCCCTGGTTTTCTTTCGCGCTGAGTTCAACGTTGGCAACGTTCTCCAACTCCATGAATACTGGACTGGAATCTAACGCTCAGGTAAAAGCGGCCGGCAAAGTGCACGGGGCCATCGGCGCAGCCTTGTCGTTCGCCTTCATGGAGAACGCCGACATTGAGCATCTACTTTGCATGGCTATAATTTTTTCCGAACTTCCAGTGGAAAGCAGAGCTCAGGCGAAACTGGAGACCATCCGATGAACCCTTCGCGGACAAGACTTTCAGAAATTTTTTTCGTGAGCAGTTTTTGCCTTTCTTCTTCTATTCCTAACGCCGTATGGTCTTTCCTAGAGGCCTCTACCCAAAGGCCTTTGCCGGAACGACTAAATGCCCTGAAAAAAGTCGTAAAGGTCTTAAAAAAGTCCTAAAAGATCTAAAGGTCCTTGCCGGAAAGGCCTTTGAGACATTAGTACTAGCTCCAAACTAGTACTAAATAGTAAACAAATATACCTAACCGATAGCCCACGATGACAGACCGATGCTTTCGTATTCACAGCACGTAAGTAGTCTTAAGTGCCATCCGTAACTTTTTTTCAAGCTCTTCGCTTCGCTCAAGCCTACTGATGCAAAAATACAGTCCGGAGAAACCTCGCACAGATTTTCGACAAACGAAAATAAAGAATAATTGAATAGGTTTATGTTCTTCTGCGCAAGCCGAGGAACTGATTGAGAGCAAGCGTAGATATTAATAGCCTTTTTTTCCTTGTCCTTTTCATTCCATCCTTAGTCGCTAATTTCACAGGTATGGTGCAGGTCGATAACCACTATAAGACCAGCTGCTTCGTGGCTTTGATAAACACGCTCAAAATGAATGAATGAATTAGTTTTTGGGGAAAGAAAATGGCGCAGTATCTGTCTCACATATCGGCGGACACCTGAACCGCGCCGTAAGGGAAGGAATAAAGGAGGGAGTGAAAGAAGAAAAGAAGAGAGGTGCCGTAGTGGGGGACTTCGTAATAATTTCGACCACCTGGGGATCTTTAACGTGCGCTGACATCGCACAGCAAACGGGCGCTCAAAGTGTCCGAGCACAGTTTCGATGCGTTTTGCAGCGTCTTACGACCGCGTGATGAATGGCTTTGAAAATTGATACCCAACACAGACGCCCACAGAGCATTCATGAGTCATTTCGATGCACAGGCCGGCGTCCTACGAGCACGCGTGCCACCCGAGGACCACAATTAATAATAATAATTGGTTTTTTTGGGGGAAAGGAAACGGCGCAGTATCTGTCTCATATATCGTTGGACACCTGAACCGCGCCGTAAGGGAAGGGATAAGAGAGGGAGTGAAAGTAGAAAGGTGCTGTAGTGGAGGGCTCCGGAATAATTTCGACCACCTGGGGATCTTTAACGTGCACTGACATCGCACAGCACACGGGCGCCTTAGCGTTTTGCCTCCATAAAAACGCAGCCGCCGCGGTCGGGTTCGAACCCGGGAACTCCGGATCAGTAGTCGAGCGCCCTAACCACTGAGCCACCGCGGCGGGGCAATGACCACAATTTCGGCGAATAACACAGAAGCTACGCTTTCAGAGCTGAAGCTCTATCTCACGACCAAGGATGCAAAAGCGGATTAACCACTGATGCCTTGACCATGAATAAATAAATAACATTAATTTTGCCGCGACTGGGATTCGAACCCGCGGCTGTGCGAAATGATCAGCTTCGTTCGCCACTGCACGAGAGCACTATGCTATTACCGCATTTTTTGTTTATTGCATGGAAATAGTGCCGAAAAGAAAAATCTAAGCACGCTTACGCCACAAAACACCAGCCGATCACGCCTCGTGTTAAACTGCAACACACTCTGGCACTGTGCATAGCATATCGTCGTCTTTATCAACTTCCACCTGCGGCCCGAATAGATCAGGTCTCACTTAACCTCGATTGCAGCTTAACCTGAGTCTAACATCGTCGCCAGACGCGCCGATCACCCAGCAAAGCAATACCATTAGCCAATCAGCCTATGCGCATGGTTTCGCAAGTTTGCTCAGTTTAAAACGCTACTAATTTTTACAAGCTCAGAAAGTGCAAGGGGGGGCTGAAAATGCATTTATGTATTAATAGCGTAACGCTGTGTCTAGAGCGAGAGTGTTCGCATAACTTCGTCGTTGAAGACGCACTGAGTAGCCGTGGGAACGGGTGATCGATGAGCAGTTGTCGTGCCACCCAGAGCCATTGAAAATAGACCGAAGCCTTGTTGGTGACTACAGCGCTACTCTGGGGCACGTAGTCAGTTTAGCAATATCAAATTTTCTTTGCGCAAAACAGCATTGTCGAATCTTTTATTTATTTATTGCTACCCCCAGGGCCAAAGTAATCTTATAAAAATAGCCTCATGGAACCGAATAATACTGAGGCCCTGCATGAAATCTTGTTTCAGATGACATTTGAAAAGTGGCGCTCGCATCTAGTAACCCAGCGGTAATGAGCTCGCGGCGGGGCTGAAAATCCGGGCGCGAATGCGGAAAGTTCGTAGTGGAAGTGGTGGTGGTAGTGGTTGAGGCAGAATGCGTTTTTCCTTGACAAAATTGTATGTTGACACGCGAAGCGCTGGACGCCCCAAAGGCTGGAGAAGTGCATCAGCACCGTCCGCCTAGAGGAGCCTCTGTATTTTATCAATGTTTCCTTTTTCTTTGTAAATAAACCGCTCCTGTGCATATTTTTATTTTATTTTTTTATTTTCCTCGTCTTCCACAGTCACCTGTAAATCAGAAGGTATACCTAAGTACGCCGCCATGTATACGGGATCGTTTTTATTGTATTTTAGTGTACTGTACGCTTGTAAATTTTTACATTCCGCTCCTACACCGATCGACTCTCATTTCGTCTTGAATCGATTTCTTGAATGGGCCCTAACTTTCTTGTTACGCAATTGCTTGGCCCGTCAGTGGTTGGAGGCTTCTAGATCGTGAAGGTGGGCTTTTCAGATTCCTTAGCTGTACAGAACGCTGCAGGATATCGGGGCAATTGTGCGATCTCAAATCGTCAGCTCACCTTTCACCTAAGGAGACAGAGAACTTCGGTGCAGCGCGAAGGTAAAGAAACCGAACAGGCTGCACGTGGCCCTAACATTCGATGCCTCTGATGGGGATGCGTGCTCCAGCCTAGACTCCATATGTTTACACTCAGTTTGTAAATATTTACAAGCACTCAGCCCTCGAGGCAGGTGGCTCAATCGAGGCTGTCGCCCATCTCCACATACTTAAGATGCAACGAAAATCGTTTCTACTGGTGCTGTGATTTTGCTCCATGCATTTTGAATGACATGTTTTTGTACATAAGCAAAACACGAATTCGCCTCGAGCCAGGGGCTTGAAACGAACGGAAAAAATTTTCGTTTCGAGTGGCGCTTATTTCGATCTTGCAGAAGTGCTTGTCGTGATCTGCAAAGAACCTTCGAATCCAGGCCCTAGTGGCTTGGTTATTTCGAAAATCTGAGCAGGCAGAAACTCGCAATCTTTCCAGTCGCAAAACCTGGGTGGTAAACGATTGTCCACGCTTCGACACTCTAAAGTTTAGTTTTGTAAAACCTTTCACTCGAGGGAAAACCTGAGCACCAGGCTGTCAGCTGGCTTGAAAGTCTAGGAGGGCTACATCAAGTGAAGCTTGCAAATAGAAAAAGGTTTAACATATAACTGAAATTCTTAAACCAGGAAAGGCTTTGTTTGTGAAAGCGAAGTTCTCCTCTGCTTTCTCTAGTCCCATCTTGGAAAGAAGAAAACTTATCTGCAAGCAAGAAGAATATTTTGGTTACAATGTTTTTCAAGTGAACAAACAAAGCTTCAATCTCAGTTGACATTTCCTAAGACAAGGAAACTGAGCACATTTCAAGCAACACACATCTGCATATTTGAAGAAAATACAGTCAGTCGAGCCCACTTGTAGCGGCTGCAGTTATAACGAATACTCGCTTATTACGAAAGAGGGTGGCGCTATCGTCTAAATATGCATTAGGACAATGGTACTGCCTCTCAGGTACACCGAACAACCGTGGCGGTGTAACCATGGGTTAGAAGGAACGAGGAGGCGCGGTAAGCGATGCTGGCCCATAGTAAAAAAAAACTTAAGCTTCCGCTAAGCTCGCAAATCTAGGAGCGGGTCAGGGCGCCCGTGACACCCTTCCCCGAAAAATACGTCGAAAGCGCATGCTTTGAAAGGTGACACCTGCGCTGGTGAAAGCCACGGCGAGTATTTAAGGCGAAAGCCTTTATAAGCTCATCATTGTGGACAGGATTTGTGCGTTCTCAGGAAAAGCGACCAGCGACTTCCCTTTATTATCGCCAAGTCCCGTGCACTGCGATGCTTTGGTACCTACTTTTCTGTGCGCAACAGACCAAACACAGTGTCCTGGATAACACGTGACCCTTTGTTTTCATGCGACGAGCGTACAACTGAGCATAACGTTCAATGACACGATGTGTATTGCGCACGTGTTTCTCCCCGAGTGGCTTGTTGAGCGCGACCGTGATATAAAGAAAAGGATGTGGGCTCCAACTCACGTGTGATAACGTTACAATGCACCACGCCTTGCCTTCTCTAGCTGCAGTGACAACATTGTTCTCGTCGATAAATACCAAGTGTAAGACTGAGCCACCGGAGAAGGGTGTCTTTTACGCGTTCCAGATGTCCTGATGTCGGTGCATCTTCCAGCTCATGCTGATACCAGTTCAAACACTAGATTGTGGTGTTCCGGTTCAATACCTTTGTTCGGTGCTGTGGAAATGACTAAGGTCATCTTGATGAGACTGACTGCGGAGTGCATCAGGAACTGCTTCCGTAAAGCACGCTTTATGGGGCAATTAACGACTGAGAACACCGTTGAACATCCGTGTGATTAGAAGCATGTGGATTTGTAGCAACATTTTGTTGACGTACAGAGCGCCGGACATGATTTAGCGTGCGATGGCTTCTTGTGCGGATCATACCGCGTGCATCACAAAGTCATGCACTGACTTGAGCCATTATGCGTGATACACGAGTGCTGCCCAACTGCAGAGAAGGCTGATGACGATGAGAACGAGCTCAGTCTACCACTAGCTGCCGTAGGCGCTTTAGACAGGATTAGTTATATTCGGTTGATAAACTGTTGGCACCTACGACCTGGGCGAGGAACATAAAGTATAACCGCCCTTGAAGGCTTGAAAAGCGCCGTGTTCCGATACGAATCGCAAACTATTCCAAGAAATCAACGCCAGCTTCGCTGGACTTCGTATTTCTCGCTCTAGAATTAAAAGTTCATTTGCTACAAACCTCGGATACAACGAATGCAATCCACGCGACCACCACGTTCGTTAAAAGAGGGCTCGACCTTATAATAAATAGCGCTTTTAATGAAGACTGCTGCGGAAGCAGCGCTGAATCATAAAGGGACTTAAATTGTATTATTCATGGTTTGAATGAGAGATATGACGTTTAGAGAACATATTCAAGGCGACCTTGGCGAACCTTAGAAGGCGCATAAGACGTACAAAAACTGGATTAGCGTGGTAGCGTCCACTGGCTCACCAGTACAAAATGGCCTTTCATGTAGCTTGATACGAGGAAAGAAAAAGTTGCGGGCGCTCATACAGTGCGATGCGAGAAATCAGCGTGACCAGTATTGTTTTTGCATTTCACTTTTTACTCTTTTACTATATACGATGGCCTTTCCATTCAATCTTTGAACCTCATTTCGCCATTGCTTTTTCGTTCAGCTGTTCCGAGCCCTTCTGGCGAGTGGAGGCTTTTAGGGGGCAGAGGCGTTGGTGGGTGGCGTTTTAGAAGAGTGGCGTTGGGTTGGTGGTCGTGGCAGCCTTCAGACACACACACACAGCGGGATTTTCGGTAAATGAGGGCTGTACTGCCGACGCAGTAAAAAAAGAATAGATAGCAACAATGAGAGAATTCGGAATTGGTCTACTTGTCCTTTATACGGTGACCATTTTTCCGTTTTTATAGGTTTGTTTCCGGCAACGTACAGCTGCAAGCGTCGTAATAAAAGAACCTAGACTTTTGTAATGAAATTTGGAAAGAAATTGCACCTACTTCTCGCTTGCTGAAAGGCAACATTGCGAAGAAGATTGAGACGACCTCGACGACGCCGTTCGCATTGTCAGAAAAAGAAAAGGCCCTTACTCTTGCGACTAGGGCCAGCTTGTACGACAGGAATCGCCTCCTACCCTTGTCCTTCTCCCTGCCACGACCTGTTTTTCAAGTGCCGAGAGACGCGCCCCCACTTCCTGTACATTTAGTTGAACAGTTTACTTGCTTTTTCTCTGCACTGCGCGCCTCTAATTCTTTGAAAGCGTCAAGCCACGGCAAGTGTTAGCGAAAGATGCGGGCTGATTCTAAGCTCCCGCCTTTCTCTTTGTTCGAATGGAAAAAGACAGAAACCAAGCATGAAGAAGAAATGGCAGCTAGTTTCCCCTACTGCCCTACCGCTGGCCTTCAGATGTTCCTAACATGTCCGGAGAGTTCTCCCGAGAGCTTAACGTAATTGCTTTCTCACTTCCTTGTTTCAACTTCTTTGTTTCGGTGAAGTAAAAGCGCGAAGAAAGTGACCGTAAAATAAACGATGAGCTCTGTGCTGCCTGCAGAGCTCCAGAAGCCACGCCTTCCCCCTAGTTAAGCCTTTCGAAATGAGCACATACAACGTACTGAGTGATCAGATGCCTGCTGAATTGAGCATTGCGCTTATACCTATTTGTCAACGCGAGCCCGTCTGTTTCGAAGAAGAATTCGTCGGTGTTCGCATCGAGTCGCAATCTTTCCGTCTTCTGGGACTTCTCTTTCATGCCTAGCAGTCCTGAGCTCCGACGAGGCGCTGCGGAAATGCCTCGGGAGACAGGTATAAATGGAACGTTCCCATGGCAACGGTTGGAGCTTGGCGGTTGGCTGCTTTTGTGAGCGGGTGTACGTGTTTATTTTTTGTTTTGTCTTTTTCTGTGTTGGCGTTATGTGCGTATTGTCGGACGTGCGCGCCTCCCCGTGTGTTCCTCAGCGTAGGCGGGCCTTTGGTACGTCAGTATAGAAGCCTGAAAAATGCTTTCTTTTCGAAAAAGTGCTAGAACCGAAAAAAAAGAAGCAGAAAGAGCGTTTCGGTCACATGAGACAGATAGCGCGGAGTAAGACTGAAGAAGATAGTTCAACTAAATATCGGCTTCTGCACTTACAATCTACGCTTCATGTAGACGCTGTATGGGAACGTTGACGGGGACGAGATGTTGCCCCTCGGGGGTAAAGCTTAATGCACATCCCTTTATTTCCACTTATGTACGAAATAAACACAAGCGCTTGAGATGCGTAAAAAATTGCTGATGGTTTAGTTCTGGCTATCCCTGGTCGAAAGCGAAAAGCTGCATCCCCCTGGCTACGTTTGTGGTCGAGCGACTGGCGGTTTCCATAGATAGCCATACTGACACACATACAGTAGTAGGCATTTTTTTATTGCTTAAATATGGTCCCGTCATGACCTAAAGCTATCGATGCTTCACAAAACCCCATTGTTGTTGTTGGTTGGTTGCCCTCAAATAAAGATGGCACATACCTACAAAAGGGGAGTGCCCAAGACACAGGCGGTGAATTCCTGGAAACAGGAGCGGTTAGAGGGGAAAAAGGAGATGTAATAGGGTATAGCACAACAGCCAAACGGACGAGTTGGTGGTACGTACGTATTGAAACGTAAATAGCGCAAAGAAGAAGACCGGAGCATGTGCATGTTCGTCTACAACGCTTGTAATGTTTCAGTTTCGCCCTGATTGAGAGCGCCGAGAGAAAAATAAAAAAAAAAACGAAAAATAAAACGCGGTGGTTTACCTAGGGTTAAACCTGGAGTGACGCGATAGCTACAGCTGGCCGAGTGGAACTCGCTCAGTCGAACTGCAAAACCAGTCTTTCGCCGCTCCGCTTCGCTGGGCGTTCCTTCTACATCTTCGTCCCACTTGACACGGCACATGTGCGCAGCTGTCGCAGCTCGGTTTCGCTGGCGCGCCGCGCCGCCAGCAGCAGCAGATGCTCCGGACCACGTGGCTGGTCACGTGACCAACCACGTGAAGAACCACGTGATCAGCCATGGCGCCACGCCGCCGGCAGCTGCTCCGCACCACGTGACCAACCACGTGACAGCGTGACGGCAAAGCCACGGAGGGTGGCGGTGCCGACACGCTGAAGGCTCGAAATGCTACCGTAATCTAGCTGTCGCTACAAAACTCAGGATGGGAGAGTTAGGGTTTTTTGAAGAAGAAAATTTTTCACAGCATAGAGCACACTCCTTTTGCTTCGTCCAAGAAAAGAATAGCGCCAATGGAAAGAACAACCGCAGAGGACACAGGCAGACACAACTGGTGAAACGGAATTTGTAATAGACGCCTCCTCCACTTGCGCACACGAACTCATGCAAACACTCCGTTCACACGAAAAGCAGATCCAGCTTATGGAACGTGCATCGGACGGGGATAACCACCTGATGCACCCCTGGGAAGCTCGCCGCAGCCTCACTAACGGTGGCGGCGGCAGAAACACAATCGTAAACTCCCCGCTCGCATCTCTGGCCTCACCCAGCAAGCTGCCGAGTATGCTGCTCAGCTCGCTGACAATAACTGGATAGATAGATGCAACAGCTCAGCAAGACAGACGTCGAGCCGCAACACTTGGCGGCTCTTTAGGAGTCTCATAGACCCTACACAAACATGCTCTGAAGCCCAGAAACACCTCACTCGCGCGGTACACAATTTTCAAGGAAACAAAGAGACGCTAGCGAACGTCTTACGCTCACAATACCTCAATCAGGATCGAGATCCACGTGAGCAGGATTGTTCGTATGCAGGCAGCGATAACACGGAACTGGATCGCTTTTTCCAGCTTCACGAGCTTCGCGCGGCTCTTGCTGAAATGCGCAGGAGGACGGCGCCCCGAGAGGGATAAGGTCACAGTAAAACTATTGACAAACCTTCCCGATCGGGCATATGAAACCCTACTTCATTATATCAATGTGTTGTCGACAGGAGACACTTCTTTGCCACCCTATTGGGAGACATCATTGGTAACCTTTATCCCGAAGGCGGGGAGACCGGTAAACACCGACAACCCGACAACCTCTGGCCCATGTCTATCACTCCATGCGTAGGGAAACTGATGGAAACGACGTTCCGTGACCGGCTCTCGGAATATCTCGAGAGCAAGAACACCTTCGTCGACACCATCTTCGGCTTCTGACCTCATAAGTACACACAACACATCCTTTTACAGCTTCATTGCGAGGTTCTCGAACCCATAAAACACCCACACAATGACAAAATATTCCTAGCACTCAATCTGAAGGGTGCGTTTGACAATGTTAAACACGGCGTCATATTAAAACATCTTAGGGAGACCAACTGCGGTCCTCGTACATTCAACTACATCAAACATTTCTTAACAGGCCGCTTGACCTATATACGCATGCAAGTGACCGTGTACGACCCATTTGAGATGGGAACGCGGGGCACACCACAAGGCGCTGTATTGCCCCTGCTTCTCTTTAATGTTGCCATGGTGCACCTCCCGGCCCAGCTGGCGGGTGTCGGCGGTGTTCAGCATGGACTGTACGCCGATGACATCACCATCTGGGCTACTATGCGGGAAACATAGGAGAGAGAGAGGAATGCCTGCAAGCAGCGGCGAGCATAGTAGACCATTTTGCTACGTACTGCGGCCTCCTGTGCTCTCTGTAAGAGTCTGAATTTGTGAATATTCGATATTCTCCGAAACGCGAAATCTCCGTTCAGCCTTCTCTCGCCAGCGGCCCCATCCGTGAAGCGCAGGAGCTCCGAATACTCGGTCTCTTCATTAATGAGCATTGCAAGGCAGACACAACCCTTGCCAAACTCCGCAAAGTCGGCGACCAGGTGGGCCGAATGGTTCGCCGCGTTTCCAACAAGCGAGGAGGGTTGTGAAGTAAGGATGCGGTGCGGCTCGCTCATGCCTTCGTAACTAATCGAGTAGTGTACTCGACTCCTTACATCCGCTTACGGAAACATGACGAAGATTGCTTGGAGGTTGTGCTCCGCAAAATTTTCAAGAGAGCCCTCGAACTCCCGATCTCCACTTCCAACGCGCGACTACTCGCGTGGGAGGTGGTGAACACTTAGCGGGAACTTCGCGAGGCGCATCTCGTCAACCAATACACGCGTATCGCCCAGACCGTGTCCGGTCGCCGCCTCTTGGACCGGTTACTTATCAAACATGACCACCACACGATTGAACGGGTTCAAGTGCCCGAACTGTGGAAACGCGCCCTCTACGTTCGAGCCCTTCCGGCTAATATGAACAAGGAGGACCATAATGGCCGGCGCCAAGCGCGGGCGGATGCCTTGCACCGCCACTATGGCTCAGAGAAACACGGCTACAGTCATACACGAGGGAAAACAGGTGGACGGCCTCTTGTTGCGCCCTGCTCAACTCATGCGGAGGTGGTAGCGATCGCCTTCGCAGCCTCCCACCCTGACTCTAACTTCACCCTCACAGACTCTTGCGGACCATGGCGCCACTTTGAGTTCAGTTGGATCACTCCACTTGCTCACCAAATTCTTCACCACAGTACTGGCAACTGCGATCCAGCTCTTCTCTGTCATATGGGTCCCCGGCCACCAAGGCATACCAGGTAACGAAGCCGCCCATGAGGCAGCCCGCGCACTCACTTACCGGGCACCAGGCGTTCCTTGGGAGGACCTTAATTCAGATCACAGCCCTCTTCTTTTTCTTAAAGTTATTACTGAGCACTATCGTGCCGAACACCGGCGCTACCCGGTTCCTATGAAGGGACTGGGTAAAGCTGGCGAACGAACTCTCTTAGGCTCTTTACAAACACACTGCTGTGCCCGGCAGTTCTCAAGCACTTCGATTCTTTTATTTTTTGACGGCCGCTGCTCATTCTGTAGAGAGGTGGTGGCCGACACCTTTCACATGGTTTGGGAATGAAGGCGAAATCCTTCTCTCCCCTCCCCCCCCCCCCCCCACTATCCATCATCCCTTCCCTACCCGAGGGGACTGCTCAGCTGCCAAGAACTATCGGCCCAACAGGCCCTGGTTCAGCGGACTTGTGCAGCGGTCAGGACAAACGGGGTACCGGATTGTGGGGCTCCGCCTTCTATTGTAAGAGGCGAGACCCACTAGGGGCCTCTCCCCGGGCACCTATCTGTATATATCGTTAAATAAATGCTTTTCACCCCCAACCTCAAAGAAGAGAAGCCTCGGCAGAACCGCAGAAAGTGATCTTTTGTCTCAGGTTCGGCACAAAAGGGCACAGTGGGGATACCGCCAGGACAGATCTGTGAAGGTAGCAAGTTAGCAGAGGAACCCGGCAACGCAAATGCATGAAAGTCACCTCCAGTCTGCAAGATCGCCAGTCTTTGCTACTCCAAGGATGCAGAAGGTGCTGATATTTGGGAGATAATGTCAGAGCCGAGGCAGCAAATTCCTTAAATATTGTGCATCTGCTAAACCTCACCGCAGCTGTATATGCGAAGGTTAGCAGGATAGCAATAACTGGGCCGCAGTGAGAGCCCATCGCTAAAGAATCTGCAACTTATTTAAGTGAAAGCCCATGTGTCCCGGTACCCAAACCAACATTACCGAATTTAGATGGAGCGCGATCAGGAACTTAAGGAGGCCTAATGCCCGAGAATCATGGGTGTGAAACAGTGAAGAGTAAATGCACAGAGAGTACGTCATAACCATGACTTGGGAAACAGTAGTTGCTAATTTACGTAAGACGAAGATTAGTGGTAATAATCCGCCGAGATAAATTGGAGTGAAATTTGGAAGGACCCACTTAATAATAATAATTGGAAGGACCCACTTCTTTCTTACTTTGCGGAGCCACGTGTACCAAGCAGGTTTTTAAAGCTTCACATGAAAACCACCGAGGACAACAATAGCGGGCCTTGTTTGTTATGCAAGTGCTTCAGAACACACAAACTCATGTTTTATTTTATATTCCTCTCCAAAGGAAAGGTGTCAGCATTGCTTTATTTTGCCGACTTTAATGACAGTCAATATATGAAGAAATGAAAGATACGACGATAGCTTTTCATCTTATCAGCCGCATCAAACATATCACTTTATATATTTTGAAAAGAGCAAAGTTATCAATAGGTCTAACCGCAGCTAACAAGAGCGAAACCTGTCCAAGCTTTGGCTTGCTCTGCCCAGTCTTCTGAAGTCGCTTCTCTTGCTAATAAATGAATGATGAAAACTTTATTGTCCAGCGAGGAGCCCAAAATCCCCGGTCCCAGCACCTGCCAATAAAGCCAGTCGAAAAAATCAATGTCGATTAGCTCAGCTAATCCAGGATATACAAAGCGAAAGATGTCGGCGTTCACTGTTTTCATTGGCGCTGGCGTTGACAATGTTCTAGACGGCGATGGCTTTGAGGAAAGGAAGAGCCCATAGCTGGCTCCCTGGATATGCGGACGCCTCATTCGTGCATTGATACATGTGGCGGTGGTGAGAGAGAGATGTGGCCTGAATGCATTAGCGCTGACAGCGTTGTGGCTGATATCCGGCACTGCAGGAATAGCTAGGCCGCAGCGTTCATTCGGTGATCAATCTCTAGCGAACCTCCCAGGGTGGAAGGGAGGGCGCGCTGCCTATCCAGTGTGCGGAACGCAATCAAAACAGGCAGGCTTTTCCAGTTGGACACCAACGCCACTTATATGAAAGCGAGATTGAGGTTTCCACTCACCCACGGAGCCGGTTGTGCGCCTTTCCTTTCGTGAAAATGAACGGTCTTTGCAAAGTTGTCAACGCCAATGAACTCTTAAAACGCCGTCGGCTCACTTGTTGTGTTTGGTTTTTGAGGAAAGCAAATGGCACAGTTACCGTCTCACATATCTGGGTGGACACCCGAACCGCGCCGTAAAAGAAGTGATAAAGGATGGAAGGAAAGAAGAAAGGGAAAACTGAAAATTTAAAGTTTAATTGTGAGAAAAGGCGCGGCGCGGCGCTGCACAGTAGCGGAACACCTGTGGCTCGGTGCTATTAGTGGCGCATACGCAGTAGAGACTAGGGAGCGAGAGAGAGAGAAATGTCCGTGGCGAGGCGCGCGTTGCGACGTCACGTGTCTTCTCGGAGCACCGCCACGGCGAAATCAGAAGTTCGCGGCCAGTAAAGCTTTCGCTTCAAAAATTATGTGGGATGCTTACTTGGAGGAATGCGAAAGCATATGTTTTGTGCAAAGGAAAGCATTTTAGGAAAAAAAAGGCAGTAGAGCTCAGGTCTCAACATCTTGGTTAAAGCATGCAACTGAAGGTGCATATGTCATCGGTCCGAACCTCTGTCGCAATTCTCATAAAGCATCCTGTTGAAGGTGCATATGTGATTGGTCGGAACCGCTCTCCCAATCTAGCCTCCAGCTTGACTAAAACATGTAAGTTATATGCAAAGAGAAATTCTATCACACCACCCAGACTGCTGCATGACGAACGGTTGCTCAAAATTTTGGGAAATATTTTCTGGAATACTACCACCACATACGCTCCTCGATTCAAGGCCGTGTGAAACTCGCGCCGAATAAGCTTTGGAAGGCAACAGTCTAGCTCTCACTTTGCGGCTTATCGCGCTCCTCTTGAAGGGCGCATGCGATGTTCATAGGTAATTGCCCATATTTGCCCAATTGGTCATTCTTTCCTTTCCGTTCGTAGATCGCTGGGAGTCCTGCTACGACTCCTGGCGGCAGTGCTGCAGAAGTTCAGTGATGCGCCACTGCCTCGGTAGGTGGCCGTTTTAAACACAGCCACTGGTGGGATTTATAAGAACCAGGCTCCTTTTTCCGAGCAACATCTTACGACCAGTGATAACTCCCACCTGCTACAATGGGCAGTTCAGTTGGTCACTTGCTTTTCTGAATATTTTTGACGCGAAAGCTTCGCTACGCTACCTCTTAAAGATTTCGCGGTGCTTGTGGTTTTCATCGTCAAGTGTGCCAGAGGTCAAACCTCTTACGGCACGTTTCGGTTGTCCACCGATATATGTGAGACATTTAGTACGCCATTTGCCTTCCTCAAAACCGGTCCTTCCTTCAACACCAATTTTAACAAAAATTGGCTGTGGTTTAGCTCTGGTTAAACCTAGTTGAATTGAGAAAACTTCGTTTCCTCGGCACGTCGTCTATGCAGCGTCTCATTCCGACGCTCTTGAGAACTGAGAACTCAAACCGGTCCCTTCCGCAGTTGAAGAGTCACTCCGGGACGTGGCGCGACTTCTAGCCGCATCTTCGTTACGACGCTTCTCGAGCCGTGCGGCGCGTTCTTCTGGCGTCTCTTGAGCGCGTTCTCTCTTCCTCGCTTCGTTCTGTCGTTGTCGCGTCTTTTTCTCCGAATTCACACAGGAGAGATGCCGCCTTCCCGTACACTGGAGATGCGCCCTCCACGTGTGACCTCTCCGCACCAACATGTCCAAAGAGGACCATAATGGCAAGCGCCTGGCGCGGGTGGAAGCCTTGCACAGCCATTTTGGGAGCAAACCAGGAGTCTTTTGCGTGGACGCCTCCGGCCCGGACCCCAGGTGATGGTACACGGCCGCGGTCGTCCACGAGAGCAAAACAGTAGACGGCCTTACTTTCAAGGCCCAGTCAGCAATTCACGCAGAATAGGTTGCCATCGCCCTGGCAGCCTCCGACTCCTCCTCCAAATACATAATCACCGAGTCGCGAGGGGCTTGGCGAAACGTCGAGCTAGGGTGGGCTACTCCCCTGGCTTATCGCATCTACCAAAATTGTAGCCGAGACTCGGATCCTGAGCACCGATCTCTCGGTTGGGCTCCAGATCACCAAGGCCTTCACGGAAACGAAGCAGCCGCCGCAGCCGCCCACGCGCTCTCTCTCCGGACATTTCCCACGGGACCCGACGCTGACCAGGACTCCGATTTCAATCCGGTTTACACTTTTAAGGAAATATGCAATTATTACAAATCCACGTACCAAACTCTTCCCACCCCGCGCAAAGGGCTGGGGAAGGCCAACGAGCGGGTACTCCTGCGCCTGCTCACTAACACGATGCTGTGCCCGGCAACTCTAAAGCATTTCGTTCCCCAATTCGACGGGCGGTGCTCACATTGTGGGGAGGTGTCTAACACCTACCACATGGTGTGGGCCTGCCAGCAGAACCCATCCCTGCCCCCTATCCCAAACACCACCCGAGAGGACTGGGAGCCGACCCAGTCCGGCTGCTGCACTCTCGATGCTCAAAGGGCCTTAACGCAGCGCGCCCGGGCTGTGGCAACGTCCAGTGGGGTGCCTGACTAGGCATCCCACCTAGTGGTTTTAAGGGCGTGACCCTTCAGGTCACGACCCCCAACACCTCGTTCTAAGATTAATAAATGTTTTCACCACCACCACCGTCTTTTTAGCGCTCTCCATAACGGCAACAATGCACTGCTGCTGCTACTGTTGCTGGTGGGAAGAAAAAAATGCCAGTGGCTTAGCTCGGCTATGCCAGGAATATGTAGCGAAAGCAAGTGTGAAACTCCCCGGTTGGCCTTGTTCACATATTCCACAACAAATGAAGCACAGCCATAAACGTCCAGCATGACCTGTATGTCCATGTTTGATTTCAGCACCGAGGCTATCCAAGGATTGAAGGGGTCGCGTCACTCTCACTCCTATTCTTCTGGGCTAATGGCACGTTGTTCTTCGGTTTCTTAAGCCCGCCGCTGAAGTCTCTTGGTCGCATTCCATCGTTCATCACGGGCCGTCTTCAGTGAAGCAGTACTCCAGCCTCTCCTCCGGCTGCTGTCGCTGATGCTAGCGGTCGAAACACCGCACGTTAAACGTGCCTGTCACGCGGCGGCATATTCACGGTGGCGTTTAGCCAGTCGTTCGGCGCGCTGTTCGTCTGTTTCCTGGGCGATTCGTTTCCTCTTCATCTCGTTGCGCTGTCGATTCCAGGGCTCCACCAGCTTATCAGAATTATTGCCGTCCATACTGTCGCCTCAAATGTTATTGCGGCGCACGCCAGCTCTCCTTTTTAATCCTGTGACATTTTATCACGCATGTGACGCAGCTGTCGAAGCGAGCGGAGGCGAGCGCAACGACGAGGAACGCGGTGTCACGTCCTACCAAACGGCGGCGGCGGCGAGCGGCGCGGTGTGACGTCATGCCAGATGGCGCAGCGAGCGCGCGAAGCATAGTATCCTTCCGCGGCGAGGCGCGCGTTTTGACCTCACGTGCCTCGGTGGAGTACCGCCACGGCGAAATCGCGAGTTTGCGGCCAATAAAAACGCTAATCCGCCCGTGTGCTGTGCGATGTCCGTGCACGTTAAAGATCCCCAGGTGGTCGAAATTATTCCGGAGTCCTCCATTACGGCACCTCCATCTTCCTCTCTTCTTTCACTCCCTCCTTTATCCCTTCCTTTACGGCGCGGTTCAGGTGTCCAATGATATAGGAGACAGATACTGCGCCATTTCCTTTCTCCAAAAACCAATTATTATTATTATTAATAAAGCTTTCGCTTTAAAAGGAGAGTGCACGGGCCTGCCTATTGGCTCAAGCCGAGCCACGCTCGCTGCCGTCTGCTTAAAGTAGGAGAGTGAAAGTATTGGAGAGGAAAGATTGAAAAAAGAAGGCGCGTGCTAGTGTGCCCCGGGCCGATCCCGGAGACAGTGCAATACCGAACCGACATAGGGTGCCTCGATGCCAGCGCCGCCGAGGTGGAGACAACTTCAGCGGCGCCGCTATATTGAATCACACGGGATCAGCGGCACTAGCGTTTGTAAAGGTGCCGTTCATGCTCTCGGCGCGCTTCAAAGTGCTTTAACTTGAACGGCCTTTTGCAGCGAGAGCTACTCTAGGCTACCAGTCGAGCATTTCGCGGTACATGGGAGAGGCCAGTTGTGATTCAATATGGCGGCGTCGCTTAAGTTGTCTCAACCCGTGGAGACACTGGCATCGAGGCACCCTAGGACCGACCCGTGCCAGAGTGCTTCAAGCTAAGCATTCCACCATATTCCAAAAATAATTTTAACATCTTGGGTCCAAGGACCCGCAGCAGATATTAAATCAGGGGCCAGATTACGCAACTGTGACCAATTCTGTCAAAAGTTATTGACAGTGACGTCCAAATGACGACGCGATGAGACGTCACCACATGACGCAACGAGGAATCAGCCAATTACAGCAGGGCGGCGCCCCAAGAGCATTCGACGGGCCGTCTGCTTAATTTTTTTTGTAAAAAGAAATAAGAAATAAGCAACGATAGAAATAACTAATAATTTATTTTGCCAAAACAGTGTGTTTAAAGTTCGAAGATATTAAGCAAAACAAAAAGCGTTCGAAGTTGTGCTATTAAATTGGCTGCTGGGTAACTTTCGGTGCCGCGGGGGTGTGCTGACGACAGTAGAAAGGCCGCTTTGCACAAAAGGAGCTGTTTCACTCCGTGTTATTGTTTTTTACGCGGGGTCTGAAATCAAGCTATTATGCGGTTGACCTAAGTGCGCAAAAAAATTTCAACGAATGCAGTGAAGGCTACGTGACTACCGTGCGAACGTGCAAGAAGCGCTTGGTAAGAAATCGACGAAGACAACTTGTTGAAGTCTGTGTTGTTCGGCTCTTTCGATCGATGACAAAAATGCCAAAAGGTGAGGTGTTGCAGTATGTGATGTGTCGTTATTTCTTTCACCTTGGGAAACGGGAAACAGAAGACGACCACGAAGTGCCATTTGCTGGGAAAATAAAGTGCTTTGTTAGCATAAGCGTGTCTTATTTATATGTAGCTGTGTGTTACAGAGGTGACGACGGCACCTACCCCTTTTGCGCACTAACTTTACACATATTTTTTGTTTACAATGAGTGTTTACAATGACAGCTGTAACAATAGTAGTAAGAAAAATAACAGTATTAATGACTTTTATAAATAATACGCTTATGTAAAGTTGGTCCCTGATCACTCGCGTCCGGTTTGCAATCCGACTGCAGCACGCGGTAAAGGCAAGCTGTAGAGTGTCGCGAGAATTACCTCACGTTTCTCATGGAGCTCATCTGGGGTGCAATAAAATACATAAGATATGAAAAATGCGCTGAATTGTGTATTTCTCAGCACGCGCGGAAAGAAATTGCGTCTGAAGATTTCACACGTGTTGAATTATTCATATGCTGCTGTTGAACGTGAGAAATATCCACAACAACCATTTTACAAACCTGCCTTGCTGACCCGTTTTTTTTTTTTTACGATTTGTGAATTAGCTTGCGAAACTGAATTGCTCGGTGTTTCTTTGTTTCGAAACAGACTTAGGGAATGGAATAGATTACCGAGTTCTATTCTTGGCTCACAATAAAATGTGCTTTCTTTCCCGTATTTTGAAAGCGCATGTCCAAATCATTTTTTCTCTTTTCAATTTCTTCTACTGTACACCTTTTCCTCTGCACAGGGGATGAGGTCTCATAAGTCATGTGTTCTTCATGGTGCATCCCCTGCACTCCAACGTTTTGACACTTCGGGTTTCTAGATAAATAAAACTAAATAAATAAATTGACATAATGTAAAATAAAGATTAATTGTAATAACGGCGATTGTATGCAGTTATTATTTGAAAAGACTATATAACAAAACCTTAAGTTCAGCCTCATTGACTTCGCACGCGGGAAGGATGATATCAGGTTGTGCGTATACTTATATGCCTAGCCTCGTGTGATGCCCTTAAGGCCCCTACCCTAAAAAACCCCATTCCTGTCATATAGTAACTAGTGGTGAGACCAGATGCATGAGATGTAATTACACGAATGTTGCACATTTACCAGAAGATGAAAATTCAGAGCTCCAATATTGTGTATGGTCAAAAGTGTATTACGGAATACACATAGAGAAAGGAGTAAAATGCCTAGCACAGCGCACCATTCGTTGGACGCTTTCAGCTTCTTGTGCAGCCAAACCTAAAGTGCTTTCGTAAGGCAGGCGAATGAAGGAGACGCCTTAGTCCAACGTCAGCAGCCTTCTCCGTGACGTGAATCGCAACCTCACTCCAGGTTGTTCAAACGATTGTTTCTTGCTTACAGGGCTTCCGTTTTTTTTTTGTTCTCGGCAAAGAATACAATTTTAGCGATACTCTCTATGTTCCTCTCTTTACTGTTTACAGAGGTGCTTCCTGCAATGAGAAACTCTCGGAAGCTACCCGTATTCTTGTTTTCTCTACTTTTCACTTATGTCGACTTCCTTAGTATTGTTATTTTTTTTACTGACCCTTACAAGACGAGGTTATTTCTTTCTCGTTTTTTTTCTGCTCGACGCTGCCTACTACGATATTTCGAGTAACACTCGAGTAGCTTCGGTGACACCATGCAATTTGAAGGGACTGCAATTCGTCCGTTGATACGAGGGCTCGATAGTATTGGTAGTGCGTTCTCGGTCCTAGCCACATGAGACTAAGAAGAATGAGCAGCAATATTCCCATTTGCTTTCCTCTGTCCATTCGCTAAGCTCCCCTGGGCAAACAGCTTCTATTGTCCCGAACGTCGTCCTCTGTTTGTGTTCTCACAGGCAGCAGCACGAAAGCCTTTCAGTTGCTACACTTGTTTTGGCTGCGTTTGACAGTTTTTTTTTGGCTTTTCTTAAGCACAAAGGGGCTGTGGGACAACGTGACACTTCATTACCTGGCTCATCCTTTTGTTCCTTACCGCGTGTATGGTATCTTCTTCGCAATTTGATATTTTCTTCATGGGCGGTTGTTCCTATTGAATATCAGTATTCTTTCGCTGGAGAATACTGGAACATATCTATATCGACTGCAAAGCTACCATAGTTATTCATAAAGTGAGCAATAAATTTCCAATAAGGAAAGGTGTGAAGCAGGGAGACACGATCTCGCCAACACCGCCTGTTTACAGGAGGTATCCCGAGGCCCAAATTCAGAACAATTAAGGATAAGAACCCGCCGCGGTGGCTCAGTGAATAGGGCGCTCGGCTACTGATCCGGAGTTCCCGGGCTCGAACCCGACCGCGGCGGCTGCGCTTCGATGGAGGCGAAACGCTAAGGCGCCCGTGTGCTGTGCGATGTCAGTGCACGTTAAAGATACCCAGGTGGTCGAAACTATTCCACAGCCCTCCACTGCGGCACCTCTTTCTTCCTTTTTTCTTTCACCCCCTCCTTTATCCCTTCCCTTGCGGTGCGGTCCAGGTGTCCAACGATATAGAGAAAGATACTGCGCAATTTCCTTTCCCCCAAAACAAATTATTATTATTATTATTAACGATAAGACTTAATGAAGAATACCTAAGTAATTTTCCATTCCTTGATGACATTGGCTGGCTGAGTCACTCAGGAGATGAGCTGCAAAGCATGATCAGTGATTTAAAAAGGCAGTGCACAACGATGGGTCCGAAAATTAACATGCAGAAAACCAAAGTAATGTTCAACAGCCTAGCAAATGATCAGCAGTTCACAATTGGAAGCGAGGTGCTGGAAGTGGTAAAAGAATACGTCTACTTAGGGTAGGTAATGACAGCTGATCCGGATCGTGAGAAGGAAATAACTAGAATGATAAGAAGTGGGTGGAGCGCGTATGGCAGGTTCTCTCAAATCATGAATGGCAGTTTACCAATGCCCCTTAAGAGAAAAGTATACAACAGCTCTATCTTACCGGTACTCATCTACGGGGCAGAAACGTGGAGGCTAATGAAGAGGGATCAACTTAAATTAAGAACAACTCAGCGAGCTATGGAAAGAAAAATGATAAATGTAACGTTAAAAGACCGGAAGCTGGCAGAGTGGGTGAGGAAACAAACGCATGTTAATGACATCCTAGTCGTAATCAAGACGAAGAAGTGGGCTTGTGCAGGGCATGTAAGGCGAACGAAAGATAACCGCTGGCCCTCAAGGGTAACAAAGTGAAGTTGAAGTTGAAGTTCATTTTGCAACAAAGTGTTGCGAGGAAGGCCAGGGAAAAAGTTGCATAAACAGCTTGAGGGATCGTGACTTCCCCTTTACACAGCAGCATTGACGGTGACATAAGCACGAGAAAAAAATAACAGATAAAGGGAAGAATGGGAACAGCATAAAGCATATGCATTATATAATACATATATACTTGTAAATAAAAAATAAATATCAGAATGCAGCACGTGGATTTCAAATGAAGGCAAGCGTAGCAGGAGACGGCAGGAAGTTAGGTGGGCGGATAAGATTTAGAAGTTTGCGGGGATACGGTGGCCGTAGCTGGCAAAGGACAGGATTAATTCGAGAGGAATGGGAAAGGCCCTTGCCCTGCAGTGGGAGTCGTCAGGCTGATGGTGATGATGACACTTGAACTATTGACAGAACGTCTGTACTGACTTCAGAGAGAATTTCGGAGGGCGTAGCAGATTGCAAGAAATGTTTTAGGTTTATGGGGTATAACGTCCCAAGGCGACCCAGGCTATGATGGACGCCGTAGCGAAGAAAAATTGGTTTTTTTTTTTAGGGGGGGGGGGGGGGGGAGGGGATTGGAAATGGAGCAGTATCTGTCTCATATATCGGCAGACACCTGAACCGCGCCGTACGGGAAGTTATAAAGGAGGGAGTGAAAGAAGAAAGGAAGAAAGAGGTGCCGTAGTGGATGGTTACGGAATAATTTCGACCACCTGGGGAACTTTAACGTGCACTGACATTGCGCAGCACACGGGCGCCTTAACGTTTCACCTCCATCGAAACACTGCCGCCGCGGTCGGGTTCGAGCCCGGTTACTCCGGATCAGTAGCCGAGTGCTCCAACCACTGAGCAACCGCGGCGGATGAAGGGCTCCGGAAATTTCGACCGCCTGAGGTTCTTAAGCGTGCACTGACTTCGCACTGTACGCGGACCTCAAGAATTTCACCTCCATCGAAATTCGACCGCTGCGGCCGGGGTCGAACCCGCGTCTTTCGGGTCACCAGCCTTGCGCCATAATTACTGAGCCACTGTGGTGGCCAGATGACAAAAAAGGCTTATAACAAATATTGATAATCTTAAGTGATGTTGACGACACAAAGAACAAAGGTAGCTAGCGCGCTGTCTACTGGGTGCTAAATGATGCACGGATGGTCGAATTATGGAGCAAGAGGCGTGAGAAAAGATATCGCGTCATATCCCATCGTAAGAGTCTAGTGCACGGACTAGATATTGGTAGAAAGCTCAAATGCTGCTTTAAAAATCAGGGAATTACGCTTGTTAATTGTGATAGACTAGCGGTAAAATCGGAATTCTAAGCAGGCTAAATGAGGTTAGGCTGAGTATATTTCCTCCCAGTATTTCGTGTGCGCCAGAGTAGTAAAGAGATGGTTTATGGTTTACATACATACATGCATATTTTATTTTTCCAGAAATTGGAAAGGTCTCCTCAGCTATAAGCTATGAGCTTGACTAGGCCCAGGAGACCGAATACATGGCAGTAGCGGGGATTTAACGTCCCAAAGCAGACTCAGGCTATGAGGGACGCCGTAGTGGAGGGCTCCGAATAATTTCGACACCTAGGGTTGTATACCGCGCGCTGACATCGCACAGTACACGGGCCTCCAGAATTTCGCCTCCATGGAAATTTGACCGCCGCGGCCGGGATCGAACCCGCGTATTCCGGGTCAGCAGCCAAGCGTCATGACTACTAAGCCACCGCGGGGGCTCAGTAATAAAGCGAATGAAGTAAGGTCGGTACAAATAAAATTTCCCCAGAAATACCGCTAATCTGCTTATGTCTGTATAAGAAGGAAGAAAATACGCACGAAATTCGCAGCACTATTGTACATTCGCTTTCAAGAGCCTCCCGGCTAACTTGAATGCAAGCTCACTTTATGGTTGCTGCATTTCAAACTGCTCTCAAAAATCCAGTTATAATATTTGGCTGCCCGTTTCCAAAAACATCCAGAGGATCTAAGTTAATGCGGCACTTCGGAAATTTCGTTCATTTGTTCGGAAGCATCTTTGTCTTAAGTGAGAAAGCTCATCGGGGCACAGTGTTCTCATTCAATCTCTCTGAAAGCGTAGAAATGATGCCCCTTACTCGTGTGGAAATATTCTTGGAAGGTGCTTTTGAGATGGAAACTGTCGCACTTAAATTCCCATATACCCGTACACCCTTGCTCTGCCAGCATACAAAGTGCTCTCTTCAAATACGGAATATTGCAGAACACGGGTAGGAGGCGGTGACAGATGAAAGGACGAACTTTCGCCTCAAAGATGAACTTTAAGTTTCCACTCAGCAAACACGAAAGAGAAATCCCATCATACTGGCAAAGACATTCGGCCGTCGCCGCCATGAACGCGACATCGCGTCAAAAGAAAGTGACACGATGAGCGCATCTTACGGGTGAAATACTGAGTGATCATCTCGTTCTTACTCGGCGGGATGGAAGCCAGACAAAGTTCATCAACGTTTCAAAGCGCTTATTTGTGCTTTGAATGCCGAAGCTGCTTATATGTTATGAAAGGAAAAGCGAGAAAAATGAAGCCAGCTATTAACGGCGATAAATTCAAGGCATACTATTCACGTCGTGAAGTCCCCGGCTACCGGTCTCAGCTATGTCTTCTCTGTTTGCATCGACTGCGCCTTGTTTTTAAGAAACGGGTTCATTCACAATCAGACGATAACGACTGAGGCCCTCTAGCCAGAATAATAAACAGTGTAATGCGATATCGCAATTTTTTGGGTCAGCGAAAAATTTTACCCGGACTAATTTTGAGTGAGTCGATAACTAATGCAGGTATAAAGCAGTAAAAGTATGTTTTAAATAAAAAACCCTCTCCTTTCATAATGGCCATGGAGCTCCATATTTAAATTTAAACGCATATCAAACTTGTCCTGCGCATGCAAGCGATGAAACCAGCGAATCAAAGACACTCGCTCGCCGTATCACAGTGTCTTGTTCGTTTCCGGAGTAACGGTCTTGTAGCAACTTTGTAATTGAACACTAGCAAAGGCCTTTACTCATAACACCATCTTTTTTTCCCTTTCTCTTTTCACTTGCTTCGTTCTGATCTTATTCTCAACTCCTTTCGTCCTCATCTTGGTGAGAGCTTTTTTTTGCTTGAGTGTTTAATTTAGTGTTCCAGTTAGTAAATGCGCCCATTAACCGTGGTCGCAGTAAACGGCTACTGTGATGTGTTCTTTAGCGCGGCACAGCCCCTTTGATTTACGGCAGATGCGACAGCCAACTTCGGCGCAGGTAAAATCAAATAACGCTCCGGTTCAAGAACTTTGGCGCAAACTAAAACCAAAAATATTTGAAAATGACGGAAATTCGTCACCTGTTGCATCCATAATGCTCTTGGGCCAAACATCTCGGCTCAAACATCACGGTTAGAGCTTATAGTAAAAATTTTACTTCAGCCCTACGCTGCCGCGCTAATTTCACATAAAGCAACAATGTTCTAATAATTGTGGTTCAGTTCCGACATGTAAAATTCGAAAAGCATGGCTGTTTTTTTTAGCGTACAAGTTGTTAATGCGGCAACACCCCTAAAAGCGAGATTGTTTCTTTCTAGCTTGTTTTAGATTAGAAATGTGTACAGCAGATTTCTGCTTTCCACTGGTGCTTGTAGTTAAGCGGGATATTTATTTTTGCGGCTTGTTTTACAAAGTTTTATTCCTCAACGAGTAGATCGAGCTGTTAAAAAATTCTATAGCGCAATGGGAATAGAGGTTAAGATAAACATTATAAAGTGTTAGCTCCTTAAACTTTTAAAGAACAACCGGACATGGTTCACTAATAGCTATACGAGGCACAAAGTCCTCTTGTAGCTTGAAGCTGGAGCTCCCAGCGCAAGTGAGTGCGGCTTTGCTCCCCCCCCCCCCCCCCGCAACTAATTTTTTTTGTCTTGAAAGCAAACCTCACCGCAGAAAGGCAGAATGAACATAATAACGTCAACTAAGACCGTTGTGTGCATAATATATTATGCAGACTACTACTGCCATCTGGCAACATCTGTGCAGTTTGATGGCAAGAAGTCAGCGCAAAAGCCAGACGAGGGACACAAGAAGACACATACGACACTCACCGAGCCTCTTTTGGTATTCCTAGTTTTGGTTTCAGTGTTGAACTGTTCCCATCATTCGGCACCAACTAGCCCGGCAGCATGCTGCATTGATCTGTGTAGTTGTAAAGCCTTTATCCCCTCGCAGTAAACTATAAGCTTAGGAACAGGCGATGACAAGAGACAGTAAAAAAATTCTTTGTGGAGGTTCACGTGAAAGATTTCTTATTGTATCGCGTCACCTTATTCTACTTGCGCGGGCAGGCGTGAAATACCAGCGTTGTTAGAAAAGCGCAACCTTTTATATTACCCCGTCGCTGTCGTGTCTATGGGAGTCGACTAAATCTTTTTCTCTTATTGAAGCGTCACTTTCAGATGCGCAGCAGCATGAATCGTGTATACGCATTTTCGGCGCTTGCTGAATATTCGCTTCTGATTAATGAAGGCATAGCAGCTGGCAGCTGTTCCCAGGCCACTGGTACCGGATTGCTTTTTTAACGCTTTACGAAGAAAAATGTAGGAGGCTTGAAACGTGGAAAGAAGAGACACGGATGGTGCGGCTGTTGAGGGCACGGCAAGAATCTTTGCGCACCAACACAGCCGGTTAGAAAAATTCAGCCAGCCGAGATTAAACATCCGTGCAACCACAGGCGACTGCTCCTTTTATTTCTACATATAACTGATAATTGTATGGATGATCGTTTGTTTCTTTGAGCTTTGTGTTTTTAAGGCGCTGTTATGGGACATAATGAAAAAGAAAGGACAGCTTTACAATAGCCGTGTTTGTGTGTCTATCGACAAAAAGCCCTGAGATGAGGACGTATGGAAGTCATTGGCAATGTTGCGGGAACAATACTGTGGGAGTCCTTCGATCACCGACGGCCCCGCATGCCGATGAATTCTGGACAAAAGAATTTTTCACAGGGAAGCGGTTTATGAACCCTTTATTCTTTTGGATAATGTAAGGTTTCTCTGTATATCTATCAATATATCCGCCTATCTCCCCTCGGCAGGCTTGCGCTTTTTTCCTTGTTATGATCGTTTTTGCTATCGTTAAAAACGTTCTCCATTGGTTTTCTATGTGTGTCTAAACTACTTGATACGAGGGATGGAAGAACTTCAAGAGAAAGATTTTGCTAGGCATTTCAAGAATGGATCATTAACTTTAATATATCCACTGCGGTACTATATAATATTTCGATATATAGCATTTTCTTCTAAGAATCCAGGACATGAAGGAGTACGGCCCTGCTACCTCAAAAGCTAGAAACAAGTGAAACTCTAGATCTTTCCGCCGAATGATGTGCATGATTGCTTAAAATACTTATAGTTAATCATTATTCTCATAGATTTTCTTTTCTTTTCAATGCTTAGGCAGAGAAGTTTTTTTTTTGTTTCTTCTAGGCGCACAAATCAGGGACTTGGAAGATGAATTTTTTTCTGCAGGAAAAGATTGCGTGTAAAGCTGAACGTAATAAATTTTCGAAAGACCAAACACAGCAATTAAAGAAGGGAAAATTATGCTGGCCAACTTTCCCAACCTTCAAAATCTTGCCTCGCCTGTTGCCTCACACATAACAACGTGCCCATGCCAGCTCTCATCGCTTCTTTAAGCGCTCTCAAATAGCAGTCAGTAGCTGTGAGCGGAGAGCAGGTTATGAGTTTTTAATGCCATTTTTGTGCAACCTTCTTTCTTTCTAAGCTCCACTAATATAAGGACAGGTTCTTCCTGTGCAAGCTCACATCCAGTAATGTTTCGCCACTGGAGTGAAGAAAAGACACGCCCATTAGAACTTCCATCTCCTTTTCTAGGTAAAAGTGTACCTGTATGCTCCGCTGCAAAATTATACTTACTGCTAAGGGGACTCACTGCGGACCACGTGCCTAGAATGTCGCGACGCCCGAAAGTGTTGCCTTGAGGTAACTTCTTAAGATTGCGTCAACGAAAATGAGTCTGGGCACTCGCCCGTAAAGTATTATTACAAGATGCCCGACCTGCCAAGAGTGGCAGATTAGAAAGCAACTGAAAACTTTGTACAAATTCGCAATCACGTCATCTGCGTTGTGTAACACGGTTTCATAATCAGTGAAATCGAGAACGAGAATAAAGTCGCACATCAAAGCTGGTGCTGTGGCGAAAGTAACCTTGCGCTTAACACAGATATGTTTCTTAACATTAGTACTTTCTAGACAACCGCGGCATTTTGAGTAACCATCTCACGCTGTGCGGTGGGCTTGCGTCACTGCTGTAAGAAAAATGAGTTGGCATATTGCACTGACATGCTGCAAACATTGCAATAGAACTTTCAAAACCACCAGGAATATTCACTGGTCCCCTCAGGCGGAGTGCAACAATACTGCGCCAACTCTTTCTGATGGCTGAACACGCACAATTTCCCACAAAGAGACTTGCGCTCAATTCACGCATGCTCTTGACGACAAAATGCGAAAACAAGTCATGCCCCTTAATACTGGATGGTGAAAGGTGACGAGAAAAGAAATATTAAAGTGAGTTTAGCAAAAACATTTTTTTTGACAAAGGACACGCCACCTACCACAAAAAAGAAAAGAAAAATCACATTATTTCAACATCACAGTCATTTAAAGCGCCATTTGAAAATTTGCAGGAAAAAAATGTCTTGGTACCATTCGTTCATCACATTTACTTAACAATGTTGAAAGATGAATGATATCGCGGTGAAAAATGACCTTGTCCGTGGTTTAGATAAATGGTATTTCAGAAAGACTTCACAAAATGTGACCATTTATTTCTTTCAGGTTCATAAGATACGGAGATGTGCTGCTGCAGTATAAGACTTTAATACGATGGTGCCTAAATTGAGTAGGTGTGTGTATGGGCGGGCGGAGCGCACGGTTTTCATAAAGCAGTGGTGGCGCCACCACCGAAACTTCGGTACACGGCCGATTCCTCCGGTCTTTACTGTTCCAGTATGAAGGCGAAGAACTTCAGTTATTTTCGGCTATGTACTGTATCAGTTAAAAAGAGAGGGTTATATATTTATTACACCCGGATGAACGCTGAGTTTGATATATATATATATATATATATATATATATATATATATATATATATATATATATATATATATATATATATATATATATATATATATATATATATATATGTGTGTGTGTGTGTGTGTGTGTTTCGTTCAGCTTACCGCGATAAGTTCAGCATCCGAATTTTCTCTGAGTAGAGATTCAAACTCCATTACAGTTATTGTTTCCAGATTTCTTGGTGACATGTCAGCATCATGGCGTGTATGCCGCGTGTCTCAGCAAAATGCATGCTTGGTGTATTTGCATTGCGAACAGGAATTCAGCGAAACGGGAATGATCGATGGATATATTATCTGTGTATAGGGGAGTATTTACTCAGCAGCCGGTCTAAGCGCAGCCACATGGTTGCGAAGGAAAGTTATACAGCTTTCACATTAACTTTGCAATTAAAATATTTGTCCTGGTCGCCAACTATACCTTGAGGAATCCCTTAAAAATCGGTTCAATATAACTTAAACTTCTAAGCCACTAAAGGAGATGAATAAAAGGAAAGTAAATAAATCATATGAGAGTATTTTTAGGCACTGGCAGTGAACATAAGAAAACTAGTCCATAAAACTCCTCCTGCACTTCCACGTGCCTCTTTTTCTTTTTTCATAATGGGAGGGGGGGGGGGGAGAGAGCTGGCTAGCAGCAGATTGAAGCTGCGTGAGATGAATGCTTGAATAAATGAAGACTTGTAATTTAGTGAAGCGTGCTGACTTGATTACTCGCCAGGTCTTATATCGTGCTGGCATCTAACCTTCTTATTAACAGAATCGCTTCTAAACTAATTGGTAGGCGAAAATTTTGGAATAATTCTTGAAGTACGCCACTTATCCCCGACGCATATTTCCGCACCAAGAGATAAGAGAATGAAGTTTTGTCAATTCACATGCGTGACTACTACTTATGAAGCTAAACTATTTGCATGAATTATCTCTGGATGCAAGAGGCTTGCTGAGGCTATTATTTGCTCACCTAGCGATGCGTTTTCGAGTGCACAATGGCAATATTCTCGTCTGTAGCCACTGTCTCCGGATTCTTGTATCTCAATTCATAGTAGCTTTTTATCTTTTCTATCGCAACTGCACTCAGTTTGTATCCTCATTTTCCTGCAAAACGCCTCCTGCAATATTTCTTTCTGGTGAAATGTAGGTTTCGAAACAGATGGTACAGAGATTGAGGAGTTAATAGAATCAAGCAATATAGCAGTGATCATACTGAAAAAAGGTCAAAAACTAAAGATATGTCCGTGAATGAAAAGACGAGAGAAGTGCTCCTCCGCCCGAAAAAGAAACCGATTTCCACTTATGATTGCATTACGTTCAACTCTTGCTTTTTAGAAATAGCCTTTCTTTTTAAATGCCTTAGAGCATTCTTTTCTCCAGCTATGTCATGGGAACACCATGTAACCCATGTTAAACAATTGGCTAGAGTAGCTGACATGATTGGTTGCACACGAAGCATTCTTCCCAAGTCACTGTAAAGACTTAGTTACGAAACACCTTTTTATTCTTACAGAAATTATTGCCAGTTTGTGTGGGGAATTGCAACGCATTCCTGTCTTCATAAAGTTCCCAATATCCATAAAAGGGTTCTTCACTACGTATTTAGTGTTAACTATGGGTCACCTACCAAAGCTCTCTTTCTTTAAGCCGGTAGGATCCAAGATTCTTAATTATATCACTTGTGAATAACTACTCCTTTCAAACTTGCAATTAAGTATGACATAAATAATATTCGAAGCTTGGCAAATTTGCAGGAGAAAACGAAGAGTTACCTTCTCAGACTACCTGAGAACTGTATGGGGCCAACAGTACACCTAAACAACGGGCAAAAACACTTGCAACACACACTCCCTTCCCTTCTGAATGCTTACACATCAGTAAATTTTCAATTGTTTAACCGCATACATCGAATAGTGCGTAGCATGTATATAGAAGGCAGCGCCAAACATTTTCCATATTCACTTATGTCACAATAACTGTTTCGCTTCTGTGTTTTTTTTTTGTGCATGAAAGTGTCATACATGTGTAACCAACTTGTTTTTGTTTTTCTGCTCAGTCCTCCGTAAGTGATCTTGCGGTGTATTACATTATATTTTGTTCATTATTTCTTTATTCTGGCACTTGTATAAGTCTGCAAGCCGATTGAGTCGTTGCATGTCTGCTGCTGCTTTGTAAAATGGGGGCTGCGGCCATGCCAAGCTGCTTTTGACAGTTTTTTCAGCAGCTCCTCTGTGCACGTACTTTTTGAGGCAGAAATAAATTTATTATTGTTCTTATAAGCAATATCTTATCCTTCGCAGGTGCCACATGACGCTCTGTTATATGCATGGTGAGTAATTAACCCGGCGAATTCTGAACGACGTACTGCTAGGGAACAACAGCGCTTGAACTCGCCTCATCAAGCTCAACCTCTATTTTCAAGAACAAGATAGGCACGCTCTCGTAATTCCGAGGAATGGTGGAAGGCGTCACTCGCACACTGCTACGGGCACACGAATCTCCACTCGCTCGAAGCGTAATCCGGCGCGGGATATGCTCGATCATGTGATTCGAGGACTACTACTGCGGCCTGCCGGCTTTTCTCTGTTCGCACCGGCCTAACTCAATTTGGCTATGAGTGGCTGCAGGACAAGATGGTAATGACCCGTGGATTATAAGGTGTGATTTATACGCTCTTGACTTATTGTGGCGAAGTTCCTTCGTAAATGCACGGAAGAAACTCGGGCGTTTTTTGCTTACAGTGTCCCAGCAGAAATGCTTACTCCACTTGGTGTCATCTGCTCCAATGGGTCCCAAGGATCTGTGTCATAGGTCCCAACTTTTGGTTGCTAGGACAGCCATTATTACGCTTCACTAATAGGATTGAGCATTAGTCTGTAGAATTCCTGTTGGAGCCCTGTATTGTTCCGGATTAAAGGAGAACGTGGCAGCTCCCTTACAAAAATTTCTTTAGACACTCTATAGACTGTCTATAGACTTCTGTCTATAAAGTCTATGGGCGCTCTATAGACGAGCCCTAGAGAAAAGTCTATAGGCAAAACAAATCCTATAGACAGTTTACAGACAATCTGTAGATTTATGGCCATACAATTTTAGTAGACTTTTGTCTATAGACAGTCTATTGACTATGAGTAGACAAAAAGAAATATATACAGGAAGGCAGTAGAGTCTATAAGAAGTCTATAGACTGTCTATAGACTATTTTTAAAAGGGAGGGCTGCATGTTGTCAACTGAACGGAATTTTGATTCCTGTTCTTCTTCTCTTCCGCCCCCTTTATCCCGCTCTCTGCGTGTAGGGTAACTAGGCGTACGTCGCCTGGTTAACCTCCCTGCTATTCCGTTCATCTGTTTCTCTCTCTCTCTTCCACACTTTGGGAAAAGAGTGATGCGTTTTACAGGCAGGGTACAAAATAATTGCGTTCGGTGGCATTCAGGTGTGCTTAAGTGCATTATATCATATTATAAGCGCATTACTTTACGGAAATGGATTAGAATTATAGCTCTTCATATAGGTGAAGTGTCCTATCCCGTGATTTACCTTAGTTACTGAACCATTTTTCCTGGAAATTGTTGCACTTCAACTTGCACCATGGGGAGCAAGAGGGGCTTTGCAAATTGCGACTCCCGCTCGAAAGGGGCATAATGTAGGTGCAGAATTATGCGAAGAGACTGTCGTTAAAATCTCTGTCAGAGTTCTCTTTAAATTCAGGTTTAACTAGACCAACTTTCAATAACCAGTCGCATTGTTCAGTAGCCGAAACTGGGCAATTTGTTTTACGGCTATATTTTCGGTACTTTTATTTAAAGTTCAAGTGCCAGAATGTCTGTCATTTTCCATGCATTAGCACGATGGTTTCCGGTATTTTGGGCTGCTCGAAGCTTCGAGCAAAACCTAATCATATAACATGCAGAAATGTGTACCGAAATAGTCTGCTATATCTACATCACCGTAAGCTGGAGCAAAATCCTTGTCCATAGTAATTACAGAGTTCCTTTCATGAAGAATACCTGGAATCGACTCCCGACTTGTGTTTATTTGCCTACGTTGCTCAAGGTTAACAGAAAGCTTTAGCTTAGCTGTACATGATGTCTCCAGGGGTGTCTTTTTTTTTAATGGCGCCCTTAAATAAAGAACAATGGCTGTTCAGAAAGATGTAAGCGAACACCTTATTAAAACGTAATGGCTGGCTATTTGGTTGTGCATACTCCTCCTACATATGCTAAATATCTGCATTCCATGCTCCTAATTTGACAATCCCGTGTGGGCGTACTTTTTGCTTCGTATTATATTTCTGTACCGCCTCTTACTGAAGTGCTGAAGACAATGAGCTGGAAGGAAGCATTTCCTAACTGCAGCGCGCACACAACCAACTGAAGCTCACATTTCGCTACTTCATGAATAAATCTCACCCGCATTTCAGTATGGACCTAAAGGGCACTACCCACTGATTTTATGATGAAAGAAATGTATCGCAGTAGTAATTTCGAACTTAAAAAAGAAGTGTCCAGTTTGAGAAAAAAAGGTAAATAACTGTAGTGCTTAGCATTCCGATTGCGGTTCTAATCTAATGCGAATATATCAGAGCGACTCTAGCCAGCCCCTCCAAAAGCAAGTCCCTAAATCTTGAACACTGGCCCGCCGCGGCTCATAGTAGCTTCTTAGGCCATTCCAATTGCCCCTGCGTCATAGACCGAACCATACTCTTATCCATGCCGTCTTTTCATTCCAGACAGATATTCGCCGAAAGTGCTTACGTTGTAATCTGTTGCACTTAGGGAACTTCCTCTAGCGATATTCGCATTCGTAATTGTTATTTTCTCCTAATGCTGGCTAGAGTGAGGACATTTGTTAGCAGGAGCCAGTTACCGTCTTGCTGTCGCACGCTTATATCACTCAAACAAATGTTTTGATTTCTTCACGCGAGCATGTGAGAGAAAGCGCTGTTCTTTCTCAAGATATTTGACAGCAAAACTAGCGAATGGGGAAGTGTAATACTTCGCCGTTCAGCGACGGGCTTACTACAGTAACGGACAGCTTGTCCTAGGAATCATTGGGAATGATGGCCCGTGCGGGTGCCTGCAAATGTTTTCGCGAGACTGAAGGCATAATAAACCTGAATTTCATTGTTCACTATATGCGTGACGCAAGGTTGACGGGAGCATTATGCATGTGTGCCTGTGAGTATGTGTGTTTACTTACAGGTATCCTATGTGACCTCACAGAAAAGGTTTGAATAAAAAACGGAAGCAGAGATTCCGAGGGCAACTAATACAGCGTGGCTGGCGGCTGCTTTGAAATGCGAAGAATATGCTTCAATACGTACTAAATTGAATACTTACTTGCATGTACGTTCGTAAAATCAGTGAAATTTAAAGATATGCCGAAAATTGAAATAAGATGCTTAAATGGGGCAAAAGTTAATACTACGCAGTGGAAAAAAAATTTGAAAAGCTATTAGTTATATTCTGACTGTCATTTTTTATTCCACAACCGAACATAGGCGAGGAAAACGATGAAGACAAAGATTATGAATTTTTCCGGTCGCCTGAGCTGATAGCCGTTGAGGTGGTTGCCTAGGCTTGGCCTTGCCGGTTCATGACAGCCATTCGCTTGACGGGGCTAGCCAGGGGATGTTCTAAAATGCATCTGTCACGAATTCTTGCAGCTTTTTCAACTGCAGAAAATAGTTTCACAACTATGACTTTTATGAACACACAAGACAGTTATGAAACTGAAAGTTTCTTTCCAAACCTCAAGCTCTCTAACTTAACTTTTTTTTCTCACATTGCTGCCGTTTAAAACATCGGACAATTAGTTTAAATCCGGATTATCCCAAAAATAATTATTCTCGCCCTTCGGCACCGCAGCAGTTTGGCTCGAGCTTCAAACCCGCAACTTGAATCAATTAATTAAAAAAAAACGCTAAGATAATGGTGGGTGTGTGTCCGTTTACATTGCCGCGAATCTTTGCAGTGCTTGTTAGCTCATTCTTCAAAGCTGCCGCACGCCGCTTTATCGCTTTGTTTGCAATGCAAGACGCGACTAGATTTATCTCGATTGATGCAGCCAGGCAGAGCTGATTCTACGTTGTTACAGAATGTTCTAGCAACTTTGCGCGCTTTATCTCAAAAGTTCGCTATCAGCTTTAAATTGAGCACGGCCGAGAGCGGCGGGCATTCTGTTCGACGACCTCCGAGCACGCTTGTCGCTTCGCCGCCTCCGCCGAGTGATTCAGTCCATTGTGGGCGCAAGTCATTCCAATGAACAGTTTTCTTTTAGAAGAACTTTTGTCCTTCTGCATCCATCCTGATTGCTGTCACACTACGTGACAAGATGAGCGCTCCAGGCTACATAGTTACTGGCCGCCATCATCAAGAACGACTAGGAAGCAAGCTCAGTCTATAAAACTTTGTTGCATTCTGAAACGCTTAACGTTGCTTCTGTCCGAATGGTGACTTTTCCGCGAAACTAGCGTCCTCTCTCTGCCTGAAAGCGCTCTAACAGAACGGTGACACGTGCCAAACAAGTTAGTGGTCACGCAACTCGGAATGCCCCTTCTTGAATTTTCTCCTCTTCTTCTCGTCTTCCTCTTGACTGTCAAATATACTGCTACCACTGTATGACGTCACGCAGCTGCTACTAAAGCGGCTAAGCCATTAACGTCGCTAACTTAGATTCATTGGGTCGTGCTTCTTAACCCCCTTAGAGGCATGGTACGGATGCGATCAGAGTTCAGGGGAGAGGCAGTGTTGCCGCATTGGCCAGTCGGTTTTTCCCAGTTTTCGGCTAAAAATTTCCCATTTTCTCCAATATATATATATATATATATATATATATATATATATATATATATATATATATATATATATATATATATATATATATATATATATATATATATATATATATTTCAAAATATAGTAATTTTAGAGTGAATAAAGCAGAGGTAATAAATATAAGAATGATTGAAATAAAATAAATGCATATCCAATTAGTAATGAACATCAGGGCTGGATTGTTCTTGATCACATCATCGTCAATCACCACTTCGTTTTTAGTAGTTTTTGCGTTGGGACGGGGACCAGATCGGCTACTTCCATTTCCTTTCTAGCCTCTCCTGTATAGAGCGTAGAAATTTTTGGGAATTCCTTTACAACAACTTGCGCACATAAGGGATTGTGTGACTAAAGAGCTGGGAGTGGTTGGAAGCAATTAATGGAAGGGTCACTGCCACTATAGCTGGAAGAAAAATAAGGACGCCGCGCTCGAAGCCTGAATGAACTCTAATGGGCCAGAGCTCTGCATCCAAGGCTAGGCAGCAAATTAAAGGGAAACATCAAGCCAAATTTCTTTTCACGACACTAGTCAGGCCACCATGATAACAGCATTTTCCCTTCATGTTTGCACATTTTCCCAAGAAAGCACATTTAGAACACCGGTCTTTAGCAAAACTAAAATTTTACATGTTTGCAACTGGTTATTAAACAAAATTTCATTTTTCTCTCAGAGGCTTGATTTTCCCACGATATGAGAAATTTCCCACGATTCGGCAACACTGGGGAGAGGGCTTCACCGCATGATAACGAGGGTGACGAGACAAAGAAAAGGCATCGTTCAGGAGAAGAAACTTGGTTTATGGGCGACTATTTACCTCCTTACTGGCTGTATTTACTTCTATGCATGTCACCATAGACATATACTGTTGCGCCGGTCAGATATAAGATACGAAAGGAGAAGCGCTGCCGAAAAAAAAATAACTTGTGGTCCAGCCCTACAATGCTTTTCGGGATCACGCAATGAAACTTGCTCGAACATGTGCTTATGAATATCTTAAGCAGTAACTACTACTTTCGTAATCAATCATCTTTGCTGGTTCCATCATCACGAACTAATTACGGTGAAATGACGACTCAACATAAGTTACCAACAATATAAATCAATACTGGGATGCATAAAAACTTGATATTGAACAGCTATCCTATAAACGTGCCGAACTGTTTATATAAAGCTCGTATGCTGCCACCATTACACAATGTACTAATGCAATATGCCATGATTTTTTTCTAGTTCCAGCATTTTCTGATGATGTATGTTTCTTCTTTTTCTTTTCGTGTGCATTTTGCATTTAAATGCATGGTTCGTTACTGCTGATGGGACATGGGTGACATGAGCTTAGCCAAGCTGTAACAAAGGAGTTTTCTTCAATCGCCTTTTTTTTCGCTGTATTTCTTATGCGAAAATAATTATTGATGATGATGATGATTGATATACTCATTAAATATTCTTGTACGTCTAAACAATGCCATCTAATTAAGGCACAGACGGTTGTGGCTCGGAGCGACTGTCAGCCTCTCTTCATGTTAACGGCGAACTCTGCAACGAAGGTTTCGAATAATTTTGGTACCTGGCTTTCGTGCTTTATAATATTTTATGAGTCTCTGGCGATTGGCGAATAGCCTGCGTTTTTAGTGTACTATTGACATAATTTACTGATGTGTTATCTCGTGTTTTATTCTCAACATTCATCTTTAAGGGCACAGGGTAAGGTAAAATTAGAAAAAAATCGTTTTTTTTTCTTTTGGAATTTTAGAAGTTCAATTCTTTCTACACATGTTCCATGATCGCACTTTCCTCAGAAAGCCATATTTACGGCTGAAAAACGCGGCCACGCCTCCTTTCAGTATTAACGTCAATTTTTTCAACCAAAATGACCACCACCTGATTTCAAAACTTGTCTAAAATCAGCTACATATAAAAAATTGTCTGGCAACTATTGTACAGCTCCTACTTTTTAGCCAAGACAATCCTGAGACGCTTTGCACGTTTTTTCCACGTTTCTGCAACCTTCATGCAGCTGCGTACGAGTTCGATCAGTATTGTAAATTGTGCCGGTGTTGGTTGCTGCTGATAAGTTGAGATGCCCAGGGCAAAGAAGGCCTTCGTCAGGCGTGAATTTCACGGCAACCGCTACGCTCATCGTGAAAAAGCAAAAGGATGTCCACGACCGAATTAGATCCCGAACGCCGAACGCGCCAGCTCCTCGACATCGAAGCTTTCAAGATTTTCTCTGTGCTTCCAGGAAGAGGATGCGCTACAGAGCAGCAGCCAATATGCCTTAATGGACATGGACGGCATTTGTGCCGCAATTACACAGATTTGTGTGTGCAGAGAGTGCGGTGGAAGTGTTGAGCTCATCGAAATTGTGACGAAACGGGTAGGTGTTGCAAGCGTTTACAGTTTGAACTGTGAAGTGTGTAGTGCCGCACAACGATTTGAGACGTCGAAGAATACTACTTCTGCCCTCTATGAAGCCAACCTCAGGTTAGTGTATGCCTTGAGGTCCATTGGTAAGGGAATGGCTGCAGGAAATATACTCTGTGCTATGCTAAACCTTCCTAAGCCACTGACAAAGTTTGCGAAATACAATCAAGAGCTTCTAGGTCACATCGAAGCTGCTGCTCAGGAGTCGATGAAAAGGGCAGCTGACGAAGCTGTGCAGCTGAATGAGGGGGATAAAGACATCGCAGTTGCTCTTGATGGAAGCTGGCAGAAGCGAGGCCATACTTCCAATAACGGCATAGTCTCTGCGACCAGTGTAGACTCTGGGAAAGTGCTGGATGTGGAGGTTTTGTCTAAACGTTGTCCAAAGTGCAGCATCAAGGGTACAAACTGTGACCCCCTTCATAGAGAGGTGTGCCAAAGCAACTACCAAGGCACCAGCTGTGGAATGGAAGTCGCAGGAGCACTGAAAATTTTCGGCAGGAGTGAGGAGCTTCACGGCGTTCGATACGTCAAATACCTTGGGGATGGTGACAGCAAGGCTTTTATGGCTGTGAAGGCACAAATGCCATATGGTGATTCCGTTGAAATATCCAAGGTTGAGTGCATAGGGCACGTGCAAAAAAGGATGGGCACAAGGTTACGAAGGCTAAAAAAAGGAAACAAAGCAGGAAAACTCTCTGATGGAAAGAGCCTCTCGGGCCGAGGCCGACTGACTGATGCACTAAAAGAGAAGCTCCAGACGTACTATGGTTTGGCCATCAGAAGAAATGTAGGAAACCTGGATGAAATGCGAAAGGCCGTTTGGGCAACCTTCTTCCACTTATCGGCCACAGACGATGACCCATGCCATGGACTTCGCCCAAAGGGACCTGATACGTGGTGTGCCTTCAACAGAAGTCAGTCAGAGGGCAAGCCATTTTTCCACAAGGAGAGTTTGCCTGCATCTGTCTTGGAGGCTATCAAACCCATTTATAGGGAGCTATCGAAGGCTGAGCTCCTAGAGAAGTGCCTGCATGGGCGAACTCAAAATGCAAATGAGTCGTTCAACCATGTTGTTTGGGAACGCGCGCCAAAGAATGTGTTTGTTAGGATTCGGACCTTACGGATGGCAACACTGGATGCTGTTCTTTCATTTAATGATGGTAGCATCGCACGGGCCAACGTTTTGAAGGCGTGTGGATTGAACCCAGGGAGCAACATCATCAAGTGGCTGAGGGAAGCTGACCATAAGCGCATGTACTTTGCGGACCGAGCAACACGACAGCTTACAAAAGAGGCCCGACAGTCAAAACGACAAGCCGAAAAGCGAAAAAATGACGGCGACAGTGACTACGAAGCAGGGGGCTATTAAACCAATTACTATGGAGGCGTTTCTGCGAATAAAAAATGGTTTCTCACATCTTTTTTCTCTTTACGCTCTATTATCTCAAAACAGTGTTATTTCTTACAAAGGTACCATTATTTCCAATGCCTTTCAAGACAGACGGCTGATTTTTTTTTTGCAATCATCTACATAAGTGTTGCCAACTACTGAACTAGAATTAAGCAATTTCACTGAGCAGTTATTCTGTTATGAATTTTGAAATGCGCAAAGAAAGGCCAGATTTGTGTACTACCGAAAAAAAGTTTATTAAAAATCGAATTTTCAACACATTTCAAATATTCTAGTTCAGTAAAAGGAGCACAAAATTTTGCAAACAATGATATATGTATTATTAGGCTACTGTTATTAGTTAGTGAGAAACATGTACATCAACATGGCCTAAAATGCATGGGAAGTATAGGGGCTTACCCTGTGGCCTTAACTCGCTAGAGGGTTCTCTGCATGTGAACAGCACTGTGATATTGTAGCACAAAAATTCTGCTTGTTCTTCTTGCTGTTGATTTGCGCTAGAAAGCGCGCGAATGTGCTTGATATTTTCCATTAAAACTTGTGAACATAACTTACAGCTGTGTTATCTCAGGGTCATTATTTAATGTTGATTTTCTGAAAAAAGGATTTTCTCGCCTGCTGAAAGCGTTTAAATAATTAGTACTCCACGTAGTAATTATATAGCCCATTAGCCACTCACTTCTAAACCCGCTTCTGCGGGCACATTCGTTTTGGTTTTTAAAACGAACTTTGTACACCTCTTTACTAGCTCTAAATTAACATTAAAACAGGCACTTTCGCATATTGCGCTCTCTTGACAGCGTCATTACTGGCGCGTTGCCAAAATCGAAACCTCAATTCGCTCGCGTAGAGTCGAGAGCGCATAAGTTTTGCTGATACTGCGTGCTCCTTCCTTATGTACCCTAACAGAGATTCTTCCGAACAAGTGCGTAGTTTTCTCTTTAAATTCTGCTCTGACAAGTTTGTTTCGAACTTTTGGCGGATACTAAATGCTTCCCCTCAGAGAGCAGAAATATGGCCGATAAGTCTTTAATATGCAATCCCAATATCCAAACAAAACGAACGAACATAGACATCGAACTTTGTTGTAAACTAATACCAGAATACTGCGATGCTCTCTGATCATTAAACTTCTATTTAACGCTATGGGAGAGCTTTGTAGGCTTCACGCGACCGCCGTGCTGCGTCGTTACCATTTGCAAAAGTAAGTCGCCAAAGAGCTCGACGTTGTCGCCACCGAGAAGGAATTCCTTCCGCTCTTCATTTGACGGCAGTAGAACTCGATATTTACTATGCCTTTGTGCGCTCATGTAATCTAATTTTTGTGCGTGAAATCATGTGGAGGACTTGCTACGTGTCGGCAAGCCGCTCCGGCTATAGAGATGCGACCGAGAAAGTCTCGTTAGTTCTCTCCCGCATTGACACTGGATCGTAATCAGCCGTGGAGCCCGATCGATTTGTAGTAACAAGAACCTGTAGGCATTGCAGAAATCAATTAAATTGCAATTGATACAGCATATATGTGGGGATGTTTTGCTGAACAATACCTTGGCGGAAGAAAGCAGGAAAAAATAGTATATGCACTCTGAAATGCGCGTGTGAGTCATCCTTTCATCTCCTCTTGCAGAAATTGACGAAGTTTTTGGCACCCTCAGTTGGCCGGGGCAGGTTTCTTGACCGGGACTGATGCCCGTCATTTAGGCCTAGAAACAACGTTCTGGCATTAATTCTTTTTAAATTTCTCTTCGTGTTGTCAGTGCACATGACGGCAGCTTGTTTGAGTTGTCACGGTGGTTCTCATTTTCATCAAGCGTTTAATTTGTTTGTATTTACTGTACTCACATTCCTGACTGTCGGCACCACTGCGCTGCACAATTCACAGTAAGGACAACTGCAGCTCACTAGGGCGTACGAAGCAGCAATCATCTGTCATGGCGTACTCTGCTCGGGACACCAAAAACGAGTTTCACCCCGAGCAGGAAGTTGTCGCGCTGGCTCCTATGGGGGAGGAACTTGGCCAGTAGGCCTATGCATTCTCTACCTCAATTTAATGAAAAATTTTGCGACATTATATCTCCGAAAGTTGACCGACCGACCGACCGACCGACTGCGTGGGAGAGCCATGCGGTGGACTATAAGGCCATACTGTAGCAGAGGCGCTGTAATTGTTTCGACCACTTGAACCTTTAATAAGGGGCACACAGCAATTCAAACTATTTTCTTTATTCATGCATGAACTGTACCCAAATTTAGCACAGCTAACTTTGGTGCTCATTGAAGAGCATTTTGTTTTAATTTAACTAATATAGTTGTTCAGAAAATCAGAAATAACTTTTTTGCTGAGCTATCGCCGGGCCGTTAAATAATTGAGAAGAAAGTGCACCTTTCTTATGTCAGTACGTTTACACTGGCCTGCTCTGGGAAATAATGCAATCAGGTTTCATTTCTTGAGGTCCTCAGTACTTATGGAAATAAAAGATAAACTCCAGCCTGCATATTTACATAAAAATGTTTTGTACGGTAATAATATTGAAAATCTATAGCACGTTTACATGAAAAGCTAGAGAGCTTCCTTGCACTTCTGAATGTCTTAAGATTAATGTGCAAATAAGAGGTCATTATTTATTTATTTATTTATTTATACATACATACACACATAAATACATACATCCATCCATCCATCCATCCATCCATCCATCCATCCATCCATCCATCCATCCATCCATCCATCCATCCATCCATACATACATACATACATACATACATACACACACACACACACACACACACACACACACACACACACACACACACACACACACACACACACACACACACACACACACACACACACACACACACACACACACACACACACACACACACACACACACACACACACACACACACACACACACACACACACACACACACACACACACACACACACACACACACACACACACACACACACACACACACACACACACACACACACACACACACACACACACACACACACACACACACACACACACACACACACACACACACACACACACACACACACACACACACACACACACACACACACACACACACACACACACACACACACACACACACACATACATACATACATACATACATACATACATACATACATACATACATACATACATACATACATACATACATACATACATACATACATACATACATACATACATACATACATACATACATACATACATACATACATACATACATACATACATACATACATACATACATACATACATACATACATACATACATACATACATACATACATACATACATACATACATACATACATACATACATACATACATACATACATACATACATACATACATACATACATACTTCAGCCCCCCTATATGCAGCTATTGCAGGAGTGGGTTAAACAAATCTATATAGCAAACTTCATACAAGGCAGTAAATAATAAAACAGAAATTCACAAGAAATAAGGCAGAGCACTAAAAAGGTAACACAGATTAACAAAGCAGAAACACAATGATGCAGTACCAAAAAGTAAATGCAGCAGTCCACTGTAACACCAACAAACGAAACATTAAATCAGGTGGAATTTCTAACATGAAGGCGTTTAATGCCAGTGACCTGTATTTGTATTTGAAAATTGTCAATGTACGAAAAATAAGGCTTAAAGGGAATTATAATATTATTTGTTATGAATTCTGACATGGTAATAGCCATCGCAGAAAAAGGGATAGCTGATAAAGTGAACCTTAAAGTTGATTCCATTGTTTGACTCCTCTGTCGCCTTGCATGATTTCAGTACAGATCAGAGAAATGCCGCATTGTAAACACCGAAACTGTGATTTTCTAATCTCTAGTCTTAATAATACTGAGAAGATGGGACTCCGTCGTAGAAAACGCGCGGAGTACGGGATGCGCAGGAACCTTGAGAAGCGTGATTCGCTTACAATTTCTGATGACCGTACCTCAAAAATCATAATTTGATATATTTCTCCTTAATATTCCACCGTAATATTTCGTCACAGGGCACATGAGAACACGAGGCTATTGAAAATACATGCGAGATCAATATTTTTGACCAAATTGGCCATTTGATTTGCCGTGTCCCCGCTTAACGTCCTCCTAAATCTCAGTGCCGGGACACATTTGCATTTCCCATTTATGTAAATGCGGCTGAGGACGATGCGTGGATGCCGGTTTGACTTTACCCTTTACTCCCGTTCTCAACACACGTGACGAAGGGCGTTTCGCCATCTATGCTTGGCGGTTCCACAGAAAACTAAGGTGTGGAAGGGCGTATGTATGTTCCTGAGAGGTGCAAATGCGTTCGGCGCGTATTCCACGCTAGCGATTGTAATGGCCCACTCAGCGGCTCCAATGCCTGCGCAAGCCAAAGGAACACTTCGCATAAATGCTGTAGTTTGCGTTCTCGAAACTAGACCACCATTTCACCGACTAGTTCCTGGCAAGTTTATGGAGTGCAACTCCTCCGCCTGCACGTTTATTAAGCGCTAGACGATTCTTTGTAGGAATGAAATCTGTGAGGTGTTTTTCGCAGAACTACGCTCGTAATGACCTAAAGGCTGTTCGGAGAAACGTTATGAGCTTCGCCTCCGTGATGTCGAAGACATCGACGCTGGGGAGCTGACACGTGTTCGAAATATTGAAGTCGTGTGGGCCCACATCAGTGCCTGATATACTTGGCAACTCTATTCTCTTCGACGTAAGTTGCAGGAAATGCTTTGTGGGCACTTAATGTTTGGGCTTCCTCCTGTGCGCTGAGAAATATTGATTTCACGCACAGTTTAGATCTCTTAAGAAGACCAATTTCTTCCGTCATTTCCGTGCATTTAAGCAACGATACTAGGTGCAAACGCTGCATGAGCAAGTATGCTAATAAATTGTTTCTGATGAAACATTCTGAAAAAATGTTTTGGGCAGATGGCAAGTTTTACTCTTGTTTTGTACCTATCTTAAAATGAACTTGATATCAGCTAAATCAGTATGTTCATTTTATTGAAAAATATAAATTACCATTGCAAAACATGTCGCATTTAATAGTTATATATAGGACATGTGAATATTGAATAAAGATTTCGTAAGACTAAGCAAACAGTTAGATCACGATCTTACCCATAACTCAAACAGCGTTAAATATGAAGAAATCATAAGTTCACTGCGTAACAATGATTCAACTCCACTTAGTACATTACATTAATACACAGAGGCTATATTATGTTAGTACACAGAGGGTGCAATTTGTCTTTCACAAAGGACTGAGAAGAAATCGGAATGTTTGACGGCGCTGCAGCATTTATCTTAAAAATTAGACGCCGCCAATGAAATTGGGGACACAAAAGCAAGGCTGCAATTTTCAAGCTTCAAAAGGACAGTTCAAGTTTTCAAGGTTTTCTGCACCTTTAATGGTCCTAAACAGGTTTATGGGTTTTTCTTCCTTTCTTCTTTCACTCCCTCCTTTATCCCTTCTCTTAGACAGCGCTTCAGGTGTCCGTCGATATGTGAGACCGATAATGCGCCATTTCATATCCCTAAAAACCAATTTTCAATTTTAATTTTTTTCGATAGTTAAAATACCATCTAAAGATTCTTTATAGTCTGACGCAAAAAGTTAATCAACTCACCATTTTTTATGATGATCAGAAGGGTGTTGGTGTCAAAAATGATGAAGACCATTTGGAAAAAATGGTGGACACAGAAGGAAACGCCCTTCGAGTAGCGGCCAGATTTAGACAGAATTATAGAAACTATGCAATCTTATTACTGCATGTCTCACTAAGAGCTTTCTGGTTAGAATATTAAGCTGCGGTTTATCCTGCGGAGGCGTATTTGTTCCCATCAACTCAGATAAATATAAATCTGGGAAGAATGTGAATATATTGCTTGAAAATACACTGCAAATCGACCAATGCATCAATGGCTGCCTGCGGACAAATACAGTCAACTTGTTTCTTTTAGCGAAGTTTCACGAATATCAAAGGAAAAAAAAGTTGGCTCTGGTTTAGCTCTAGTTAACCGTAGTTGAATTGCGAAAACTTCGTTTCCTCGGCACGTCCTCTACGCAGCGTCTCATTTCGACGCTCTCGAGAACTCAAACCGGTCTCTTCCGCAGTTGAAGAGTCGCTCCGGAACGCGGCACGACTTATTTTAGCCGCATCTTTGTTACGACGCTTCTCGAGTCGTGCGGCGCGTTCTTCTAAAGGCTCTTGAGCGCGTTGTCTCATCCTCGCGTGTTCGGTCGTTGTTGCGTCTCTTTCGCGCTCTCCATAACGACTACAATATGCTGAGGCAAAGCGCGCATATATATATATATATATATATATATATATATATATATATATATATATATATATATATATATATATATATATATATATATGCGCGCTTTGCCTATATATATATATATATACATACATACACCCTCCGCGAGGCGACACCTCTCCCTCTACACCAGCGGAGCACATCTTGTGGAGCGAGCGGCGACGGCATCGACGGCGGCGCCATCTGTCGGAGCGCGGCTGCGGCTTTGCTAGGCAGCGACGGCTCAAGGTCATTCGTCGGCCACGGCATACGGCATACGGCTGAAGGACGCGACGAGCTGAAATGGCTAGCTGGCTGGCGTAGTAAAGCTTTCGCCCCGCCGCGGTGTCTCAGTGGTTAGGGCGCTCGACTACTGATCCGGAGTTCCCGGGTTCGAACCCGACCGCGGCGGCTGCGCTTTTATGGAGGAAAAACGCTAAGGCGCCCGTGTGCTGTGCGATGTCAGTGCACGGTAAAGATCCCCAGGTGGTCGAAATTATTCCGGAGCCCTCCACTACGGCACCTCTCTCCCTTTCTTTTTTCACTCCCTCCTTTACCCTTCCCTTACGGCGCGGTTCAGGTGTCCAACGATATATGAGAGAGATACTGCGCCATTTCCTTTCCCCAAAAAACCAATTATTTTTAAAACATTAGCTGCGGTTTAACATTTGCTGAACCTAGTTAGAGAGCGAAAGTTGTGGTGTATCGGGCAAGTAGACGCGGCTTGACATCTGTAACGTTGTGTGCGTTCCGCACACCGCATACGCAGCGCCCCCACCCTTTCACCCTGACAGGTGGCAGTTAATGTAATGGTGGATGGGGGAAGGTTGGTCACCCAATGAACGCTGCAACCTATTGCTGCAGTGCCGCGTGTCTCCCACAACGTTGTGAGCGCTAATGCATGCAGCCCACATCTCTTTCTCCCCACCGCCGCGTACCTGAAAGCGCGAATGAGGCGTCCAATGCCCTAGGGAGCCGCTGCGGTGGCTGAATAGAGACTTTTAGCTGAAGATTACGCCGCTGGGCTGCTGGCCCGAAAGACGCTGGTTTGATCCCGGCCGCCGCGGTGGAATTTCGACGGAAGCGAAATTATAGAGGCCCATGTACTGCGCGATGTCAGTGCACGTTAAAGAACCCCAGGTGGTCGAAATTTCAGGAGCCCTTCACTACGGCGTCTGTCATAGCTTGAGTCGCTTTCGGACGTTAAACCCCCATAAACTAAACCACACCAACTGCCCCCGGCCGGGAGCCAGTTATGAGCCTTCCTTTCATCAAAATCATCGGAGTGCAGAACGTTGTAAACGCCAACGCCAATAAGCACAATAAACGCCGACAGCTTTCGCTTTGTATATTCCGGATTTTTTGAGAAAATCCACAGCCAATTTTTTTTTTTGGCGCTTCGCTTCTATCGAAACGCGGCCTCCGCAGTCGAGTTTGGACCTTTGTACTCCGGCTCAATAGACGAGCGCCTTAACCTCTGAGCCGCCAATTTTTTTCATGACATAAACATCATCATCAAAAATTTTATTAACAAACAGGAGTTCGGAGCACGCAGGCTGCCGTGCCCCCGAACGGCCCCATTGCACTCAAGCGTGTACGTTCATGCGGTCCATAACGCTTGCAGCCAGGTCGATGGCGATGGTCTGCACGACCGGGTCCTCGGAGCGCAGAAGGGCCACCCAGTCCTCCCAGGTCTTAAGGTGCTCTAGGACTCACGAGGGAGGATCCGCCGTACAACGAGAAAAGAGATGGAGAGCAGAAGCGACAGGTTGGGACAGAGAGTACAGCATTAAATGAGGAAAAGGGGGTGATAGTGGGAAAAAGTGAGAGCAGAGAGGAGAATGTGCACATGTGTTTGTAATTCGCGCCAAAGGGTGTCCTGTCGATTGCTGAGGGACTTGTGCGGTGCGGGGTGTAGCTGAAGCGAGGCCTTGGAGGCTTGAGTCGACCTGTTGAAAGTAAGCGCGTGCTCCTTCGTGAATCCCGGTAGGGAGGCCGCCAGAGCCCGGTTTAAAGAACCTCGGGCTAACAGGCTGCTGGCCTTGTTTTGAGGATCCCCGGAGTGCGCGGGCACCCAAATCAACTCCACATGACGGAAGAGGGGACTTCGTATCAGCGAACGTTGCAAACGCCACTGCGACCCCCTGGGGAACTTTAACGTGCACTGACATCGCGCAGCACACGGGCGCATATTGGAGGCGAAAGGCAAAGGCGCCCGAGTGTTGTGCGATGTCAGTGCACATTATTGATCCCAGCTGGTCGAAATTATTCCGCAGCCCTCCACTACGGCACCTCTTTCTTCCTTTCTTCTTCCACTCCCTCTATCCCTGACCTAACCCTCTGCTGTGCGACTCCCGCGCCGCCCTCAGCCGCCTGCAATCTAACGGCCGCGGTACCCCACTAGTGCGGGAAATTCGCTCGCGCATCGAGCGCCTCGCGCAGAGAGGTTGTGCCGTGCGTGCACAGTGGGTGCCCGGTCACTGCGGCATCGCCGGCAACGAAGAAGCTGACGACCTCGCGACCGCTGCACACCAACTACCTGCCAGCGATCTGCCCCTTGCGCTGGAGGACGTGCGTGCGGCCATTCACGACCATCTCCGAAAGCAGCACCCCGACCCACGCATCGCGGGAGGTGAGCGCATCGACAGTGTCACCGGCACGGTCGCAACGTGCAATGATCCTCCGCGCGCGCATTGGCGGCGTGTGTCCCGGGGAACGACGGGTGCGTCACGGAATCGCGACGAGTGATGTGTGTGACGGATGCGGTGCAGTGGAAACACTAGAACATCTGCTCCTTCGCTGCTCCGCGTTCGCCGATGCTCGTCGCGATATGCTCGCGGCCTATAGGGCGCAGGGCATATACCAGACTCCATCAAGACGCTATTGTGGCCGCAGGGCAGTGCGCGCACTCGTGAGCGAACTTTGGTGAGCCTCTGTGCATTCCTCGAACACACGGGCTTGACGTCCCGTCTGTTCTCCGTCAGGTAGTTACACGCAGTGACCGAACGCTCCGCGAGTTCTACCTTGAACGATTAATAACTGGCCGCCCCACTCCAGTTGTAACCTACACAGTGCTGTGCGCGTGAGTGATTTAATTCCTCTTAAATGAACTAATCACGCGCACAACCTGGACACATTACTTATTGTGTAAATAGTTTGTACATATTACTTCTCCCCCTGTCCTCTATTCCTGTCCCCTCACCTCTTTCATTTCATTTCTGCATTCTGCCTGCTGTCCTTTATTTCCGCTGCCCCAGCTCAGGTGCTTCAGTATCGATGGCAGATGCCGGGGCTAGCAAAAATCTTTTCCTTCCTTTTTACTATTATTTTTAATAAAACCACTACCACCACCACCACGACGCGGTTCGGTATTTCAGACAGTTACTGCGTTAGTTCCTGTCCAAAAAAAAGTCAATTTCGCTTACCCATGAGCTCCCATCCATGGAGAAGCGGTGAAAGTCGCCTTCTTGTTACAGGCACGGCATGGTAAGGTCCAGCATGCCAGTCAGATTAGTTTACAGCTACATGCGATGTTCAATAGCAGACTTACAAGTTTCATCAAAGTAAATTTCGCGATAAGCGCCACACGCTATACTGACGCAAGCTTCGCTCGCTAGTGGTGCGAGTACGCGTGTTCTACAGGGCAACGGAGCCCAGGCAAGTTCCGATGCAGTCCGGTTGTTTGGCAGTCGTGGATGTTATCTTCAGCGAGAATTCTCGCGACTACTGAGGAATGTGCGCGAACGTTGTGAAATTTCGCTCGTGTAAAAAACATTTGCTCCGCTTTAACTACTGCTGAATCTAAAGCGTCTGAAGGGAGCAAAAGTAACGACAAATTTTGAACTTTACGGCTTCTGTTCTCTCCTAGCGCTCCAAATCCCTTCCCTTAAGGCGCGGTTCAGGTGTCCACCGAGATGCGCCATTTTTCGCTCACGGCTAAAGACGCGGACGACACCGGCTTTTCTGCGACACGAACTCGGCGTCGTCGTAGTCACATGCTAGCGCGCGCTTTTTGGCTCCGTAGCAGACGCTTTATATAGCTTTTGATAGCTCTTAAGTAGTGCCTAGAATATACCGGCTATTGTGTCGAGCGCCAGCGCTCCGCAATGGGAGGTGGTGGCGCCGTTTGCAATGAAAGCCCACCGATGGCGACAGAGGGCGCTGCTTGCCGGGAGGAGAAAAATTTAAGGAAAGAAATGTGGCACATAATTTATTGGAGGAGGATAGACCGGTTACTGCAGTTGCTTCACTTGAGCTTCGAGAGTGGGAAATGGCAGAGAAGAAGGTTCCTAGTGGCACGTCAACAGGACCAGATGGTATTCCGATTATGTTAATAAAGAAGCTAGGACCAAAATTCAAGCAAACATTAATAGAGGTAGTGAATGAAATGATAGTGGATGGGAAAGTCCCCGATGAATGGCGATTAAGTAGAATGAACATGATAAGGAAAGGGGACAAAGCTGACGTAAGTAACTACGGTCTCATAACAGTGACATCTGTGGTTTACAGGGTGGTGATGCAGATTATAAACGACTTTTTGCAGGCTTGGGTGGAGAACGAGGGGGTGCTAGGGGAGCTACAAAATGGGTTCCGAAAACAAAGGAGGTTGGAGGACAATCTGTTTTCTTTGACGCAGTGTATAGAGATTGCTGAAAAGGAATACAGGCCCCTATGGCTAGCATTTCTGGATATTAGGGGAGCCTACGACAACGTTATTCAAGAGTATTTGTGGGAAATACTGGGCACATTGGATGTGGAAGATGGAGCAATTAATCTTTTAAAAGATATATATAAAGGTAACAGAGTGCTCATAAAATGAGAAAAAATATACCAGGGCCTGTAGAGATACAGCGGGGGCTTAG